>NC_135531.1:58369647-59043647 GCF_045843805.1 Urocitellus parryii | reverse complement strand
CCCACCAGCCAGTTAGAAAAATACATCCACCCAAGTACATCTTGGGGAAATTTCAGAACACTAAGGGAAAAGAGAGGATACCAAGAATTTCTAGAATGAGTGCCGCAGTCCGGCTGCAGCAGAATAACCAGGGGGTGACGAATAACGTGTACATTGATACAGCAGGAGTAGGAGCCCTTTATTGTAGGGCAACAGAGCTATTTATACATTTTGCACAGCTTATCTTAATTAGCATAAACTAGATACATCAATCAACCAATAAGGAATCTCCACACTTAATGGCTCACTTTTGTTACTTCTCAAACCACTCCCTCTGACATTTTGCCAGGCACCATCCAGACTTGTTTACGAACTCTAACATTTCTCTGGCAAAATACCAGGTGTTATTTTTGACTTATTTACAGACCTTAACAAATGAGGTATAAAGTTGGGGGTGGGTGGCAGGTTGCACACACACAAAGGGTCAGAATTAAGAATGTCAGCCACTGCCCAGTAGCAACACTCTTCACCAGAAGACAATGGAGAAACATCTTCAAGATAATGAAGGAAAGTAACTTCCAACCCAGAATGCAACCCGATCCAAATGACCAAAACAGCGTAAGAGTGGAATGAAGACCTTTTCAACATGCAGCACCTTAAGAAATGCCGGTTCCATGTATCCTCTTACACCAGGGGATATGTTACACTGACAAAAGAGAGAAAGCTAGGAAAAGGAAGACATAAGGAACTGCAACCCAGAAGAAATTTGAAGGGGATTATCAGGACCACAGCTGAGTGCCAAGCCCAGAGTGTGAGCACTCTGTGTTGGAACAGTAAGACCCTGCGCTCTGAGAAGGAGGTCTCTGGGGGAAAGGAAACTGTAGGTAATTGGTTTGACTATAGGGAAATTGTACTGAGAGACTGTGAAAGAAGCTAAGAAGACTCAGGAAAAGTATTTAGCTAAACAAGTGAAAAATAAGGAAATTGTTAAATTTAGGATAAGCAAAAAATAAATATAAGAAAACAAATGCAACCAAGTTCATTTTTTTTAAGCCAGGAGGAAATGATATTTGCATAGTTATAATATAAGCAGTGAATGTTGATAAATCAGAAAGATTAGGGAAGATGGCAGGAGGTGAAGGGTATTGTGGTTAAGGAGAGTTAAAACCTTATCTATTATAAGAATTGCATGGATTTGTGCTTAGAATCAATAAATAAAGATAGCATTTTAATCATGTTCTTTTAAAACATAGAAGGACAGATCAGAAAATACAGAATTCAAGTTGGTGTCTATTCTGCTTCACCAGGAACAGGAGAAGACTGCTGTTTTTGTTTTAAGCTTTGTATAAGTTGCATGTTACTTTGGTTAAAATCCAGGTTACCTTCCACTCTCTTGATCATTTGTCCTTTTCTTTTATTGAAATTCGACTTCAAAGTTAGCTATGGAATGAGGCATCTGCCTTTCTTTTCTTTTTAAGCTTTTTTTTTTTTTTTTTTTAGTTGTAGACAGACACAACACCTTTATTTTAATGTGGTGATTAATTAATTAATTAATTAATGTGGTGATTGAACCTAGTGCCTCACACGTGCTAGGCAAGTGCTCTGTCATGAAGCTACAGACCCGGCCTCTCACCTGCCTTTCTTAACCTCAAATTGTTTCTCAATGAAATACTTGTTCTCTTTTACCAGGATTGAACGATTATTTAGTTATCTATTTAGCTTTGTCTTATTGTCTTACGTTGCTGGGAATGAAACCAGGGCCTCACACATAGTAGGTAAGTTCTCTACCACTGAGCTACATCTCCAGTCCTCAATTTGACCTTTGAAAAGTGAACATTGAAAACATTTTTGGACAGACTTATTAAGTTAAGACCCACCCTCCATCCCTTCCTCCAGCTAAGCATTCTGATGTAAGCATTGGAAATGGTCTTGGATGATTCCAGAAGTACAATTCTACAGAGGAAACATCTGAGCTCTACTGTTCTCCCCTGGGATAATTACAAGTGAGGGTGAATATGTGTCTTGAATATGTGTTTTCACATATGTGAATATGTGTCTTTCTGAGCCATCCAATGAGTTTAAGTTTACCTAGATCTTCATTTTATATGTGATTTCCATGTCAAATGTGTTTCTTTACTTAAAAGTACCTTACTCCACAAAGGAATTTTAGACAGAATGAAGAAAACACACAAAACAACAACAACAACAACAAAAATAAACTTAAAACAAGCAAGAAAATCACATCAAAGGAAAAAGTCAGGGTGGCAAACTAAGAAGAGCTAAGAGTGAGATTAGTACACACAAAACACATACAAAGGATTCCCACACATGTGCTACAAACTTGGGCCACAAACTTGGTCTGAGACTCTTGTTAGCCATTGTGAAGAGAGAAACATGAAAAGTTATGTGATTCAGAAGACCCACGACATAAAAACTATTCCCACAATGAGATCAGAGGAGAATTTCGCATGGTCCTTAAAGAGAGGATGCCATGTGATGGGAACAATGTACTCACAGCCTCTTTATATCAATACAGGGATCATTTCAATGGAGTATTCTCAGACATAACCCAATGGCATTAGGATGTTGTCAAATTCAGCAGACAAAGTTTTGGTAGGGGGATGATGCGGACAGGATATAATCCAGCTGCTTAGCTTTATGATTATATAATTTAAAATTAGCTTTCAAAGGATTTGATGGTTCAAAACTGGATGGTTATCTCAGATTTTGACTTCTATAGCTTATTTTGTATTTCATCAAAATGAGATTAAATTTATGTAATTTCCCATTTCCCCCATCATCTGCATTTAAAATGGACCCTTGTGAGGAGTCTTGTTCCAGGCCAAACTCCGGTGTGTGATCTTGAAGGTTCTATGACAGGCAATGACCAGGTTTTGCCTTGCAGACTTCACGATGGGAAGAATCCTGCCCATATCACACTTGTGAACACAGCCAGTGCCTTGCAGTTCTTTGCAAGGACTTGCCTGTCTGCAGCCTGCCACGGTCAGGGGCATGTCTTCATTCCTAACCTGGAAGCCTTCACTCAGAGCCCTCCTTATTGAGGACTTTGAATGAGGCTCCTTTCTCCACTTTTGCCCGGTACCTGCCCACGCCTGGCCTTTCTTCCTCTCTCCCACCAGTTCACAGGTCCATGAAGAGGCAGGAGGCTTCTGACCTTCTGTCCTTTGTTCCTCATTGGCCCCATTGGGAAGATGATGCCCCCGCCATATACATTTGCTCCATGCCTTTCCACATTGAAAATGGCAGCAGCAGGGAACTGTTTGCCTCTTTCTTACACTGTTGTAGTCAGTCAATGAAGACTTGATTTTTACCTTAGTTTGTTTGTTATCCTAATTGACCACCTTGACACGGAATTGTTAAACACTTTGAATAGTCATTAAATAAATCCCGATTATGTTTTTGGAGGACAAGAACCTAAATTATGGGTTGGGCTATAATAGGAGATTTTCTTAATGAACAGAAAAGAGGAATGAGGACTCCCATTATACAAAGATTGTACCATCTTGAACTGCAGTGGGTAAATTACTCAGTAGAATATTTATGAGTCTGAGAACCTGGAATAAAAGCCTGTGCCTGGAACATTTTGAAATTAGAAAAACCACAGTGGAAGAATGAAGATAATTAAAAATCCAGGGAGAAATGGAGACAGCTTTAAAAAGAATGAAAGTGGGGCTGGGGTTGTGGCTCAGAGGTAGAGCCCTCGTCTAGCATGCATGAGGCACTGGATTCGATCCTCAGCACCACATTAAAAAAAAATAAAGATATTGTATCCACCTATAACTAAAAATAAATATTAAAAAAAAAGAATGAAAGTGAGCTGGGCCTGGTGGTGTACACCTGTAATTTCAGCTACTCAGGAGGCTGAGACAGGAAGATTGCAAGTTCAAAGCCATCCTGGGCAACATGGTGAGACCCATCTCTAAAATTAAAAAAAAAAAATGGAAGGAAGGAAAATTATTGTCTTTTAGTCAAAAGACTTCCTAAAACCATAGGGACAAAGAGAAAGTGAGGGTGACAACCCTCTGAGAGGCTAAGGGCCAGGTTCTTCCTCAGGAAAAGGCTGAGGCTTTGCTAAAAGGGAAGTAGAGATGCTGCAGATTCAGTTACTTACTACAAGGTCAGTGATGGATGTGGAGAGAGTTATAGTAAACTAAATGACTTTCTCTGCCTGAAAGAAAGTGAAAGAGTTTTCTTAAAGCTGTAGATGGGGAGACAGTAATGAGCTCAGGGCCTGGCCTTGAAGAGTGTGGCAGCTGTCCAGGGGGGACTATACCAAGGGCTAAAAAGAAAGGAAATGGCCACTTTTTTTTTTTTAAACAAATCTTGGTCTCTGTTATTCATTTCAAGGATGGTAGAAGGCAGATGGACACTTTAGTAGGCAGAATAAAAGACCTCCAAAGATGACAATGTCCTAATTTCTAGAACCTGTGACAACATTAGGTTACATGGCCCAGAGGAATTAAGGTTGCTAATCAGTTGACCTTAAAATAAGAAGGTCAACTGATTAGCAATTGAATTGTGTGGGTGGGTCCGAGGTAATCACAGAGGCCCTTTAAAGGCCAAGAGGGATGTGGGAGAAAGAGATGGAAGGAACTATGATGACACAAATAAGGCTGGAGTGAGGCAGGGTTGTTGGGTTTGAAGGAGGCAGAGGGGACCAGGAGCAGGGGCTGTGCCAGCCTCCAGAAGCTGGAAAGAGGGAGGAAGTATATTTTACCCTGGATCCCTCAGAAAGGAGCACTGCCCTGCTGACCTCCTGGCTTGGCCAGTAAGACTCCTGTCTGATGTCTAACCTAAAGAATTGTCAGAAATTAATTGTGTGTGTTTTAGCCCACCAAGTATGAGGTAATCTGTAAAGGCATCACTAGGCAGGTAATACGGGACTAAAGAGGACAATTTGGAATGCTGATGATAATGGTGACAATTTGTAACCCCAACTCCCCACCTTGGTAGAGATTTCCCCCACAAGCTAATAACTAAAATGCTTAGACTGTAAGTGATAAAAACAAACACTAGGTTTGCTACATTGGTTGGTGATTTCTTTATTCAATCCATCTTTCCCTCAATTCCTTTGTTTTCAGCAAGGTTTGGAAAAACATGAACGATGGCATTTCATCTTAATAGTCAGTTGAGGCTTCTAAATGTCAGATAAAAAATAGCTAGGGACCTAGTATTACCATATAATCTCCATTCAAAATCCACTCTTTCTTGACTGTATCTTGCTTCAAGCAAGTCATTAGGTATCTGAAGGGGAATAGATTTCAGGACCCCTGAAGATACCCAAATCCTCAAATACTAAGTCCCGGTGTAAAATGGCATAGTAGTTGCATATAACCTACGTGCATCCTCCCACAAATTATCGCTAAGTTATTTATGGTACCTACCACAATGTAAATGCTATATAAATACTTAACACTGTATTGTTTAGGGAATAATAACAGAAGTGTCTGAGTAAGAATGTACAGACACTTTTTTCTTCTGAATATTTTCAATCCAAATCTGGCTAATTCTGCAGATCTGAAACTTGTACATTTGAAGTTGTATTTCATAAAATCTAAGTTGTTTTGAGGTTGCCAAAGTTCTTGATCCTAACAGGTGTTAATGGAAGTTTCACATTACTACATCATGACTGCCACCTGCTGGAAGACTGTTGTATAACAGCCTCAAACTGTGACCTGTTTGAGGAGGAAGAAAAAGTTGGTGCTCTTGAGAATTGTTGAAATAGGGTATATTTGAGTGAGAGAAAACTTTGAAACTATCTATTTTACATAAATTTTGTAGTAGGCCATTAAGTAATGATCCTGATCCTTTAGTATAATTTGACTTTAAATCCTAGTCAATTCACAATGTTGGAATGTTACTGTTGGAAAAACCAGGGGACAATAGGGCAGTTCAATCCTGCATGAGTGGTGTATGTCACCTGCCTTTAATCTGCTGAGAGTGCAGGCTCTTACTACATAAATTTTATCCTGCTGCTCTTTTGTTTATTTTTTCCTTCTGGAAAATATAGACAATAAAATGATTTACAGTGAGCATCTTCTCTTTCAAATACAAAATTAAAAGCAGATTTTATAAGATAGGCTTACTTCTTTTGGGTCTCAGTATTTCAGCTTAGAAAATGCTGATATAAAATCTATTTATTTCTATTTTGAGCATGAAAAGTACACAAGCTTGGGAGACCTGGCTCCTTTACTTGTAAGTCTTATGACTCCTTGGGTCATGGTTTCCTCACTTGTCAAATCAATCCTACAAAATTTTACTAATGTTGAGGCACTCCTGGGTGAACCCAGTGAAGCCAGGGGTGGCAGAATTTTGGTAACTATTGAGTGTCAAACAAATGTATGATGGGAATCAATGAAACAATATTTGAAGAGTATTTTGACAAGTGTCCATGGTAGTTGAAACAAAACTTTTCAGTTAATTTTTTACTTTAAAGTAATTTGGAGAAAAATCAAAATGTTGGACCTAAATCTGTATAGTGTAAAGAAGTTAGCCTCTTTTTAAGGTTAAAAAATGGAGATAAATTGTTATCCTAAGGGATTGCTATCTGGCCATTTGCAGGGACTTTAAAATTCTGCTTACTATAGGCTGAGGGACAGTTTGGTGTACAGACTAATGGGAAATCAGTCCCTGAAATCCAGGAGCAGCCTCAACTTTCTGCCAGGTGTGTGCTTACCTGGCGGTGTGTGGGGACCTCCTGAGCTTTAGTATGTCATCTCTCTCAGATCTTTAAGCAGCCAAACTACAGAGTCTTCAGTAGTTTCTAAAACAGACGCCTCTGAAAGGAAGCTTGTGCCTTGGGGACAGTAAATCCAGATCTGCACAAGACAGAGGCTTGCTCAAACTGGTGTATGGGGTTAGCACTTGGGAATCCTCTCTCCTCTTCCTCTTGATGGACCTGATTTGTAATACTCCTTCCCAGGTCTGTCTAAATCTCTGTCAAAAGGATTATAAATTGGTGTGATTCTGATACCAGGAGATACAGACTAGAGTCCACAGATTCTGGTACTGTGGACTGTAAAAAAATTGTTCAGGCAAAGATCACAAAAATGATTTTTAATAGGAATAAAGATTATTGCTAGATTTTATTATTTTATGAATGGTTAAATCTATTAATGATTGATGGGACAAAAATTAAGAAGAGTTTATATATTATTTTAATTGGAGATATGGTGATTTTAAGGATATTGATAACTTTATTAAAATCAATCCTTACAATGAAACCACTGAATGATACACATAGTTAGTATATGCATACTGACATTTATGGAGAGTCTCTGCTGGCATGACTGGCAGTGGATGTGACTGTGCTATTCTTCTGCATGACCTTCGGTCCCTGGGAATCCTAAAGACCTAAGTCTGATGTAGGCTCTGGCTTGGTCACGTGGAGTTTGCCTGCAACAGTCCTCTAGGGACAGCATCCCAGGAGCTGGAGTCTGGGAGGCCTTTGAGCCATTGACTGAAACAATATAGTTGTATTGGCTGGCTTCTGGGACATGATTGAATGATTTCTGCATGGAAGGGCTTTCTTAATTGTTTTTTTTTTTTTAAATAGAAAAGTCACATTTTTATGATTCAGATATGAAGGCAGTTTCTTCGCAGTGGAAAGAGAAGAGGCTCCTGTTACCTGTAAGAGAAGGAACAACCTTAGCAGCTCCAGAAGTAGTGATTTATTTTGGGATAGAGAATACACTGAAGTAAATATGCCAATTAGAATGAGACTTCCATAGGGAGAGTTGACTGAGACTCTATCTCCTCACATTCTTAGAAGGGATTCAGTCGTCTTGGGAAGCTATATTATGCCCCGGTGGGGAATCATACTTAAGGATATAGCCAAACTGTGGCTCATAAAGTGAAGAGAGAGAAGGAACCCAGTCTTACTTCACATCTTTGAGCTGTTCAAACAACTCTGAAATCTACCGAATTGGACTCCCTGTGTGAGCAAATACATTTACTTATTTAAGACATCTTAACTGGGTTTTTTAAACAGCTGAAAATCATCCTAACAGATGAAACAGGTATATGTTGCTTGTGTAATCAGAAAAGGAACAAAGACAGTTTCTGTTATTTGTTTGATTGTTTGTTTGTTTTTTCATGCTTAAGTCCTGGGGTTTCTTGAGGCCACAAAGATATCTTCCTTCCCTAAATTCATTCCTGTTTGATATTAAGTTTTGTTTTATATCACCTCATAGCTAGATCCCTCAGCCACAGTAGCCATGACTCTAACATCTACACCAAGATTGGCATTTGTGCTAGATACTTTCCCTGAAGACAACATCTGTTTCAATATCAAATTTCTCCTCACGGAGGAGCTGTGTGGAAGCTAACCAAATATACTTTGCCCTATAATATCTATCAATGGCAAGGCAATATTCTCTTTTAAAGAAGAATCTAGAAAGACCCAGAGAGAGTGGCTTGTTCTCTGGAGAGGCAAACTCAACTTTCCAGGGTAATGCGAGAGGCTAGTTATAGAACAGCATATAATTAGGAATTAAATTAGATTGGGTGAGATAACAAGTATTTTCAGTAATTTGAGAGCAATCAGCTAAGACTGGTATTGAAGGGACCTAGTAATTAAGGAGCTAGAATTGGAGCTAAGCCTTGTAGAGTTCAGATTGAGAAGAGGTTTGTCAGAGTTGGAAAATGTACTCTCTAGGAAGACATAATGGGTATGGATTTTGCCCTGCATCAAGCTTCTGGTATGTGAGGAAGAGAAATATATGAAAAATTTATAACACTGAGGATCCACTGACTGGGTGGTTCTTCCTTAAATACTGACAACCTGTTCCTGAAGTAGTTGAGGGACCTCAAGGCAGGGTATCTTTGAGGCAAGGGCACAAACCATTGACCTAATTGTTGTTGATCATCTCCCTGTCAGAGGAGTAAACACCAGGACACCCAAGTAAGAGGAAAGAGGAGATTTCATAACAGACATGTGTCATGGAGGAGCATTGCCTGATCTTGAGGGGGAATCCTGTGAGCTGCCATGAGTCCCAGAAGGCTGGTGCCTCATTCAGTCAACACCCACGACCGTTCCAGGAAATCCTAAGGCACAGCAACATGAAGACCAGCTCTTTAGAGTTTGTGGGTACAAATTGCTGTGCTGTGTTCAGGACTTCTTTTATCCAAAAGGTCAACAAGGTAAGGAAACAACCACCGTGGCATCAGAAGTGGGTTCTGCCCTTCATACTTTGGTGAATAAAGAGTGTTCAATCACAACCAATACCCACCAAGTGACAAAGTATAGGTTCACTCACAAAAGCAAGATTAGTACTTTGACATTCTTTATCTTGTCACTTAGTCTTAAGGGGGAACTTGTTTTTCTTTACAAAGAGTCATAGCAGGTACCAACTGCCCAGAAACAAAGCACAAATGACCAGATTCTATTGAAGACAGAGTGGTGATGGGAGAGGTAAATGTGCTAGTGCTTGACCAGTTCCAGTGCCAGGAGCTAAATGCCTAGAGTGAGCCTGCTGTGTCTTTGGCATGGACCAAACAACTTTGTGTCTTTCTGCAATGTCAGAATTTATTGAATAACAATAAATTCACAGGCTACACCACTTTCATCATTGGCAGTTCACTGAATATTTGTGGGTCACCTGATAGTCATAAGCTGGTCAATCACAGTTTTTTTTTTAATTCCAGTATTCATTTCTAATATCTATAACATTCAAGTCACACATTGCACTTACACACATTACACACATTACACGTATATGTGTGTGTGTATGTGTGTGTGTGTGCGTATAACAGAAAGTCTAAGAAAGGGTTAAGGTGGCCACAGGGGTTTAGAAGGCTGAATTGAGAGCAAAGGCAGAGAGGAGATATGAATGTAGAGTCGCTGTAGGTGGTCAGATAAGATAAAAACCAGCTGAAGAATTGCTCAGTGTGCAGAGCTGTCAAAGCGCAGGAACTTATTCTAGGCTAAGGTCCAGATGCATGGCAGTTTCACAGTGTCAGCTTGAGATGTCAGCTTGGAGTGATACTTGCATGGTTGTCACCCACAGGAAAAAACTTCACTCTGCTAAAGCCCAAGGACAGAGATTCCAAGGTTTGTTGTGTTGCAATTTTCCTGGGCATGCTTGTGGTGAGTGACCAGGGGTCAGGGTCAGCATGCTGCCATGTCCAGTCTTGGGATGTTTCTCCTTTTATGGGTTTCAAGTGAGGAGTTTGCATCTGGTGAGGTTGATAAGCTTCCGTGTCTGGTGTTCCTGATATGCTTTTGATACACCCAGGCATCCATGTGCTTTTGATTAGTTTGAAAAATTCATGGGTTGTCCACAAAAGCCAAGCCTGGGAAACATTGTTATCAGATGTTATCAGACTTGACTCTTGGCTCTGACACTCCAGGGCAATGGGTTTCCTGGGTGCAGCAGGATAATAGCAGAATGTTCCTAGCACTGCAACAGTAGGATAGCTGCAAAAATGTTTCTAGCTGTGTAACTTTTTAGAACACAAAGAAGATTCTTGATAACTCACAAGCCTTGAACAATTTCCAATGCCTGTAATTAACTTCCTGATTATGAAACCCTGTATAATAAACTTGTGGAACTACTTCTGCATCATTGTTCCTCTATCAGAGGGCAGTGTCCTGTCTAACCCCAGTTTTGCTTAAAAATGTCTTCTGTTGCCCCTACTCAAGATCCTTTATTGACGCTATGCGAGTTGCGGCAGTGGGTGGTCATTGTTATTAGCACGATTAAGTTATTGATCGGTTTATACATTATGGTTGTGCCAGGCAGGTGGTGGTTGTTTGCTTGTACAAACAAGGTGTGGAGTCCTTCCACTTTTGAACTTCAATTCAAAATGGAGTAAGTTTTGGAAAACGACTTCTTTACAAAATGGAGTGAAGATGTAAGTACAATCTGAAAACTGCATTCTGTACATCAAAGAGTAACTCAGAGAAGAACCCAGCCTGCTCTCCACACTGCTCAGTGGCTTTACATCATCATTACCTGGGAGGCCATTGTGAGCTCCATGTGGCAACTCAAGTCAATTAAACTAGACCATGCGAGGGTAAGACCCCATCTCCAAGTCCCTCCAGATGTGATTTCACTGTGTGTCCTGGGCTGAGAACCATTGGCACCTTTACCCACCATTCTTAGGTCCTCAGTCCAGATTCCTCTTGGGAGGTAGTTGTTTATGTTGGGTTAGTAAGGAGGACTTTTGGTGATCTTACAGCAGAATTGTTAGCATACCAAAAACCCCATACTGGTTAACACATCACATCACATTTTTACCTTGTCCCTAGGAGGTGTGGTTGAGGGGAGATCATTTTGAGCAAAGCCAATCTCCCCTAGGGAAGCAGATTCACCATGTAAGTAGGTCCTCAAGTCTCTGTCTACACTATTTCCCCAGGGCTAGCACAGTCTCTGGCAGAATATGTGCTCCATAAGTGTGTGTTGAAGAATTAAATGACTTTGAAGAGATTTCTAACATTTAACCGTTTGGAGAAGAGATGATGACTAGATCAACCAAGCATCAGGAAGGCAGTTCTGATGCTTTCCATAAATTGATTGTCAGAGATGTAATATATCTCTGACTGTCCATGGGGTTGCATGTGGGTCACCGCATATGGAAGCCTCATGGATAGAAATATCTGATGTCTGGGAATAACCAGTAGACATTTCCTCTGGTCAATTGCCCAGGGACAATGTGAATTCCTTTTCTGCTCTGCCTTGACCCACACAGCACCTGAGATTGGTGTGACCTGCCAAGATGTCAATCAACCTTGTGACATCACAAGCAAAACTCCGCCCTTTAAACCTTATCCCTGCCTTTGGTGTATCCCCTTAAATAAACCACTGGAACCATTTTTCCTTTGTCTAGTTCCAGAACCCGTGTGGACTAAATCTATCTAATCTAGGGACTTCATTTCCTGTAAATATATTTCTGAGTATTTGTGCTTTATTACTTGCTAATTATCTGGGATTGTAAGTTTCAGGGTGGCTTAGAATCCCATGGGCAGAAAGAACCCTGCAAAGAGACACTGGTGATCGTCTCTCCCAATATCTGACTACAACACCCTCAGTAGACAGGGAAAAGGAGGATAACAGAAATATTGAACACTTAAACAGCTTCCTAGGCTTATAAAAAACAACATATGTGAATCTATCATTTGGCATTTAGAATCTATCATGAAGAACAATTTTTCTGAATGTGTGAATAATAAACTGTGGGGCAAACATATCATGCTGTGCCCACACAGTCATCCCTAGGCATTGGATTCAGGCCCCACTGTGGATACCAAAGACCACAGATATTCAAGTCCTTTATATAAAATGGTGTGGTGTTTGTACATAACCCATGAACATCTTCCATGTACTTTGCATCTCTAGATTACTTATAATACCTGATACAATGTTAATGCTATGTAAATACTTGCTATACTGTGTTGGTTAGGGAATAATGACAAGGAAAAAGTTTTCCTGTTCAGTACAGATGAAATATTTATCTCTGAATATTTTCCATCAGCTTTTAGTTCAATCTATGGATTTTGACCCTGAGGAAAGGGAGGGCTGGTTGTACTCATTTCACTCAAAGGAGAATCCCCCCCCCGCCCCGCCCCCGCCACCAGGCAATGAGTTTGCAATAGTCTTTCTTTCCCAGCATCATAATTTATGAACCTAATTTCAACTCCGTAGGACATAGAATCACCAATAATAAAGGTTTATTACTTCTAGTTGCTGATGTGGCAACAATGCAGATTGGTCATGTTGCTGGGTACACAGCTGGTATCACATAGCTCTCACTCTAATGAAGAGGGCTTGACCATGTAAAGAGGAAATCTGTTCACAAGGCAGAACAACCCTGTGAAGTTTACTTTAACCAAAAAATATTTACACAATTCTCTTTGGATTGTACCTCAGTGGGTGAAGTTCCTGTCTAAAAGCATGCCTAAAAATGTTTCAATTGTGTTACACTCCTTTATCATGTCTTTACCATTTTTTATTATAAAACCAGTAAACGTGTATAGTAAAAGGTTCTAAGCAATTAAAAAAAAATGTAAAGTTGGGCCATCTGTAATCCCAGCAGCTTGGAAGCCTGAGACAGGAGGATTGCAAGTTCAAAGTCAGCCTCAGCAATTTAGCAAGGTCCTGAGAAACTCAGCAGATCCTGTCTCAAAATAAAAAATAGGGCTGGGTTTGTGGCTCAGTGGTAGAGCACTTGCCTAGCACACATGAGGTGCTGGGTTCCACCCCTTAGCACCACATAATGAATAAATAAACAAACAAACAAATAAATAAATAAAATGGCTGGGGATATGTCCCGTGCTAAGTACCCCTGGGTTCAGTCTTTGATACCAAAACAACAACAAAATGTACATTCCTTTGAATTTTGTCAGTAGTATCCACTACAAAAGAATATGGTGGTAAACTTTTGAGGCTCTCATTAGTTATCTAAGTATGAGAAAATCTGACACAGAAAAAAAATTAAATATTAAAAAGAAAGAACACTTAATTTAAGAATTTATAATAATCAGAGTTTGTCTTGCCTTTTGTTTTATTTTTGTCCATTTTACATCAGATTTATAAACATTTTATTTATCACACAGAAAATTTATGAACAGACATGAATACATTCAATGCCACCCATTGGAAATATAAATATTCAATGATATAATTTGTATAAAATTATCTATGATCTGTCTGTTGATTATGTATGTAGATATAGCCAATTATTTTCTCACAAAATAATTTAAACTTTTTACTTTTTATATGCATAAGGATAAAAAGTTATGGTAATAAAATATTACAGAATGTTTTCTAAAAATCAGGAGATTAACTGACATTTTAAAGAACACTTCACAGCCATAAACCCATTACATTTTCCTTAAAAAAACATCAACAACATATTCACTTATCCAAACTATTGGCAATATTTTGTAAGATCAGGAATATTAAAATTTAACCTTTTGCATTCAGATCTCCAGTTTCCCTGTGGTGACTCTGGAGTGAATCATTTTTATATTTTATATTTTATATTTATAATCAGCAGGATGATGAATGAAAAGTGCTGTCACCAACACTTCAGGATGCCTGTATTAGTTTACTCTCAACTGATGAAAGGAGATTAATTACTAGTGTGATTACTTTAGCCACAGCCCAGCTTTCCCTGATGTACTAACAAGTCCTGGTGACACGTCTTTTCAATGTTCTATGAAACAAAAGCCATCCAAGGATTATTTGAAGAAATGGAATTCGGTTCAGTGTTTATTAAAGGTCTCAGACTTAGTGAAGTTACATGTTAATTTGAAGATTTTATCTAGTAAAGAAATGATTCTTGTTCCATGGAAATAATCCATTATGGCAATTTGTGTCCCTTTTGGACATTAACTGGGTTTGTATACAACCCAGCGATCTTACCTTACTATTGTCAAAAATTACTCAGCTTCTCAGATGCTCTTGGAGTCAATTTTCATCTCTTACTGGTTTCTTCATTAATTAATGAATTGAATGAAATCTTTCTCATGTGTTTATTTGTATGAGAGTGTCATATTTTGTAATCTTTTGAAAATTATATTTGATCAGTTCTGAAGGTCAGGCACTGAGATGTTTGAGGGGACTCACTTGATGAGTCCCCTCTTTAGCCTGCACATCTTTCCTTGACCTCTGAAGTGAGTCCTGGGTGGAAACACAACTTTAACTTTTCTTGCTCTCTAGGCCTTCCTCTTTTTCTATTGGTTTTCTGAATTTGTTTTTGTTTCTAGATTGCACACATTCAATAAATTATTTTCTATTAGTGGCAGCAATGATTGGGAATTCATTTTTATAATCTAGTTGGTGATCTCTGTTGGGTGAATAATGGAGACCTGTGCTCTGCTGGGTGAGAGATAACAGAGAATCCCATTTATCAGCCTTTTTTGTTGTTGTTGTTTGGTTTGATCTGTTCATCTACATGCAATCTCAGATGAAGAATTTTGTGATTGGTGGATAGGAACATAACTCTTCAATTGTCTGAACCTGTGACTGAATCTATAAATATGAAACTATTAGCACTCTGTATTTGCATGTCTGCACCTGTAATTGCAAAAGGCCTTTACCTCTCATTGTATAAGTAGGAAATACTTTCTAACTCTGGAAGGTATTTATAAACTAGATTATAATGTATCATTAAAAGAGTGTTATTCTGACTGGCTTGTATGAGTCAAATATTATCAAAATCTAGGAAATAGAATGAACCTCCTGCACTTCAAGTATGCTATAATTTTAAGAAAAAAACAATTGTTTTTCCAGAAACCACTATCTCAGAAACATTTTACAAATCCAAGTTTTCATAATGGTGAGTTTTTGAATAAATTAGCCTAATTTAATAATTCGTTTTTCTAGAATATTAGTTACATGTCATTGTCCTAAGTTTATCAATATATAGCATGATTCCAGCAAAAACTTTTTAAATGAAAACTTTAGTTTGTTATCACAGAAAAAGACTAATTTGAATTTCTTACACTTTTTATACTGGTTTACTTATTTAAATAAGATAAAATACTGCTACTTAATGCTTAATATTATAAAGGTGTAAATTTGTATTCAACTAAATTGAATCATGATTTTGACAAACTTCTAATATCACCAGTAATTATGTTTTATTTTTATTTATTTATTTTTTTTAAACAATGTTTTTATTTTTGTTTTTTATTTTTTTTTTTAAAGAGAGAGTGAGAGAGAGGGAGAGAGAGAGAATTTTAATATTTATTTTTTAGTTCTCGGCGGACACAACATCTTTGTTGGCATGTGGTGCTGAGGATCGAAGCTGGCCGGCACGCATGCCAGGCAAGCGCGCTACCGCTTGAGCCACATCCCCAGCCCAGTAATTATGTTTTAGAGTTTGTCAGCTTAAACATAATTTTTAATATCCTTGAGTAAAACTTGGATTAATAGCTGGTTGCAGTGGCACATGCCTGTAATCCCAGCGGCTTTGGAGGCTGAGACAGGAGGATCGAAAGTTCAAAGGCCAGCCTTAGCAACAGACCCTGTCTCAGCTGTAGGTAGTACCTCTGAGTTCAATTCCCATACCCCCCCCCAAAAAAACCCCTTAGATTAATTATAAATTATGAATAAGTGATTATTAGATAACTAATAATTTCCAAATAAGATAAAACATTGAAGCATTGATTGTTTAGTATACTTTTGGGTTTATATATTTTTGGTTCTAATTTTTATATGCTATTGGCTCTATCTCTGGACATATTAATGAATGAATGTTTGTTTTTACCAAAGTTCAAGAGATGTATGTGACCATAGAAAGTTGTATATTTATTCATAAATTTCTTTCACTACCCTGATACAATTCTCTACTCTGACAGTTCTCAATTTACCTCCTAGTTTTCTCTATAAAGTAGAATTATTAGTTTAGTTAAAATAAGCACTAATATAGCTGATTGAAACTATATTAGTTGATTGTAGCAGAGAAATACAACTGTGTATACAAGTACTATTTCTCAGCACTCAAGGGCTTATTTAAATAAAGACTGTAAATCTTCTAACTTAAAAAAAAATTGTCTCCCAGGGTCAGATTCTAAATTTTGAAAGAAAATATTTCCAGGACATCTTGTAGATCTACAGCTATCTTTGAGACTTCTTAGAGAGCCCTTGGAAGATTACAAAGATTTGTCATTTCACTTTATATGAAGAGGTAGGCTGGATCAATCATATTTGTTTGGTATTCTCCATATTTCTTAATTAGCTCAATATCATAAAAAGAAGAACATCATCGGAAGAAGTGTCCCATGTTAGAAACGAATGCTCAACCTTCCTAAAGTTGATAGGTTCAGATGAGCAAAATACTACTAATATAAATATTTCAGATATTGTGCATATTATGGAAAGACTCTGGAGATTTTTTAATACCCTTACTGTTTACCCTTTGGAGAGATAATCAATTGTGTACAAAATACTTATATAGAGTAACATAATAGAGAATTTTCTCCTTTCTGACACCAGTGAGTCATGCAATCTTATTATCATTTTTTATTTTATTGGATGCATATCTGAAGGTTCTGCTCTGGGCCCAGAGCCTCTAAGTGTCAGAGCCTTGTAGAAAGGTGTACCAGATACTGCTAACTACTGACCCTAACAAGAATAGACTCCTGGATACATGTTTCTTGGCTGCTATCACTTAAACATCCTTCAAAGACTAAAGTAGATTGAGTCAGAATTTCTGAATTCCAAGATTCCAAAGATTCATTTCTGTTCAGCTGTATTTTATAATAACCCACCATTTGACATAAGATTCCAGGAAATAAGAATTAATTACACAGAACCAAAATAGCTGATGAGGACTTTTAAAAATAGTAATTAGTATGGAATGTTATATTATTTTTGATGTTTTCTTCTCACAGAGACATGAAAAAAATCCTTTATCATCTCAAGTTATCCATAACCTTCAGTTTTTAGATTATGCACAGTAATCTAGAATGAAATGTTTAAAAACGGTATCTGATTTTTACTAATGTCTTAAGAGTGGGTCTCCTTACGTTTTATGACAAATTAGTTTTTTGTATAGGTTTAATAAGAATTTGTCATTATTTTCCCAAGATATAAGTGTACAGATATGTTTTTCAGCCAAAATCATACCCAATTTTAGAATGATCCTATTAACCAGGCATAAGAAGTTCATATTAAGGAATGGGTAATTTTTATTATGTGGAGCCACTGTCTACAAAGCCATTTCCTGCACTGGTCTTGGTGCCTGTCTCTGTACCCCAGGACTTACTGGTACTGAGGAGTCACTTCCTAAAAAGCCATGGACTTAGCAGATACTGCAGGCTTCAAGAATGGAGACATTTATACCTATTTATTGATTCTGTAGGTGAAATCTAGGGAAAAGAGTTTCCTGGGTGTAGGCCCCTAGCCTACAAAGGAGCAAATAATCCGGACTTTCAAAAGTCTGAGATTCATTATGAAAATTGCGGAAGAGAATGTAAATGTTGGCGTTTTAGTAGTTCCTCAATAATGTAAGGCTCTAGGTTTGCAGAGAAAACTTGAGGCTTATATTGTTAAATTGCTGCATGGATATAAAATATCAGGGCAAACCTAAAATGAACAGTCTTTTTTGTGATCAGAAATAATATTTAGATGTTATTATGATTCCAAGCCAGGAGACTGCCAAAAATCTTACTGAAACTTGAAAATAAAGAAACAGAAGAGGCACATTCTTTCAGGGCCACACTGGGGAGGCCATCCAAGAACAATCAAAATGAAGTCCCAAGACAAGCAGTATCAGAATCACTTGGAAACTTATTAGAATTGAAAATTCTTGGGTTCCACCCCAGACAAACTAACCTGGAAACTCTGGGGGGTAGTGTCCAACAATCAGAATTCTAACAAACCTTTCAGATGATTCTGATATATATCTGATAAAGTTTGAGAGCCATTAATTTAAGAGAAGGTACTTGTTCAACTATTTGACCAATTAAAGGTCTCAGATTTAATGAAGGCACATGTTATCTTAATGATTTATTTTCTCTAGAGATGTAAATAATTTCTGTTCTGTGGAAAAGATAACTTCAAAAGCTAAGGCTTATGACCTTGTTGGGCATTAGCCAGATTTGCTTTGCTTACACTGACATGACATAAACTATATAGCTTTTCAAATGTTCTTTGAATTAGTTTTGACATCATGCTGGTTTCTTCACTAATTGATGAGTAAAAAAAATCTTCAGTAGGTGTTTATATGAAAATAATGTTTTTTAACTTCTCAAAAATTATTCTTTATCAATGTATTTCACATTGTGACTCTATAATGAGTTCCATTACTAGGCAGTGAGTATTTCTTTCCATGTTAATTTTTGCTTAATATTTTATCCTTGTTTAAAGCACAGCATGTGGTACAGAAACTTTGAATGAATACGTGCAGTCAACAAATATTATCTAAAATACTTGATTTTTAAAAGAGAAATTTTATAAATTGCTTTTAAATACCACTCCTGTTAATTAACTTGTATTACTATTTCTTAAGGGATTTTTCTGGGATCTGTTATAAAGGATCCTGAGGCTAAAAGATGATAGAATTGCAAAGGGTAACATCCTTCAAGATCTGTTCTGAGTGCTCGCTTCGGCAGCACATATACTAAAATTGGAACGATACAGAGAAGATTAGCATGGCCCCTGCGCAAGGATGACACGCAAATTCGTGAAGCGTTCCATATTTTTAGGCAGAACTAACATCATCAAAATGGCGATATTACCAAAAGTTCTCTATAAGTTCAATGCAATGCCAATCAAAATCCCAACAGCATATCTTGTAGAAATAGATAAAAGAATCATGAAATTCATATGGAATAATAAAAGACCCAGAATAGCAAAAACAATACTAAGCAGGAAGTGTGAATCAGGCGGTATAGCGATACCAGACTTCAAGCTATACTACAGAGCAATAGTAACAAAAACAGCATGGTACTGGTACCAAAACAGGCGGGTGGACCAATGGTACAGAATAGAGGACACAGTAACTAATCCACAAAACTACAACTATCTTATTTTTGATAAAGGGGCTAAAAGCATGCAATGGAGGAAGGATAGCATCTTCAACAAATGGTGCTGGGAAAACTGGAAATCCATTTGCACCAAAATGAATCTGAATCCCTATCTTTCGCCGTGCACAAAAGTTAACTCAAAATGGATCAAGGAGCTTGATATTAAATCAGAGACACGGCATCTGATAGAAGAAAAAGTTGGTTATGATCTACACGCTGTGGGATCGGGCTCCAAATTCCTCAATAGGACACCCATAGCGCTAGAGTTAACAAATAGAATCAACAAATGGGACTTACTCAAACTAAAAAGTTTTTTCTCAGCAAAAGAAACAATAAGAGAGATAAATAGGGAGCCTACATCCTGGGAACAAATCTTTACTCCACACACTTCAGATAGAGCCCTAATAACCAGAATATACAAAGAACTCAAAAAATTAGACAATAAGATAACAAATAACCCAATCAATAAATGGGCCAAGGACCTGAACAGACACTTCTCAGAGGAGGACATACAATCAATCAACAAGTACATGAAAAAATGCTCACCATCGCTAGCAGTCAGAGAAATGCAAATCAAAACTACCCTAAGATACCATCTCACTCCAGTAAGACTGGCAGCCATTAGGAAGTCAAACAACAATAAGTGCTGGAGAGGATGCGGGGAAAAGGGCACTCTTGTTCATTGCTGGTGGGACTGCAAATTGGTGCAGCCAATTTGGAAAGCAGTATGGAGATTTCTTGGAAAGCTGGGAATGGAACCACCATTTGACCCAGCTATTCCCCTTCTCGGTCTATTCCCTAAAGCCCTAACAAGAGCATGCTACAGGGACACTGCTACATCGATGTTCATAGCAGCTCAATTCACGATAGCAAGACTGTGGAACCAGCCTAGATGCCCTTCAATAGATGAATGGATAAAAAAAATGTGGCATTTATACACTATGGAGTATTACTCTGCATTAAAAAATGACAAAATTATAGAATTTGGAGGGAAATGGATGGCATTAGAGCAGATTATGCTAAGTGAAGCTAGTCAATCTTTAAAAAACAAATACCAAATGACTCCTTTGATATAAGGGGTGTAAACAAGGACAGGGTAGGGACGAACAGCTTGAGAAGAATATTTACAGTAAACAGGGATGAGAGGTGGGAGGGAAAGGGAGTGAGAAGGGAAATTGCATGGAAATGGAAGGCGATCCTCAGGGTTATACAAAATGTCATATAAGAGGTAAGGAGGGGTAAGTCAAGATAATACAAATGGAAGACATGATTTACAGTAGAAGGGGTAGAGAGAGAAAAGGGGAGGGGAGGGGAGGGGAGGAGAGGGGGGATAGTAGACAATAGGACAGACAGCAGAATACATCAGACACTAGAAAGGCAATATGTCAATCAATGGAAGGGTAACTGATGTGATACAGCAATTTGTATACGGGGTAAAAGCAGGAGTTCATAATCCACTTGAATCAAACCGTGTAATATGATGTATTAAGAACTATGTAATGTTATGAACGACCAATAAAAAAAAAAAAATAAGAAAGATCTGTTCTGAGATCCGTTGGCTGTCAACCAAGAGTCAGACTAGGGCTAAAGTGGTTATTCTGTATTCAGCCTTGGCACAGGTTGTTTAGTTGTTGTTCAGCAGTGGAAAAAGCAGTTGCAAGTAATACTCAGTGCTGTGCACCCATGTATCATTGGATGCTGTTACTGGACAATATAAATGAGAACTAAAAATTCATAGACACATCCCATTGATAAGAAAAGGCACCAAATAAAAGGATGAATGACTTTAGGTAAATCCATCAAAAGTGCTAGAAAATCTGATTAAAGTATATGCCTTATTAAATGGGTGAAACATTAGGACTATTTTCACATATTACTTAGATTGCATGGAGAGAGAATATTTATTGGTTTTCTCTTTCTCCTGATTTTCTGTTAGGCAGCTTTTGCCTCCTGCATTCCAGGTGACCTGGGGGCAATGGAGTATTATTAAGCCATCTCCATATAGTGGCACATTTATATCTCATCATAAACAAATTTCTGCCTCCTGAGAATTTAAGTGCTAAGCAGAATGCTAAACAAAAAGTTTAAATGTGAACATTATAACAGCAGCACCCCAAATGACTGGCCATGTTTCCTGGCCAAGATCCTTAGTGTCATTCCTTGGGACTACCTGCTTCTTCAGCTTTTCCTTTCTTTCCGTATCTCTCCATTAATCCACTTCTGCTTAGATTATCCAGATCAAGTTAATGTGGCTTACAGCTAAAGTATCATAACTGATATAAAATCTGTTTTCCAGATGAAGTGAATTAACTAAATCAAGTCCCACAATCAGTGTTCAAATCAACTTCTAGTCTTTGACTTGCTCTTCTAGATTTTGGTGAAACATGAGTGTATAGTGTGCTCCTTTAGTTGAATTAAAGAGCATCTCACTTGTATTGCCTTCTCTTTTATGGAGGAATTTTCCTTCTAAAAAGCTTATTTAGGGGCTGGGGTTATGGCTCAGCGGTAGAGCGCTCACCTCGCACATGCAAGATCCTGGGTTCGATCCTCAGCACCACATTAAATAAATAAATAAATAAAAGTTATTGTGTACAACTACAAAAAAAAAGCTTATTTAGATGAGAAAAATTCTAAACATACTTATATAATTTAAAAAACTAGAATAATACAAAGTGACAGAAAAAGCACTTATTTATTTATAACATCAGTTTGTAAACAATCACACTGTGCACTTTTTAACAGTAACATTTTTTCCCCCTATGGATTTACAGTAAACTCTATGTAAATTCAATGAGTTAATACAGAGTGAAGATGAATAGGGTAGAATAATTTCTGAAAATGTCAAATTACGGCACTTGATAAAAGATAACTATCTGTACCATAAAAATTTACATGCCACAAAACATTAATTTATAATTTTAAATATATAGTAAAACACATTTATAAAAAAAGCATCAACGTTAATTTTATTATAAACCAGTGAATTACCCAGAGGAATATTTATTAAAACTTACTAAAAATCATAAAATATTGCAACTGAGGTAAATATTTATAAGTAAACAAAACTATCATTTATAAGGACTTCAAAAGTGAATGGAAGGGCAGACAACATTTTCTGGGGACTATGTCACTCTTTGATATTTTGAAGCAGCTTCAACAAATGTGACTCAATAACCTGTTGAACTAGAACAGATAGGTAATCAAGATTACACAGCATGTTGATTATAAAAATTTTAAAAATATTAAATTCAACTTATCCTTAATGTTTTTCTAAAATAAACTTTTTTAAAATAGGATACACCAATTATCTGAGGGCAATAATGCAATGCAAAACTTGAAATACTTAAAACTTAAGTCCATCACTAATTTAATAGTTGTCCAAGTTACTGGACTTTCTGTACCTAGGTTTTTATATTTTTTAAACTGAAGTAGAATCCAAAATAAGTAGTTTGTTATGCAAAATATTAAATAAATGTTTAAATAGGTATGCACTTATCCTCCAGTAACTAATTATTTGGGTCAATGAAAAGCACTGTAAACAAACTCATTTCTCAACTTTGTAGGAATTTTTTTTTTTTTACTTTGCCCACAGTTAAAAGCATGTATCAGGAGTTAGGGAAACATGCAATGTTTTATGACTACAAGTGATGAAACACTGGCCTATGCCATTTAAAATAATCAAACAAAACCTGAGAGTTCTAAAATACTTACCACTTCTATAACCCAGGGCTACAGCTAAATCCATAGAATTATACCCAGAGTCGGTTTCAATTGTTGGGTCAGCTCCATTTTCTATACCAAAACAGAAAAATATACATAAGTAAAATAAATGTGTGAATATGTTTACCTAGTACTGGCTGGTATGCAAATATCTGGATAGATTTTCAGCCAATTCAGAGTCTATTTTCAGAATGGTCTTCCCAAGTTCGTAGTATACTAGGGATACAGAATTCACTTGCATGGGCTGGAGGGAAAACAGTTCAAAAAGGCATCCCCTAGATGAAACTCATAGACAACTAAAAACTTATGCAAAGAGATACTACAAATGCAAAACTTATGCAAAGAGATACTACAGACAAGGAAAAAACATGACCCCAAATTCAAATGTGATTTACATGTGACTTCAAATGAAAGCAGCAAGGACAAATCCTTTAACAAAGATGTGGTGTTTTCATGGAGCTGCTTCTCTCATGGGCATCTCTGTGGTAGCAGGTACCTCAGGAGTGAACAGCAGCAGGATTAGTGTATTTTACAATAGATATTGGTCATCCTGACTAACACCAAGAAAGGCCAGATTGAAAAAATAAAGTCCTCGCAGGGCATTTTCTAAATAATTTTCATTTTCATCTGCTTACCTAAGAGCATCTTTACACATTTCACATGATTCCCATGTACAGCATAAAGCAAAGGTGTTCCTCCATTCTGCAAAATGAAAGAGCTTTTCAGGGTGAACAACAGTCAAATATTGCTGTAGGAAGTTTTACTAAGAATTGGGCATGTAAAAGTAGTTTAAGGTAATTTTAACATCTTTCAAAGAATGCTTAAGTCAGAACAAATAATTGAATTTATGGCATTAACTTGTTCTTCCAGGTATTTACTTAAATAAACATTTTTAGGAGCTTCATAAAATCTATTATGTCTCCCCCAGCCAAATAAATTCTAGAATGTGTTACAGTAGTTTTAAATTCAGTATCATAGACTCACCCAATCATATTCATTTACATCAACTCCACAATCAAGCAGCATTTTGACAATATCTGTGTAGCCTTTACTACAGGCCAATGACAGTGCACTTTCTCGACCTTTTCCTAAAAGTTGGGGATCGGCACCCTGGTATGGGAAGTTGAAATAAAAGACTTTCAGTGAATTTAAACAAAAATGTTGCTACTCCTATCAATAACAATTACAGTTCAACACTGAAGTCAGGTATTCTGGGGTCAATATGGAAATTATTATTCACGGATGCTCTTGTTATTGAGATTTTCTGAATGAATGAATGCCTTCCTTCTTCTATCTCAAGCCTAACTGTCCTTTCACTCCTGAGTCAAGTCACAACTCCTCTATGAAGCCTTCTCCTCCAAGGCCGATAGTACTTTTGTTCCTATTGCACTTAATGGGGGATGGACATGAAATTATTTCTCAATTTTTCATGTATGATTAGCATTGCTTTCCCAACTAGATCCAAGTTCTACAGAAATATAAAAAGCATTACAATGTTTTTTGTATCCTCCATAATTATATGTAGCTGGTTGGAGATACAAAAACTTTACTAAAGATTTAATGGAACTTAAGTAACTATACATATACATTTTCTGAGGCATTTTCCTTACATTCTGAAGTAGAAACTCTACCACAGCTATTTGCCCGTGTGCTGCAGCCCACATCAGAGGAGTAAATCCTTCTTCATCCGTGTGATTGATAACATTTTCTATTTAAAAGAAAAGCAATTTTTGTGATCTAACTTAACCATCACATATTCATAACACTATGAAATCACTGACATTCCAAAAAGTTGATTATATGGCTCAAAAAATTCACTTTGTGCTAAGGTCCAATGGTGTTGTTGCAACTTGAAGTCTGATTGTATTAAAATGTGCCTCAATGTACGTAGCTGGGTTTATAGAGCATGTTCTTGAAGGTATAAACTACCAGAGAATGACAAAAGGCTAGATACAAGGTGTCAATAGAACACTGGTCTCAGAATTAGGAGACCAGAGTTTGAATCCTGGCTCTGTTACTAGCAGTGTGACTCTAGGCAAGATACTTAATTTCTTCAATGCACATAATACCTTGTTTACCTCAGTGTATAAGCTGGGAGGATCATAATAAGAATTAGATTACTTGGTAGTCCCTAGCATTACATAAATATATACAATTATAAAAACTCCAAATTCTTTTGAAAGCCATCTTCTATTCCATAGCTGTTGCTGCCTATGAACTTCTCATTCATGTGGTTTGGTAACATAATATGAAAATTGAATGGTCTGAAATGCAGTATCACACAATCCCACTGTGAAACCCATTTTATTCCCTAGACTTAGTATAGTAGTTATAAATTCTAGCTTTCCCCCTAAATTATGTAGTAGACTGACAAGGAAACCTCCAAATATTTATAAACAAATGTAAATACAATGATTAAATTATAAGAATGACATGATCAAGAAAAACAAAACTCTGATCGTGCTCCCTGTATTCAATAAACAATGTTGGAACAACTGCTTAACTTTTTGAAAAGTGAAAATTAATGTAATCTTTACCTCATTACACCAAAACATTTTATGTGAGTCAAAGATGAGTAAGTTCTAGATAAGTAAGACTAAGGAATCAGTTCATTTATAGTTCTTG
This sequence comes from Urocitellus parryii, assembly GCF_045843805.1. Lineage (NCBI taxonomy): Eukaryota > Metazoa > Chordata > Mammalia > Rodentia > Sciuridae > Urocitellus > Urocitellus parryii. Next base: position 59,017,825 of record NC_135531.1, on the reverse strand, counting down.
AATGGGAAATCTTTTTGAAGCAGGATATAAAACTCAGCAGGCACAAAGGAAATAAATCATTTACTACTTGAAAATATTAAACCTTGCTGGGCATGGTGGCTTATGCCTTTAATCCCAGTGACTTGGGTGGCTAAGGCAGAAGAATTGCAAATTCAAGGCCATCCTTGGCAATTTAGCAAGATCCTGTCTGAAAACAAATTTTTTTTTTTTTTAAATGGGCTGAGGATATAGCTCAGAGGCAGAATGCTATTGGGTTCAATCCTTGGTAGTGCCAAAAAAATTTAAGCCTTTGGAAGTAATAAAAGGCGGCAAAGGAAAAATGACATAATGGGAAGAAACTATATGCAACATAAATAGTAAAAAGCTAATTTCCTTAATTTAGAGAGTTCATATAAATCAATATATTGCAGGCAGTTCGCACAAAAAGAAATTCAGCAATCAAAATTTTAAAAACATAAAGTACTGTGAGATACCAGTTTTCACTCATGGATTTGTGAAAATCAAAGTATGATAAAATTCTATGTCAGTGAGGGTATAGGCAAATAGAAAATCTAACTATGGTATGAGGACAAACACCTGATTTTATTTTTATGCATATCTACGTACGTATGTATATATATGAATTTAGGGCTGGTGTGTAGTTTGATGGTAAAGCACTTGCTTAGCATGCACAAGGCCCTGGGTTGGATGTCTATTATTATAAGAAAAAAAAAGTGAACATATTCCCTTTGACCCAGCAAATCTACTTGTGCTAATTTACTCAATGAATAGATTTTAAAATAATAATGTTGTCATTTAATAGTAAAAATTTTGAATTAACTCCACCAGGATGAATAGTTAAGAATATGCATATGTAATATGCAAAATTATGCAGATATTAAAAGGAATAAAATAGATTTTTATGGCTTAAATGGAAAGCTCTCCAAAACATTAAGTGAAAAGTAAGGCATAATGCAGTATGAATATTTTCCTGCTGTGTAAATAATTAAAAGCAAATACATATTCTCACACATAACCCCAAATATAAATTGAAATGTTTTCTAGAAAGTTTTTCTGAAAATATAAGAAATGTATGTTTCAGGAAAAGTGTAGGGTGCCAAAGGAAGTTATAACTTTTGTACTTTCTATTACTTAAACTTTTTTTTTTTTTTATTATCCATTGGGTTAACTGCCTGATGAGATTATCCAACTATTTGTTTTGTCTTTATATGTTTCTGTGTTAAATAAAGCAAAACAACAAATCTAGTAAATCCTATTGAATTTGTTTTATATAAAATATTTAAAACTAAGCCATTACCTTGTTCAATACGAGTAGCCAGGTAGAGCATCTCTCCCTGAGCTGCCAACTGGTGAACAGACAAAGCTGAAACAATACCATAAAATATTTCATGTGCGTCTGTGTGGTACATGCTCATCATTCCATGGTTCATGTTTGTTTGGTAAATTTCTTTTCTAAAAAAAGCTTATCATTTAAAAAATCAAACATATAGTATATCCTAATATACTATAGTATATGCCCATTTTACATCTGAGAATTGACTCATACATTCATTTAAGGTGATTTGACATCTGCAAAATGTCCAGACAAAATTTATTCCAAAGAAATGATTTAGGCACTTACACACACACACACATTCAAATACATATATTGGTTAGTTAGTTTGTTTGAGACAGAATATCAATATGTTGCCCAGGCTAGGCTTAATCTCCTGGGCTCAAATGACCCTCTGCCTCAGCCTCCCGAAGACATGAGCCACAATGCCCAGCCTTTTGGAAGTCCTAAATATTTTTATTTCAAGATTCCAAGATTCCATAATATTTCAATATTTCCTTAACATTAGGAAGAGTGAGGTCATAAAAGCAAAACTGGCCTTGAGAACATATTCTTACAAAACCAATTACATATTTTTATTTGTAACATGAAGGATGTGATCCAGATGATCACTATTATTCATTTCTTTTCAGGATTTCAAAAATACTCCAGTTGGAATATTTTAAGGGAATCTCTTCATTTTAGAGCAGTAACAAAAAGACATTGTATTTTGAGAGTTCTCCTAAAAAATTAGTATTGCTTGATCATTGACTTCAGTGATATGATCAGATAGCTTTAACATTCAAAGGAAAGTAACAGGGAGTTACATACAACTTTATTTAAATAAACCAGAAACAGTCAATAGGTAGAAGGAGAGTTCCAGAGGAAGGTTTTATGTCTTAACTGCCACAACATGTGATTCAGAAATCAGGAGGGATTTAGTATTTCCAAAGTAAAAATAAAGATTTCAATAGGCTTTAGAATATATATATATATATATATATATATATATATATATATATATATATCACAGTCTCAAATATAGTTACTAGCATTAAATTGCCGATTTTCTTTCATTCACACATCCATACTGTATACTGTATAGAATACTTTCTGGTCTGAATAGAAAAACCTTATTTTCCTCTACAATGATTCTACAATTTTAAAAATTGTGAATTCAAAGTTTTAAAAAAACGTAGGTTTCACATTCATATTCTTATATTCAAATATAACATTTATACTTTATATTATAAATCACTTGGCTTTTTTGCAAAATCATTTGTTGAGCAATATTTTATAAGTAAAACAAGCATTGTACTCCAAGAGCACAAAAATATTGGCAATTAATATGCAAAATTAATTTGCAAAATGTTTAAAATAACTCATTATTTCTGTAGTAAAAATTAAAGATTTTAATATTTCAATCTGTATTTGTTCTCAACACAGAAACATAATATTAAATATTTAAATATGTAATAGTATATGAAAAAGTTTTAAATTACTAAAACTATTAGGATATTGCTTAACCTTTCAACAAGAGAATATGCATTTAATGAAAATAAATGCATATGAAAGCCAAATTCTTAAAATTCCTATACTAGAATATTTTAGTACATTAGCTACAAGTACTTACAATTTGCTAAAAGAGGTGTGGTAGAGACCTCGTTTCCTCTGTGTTTGTTGGTTAAAGTAGTTGACTGTTTTATGGGTGAGAAATGCTTTGTTGTAGAGGGAGTGTAGACATGCCTTACTTGAATTCCAGGAGAAGGAGATGTATGGATATTGCATTCAGCTAAGTGAAATAAATGTACATTAAAACAATACGATTAAAAAATGCATGAGGCATATGAACTTCTCACAACTATCTCTCATGTGATATTAAAATTTTTGTCATAAAGTCAATATTACCATAGTGAAAATTCCAGAAAAATAAGTATTAATCTCTTATTTTAAGAGATTAGTTTTATTATTCAATAGATCATTATAAAGGTAAATCTAAAGCATGTTGACAGACTTTATTGAATTAAAGCATTGGAAGCTAGTGCAAATTAAATATTCAGGGAACAAGGAATATTTAACTGATTCATTTAGAAAAGAAACAAGGAATTTTTTTCTATGATTTAAAAAGGTATAATAAAAAGCTTCACTAGAGAATTTGTAAATGAAGATTAGGTAAAAAAATTTTTAAAAATCAACATGTACTGCCTTTATCATAGACATTACATAGCATGAAATTATTTAAATTTGGTTTCTGTGAGGTCAGAAAATTCTATTAAAATATGATTTCCAAACTTCCTAAATATTTGTATTTTTGTATTTCCTATGGTGGAAATACACAAAACTCAAATAAACAAAAACAAATGCAGATATTTATACCATAACTTTCAACCTTTAAATAGGACGGATGCCACCTCCAGGTCAGAGTTAACCTGATCTTGAATGTTTTTACTATCTTCTTCATTTAAGGACTTCACAAATCGAGAACACACGTTCATATCAAATCGATTAGGCAATATGAATTTCATTCCCATGGCAACACCCTGAGCTGATCCTTCTTCTGAATTTGGATCCAGTGGGTGTTCTATTTTAATGTCTGGCATGCCAGAGAGACTATAACTGCTGGGACACTCTTCTACTATCAATTTGGCACCAATATCCAGATTTGCTGATGTAGCCATGATTTCAACTACGTTCAATAATTAAAACATTTCTTCATGATTTCTTCTTGGGTTTAGAGCAGTATCCAGTGTATTCTAGAATTTTGATATTGAAAAACCTGAAAGGAAAGAAATTAGAAAATTAGAAGTACTATATCAATTTAGTAAAAGAGCACAAAATAATCATTTTCAATGAAGCGTACAAACAGTGCTCTTAGAAGCAGCTAAACCTAATAGAGTACAATGTGCAAAGATACAGAAATCTGGGTATGTATTTAAGCTTCAGCACTTCACTTATAAGCTTTGTCACTGTACAAGTTATTGAACTTTCTGAACCTCAAACTCATTTATAAAATAGGGATACCACCATTAACTTTACATGATCCTGATAAAGAGCAAATGAAATACAGAAACATTATCACTTCTATCCTCCATTCCAACGAATTTTAGTCACTGTTTCTCTTCCTTCCTATATCTGAATATTGCCAAGTGGATAAAAGATAAGGCTACCAATGAAAATAAACTTTCATGTTAAAACTTTAACCTCTTACTTAAGGTTCATATTTTTAAAAACATGTTTATATAAGTGGCTCTCGGTTTGAATTTAATGAAAAATGTAACTTATGTTATAGCCAAGTTTCTTAGCATTGTTGTCTATAACACCTTTGTTTCTTAGTGAAAGACCACAGCTTTAGTTTTTTTTTTGTTTTGTTTTTTTAAGAGAGAGTGAGAGAGGAGAGAGAGAGAGAGAGAGATAGAGAGAGAGAGAGAGAGAGAGAGAGAGAGAATTTTTTTTTAATATTTATTTTTTAGTTCTCGGCAGACACAACATCTTTGTTGGTATGTGGTGCTGAGGATCGAACCCGGGCCGCACGCATGCCAGGCAAGCGCGCTACCGCTTGAGCCACATCCCCAGCCCACAGCTTTAGTTTTAATAAACTTAAAGGGGTATTTCTAAGTTTTTGTTTAGATTAAGCATTAGCAACTTAATACAGGTTTTTAAAAATGACAAGTAAAGTGTGTAGATTATGGATTGGCTTCCAAAAATAAATAGCTGTCCTGGATATGTAATCACGTGAGACAAGAAAACATACAATTTTTTTCCATGTTAGGATTTATTGCCTCTTAGAAATTTTGAGAGGGTTCAATGAGTTTTAAAATTGGAATTAAAAGAGAAAAATGCATTAGGATCATAGTGAAGCAGGTTTAGCAAATCACAGATTTCCAGATAACCAACTGCTTATAGTTTTAAAGATATTTTCAAAGGTTGATCTTTATAACAATCCTTCCAATAGGCAAGGCAAGTAATCATGTCCACACCAGAGGGGAGAAAAAGGCAGCTCATGAATTAAGGGAAACCTATCCAGTTTTATTGACTCCTTTCATCCTGACCATTAAATAAAAAGCAGCACTAAATCCAAAAGTTTCATGAGAGGGGGAGTTGAAGAATAATACACAGTCAGGAAAAAAAAAATCCAGGAATAAAGTTAGTACATTTTAGCAAAAGGAAAGAAGGAAACCAGAACAATTAGTTTGGTGACTCAAATGGACATGGATTCTTCTTGCATTCTTACAATGCAAGAAGTCTGTGGGTACTTAAAAGATGAGTGCATAAGTGAACTGTTTCCTGAGAGAAGAATGATTTCCTTCCTTCTTCAACCCAAAGGGAGGCTAAATGCAATTTCCCTAGGCTCTTAGCACTCTGTATATATCTTCAGCACTTGCCATTCTCTTGAAAATTCCCTTTTAAGCCCCCACTAAGTTGAAAACTCAAGGATGGGGACAACTCTTTACTAATCTTTTCACATGAAACAGTACTTGGTTCTACCAGGTGCTCCATACACGTTTTCTGATTTGAACTTCAACATTTTTTATAAAATATTCATTTTTTAGTTATAGGTGGACACAATGTCTTTATTTTACTTTATGTGGTGCTGAGGATGGAACCCAGTGCCTCACACATGCTAGGCAAGTGCTCTCCCTCTGAGCCCCAGTCCCAGCCCAATGAACTTCAACATTTTAAAACATTCTTTTTGGTGTCTAATATTTGCTGATGAGATCTTGCTTTCCATTCCCAACATCAACTAATTAGCTGTGCAACCCTGGATACATGAACCATATAAATTTTCTGAAAATCAATCATCTACAGAATAAAGGTGTTGAAATAAGCATCTCTAATAGTCTTCTCAGCTCTAAAGGGTTTACAGACGAAACTACCAGTTTTTGGAGGAGATCCGGCAAATGTGCTTAGGGGAGGAGGATGGAAACAATGCTTATCTTGGCACCACTCTAGAGAAGCTGCAAAATTGACTGGCAAGTCAAATTTTTGAATGGGAGGCGGAAGAAACAGACGACAGAGAAGTGGAGAGAGTGGTGAGAAAAGGAAAGCTTTGAAGTCGATCTGTCATAGCCCAGGAATGCAGGGAAAGAATATAAGGGGGCAAGGGGGCAACTGTGCTAGTCCTAGTGGAAGCTAATAGTAGAAGCCCCCGATTCTTCCCAATCCCGAAATTGTCCTAAAAGGAGAGGAAGGTACTATGTGGCATCTATACACAATGGAGTACTATGCAGCAATAAAAATGACAAAATCATAGAATTTGCAGGGAAATGGATGGCACTAGAGCAGATTATGCTTAGTGAAGCTAGTCAATCCCTAAAAAACAAATACCAAATGTCTTCTTTGATATAATGAGAGCAACTACGAACAGAGCAGGGAGGAAGAGCAGGAATAAAAGATTAACATTAAACAGAGACATGAGATGGGAGGAAAGGGAGAGAAAAGGGAAATTGCATGGAAATGAAGGGAGACCCTCATTGCTATACAAAATTACATATAAGAGGTTATGAGGGGAATGGGAAAATAAACAAGGAGAGAAATGAATTACAGTAGATGGGGTAGAGAGAGAAGATGGGAGGGGAGGGGGGATAGTAGGGGATAAGAAAGGTAGCAGAATACAACAATTACTAATTGGGCATTATGTAAAATTGTGGATGTGTAACCGAGGTGATTCTGCAATCTGCATTTGGGGTAAAATTGGGAGTTCATAACCCACTTCAATCTAATGTATGAAATATGATATGTCAAGAGCTTTGTAATGTTGTGAACAACCAATAAAAAAAAAAAAAAGAAAATAAATGAAGCCTCACAGGCGACAGGTGTCCCAGCGTCCCGGAACAGGAGGAGCCCCGTGGAGGGGAGACCTGTAGAGTGGGAAGTCCGCTCTGTCGCCGCTGGCCAGCTGTGCTCGAAATGTCCCAGGCAGAAACTCGCTCACGCTCGGCCTGGAGAGGTTGGAGGCTCACAGGGTGGGCGCGAGGCGACTCTCGATCACCTTCGAGGAGGCCACGGACTCGGTGCAGGCCGGGGTTGTTTTGGCCACGACGTCACTTCCGATTTTTTTTCTTTCGTTTTCTGGCAAAAAAAGCTCTGCAGCCGAGACGACTTCCAGGTGTTTTTTGTTTGATTGGTTATGGCCGCCCCCGCGGTCCGTCCTGTCCGAGTACCACAGAGACTGGATCACTTCGGTTGACAGCTCTGGGTCACCAGGAGAAGGCCGCAGTCTAGACTCCGGCTACGCCTCCTGTCTGGTTGCCCCGCCCGGCCGCCCCGGCCTAGCGTCATCCGGGCTGCGTAAGTCTTCTGAGCATGCGCCGTTACGTCATCTTGACGCGACGTTCTCTTCTTGGTGTGTGCCGACTGGGCAGTGGGTGGCCGCGTGACTTTGCCCAGGTGGATTCAGAACGGTCCGGTGCTGGACGCTGGAGAAGTCAGAAAACTTATCCTTGGAAGTCGGGTACCTCGGAGGATCTTTGGGTCTCAGTGGAGGTAGGTGAAGGCGGCTCCTGTGAAGGTAACCCGAACTGTCATCAGGCCTCCCTGTGGTTTCTGGCATGCTCTGGAGATGGTTAAACTTCCTAACCGGCTTTTCAAGATCCCGGCAATGGAATTTAGACCCAGATTTTGCTGCGCTACAGTCACCTTCTTTCTTGTTCATTTATCAGCTTCCGGAATAATCCTCACCCTTTCAAGGCAGTAGGCAGAATTCCATCTTTCTTTGCTTAGAAGGTTCCCTCGGTTTCTAATGACCCCGTATTTCCTCTTCTGCACCGCCTTCTGCTTGTGCCTGTCGTAAGTGGCGAAGACGGGCTAATGTTATACTTTAATGCCCAGGTGCAATGATACACTCTTTCCATGTAGAATTAAAACTTTTATAAGGCGCTCTCAGTACCCTGGTCGTTACTCATAGCATTTTATTTGATAGCATTGTATTGCAGTAGTACTTGTTATTCATTTAGATCTTGACTTAGGCCGAATCATTCTCCTTCTCTTCATTTTCACACATTTTTTTGCCTCAGGTTCTTTGCACTGTGTCTCCCCGCCACCCACATCCCTGCTCTCCACTACTCCTCATTTTGTAATCTGTCAAACCACTGCTACAGCACTTCACTACTACTACTACTACTACTACTACTACTACTACTACTACTACTTCTACTACTACTACTACTACTACTACTTCTTCTTCTTCTTCTTCTTCTTCTTCTTCTTCTTCTTCTTCTTCTTCTTCTTCTTCTTCTTCTTTTTTAGAGAGAGAGAGAATTTTTATTTATTTTTTTTAGTTTTTCGGCGGGCACAACATCTTTCTTTGTATGTGGTGCTGAGGATCCAACTGGGTTGCACGCTCGCCAGGCGAGCGCGCTACCGCTTGAGCCACATCCCCAGCCCCGAGCACTTCACTTCTTTCCACTAAAACTTTAAACTATTTGTTGAAAGGGATAAGAAGTGGTACTCCTATTACTGTAATGAGAGGTAAAGAAGGGAGTCAGGGAGCAGATTTGTGTATTCAGAGATTCAAGAATACTTTTTATAGATGAGCATATGCAGTCCTTGATGTTGGAAGCACTGACTTTGAACTGGAATTAAACGAAATGTTATCCCTTGCCCCCCTAAAATCCTATTTTTCTTATTCTAAACAACAACAAAAAAATTGTGATGTTTATTTTGGGAGGATTGTTAGTAAAACTTTGGGACTTTTTTTTCTTACTTGCTATATAAATAACTATATAATATCCTTCCTTCAATTTTCCTTGTTGGCCCCTCCAAGCCTAAAATATTTACCATTTGGCCCTTTACAGAAAGTTTGTGAACTGGTTCACTGTAGCAGTGTTCATATTTTAAGACAGTACTTGTAATTTTAATTTTGTGTTTCCCCATAGAAATTTACCCAGTGCTTCCTTTCTCTTCTTCCAAAAACATTCTTTGAGCACTTAAAAAAAAATCTTTCAGATTCAAAATTTCAATTCAACTTAACAGGGAAAAGAGATCATTCCAATGCAATAGAATTATGTGCATAGACAGAAATATTCAGAGCTAAATAGGATACTAGAAGACAGGACCCCTCCTCAGAGGGCAGAATAGGTTTCCTGGAGAATGATCTGATTCTTATGTTGAGCCTTAAATATTAAATATTAAATAGCAGAGAGCACAAGTGACAAAGACATTGAGGCAAGAATGAGCATGATGTGTTAAGTGAACAGTTAATGATTGGTAATAACAAAAGATGAGGCTGGAAGGTAAGCTAGGGCCAAATCAGAGAGGACCTTACATTCTTGTTCCTTGTTCTTCCTGTTAAGGAGCTTGTACTTTATTTTCTGGATAGCATTGGGTTTTGTAAGCAAGGCCAGCTGCTTACAAATATTTGAAAATTTGAAATATGGATGGGGTTGAGGGAGGTCAAAGAGACCTTGGAACATTGTTGCATTATTTACACAGATGAGAAAACCTGAATTAGGGTAATGGAACTAGCGGTTAAGTGGACTTAAGGAAGTTTAAGAAAGATTTGGAAGATTAAAATCAGTAGATTTTGTTTACTATTAGGGTGTGAGGAGGATGACAAGTCAAATCTGACTCTAGATTCCTAGCTGCAGCCAATCACCAGCCAAATGAAGAATATTCACCTCTGTATTCCCAGTGCCTGAAACAGTGTCCTGCACTTTATAGGTGCTTGAATGAACAGTAAAGATTTTCTCCTTTAGGCATGAATTGCCATGTTTATCAAAATAGCCTTTAAAATATGTCATATCTATTTGTTTTGGTGTTACCAATGTCATATTTTGGGGCTTTTCAAAACAGATGAAGAATAGCATCACTGGAATCATTCATCTGATATGATAGAATTGAATCTCTTTTTTTGCCACTGAATAGTTCTGGAAAGATGTTTTAGCTTGATTAGGTTAAAGGTTTTAGTTCATTTTTATCTTATTTTGTCACTTTAACTTAGAATTGCCTTTTCTGTTTTTTTCCTACTGTTTAAACCTTTTAAAATTACATTATAAGCTTCTATATCAGAATATTACCTTTTCATTACATTGTAAGCCTTACAAAATTAAGCTTCTCCACTAGAATCATTAGCTTTGGTTTCCTTCTTGGCATTTTTAGACTTTCAGAAAGTCAAGTCTGGGGACTTTATTCTTAAAGATTAAACATCTTCTTAAGTTTCAAGAAAGTTTTGTATTTGTAGTTATAGTACATATTTCCTATGGTCAAACCTGAAGCCAGTGTGCTTCTTTCTGGTTTGACTACCAGAAGGCTGCACCAGATTTATTCCTAACTATTGCAAACTGGTCAGGTAGGTGTGAGAACATTTGTATACAGCCCTTACGTACAGCTGAATAGATGGTACAGTGTGGTAACCTGACCTATATTCTTCTTGTTTCCTTTAGATTATCTCTTCTGGGTTACAATTAAGTGGTTTATTGGTCTATAAACTTCCACATAGCCTTCTGAAAGAAAGCAGAGTAAAAATCATATCCATATGTTTATGAATAATGTGTGTTTTAAAATATTTTCTTTTTCAGAGTTAAGCAGAGTCACTATAATTATTTCTAACATCAACTCTAAATTATTGACCTTGGACAAGAGTGCAATTATATGAAATCATGGCTGGTTATAAACCTGTAGCTATTCAAACATATCCTATACTTGGTGAAAAAATCACCCAAGATACTCTGTACTGGAACAACTATAAGGTAAGTATGGGAGATAATGAGGGAGGAGGGGAATTATGTTTATTTATTTATGCATTTATACCCATTTTTTCCTGCATATGTTATGCTTTAGGTATACTGACAGACCATTAACTAAAAACAATCTATGAGAGGCTTATAGTTGGGTAGATAACATGACACCTATTTATATCTTGGAATTCTATAAAAAGTCTATATTACTTGATACGTACAAGGGCCTAACTCAGAATATATGACTAATCAATACCAAATGAAATAAATTTTAGAATTTATTTCATTATTATATGTGAGAAGTATTTTCTTTCTTTTTTAAATCTAAGTGCTGTGAAATTAGTTCTATATCTTCTAATAAGGTTTACAAGTGATTTTTTTTTTTTTTTAGATGGAAAAACTAAATAGGAAACTGAAAAAAGTTTGGAAGTGGGCAGTTTGTGGAAAAAAAATACAAATATACAGTAAATATATTAAATGGTCATGAGGGCTACTTGGAAATTAGTACACATTTGGAAGGCAATTTGACAGTATCTGTTATGATTTTTAAAATGCAGATGTCCTTTGGCTTTGTACTTTGATAACTTGAAACATAATCAATATACTCCCCAAGGTTTGTTTAAGTATATATGTATGTGTGTGTGTGTATATATATGCATATACATATATTATGTATATGTATCTTAACATTTATATGTATACATGCATACGTATGCATATTAGATGTAAACTTATCAAAGTATTATATGTAAGAATTCCTGAAAAACTTGTGTCTATTACTAGTCAGCTGCTATAATAAATTTTGGTATATCCTTATAATGAATAGTTAATCTGTTGTTTTCTATATGAAAGTTTGCTAAGATGGGTTATTTAGTGACAAAAAGCAAGGTATATAACTGCCTGCATAGTATGGTCATGTTTGTGTTAATTTTTAAAAAACTAAATGTATGCTGGTAAAGACTTTACTTTTTCTTTTCTGTTGGAAATTACAGCATATAGCAACTGAAGAGATGGTGGGGTGTAGCTTTCTAGCCATGTTTATTTAAGTTAGCAGCAACAAGAATAGTCTGGGTGATGGGATATTGCCCTTTTTTGATTCTTTTGTATTCGTAAAACCTGATAAACCTAATAAATGTTATTAAGAACAAACAAATTATCTGTAAGAAATTACATAATGCTTAAATAGGTTTTCCAGGTGTAATTCTGTTAATACTCTTCATTCTTTTTCATGAAGACCCCTGTTCAGATTAAGGAATTTGGTGCAGTGTCAAAAGTAGACTTTTCTCCCCAGCCTCCATATAACTATGCAGTCACATCTTCCTCAAGAGTAAGTACAATAATATTTTTTTTTTTTTTTTTTTTTTAGTTTACTATTGATCTTGAGCCCCTGGTAAAAATATTGTTTTTTATCTTATAGATTCACATTTATGGCCGATACTCCCAAGAACCTATAAAAACCTTTTCCCGTTTTAAAGACACAGCATATTGTGCTACTTTTCGACAAGATGGTAGATTGCTTGTGGCCGGCAGTGAAGATGGTGGAGTTCAGCTTTTTGATATAAGCGGCAGGGCTCCCCTCAGACAGTTTGAAGGCCATACAAAGTAAGAGACAGTGGTTTTTATGTTTTTGTTTTATTTGTTGAAGCAAAACAATAGCTTCAGCATTTAAAATACTCATTTTCATTAAGCAGCTAAGTAGAATTATTAACATACTACAAAATGCAATTTTAAGACTGTTGTTCAATATTCTTATTAACTTTATAGTGTAGTGGTATTACCATTTTTAAATTGGCTTGTGGCAAATACCTGTTTTAAAAGATTTTTTTTTCTCTCATGATTTCTTTCTATAAATATTCTCTGAAAAAGGAATGTTTTCTGTTTGAAGGTATAATAAATATAATTTTTTCTTGCTTTTTAATATACTGGCTCTTGTTCTTTCAGAGCAGTTCATACAGTAGATTTTACAGCTGACAAATACCATGTGGTCTCTGGGGCTGATGATTATACAGTTAAATTATGGGATATTCCAAACTCAAAAGAAATTCTGACATTCAAAGAACATTCTGATTATGTACGATGTGGATGTGCTAGCAAACTGAACCCAGATCTCTTTGTAACAGGTTGGTGAACTCTTTGCATTTTATTGCTATGGGATTCTTTTGGGATAGAGAGGTTTAACTTTTTTTTTTTTTTAAATAGGACTGGGGGGTATAGCTCAGTGGTAGAGTGCTTGCCTAGCATGTGTGAGGCCCTGGGTTCAATTCCCAGCATTGGGGAAAAAACATTAAAAAGGATTTTTTAAATTAATTATATAATTATTTTTTCTTTTTTTCCTTTTAGTGGTTGTTCTGTTGTCCTCTAAATGTGTTTAGAAATATCAGGCTGTCTTGAAAACATAGGCTATCAAAACTGTCATGGGTTTAGTCTCCTGTTATTCAGAGAACTTCTAGCAGCCAAGACACTGTAGTGTTTTTACATGCAGTTCAGTTTTTAAGGGATTCTGTATAAAGATACCCAGATGATTCCACAGTGACAGTAGTCTGAAGATAGGAATAATTTAAGATAAGACCTGGTTAACTACTATGTAGAAATATATACTGCTTCTTCAGAAACAATAAGTCGTAGCAGAGGATTTAGAAATATTGTGTCGGGTTAATATATGTAGGCTTTTTTAAAAAAATTCCATCTAAAGTTTATCTCCTTTGAAAATTTATGTCTGGACACACATATACTTGTGTAGTTTTTATTTTTTTAGATGGTAAAACACACATAATACAAAAAATTGATATTTTAGGGTCATATGATCATACTGTGAAGATGTTTGATGCGCGAACAAATAAGAGTGTTCTCTCTGTGGAGCATGGGCAGCCAGTGGAGAGTGTCCTGCTTTTCCCCTCTGGAGGTCTTCTGGTGTCTTCAGGTATCTCTTTTAGCTCTCATCAGTATTGTTCTTGAATCAAACTTTTCTTTATCAATTGTTATTTATAATTTTTTAGTTTGTATTTGGATTACATATCTAAGTTTTTGCTTAAACAGTTGATAAGTGGGACAGGCAAATAGCTATTTATTGAAAGCGTAGTTGAGCCAAGCACTGTGCTGTTATATACAAATTATTTCTAATGCCTTCCAAAAGTCCTATAGGATTGTTAGTTTTCTCACTGCTTTACAACCAAGGAGATAAATGAAAATTTCAACTAATTGTCCGAGGCAAAATGATATGTGGCAGTTCCAAAATTCCAGAATTGAAAACTCTTATTATGCATTTAACTCTGTGTCATTTGACCCCAGAAATCTATTGGGTGCTCCTTTTGTTATTCCTGCATAAGAGATTTATAGCAGCTTTTGAAAACAGGATCTTTTAGATCTAGAATCAGGCTTGTTACTTTTTATGTATCTCTATTGATAAAATGTTCTTACCCAGTAGTCGTTGATAGTGCTGGAGGAGGAGCTAATGTGGAGTCAGGCATTTTCTTCAAATTGGGGCAGAAGATTTTTTTGATTAGTCCATTTTTATGATGATAATAGAAGAAGTAATTTGACTTTTATTCATTTCTTAACAAAGCAGAAATCTGTCAGCAGCATTGCCACACACCTATAATCCCAGTGGCTTGGGAGGCTGAGGCAGGAGAATTGCGGGTTCAAAACCAGCTTAAGCAACTTAGAGAGGCCCTAAGCAACTTAGCAACTCTATGTCTAAATAAAATATAAAAAGGGATGGGGATGTGGCTCAGTGGTAAATTGCCCCTGGGTTCAATTCCTGGTACCAAAAAAAAAAAAAAAAAAAAAATTGAAAAAGTGTTCACATAGAAGAATGTACAGGTAGTATGGATACTTCATAGCATACACATGGTAGTGTGTGCACCCATTCTTTTTGGCTTATCCTGTTTTATATTCTTTTTTCCTAGTACCTGTTTTTGTTTTAGTTTTTTTTTTAAAAGCAATAAGTTGACACCATTGTCAGATGTATCTATTTTTCTTGTTATTTTGAGAAATAGAAATAAGGCCAGGTTGAACAGGAGAATGAAAACCTATATGCTTATCTGCACTGTGCCATTGTCACTAGCTAGTTGTGTGACCTTGGGCAGTCACTTAATGTCTCTAGACTTGGAAAATAAGAGATTGGACTAGATCATTAGTTTCAAACTGTGATTCCTTTCATAAACTGCTACATTGAAGTAGGAAGGTAGGGATTGTGGATTGAATTGCAGCCCTGTTTCCCCAAATGATACAAAAGCTTCATTCCCCCATCCCTTTTTCTATTTTCTCTACTAGATTTTTTTTCTTGACATTTTGTTGAAAAAAGATACTGAATTTAAAATGTTCTTAAGCATCTGGACAGTTCTGTAAGGTGGGAAGTGTTATTATTTAGTCACATACTTCGTGGGTTGGGGAGCCAGGATTTAAACCAGGCAGTGTGGCTCTGGAACCTCTCACTCCACCTCTACCCTAAGGAATGTCTAGTGAAGGATGTTTTTCAGCTCCTTAAAATGTTGTTGATGTGGGTAGAATATCAAACTCATGACTATTTCTTTTTATAGGAGGTCGCTATGTTAAAGTTTGGGACATGTTAAAAGGACAGTTGCTCGTGTCTTTGAAAAATCATCACAAAACTGTCACATGTTTATGTCTGAGCAGCTCTGGACAGAGGTTACTCTCAGGCTCACTGGATAGGTTGGCATTTTAATTTTCTTGTTTATCTTTATTAATTTACAAGTATTTATTGCTTGAGAAAATAAAGTATTTTAGCAATATTTGTGGTAAATAAATAAATACATTAATCTTTTAAAATAATCTATAGTTTCTTTTAAAATCATTATACAATTATATATTTTGAAGTTTTTTATTATGAATATGTATATTATTCTAGATGTTTAAAATTTAAAGCTTCATGTGAACATTTCTATCATTGATATCCAAATATTACTATTTTAAATAGATATTTACTATTCCATTTATTAATGTTCTAAAACTGTGCTTCACACAAGCAGCCCTCACAACATGATTCTCTGACCCCAAATATCTGTAATACAGAGGTTGTAAAACTGTTCTGTTCTTTTGACTTGCAGTGGACATTCATGGATTCCTTTTTTTTTTTTTTAACTTGCAGGTTTTATCTTTAAATGACAGTGGTTCATGGTCTACCCTTTGGTTTCTATTTTAAGTGGCTAATCAAAGTCTTTATTCATGTATGGCCAGTGCTGAAATGTAGCTCATTTTTTAAAGGGATTCAGTGAAGAATTGTTTTTCTAAACTGTTATATAAATTTTAATGTTCATATATTGAGTTTTCCAATAGATGAATTGAAATGGAAAAATGCATTTTATACTCAAGATGATTTTTGACAATTCTTTCTTTTTTATTAGGAAGGTGAAAGTATATAGCACGACTTCCTACAAAGTAGTCCACAGTTTTGATTATGCAGCTTCAATTTTAAGTCTTGCACTTGCAGTAAGTACTTTTAGCTTTTATTAAAAGCTGTCACTAACCTTGTCTGTTAAATGAAAATACGATGGAATTTTAGGGTTTATCTTTGGATTAGAATAAACCACATTAGCTCTTAAGTTCTAGAATATGAGTTGTCCTAATAACTTAGCATCAATTTAGATTTAGGTTCCAATGACTCCTGTAGTAAGTACAGTGCTGTGGGCATTATTAACATCAGGGATTAAACCTAGAAAGTTGATAAATCTCTCTTCAACACATTTAACTCAAGGGTATTACGGTACTTTAGAAAGGCAATTTTGGCTCTATGTGTGTACACACACACACACACACACACACACACACACACCATGAAGTGAGAAAGGAGCAGCAAAACGAATATTTCCTTTCTTTGTTGACTGTTTTTTCTGGAATGTCCGTTATCAGGTTTCTAAGGAGCCACATTTGGGCTGGAATATGTTTGAATACATTATATAAAAATCTGAATTGGGAGCAGAAAAGCTAATTAAAAACTATTTTGGAAAGCAGTTCTGTGAAAAGTCATGCCACCGTGTAATCCTTTTTCTAATCAGAGAATGCAGAAAAATTATTTTGCATCTTTTCTAAGATGCCATTAACTGTGTCTTATTATATATACTTTGCCAGTGATATTTTACAAGTATAATAAGTTCCATCAACGTAATGGTGTCCTAGAGGAAAAAATGATTTTGCTTTTAACATTTTGCATAGATCATTGTTAGTTATAGTTTCTATGTCTGAATGATGCTGTTGATGATAGAGTGCATAAGTAGCAAACATGGTATAAAGGTGCTATAAAATTATTACACTGAAATAGACTAATGTATTTCTAATTGCTATTAGCATGAAGATGAGACAATAGTTGTAGGAATGACCAATGGAATATTGAGTGTTAAACATCGGAAGTCTGAAGCAAAGAAAGATCCTCTTCCAAGAAGAAGAAGGCCTGCATATAGAACCTTTATTAAAGGAAAAAATTACATGAAACAACGGGTAATTATATATTTCTCATATCTTTTAAAAGGTGACATTTCTTAAAGTAGCCAATTTCATCCCTGCCTATTACTAGAAAGTGTAGTTTGCGTGGTATTTAACTTTATTTTGCTTTTGGCTTTATTAGAATTGGCTCCAGATTGCTATATTGGGAACATTATTGAATAATTATTGAGTATAATAATGGGGAACAAAGGCTAGTTTATTTAATATTCTGAGCCATAACATAATAACGATACAGTGCATCACCGTGTTCAAAACACTGTCTTTAACACACTGTCTGATTTGCTTTTCTAAATGACTCCTGCCAATAATGTCTCTATTTGGCATCTGAGAAGATTGAAATACACAAAGCTTTGATTGATTCAGTATTCCATTACTGGTATCCAGAGATGTTAGAACTAGATCTTAATATCTCTGATTCTCGTTTTATTATTCTGCCTGCCATGTAAAGAGGATTGAGAAAGTTGTAAGTAGAAAATCATAAAAGAGTAAGAACACATTGATTGACAAATCATTATGGACATATGAACATTATCTGACATAGTGTAAAGGCACCTGATTAAAAAAAATCATTATTTCATTGTGAAAAAGTTTGTTTTGAATGGAACTTGGTATATGCTGATTTTCTTCCTCCATACAGGATGATATTTTGATCAATAGGCCAACAAAGAAACACCTAGAATTGTATGACAGGGATCTGAAAAATTTTAGGATCTCTAAGGCACTTGACAGAGTCCTTGAGGTGAGTAAGGGGCATTTTTTTTTTTTTTAATCATTTTAGTATTTGGTTTGTGTATTACCATGACTTGGAATTGTGGAAGTAGAAGAAACTTGGTGATTTAGCAAGGTGATTTTTTTTTTTTAACCCCATTTTTTCTCCTCATGTTTTTCTAGCCTAGTTGTGTAATAAAGACTCCTGAGGTTACAGTTTCCATCATAAAAGAACTAAATCGAAGAGGAGTCCTTGCAAATGCCCTTGCAGGTCGGGATGAAAAGGAAATTAGTCGTGTTCTTAATTTTTTGATAAGGTATGTTTTATGTTTATGAAACATTTGTATGTTTCATCAAAATCCTTCTTTAACACCTAATGAGAGACATTTATTTTTAGTTTGATCTTTGTGAGAAACTGGTAGAACAATTAAATCTGCTTTAGGGAGTTTTTAAAAGTTTGGAGGTTTCATTAAATAGAAGTTTTGCTTTGTAGGAATTTGTCTCAACCAAGATTTGCCCCTGTTTTGATCAATGCTGCTGAAATAATTATTGGTAAGTGTTGTTAAAACTTAAAAATCCTAACATAGTTGTATAAGTAGAGGTGTTGGGTTGGGGGTATAGCTCAGTGGTAGCATGCTTGCCTAACATGTGCAAGGTTCTGTGTTTGATCCCAGCACTACCTACCCCTCCCACCTCCAAAAAAAAGTAGAGGCATCATGATCAAATAAAAATTTAGAAATCCGAAGCAATTTTAGTTGTTTTGCTTTTTATCAGTTGTCCAATAAGGATTTTCATGAAGAAGACAAAATATCAATAATATATCATTGCAGTTCAAAATGGAGTAAAGTTCACAGCGGCATGACTTAGAATTGACAGGATTAGGGTTATTAAAATTAAAAAGAAATGTTTCCATAAACATCTGAAATGACCATGACTATTTTTTAATGGGAAAATGAAAATGAGACTACTGCTTTGTCGTTTCTATAATTATGTTTTTATGAAATGCATTTATTTAGATGAATTATTATGCTTTCTGTATATCATGAATTGATTATAAAATAAGTACAGATTTTTTTCAGTGTTTTTGTATTTAATATTTTAATACTTTTCTAACACTTGATTTTTACTTATTATATATAGAAAGCTGTTTCTAGTTTATGTGTTTCCTTCTCTTTTTAGATATATATCTGCCTGTGATTGGTCAGTCACCTGTAGTTGATAAAAAGTTTATATTACTTCAAGGACTTGTAGAAAAAGAGATTGATTACCAAAGAGAGCTCCTAGAAACCTTGGGAATGATGGACATGCTTTTTGCTACCATGACAAGGCAAGAAAGCTCTTCTTTGTTGGAACATACATCTGTTGAATTTCCAGACAAGAAGAAGACAGCATCGTAGTGTTGTCTTAATAGGACAAAGAAGAACTTCTAACTTTGGATAGATTTGACTCTAATAACTATTGGAAAGAAAATGTCTTGCTATATTAAAAAGACTACACAGAAGCAACTTTATAGAAGAGACTGGAATAATTATGATTGGAAAATAAGTACCTTTTCTAATACATGGTTTTCCATGTAAGAAATGATTTTATGGCATCGTCAGCTAGAAGATCTCATTTATCTTGGTCGAAGTGTTGGTCTACCTTGGATGAGTTGATACCGACTTTAATAAGCAATGTTTTGTGTCAGCCTTTGGGTAGGCATTCACATAAGAGTTCAAATATGAATCCTTTCTGGAGAAGTTCCAACTGGGAATCCTGCCAAATGAACAGAGCTTTTTTTTTTTTTTTTTTCTTTTTTTCTTCTAGCCTTGAAACAACAAAAACACATGGCAACAACATTATAACTCCACTGTAATCAGTGCCCTTGGGGTTTTGGGGCCCTTGCCCCCACTTGGTGGCCCTCTGCCACCGCTCCCTTGTTATCATCACTGTTTTAGATCACGTGCTCTGTCTGAGCTGGTCTGGGAACTGTGTCTGTTCCAAGTGTGACAGATTGCTGGTCAGCCCTGAATAGTTCATATTGGACAAGTGTTCAGAGGATGATAAGGCAGATTTGATGCCTAAAAATTATGCTCTCCAGCCCAGGTTTTTCTTTTTATTTAGTCTCAACTATTCTTACTAGAATAGTAAGGTCTACAGATAGACCGTATTGGACTGCATTTCCCCCCTTTCCTTTAATATGTGGGCTTTCCACCAAGTTTAGGTCAGGAGAAAGATAAAATTTGTCACTTCTTTTGTAATAAAATGGCCTTTCAGCCTAATATGTACATGTTTGTATCTTATTTTATAGCTACCTGTCCCTCTCAAAACTCTTCTCTGATCTAAGAATTTATTTTTTCTGTTCTTAATAATTACCTTGTGGTTCGGAACCTCAAACCAGAGCAGCTTACTTTGAAAAATAGTTTTTGAAAGCTTAATGTAAATTACATTTTTATTAAAGAGATTCTTATTTTCTTATTGGCTTTTTGGTAAGTACCAATTCCTGATGGATAATGTCTAGTAACTCCTAGCACACAGTTCACAATTGCTACCTCTCCCACCTTCCCCCAATTTCTACCAACCTCAGTTAGTAATGTGTATAGTAATGATGTCTTGAGCTAGAAGAATCTTTAGAGAAAGATTTTATTATGGGAATCTCTCATAATTTTGGTTTTGTAAATTCAGGTTTTCATAAAATGGAAAAAAGTGGGCTAATGTGTTCTAGTACGGCCATAAGCACAAATGTAAGGTATAGTTTCCCTTTTGTGAATTGTATAAGCAATCAGGCAGCACAATGGCTTGTAAGAAACCAGGAGTTTGCTTCCCTGAGTAATTATGAGATTAATCAAGATCAGAAGCTGTGTTTTCAGGTTGAAAAGGATTAATTTATTTAAATAAAATTTCTTTTTAAAAGCTTTTTTTAACATTAAAAAACTTTGTAAGCATGCTGATAATTAACGTACTAGAGTTGAAATTCTAACGAACTGTGGCTGCTATCAGTTGTGAAACATCGGAGTTTTTTGTAGTTATTTCATGTGGTTCTCACCACAGCCATCCAAGTCATCAATATTTTTAAGTTCAATTGTTTTTATATTCATGGGGATAAATATGCTACTTGAAGTATTTTAGCCTAATTGTCATGGTATAATATGTAACGTTGGCTTTAAGATTTTAATTTAAAATGCCTAACAGATTTTTGTGATTTTTAGTTGGAAGATATTTTTAAATGTTACTAAGTCTGCAAAAATACTGAAATGTTTTGAAGAACTTAGAAGGTCATTATATGTTTAACTTAATATGTTTGTAAGAGTTAAACACTTGAGAAGGTTTTGCTTGTTGGGTCAAGCAGTGGAAGTCCTGTTTAAAAGAGAATCAGATTCTTAAATCTAAATATTTTTTAATTGTATAAAGGAATTTGTAAGTGGAACAGTTAGAAGAAATTTACTTTGTGCAACTTAAATGAATAATTCCAAGCAATAGGAAAGGGGTCACTTGAAAGTAATCATTAAAATGAGGTTTTCCAAATGGAATATTTCTAAGTTATACTTAAAAATGCTTAAGGAAAATTTTGAAATGCCTTACTTTAACAAGTAATTATAAATAGCCTTATTTCTTAGACATTGAAAAATACTCACTGGTAGGTAGATGGCTACATGCCTGTTCCCTTGGCCATTGTTAACTGTAACAGTTGCACCTGACTCTTCAAAGACTTTGTTCTGTTTCAGAGCCATTCTCCACTTCTTTTTTCTATGGATGTTTCTTCCTTAACTGTATTTAATTCTGTTTAATTGCCTTCTCAGTGTCCATTCATATGGTTCAAACCCCTGACAGTTCTTTATTCTGACCTGTGAGAGTGTGGGCACAGTAATTCCTGCTGGGGCATATCACAGATGTATTTTCAGGTTACTTATAGCTTGGCACAGACTTAACATCTTGAGCCATCTCCACTCAGTTTTTCTAGGGTCTTTCCCTACCTAGGCCCAAATTTTTCTAACTCTTACTTGTTCTGTCTAACATAGTAGCCACTAGCCATAGCTGGCTATTTAAAATTAAAATTTATTGAAGCTTAAAGATTCCGGTCCTCAGTCATACTTGTCACATTTTAAGTGCTCTACAGCTACAAATGTCTAGGGGTAACCATATTGGACAGCACAGATATAGAACAGTTTGATCACCACAGAAGACTGTCTTAGAGATCCTTAGACCTTTGGCTCCTGAGAGATCTCTTCCTGTTGAGGGCCCATGTCCACTTCTTTGACTTGGTCTGAAGCACTTACTTGGTAGCCACTTGATCTGCCAACCTGCCTAACCCCTGGGTTTGATCCTTCCTGGATGTATTTTAGAGTTCTCCAGAAAAAACAAAACTAATAGGATATATATATATATATATATATATATATATATATATATATATATATATATAAAATATGTTATATAATATGTATCATTTGTATCTTTCTGTAAGAGGAAATTAATTAGAATTGATTCATGCAATTCTGGAGGCTGAGAAGTCTCACAGTAAGTTGTCTGAAACTGAAGAACCATGAAAGCTGGTAAAGGGGCTCAGTCTTAAGTCCAAAGGACCCAGAACCAGTGTTAGGGTTTAGATATGCTGTGTCCCCCAAGAGTTCATATGTGAGACAATGGGGAGGTTTCAGATGTAAAATGAGTAAAATTATGAGAGCCCTAACCTAATCAGTGGATTAATTCACTGATACAGATTGACTGGGTGGTAACTGTAGGCAGAGAGGGTGTGGCTGGAGGTAGTAAGTCACTGGGGATGTGCCTCTGGAGGTTATATTTTGTCCCTTGTGAGAGTAGCTCTCTCTGCTTCCTTGTTGCCATGTCCTGAGCTGTTTTTCTTCACCATGCCCTTTCATCATGATATTTTGCCTCATTTTGTCTCACCTCCAACCCAGAGCTATGGGAGTTGGCTGATTGTGGACTGATTCTCTGAAACTGAGCCGAAATAAACTTTTCCTCCTGTATGTTGTTCTTTTGGGTCAGTAAGAAAAGCTATTTTTTTTTTTTTTTGTCACAGTAATGAAAAGCTAATTAAGCCATTAGGAAAACTAACAGTGTAACAAAGGCCTGAGACGTGGGTTGGGTGATGGGATGGGAGGAGGAACTGGTGCACCTGGAAAACTGGTGAACTGGAAAACCTGGAATTCTGAGGTTCACAGGCAAGAGAACTGTCTCAGCTCCAGAAAAGTGAGGCAATTCATCTTTTTTTCTGCCCTCTTATTCTTTCCAGGCCCTCAACAGATTGGATGGTGGGAGCAACACTGGGGACAAGTCTTCCTCAGTTCACTGATTGAAAATACCTAGAAACACCGTCTCAGACATATATAGAAACAGTGCTTTACCAGCTACCCAGTGTCCCGTATTCTAGTCACATTGAGTGCTGAAATTTGCCATCACACTGGCCATGGCCCCTGACCCTGAGTGCCCCAGATCTGACCCTAGGTTTTCTTTCATTGATTTTTGCTCTTATTCTGCTCACAAATCTTGATCCTTCCAGCCTTGCTGTTTTGCACCAGCCTACAGGTATTTTCCCCAGATTCTTATGAACCCACAAATTTGGGGAGAGCTTCTGCTGTGCTCTGCAGCAATCTTTACTAGGCTGGAGGATCTGTCCCTACTTGCAGAGCCTTAGGTAATGATCAGAGAGCATAATAATTCACATGCACATGTTAGCATTCTTATGTTTCATTTACCAAACCTTTCTAGACCATAAACGGTGTTCCCTGAGTCCTGGGTCTGTGATAATGTTTGTGGATGAGACAGGCACTCTGTTCTTTTGAGGCTTCTTATGTTGCACATAGCCATCACCATGCCCTAGAAGGTCTCACCCTCTCAACAAGAAATTCATCGCTAACCTCTAGGCAGCTGCACATCCACATGGAGATTCCCTCAACAAACAGCAGGGGGAGCGCTAGGCAAACTCAAGCTATTGCTGATTTGTTTCCATTTTCCTCAACCTTGTAGACACTGCTCTGCCCTGAATGGCTGCAACTCCTCTGTTTTGGAGGAATAACTATGGCTTTGAGAACCACCAAGCCCCTTCACTAGTCAAAAGAGGAAATTCGTTAACTAATTTTTATTTTTTCACATCTATATCTTTAGTCAGTTCATTTGGAACTTAAGCACCTGTGACTAATTGTGAACTTTGACATGAACAGGTAAAGGAGAGTTTGGGAGATGAAGAAGTGATTTTTTACATTTAAAACTACAATGTTGAGTGAAAAACCAGCTCTGAATGTAAACTTGATTTGATAATTCCCTTTGCCTTGGCAGGGAGAGAGGACAAACGGGACATTGAAACAAAAAACTTGAAGCTTTCTGACCTAAGAGGGATCTTAACATTTTAGGGAGGTGGATTAGGGACCAGTGCAATTAGAGTGTTGTAAAGACCACACCCAGTGGCTTCCAGGGATGGAGGGAAACAAACTGGTAGGGAATCAGGCCTGTTTGGCCGATCATGTAGTATATCAATGACTGTATTGATGAAAAGTTTTCCTAAAGCAGCCAAACTTGAGGAGATGGGAGAGCAGGTCTCAAATTTGCCTTCCTGAGGGAAGGGTTTAGGAATATTTGTGGAATGAAGAAGCGGGTGGTTTAAGGTCTGGGGAAAGTTGATTGTAGGTGAGGTAATCAGTGTTCTGGGCATACATAGTCAATTTTTTGGCTCTTCAGAGGACACCTATTCAGAAAATGGCAGCGTCAGCATAATCTAAGGAGAGAGTTTTCAGCCCTCTGACATTACTTAAAAGGTGACCCATCCACCTACACTAGCCCAAGTCAACTGTTGGTAGTTTCAACAAAAATGGCTTGCAAGTCCTTGAAAAGTAAACAAGGCAACATATTGTTTAGCTGTGTGACTTCCAAAATTAGTGACTTTTAAAGTCAAAAAGAGAAAGAAACTAAAAGCAAGTGAAACCAGAGGATTTATTCAGGTTTTGTCTCAATTTCAGAACCCCAGCATACCAAATTCTTCCTAGCTCTTGTTTTTATTGCCTAAGCACTAGCCTACATTTTAATCTTAGTCTTACCTCCAAGTAATTGCCAGGAAGAAGCCTATGGCTTGGCCAAAGAAAATATTATTTTAAAACTTGATAGATCTCTAATTTTAATTAATAAGATAGTTTTGAATAGACATGTGAAGGGCATAAAATTCTAAAGTGTACAGTGAACCGAAATGAGTCTCTCTCCCTTCCTCCAGCCACCCAGCTACTCTTTCTGGAGGCATTTATTTTTATAAGCATTTATTTATATATCTACATATACACCTATAAATCTATACACATTTTTTCCCAATGCAGTTGAAACACTATGTATAATGTAGTTCACATTAAAAAAATTTAATTCCATGCTGTAGCTTTAGTTTCATATCAGTACATGTAGAACTGCCTCATAAAATCTGCATATACAAAATTTCTGATAGTGCAAAAGGGTATATGATGAAAAGAAAATCTCCATTCATTTCAGATCTCAGTCAATTTTCTTCCAAGGGGAGGACTTGTATTAGAGTTCTCCAGAGAACAGAAACAATGGGATATATATTGTATAAGATTAAGGGAACCAAGAAGTCCTGTGATCTGCCATCTGTAACATGGAGAACCAAGGAAACCAGTAGTTTTCAATCTGAGTCCAAAGTTATATGAGAATTGGGGTGGAGATAAAAGCTGCTGGTCTAAGTCTAGAATCTGAAGGTACAATAACCAAAAGATCTGATGTTTAAGGACAGGAGAAAAAGGATATTTCACTCAAGAAAAGAGACTGAATTCAATCTTCCTTTGCATTGTTTTCTATCCAGACCCTCAACAGATTAGATGATGCCACCCATATTGGTGAGGACAGATTTTCCTTACTAGGTCTACTGATTCAAATGCAAATATCATCAGGGAATACTTTCATAGACACATTCACAATAATGTTCTACCAGCTATATGGGCATCCTATAGCTCAGTCATGTTGACACATAACATTAATCATCACAGGACTAATACCAATTTATTTTGTATCTATATAGTCAAGGTTCAGTGCAGCAAACAAATCATTCTAGAAAACTAAAGCAGATAAGGATTTTAATACAGGGAACTATGTCCTTATGAAATCATTAGGAGAGAAGGGATGGGCTGTGGGAAAGGAGCCCTACAAATGGAGCCTCTACTCAAGAGCACAGCTCCAGAGAGAAAAATCCTCTTCTGCTGCCATCAAGAAGCCAAGGAATAGACCCTGGGTTGCTGGGTCACTTTACCACAATCACCTCTCAATTCCCACCTGCTGACTTGCTTGTCAACAATAACAGGCAGGAAGCAGACCTTGCTTCCCCTCTCTTTTGACTTTTAAATCATGTGTATGTACATCTAACTGGGGGAGCCCAGTTTTATATCTGGAGTACTGATGGCCTCTGGGAAATGTGGATTTTTAGTTTTCCAGCTCTGCAGCCCTAAAGGCATCCTAGAAAGAGCATGGGGCAGAGGTAAGGGAGCTGACTGATACAATATTCTTTACCAAATAGTCTGCACATCTTTAAGTACTGGTTAGGCACAATCTCACTTCTAAACAAACGAGAACACACTTTACTTGCTGTTGCGTATTTCAGTTTTTCAGTTTCTCCACTGAGGATGCGTTAAAGATTACCTTGTCTCAGTATGTGAATTTCTACTTCTACTTCATATATATATATATAATGATGGCTTCCTATATCACTGCCTAGATGTGCCATCATCAGTGTAACAGTCCCCTATTGATGGGCTTTTATGTGGTTTTTCAGTCCCTTGTAACTGTAAGCAATTCTACCCTAAGGGTTTTACTTAAGCCTTTGTGAATTTGAGGAGTGCATCTCAGGGTAAATCAACTTGATACTGGAGAGCAAGTCTGTCCCCTGCCCCGCCCCCCAACACTCACACCTGAAGTCCTTATCTGGTAACTCCTCATCCTGGAGCTCATCTTCACTTAAGGTAATGCTATCTGCCCTGACGACCTTCTCCTTACACATCTATGGTGCTTAATATTCCACCAAGTAGTTGATAACTGCAGGAGGCAGGTAGTATTATTATTCCTATCATAGGTGACCTGTTCAAAGTCACACAATTGACTAGTGGCAGACTTAGATTTGAATTCAGGTTAATTACCTTTAAAAGTACATATTCTCAACCGGCACATGAATAGCATTTTATGTTCTAAAAACATAGAGTGCATCCTTATTCACCTTTGTATTCCTAACAAAACACAACACAGCTTTGTATGCATGATACTTAGCTGGTGCTTAGTAAATACATGCTAAATCAATGAATTCTTACTGGATCCGGCTTTGCAGTTAACATGAAAAAGTAGCTTAAGTACTATGTGCAAGATAACATGTATATATTTTCATTTTGCTGTGAGATGCAATTCAAATAGAAAATGTTCCTGGAAGCAGCCCTATTGCCCTTTGAGAATTTCTGTCACGTGAAATTGAAGTTTTTCTATCTGAAACTGTGCTCTTGAGTAGAGGCTCCATTTGTAGGGCTCCTTTCCCACAGCCCATCCCTTCTCTCCTAATGATTTCATAAGGACATAGTTCCCTGTATTAAAATCCTTATCTGCTTTAGTTTTCTAGAATGATTTGTTTGCTGCACTGAACCTTGACTATATAGATACAAAATAAATTGGTATTAGTCCTGTGATGATTAATGTTATGTGTCAACATGACTGAGCTACAGGCATTAGGACAGCCTACCTCTGCCACCATTAGTCCACAAGGTGGCAGTATTATTTTGAAAACTGTAAGAAGACTGCTTTTCCTCAGCCTCTTTGAAGATTTAAATTGATGTTTCCAAAGAGAAATGAGAGTTCTTTCAGGAATTTCTTTCTTTCTTTCTTTTTCTTTCTTTCTTTCTTTCTTTCTTTCTTTCTTTCTTTCTTTCTTTCTTTCTTTCTTTCTTTCTCTCTCTCTCTCTCTCTCTCTCTCTCTCTCTCTCTCTCTCTCTCTCTCTCTCTCTTTCTCACACCTGAAGTCCTTATCTGGTAACTCCTTTCTTTCTTTCTTTCTTTCTTTCTTTCTTTCTTTCTTTCTTTCTTTCTTTCTTTCTTTCTTTCTTTCTTTCTTTCTTTCTTTCTTTCTTTCTGCATTACTTTCTGCAAGGCAGTGGACCCATATAAGAGATATATTCTTGACCAAGTGATCCCAAAAAACTTTTAATGCATGAGTCAAAAACAATTCTCTCATAAGAAATAAATGGAAAGAAGTGGCCAGATTTTTTTCTTTTACTGTTGCCCATTGAGGAGGGAAGATTTGTGTCTTGCCTTCTTAACCCAGTGTTCAGTAGGAATAGATCTAGGTTATAACAAAGAATTGGGAAGAACAAAATAGACAATTTGCAGTGTAACTTATTGACAACAGCATGTATGAACTTTCCTATTACTTTATAGTTTCTAAAAGAAGACTATAAGTTTATACACATGGTTTTCTACTGCAAAATCATTACCTGTAAACTTAAACATAACCCAATGGTTTTATAAATTTAAATAGGATAAATTGGTAATCATTAATGCAGTGCATCTTCATTAGAAAACTCTATGGTCAATTTTAAGATCATGTATAATTCTTTAGCAGTAAGTATAAGAGTGATAAAATTGAAAAATTATAATAAAAATAATAATAATGTCTAACACTAATCCTGAGCTTACCAAGGCACTGTTTTCTCATATATGTATATATCAACTTATTTAATCACAACAACTCCAAGGGTAGGTGCTATTACTATTGCTGCTGAAAGCTTGGTCCTTTTCCCTGATGCCAATCCAATAATGAGGACACGGTTTTGAGAAAAAGGAAAAAGATGGTCTCTTACTTTGCTAGCAAAGGAGAAATATGGGAGATTCCTCTCCCAAAGGCTGTGATTCTGCCCATCCTCAGGAACAGGAGGCTTTTAAAGAGGTGATTTAGAACAAATGAGATAGGGAGGAGAGATTTGGAAGGAGAAGATCAGGGGGGAAAAAATCTGGAAGTAGAAGGTTAAGTAAAAGACCAGGGAGGATAACATCAGAGAGAAGAAGTTTGGGAAAAAAGAAAAAAAAATGTAAATTTCAAAGCCACAAGGGATATAGTCAAAGCATCAAGTGACCCCCTGTTATACTGTCTCCACAAAAATGTCAGGTTTTGCAAATACATATACTGTACTGTGTAACTAGGAAAAATTAAACACAATTAGAAATAAGTAACAAGACATAATTATAGATACAAAGGGAATTTAAAAAATTAATTTATAAGAATCCTTGACAAACTTTTATACAAATATATTTTAGAAACCACATTAGATGAATCTTTTTAGGGGAGGAGGCGGATATAAGTGAACCAATAGATCTCACAGGGAAAAGAAATTGAAACAGACTACTGAACAGGAAAGTCAGTGAGAAGGTTATCCCAAAAGGTGATCTTCCTCCTCCTCCTCCTCCTCCTCTTCTTCCCCTTCTATTTCTTCTTCTACTATTTTCCTAAGTGTTTGCTTTCCCTCTTGGGGAACAGTTCTTCATCTCACTGGATCTGATTTACCCTCAGGACTCAAAGGTGCTCCTCCCTCTGGCAGAATTACACATCCCCATCTGTTGAGGCCAGGAGCAGTCATTTGCCTTGGCCGGTAAAATAAGGGCAGAAGTGACATCACACAACTCAGAAGAAGCTGAAAATTCAGTTCATGGTTCACCAAATCCTCATCTTTGCCAGGAGGACCAGGAACATGCCAGATGAGTTGCTTTATCCACCTCCTCTCAGAAGGAAGAAAGATGGCAAGGAACATGGACATAGCAGACCCTTGCTGGACATACACTAAGAGCAAAAATTAAGCCTTTTACACTAAAACCTACTAAAATTTGGAAACCAGGTTCAGTGGTCCATGCTTGTAATCCCAGCTATTCAGGCGACTGAGGCAGCAGCATTGCAAGTTCAAGGACAGCCTGGGCAACTCAGAGAGACCCTGTCTCAAAATAAAATGAAAAGGGCTGAGGAGGTACCTCATTGGTAGAGCACTTGCCTATCATGTGTGAGGCCCTGGATTCAACTCCCTGTCTTAAAAAAATAAGTATATAAATTAATTAATTTTTAAAGTTGAGTGTGTACTTAACTTTGTCAGAAATTTCCAAATATTCCTCCAGAAGTATTGTAACATTTGCATTCCTACAAACAATATATGAGAGTGCCCATTTCCCTAAGTCCTTGCCAACACAATGACTTGTCAAGCTTTTTAACTTTTGCTTATCTCATAGATGAGAAATGATAACTTAGTAATGCTTTAATTTTAAAATGTCTAGTTATGAGTGAGTTTAGACATTTTTACATTTTCTGTGAATTGTTAGTTCCTGTGTTTTCTCCATTTTTCTATCAGTTTTTTTTTGTTTTGACCCTCAATTTTTAGATGTTCTTCATATGTGAGCGATATCAGCCTCTTCCCCTTGTTGTGAAAATTGTCTTCCAATTGGTCTGTGTTCTTTAGACTTTGTTTATGGTGTCTTTGTCATGCAAAGTTTCATTTTCATGTCCTCGAATCTTTGTCAATTTTTCTTGTGTTGCATTCAGAATCTGAGTCATGGGTACACTTAAAAGTTCCACATGAAGATTAATAGGCACAGTTAAAAGCCCAGGTCTTTGTTTTCTGAAGAAAAGGTCTTCCTCAAGGGTCGGTTTTCATGGTTGCCTCTAAGCAAATATTTATAAGACAATGATACCAAAAGTTTTGGTAGTTTTAAGAGTAACAACGTTTCATTTATTTTTTTAAGTTATATTTTTGGTTAATCGATGTGTATATGCTGTGTGTGCTTGGGAAGATGGGGAGGTTTGTTTGTAGGTCTCTAAGGTGTCCTAATTAAGCTTTATATTTCCAGGAAGTATCTTTGGTTCCTTCAGGATCCAATGGGAGGAGGCAATGGTTCTTTCCACATGCTAGTTCTCTCAGTGTAGCATATGACTTTAGGGAGATGACTCTCAGAAAGCCTTTCTAGAACACAATTCCACCTCAGGACCTTTACGCTTGCTGTTTATTCCCCCAACAAAGGGTGTGCCCAGAGGCAAGCTGGTACAGGTCTGCTCAAAGGTCACCTTCTCCTTTGCATGAGGTCTCCTCTGACCCACATATTTAAAATCCCAACTCCAACTCTCCTTAGCACTTCCCTTTTCTTTTCCCTGTGCCTGACATACTGCATACTTATTTCACTTATTTGCTTAGTATCTACCCTTCTTCACTGGAATGTAAGCTCATGGGGATAGGAATTTTTGTTGCTATTCCTGTATTGCCAAAACCTGTTATTCCTGTATTGCCACAGGGCCTGGCATGTAATAATATATTATTTTATTAATATTATATTATTATTAATAATATAATATTAATGAATAATATAATATTAATGAATATTGAGTGAATTGATGTGGAGAAGAGGGTATTTTTAAAGATACTAAAATGACTCACAGAGGCTACAGAAATATTCCAGAATTAGGCTTGGAGTAATGCTCAGATTTATCCCTAACTATCTGGGGGATCCCCACTGCTGCCAGAAGCAGGTAAAGAGCTTCTTGTGACCTGGATGCTGGGCACTAGGACCCTCTGCCAGTGTGACTTCTAAAACTTTGGGTGTTCTCATATAGTGTTCTTATAGCTCTTACTGAGATTGATCCTAAAAGGCACTATTTCCACACACACACCCCACCCATTTTCTTTGGAATTGAGTCCTTAATGGAGTGCATCTGGTTGGAAGACCTAGGTCCTGTGGCAGGTGCATAAGCAAGAGAGTGGAACAGTGTGTCTCCAGCCTTTTCTTCTACCAGGGAAGCAGAACTACAAAGTGGGAAACTTCTACACAGGAAGCTTATCAAAAAGGGGATAGGCAGAGGGGGAAAGACATAGCAAAGAGTCCCTTGAAGTTTATACTGTGATCAAAAGGTAGGTATGAGCCCATGGCTCCAGGTAGGAAGTGAAGTGACAGGCCTCAGAAGACACTTGGCTCAAGGTAACACCTGGTGAGTGAAGTGTCTTGCAGGAAGTTCTGTGGACAATGGGATCAGGGAAGGATCTGCAAAGCTCTTTTCTAGAAGCAGTGATTTATTCCTAGTTTCTATTTTAAAACATTATCATCCTTAGGGCTGGGACTATGGCTCAGTGGTAGCATACTTGCCTGGCATGTGTTAGGTACTGGGTTTGATTTTCAGCACTGCTTATAAATAAATTTTTTAAAAATAATGGTCTATCAACAAATAAGAAATTTTTTTTATAAAAACATTATCATCTTTTAATATTAGGGGTATGATGCTAATTTAGTTAAGAAGATAAATCATTCATTAGTAATGAGTATTAAGCAGTGACTAAATTTAGGTATGGTGTGGCTACCAAGAAATGCAGGTGATTGGTTCTGGGGTGGCCAAGAACCCCCGAAAAGTTAAAACAATTGAGTGAATATGAGCAAATATACATTATTTGGAGCTGAAAGTCTGAACTTTTTAAGGTTCTTCAAAAATTATCTCCCTATTGATAATGATTTAATTGAATTCAGCAGACAGACAGATCATCCTTTTTCCCTTACTCAAACCTAAAATGCTGTGCTTGGCAAAATTTACAAAGGAAGACAGAATAAACTTTCATTCAAGCGGATCATATTAGTTGGAGAAAAATATAGGACATACAACGAGTGAAAGATACCAAGTTTCCCTCTTCTCTTGCCAAGAACACAGATCTGGATCAGTCTTGTTTAACTTACAGAGAAACAATTACATTTCGATGCCCACAGAAAATCAAATATGTGTTTGGTATGATTAATGATACTGCTGCACTTGGGGCTTTAATCTTTGGTGTGGTGTTTACTCATTATGGTTTATGCAATTTGTCATACAGTTGACTTTGAAAGTGAAAGTCAAACTGCAGTGGGCTAAGGGGTTTAGGGCATACCATTTCCATTCTTTCTTTTCATCAATGTCTCATTGCAGTTTATGTTGTGTTTGTTCTAGAGGAATGCAATACTTAGGAACAAGTTGAAGGCTTTATCCAATATTTGTTACCTGTCATTTTAGTGGCATACTTTACAGAGCCAAAATGACAGGTACAATAGATACTCAGTTATATATAAGTGTGATTGGTGATGAAAGTGATGATGAGTGTGATTTGTTTATAATGTGTTTAATAATCCTTTTGGTTTTTGTTTCTTGGTGCTAGGGATCAAACCCAGAGTCTCATGCATAATAAACAAGTGCTCTACCTCTGTGCTACATTGCAAGCCCTGATATTCAGTAATCTTGGAGTACAGCAGCAGTGTTCAAGGGGATTAATAGAAATTATTTGTAATATTGGTAATAGAAACTATAAGAGAGTATTTGTTATCCATAAAGTCTTCTAGAAGAGCAAACACCATTCTATGTTTCTTCCTACTTGGTTTGCTTATTCTCTTGGCCCTGTGTTGCAATTCCATTGGCAGTTCCTGCTCACCTCCTTTTTCTGTAACTCCTTGTGCATCAGGAAGCACAACTAATTCTGAAAACCTCAAATTTTAAATGATCACTGAGTGTTTTGGTGTATGTCTGCAATCCTCAGCAACTTAGGAGCTTGAACAAGAGGATTGCATGTTGCCAACCTGAGAAACTTAGGGAGATCTTGTTTCAAAATAAAACAAAAATGGAAGGGGATGTTGTTCAGTGGAAGAGCACTTGCCTAGCATATGTGACAACTTGGCTTCAACTGACAGTACCAAAAAATAAATAAAATAAAATATAAAGACAAGAACATTTTTGTCTGCAGCCTGCATGTTGGAGACAACTATGAAGTATTTTGGTATGTCATATGTCTGTTTTATTGGAGCTTTCATCTAGAGTGCTCAGGAACCCCCTTTCATTGTTTGGGAAGGTCTCCCACTAGTTAAGTCTGAGTAGAATGGAAAAGAGAGAATTTAAGAATGACAAAGTAGGTTTTTCTGTTAGAAAAGTTGGAGTTTGAATGGAAGTATACATTTTCCATAGTAAGGAAGGCTGCTGTGTCCTTGGCTCCTGGGCTTGAGAAAAATAACATATCAGGGGGTTGGAAGGAAAACAGAAAAGTATCCAAAGAGTGAGAGTCTGTACTCTTTAGAGGAAACCTTAAATAGGGGACTATTGGACAATGTCCCTTCTTGTTCCAGACTCCAGAGATGATTAATAAGCCTTCTTACAAGTTGAGGGGTAGAGGTATCATTGAGGCCAACACTGTTTATTCAACAAACAGTTGCAAAAAGAAACAAACAAACTCCTACTTTGTTTCTTCTGCAAGATCTTGTAGTAGGCCTTAGGGAATCCAAGATGCCAGAAATATACTCCTATCTGTAGCAAATGCCCAGTTGAGTGAGAAGGAGGTAGGGATTGGAATGCCTCATGGTAAATTTGGTGATCAAGAAATGTACAGAGTAAGGAGGGAAGTGCAAATAAAGTCTAATCCAGATAGGCATGGGCAGTGGGGGTGTTGGAGAAAGTTTTCTGGAAGGAGAGCCTGAGCTAATGCTTAGGGGATCAACAGGAAAGCATTGAGATCTGTGGTATTGTTACCATAATTCTGTGACTGAACAGAGCAAGGAGATAGGAGAGCTGGGGTGGTGGTAAAGCCAGGTGGATCAGGGTTATAGAGGTCAGCTTGGGTTGGTTCAATGGGAAAGAGACATGGGGCTGCTGAGAACTTCTGAAACTCACTGCAAGAAGCTTCATAGGGTGTTGTTAAGTGTACGCGCTGGTTCTAAATCTGGGCTTTGCCATCCATTAGTTGCTTCCTTGATAAAAAAATAAAGATAGTGCTAGTATCACATAGCATTTGGGTGAGGATTAAATGAGTTAAAAACCTAGAAAAGTGTCTGATACATGTTAAAGACATTAGCTGCCATTGTTGAGATTCTGAGGCTGTCATTCATAGTGTGATTCCTTGCAGGACTGTATGACCGAGGCCAGTGGTCAGTGAGAAAGTGGCTCTCCAGAATCCATTGCCAAGAGTAGCTCTTCAGACGGGAACACAGGTTGCGCTGGTGTTTCTTGAGTACAGAACCGGGAGGCACTACTTGGGAAACATTTTCCAGGATACACCCTGGAATTGCTGAATCAGTACCTCCAAGGGTGAGGTCCAAGCATGTGTAATAAGAAAAGCCTTCTGTGTCTTATGTCTTCCTAAGCTTCTGGCCTGAAGAAACTACTTCTGCCTATCCATGGGATAGCAATTGAACCGAGGAACTCATGTAGCATGGATGCATTCTGGGTACAATAGGTTGCCATATTGTTTTCCTAAATACACGGAAGAAATCATGTCCCTTTTCATTCTGTAATTTGATGTGCCAGTGTGCAAATGTAGAGAGAGAGAGGAAGAGGACAAAGATAAAAGGGTAAGCAGCAGAAGAGCTATGCTGCTGAAGGGTTAGGAAGGAATGCCCAGTGCTTAGAGATTTGACCTTGGGAAAGCAGGAGATGGTCTGAGGAGCTTTTGCGAAGCCTTTGTGCTTACATCATAACCACCCATGGAAGAGGTTGAGCTGCACGGCTACATGCAAGTGGACTCCCAGGGTCAGGGGACACATGATGAGACCAGCAGGCCTAAATGCATCTCCATACTTGGTACAGTGGGGACCATCTCATCTGCATATGTGCCAGGAAACTTTCTAACACAAGCACTCTGGCACAGTGGGCTTAAAGCAAGCTTTGCTAGCACAACACATACATATTAAATTATAAAATATATGGAAAAAGAAAGGAAGCAAAGGAAAGTTATTAGGTGTCTAGGATCTCAGAATTTCAACTGTGCTCGAAGAGAATTCTCCAATGTCACTTACCATCCCCAGGAGTGGTTTCCTATCTGGTTCTGGGGTAAGACAATAGGCCAGTGTGTTAGCTTTTTGTCCTGATGACCAAAACAACTTGGAGGAGGAAAGTTTGGCTCCGTTTCAGAGGTTCAGCTGGTGGTCAGCCTGCTCCATTGCTCTGGACTAAGATAAGTCAGAGCATCATGGTGGATGGATGTAGCAAAGGAAAGCTGCTCAGCTCAAGGCAACCTGGAAGCAGAGGCTGGGTAAAAGAGGTTGGGCACAAGAAAGAGTCCCCAGTGACCCACTTCTTCCAACTCGATCCCAATTCCTACGGTTTCGATCACCTACCAATCGTCCATTAAAATTATTAATTCATGGAATGGAGAATCCACTGATAAGGCTAGAAATTTCATGATTCAATAATTTCCTGAAAGCCCCATCTCTGCACATGGCTGTACTAGGGACCAAGCCTTTGACACACAAGTCTTTGGGGGTCACTTCATATTCAAACCACCACAGCCAGTCATCCATTCCCTGGCACAGAGTCTTGCTTGCTGCTGTCTTCTAGAACTCTCTTGAAGACCTGCAGCTTACCTTCAATTTCCTGGAATGGCATTTGGTATTTGGGTTAGACACTGGGGGTTCATGCAAAGATAAGGCTGACATGCCTCTGCCCTTAATGATCTTACTACCCTGCATGCAAGACAGAATAGTAATTAAGTCTGCCACTTGTAAATTCCTACTGAAGTACTAAGCTCCAATGTTTGCCACAGTCTCAAAAATGCATCTAAAATTCCTTTGATTGTCTTCATTTTAAGGGTGAGGAAAGTGTTTCTTAGTGAGTTAAAGTCACTTGTCAAAGGAATATCATTAGTACATAGTGTCAGTTCTATCTAAAGACAAAGTCCATGCTGCTCTTTCTACTCAAGTGCATATTCTCTCTCTCTCTTTCTCTCTCTCTCTCAAGCACTCTGCCACATGAGCTATATCCCTGTCCCAAACACATTACCCTTTAACCAGCAAAATGATAAACACTAACTAAGGCACAATGTAATCATTCTTATTATTATGATGTCTTCTAAGCACTATGGGTATATGCATGAGAAAGGAGAAGGCTGATTCTGTCACCATATGCAGACCAGAAATCTGCTCTGTATGAGTATAAAGGAGATAACGGAGTGTTAATAGATCTCTCTGTAAAGTTGTAGGAGGTCATAAGTGGGTGAATAGAGCTGGGCCAAATAATCAGCTATTTTTAGAAGTAAGCAGCTATTAGTGCTTTTCTAGTTGACTTTTTATTTCTTTTCTTTTCTTTTTTTTTTTTTATGGTGCTGGGGATTGGACCCAGGGCCTTGTGCATGCAAGGTAAGCACTCTACCAACTGAGCTATATCCCCAGCCCCTACTTCTTATTTCTTGATGCTTTTAAATATTCATTTCTCTACTTATTTCTTTATGGATTATAAGTAATTTGCTAAATTATTTAAAACTTAAAATCTTTTGACTCTTTTGTTTTCAAAACTTTCTTAATCTAAACAAATTATTTGGCAATGATGTGAACAGTCCTTTATTCTTAGAACCTTATACTAATAGGAGTTGCAATACTCCAGCCTAACAACATGCTTCCTGCCTCTTGTAATGGATAGAGGTAGCCAGTGAGATGGAAGTAGAAGTTGCGGGGTGAAGCTTCTAGGGAAACTCTTTAAAGGAGGCTAACTGGGTAAAGTATGTCTATTTTCCCTTGGTTTTTCCTCCTTTCTGCTGGGTGGAAAATAGGAATGATGGTTGGTGCTATGGAACCCATCTTGAGATGATGTGGCTAACTTGAAGTTAGAAACCAGTACTAACAATGATGAAGCAGGAGAATAGAAGGAACCTGAGACCCTTATGATGATGAAACCATTGAAATAGCTCAGCACTACCTACCTTTGCACTCCTTTGGTATGTTAGAAAAGTAGGCCCTTCTTGATGAAGCCATTGTTATTTGAGTTTTCATTGTCGTTGTTGTATACAGCTAAAGCTAATCCTAACTACCATGATCCCTGTAATCTAGGTGGGCTGCTCCCCTCACCTCTGCATGAATTCTACATGCTTAGTCGAATCAAGACCTTCACTCTTGCTGATTGTCTGACTTATAATGTTCTCCTTTCTGCCATCTTTCAACTCCCACTTGTTCCAGGAAGCATTCTTGGCTCCTCCAGCTTTCAATGATCTCCTCCTCTGAACTCCCAGGCCTTAATATAATGCACAATTTGATGGGAGACTGTACCACTGAGTACCAGTCATGATTGGCCATCTGTGTGGGCCTGCCTTTCCAAGTCTGCTGCAAGCTCCTGAAAGATAGGGCAATGCCTTAACTTCTCATATTCCTTATCTGGGTTATAGTCTTTCTCTAGTCAGGAATTTTCTTTTCTTTTCATTCTGACTCCTCATAACCTGCTGCTTTCCCCCAAAAAAAGTATAATAAAGGGAAAACCTTTCTTTTTTCTGTATAATATTGTAAATAATTTTCTTACTGCCATTGATTTTTAAAATGTCCAGAAGAAACACAGATTATTCAAAAATCAATAATATAGATATATGTAAATGCAAAGTTAAAAGGCAGTTCACTAACTCCTAGTTTCCTTCTCTCTTGAGATAATCACGATTGACATCTCCTTGAGTAGATTTCTAGGCCTGCTTCAAAGCATTTGCAAAACGTATAAATTTGTAAATAATTTTAAAATTATTATTATTATTTTGTGGTGCTGGGGATAGAACTTAGGGCCTGTGCACACTAAGAGTGTGCTCTGGGGCTGGGATTGTGGCTCAGGGGTAGAGTGCTCGCCTAGCATGTGTGAGGCACTGGGTTCAATTCTCAGCACAACATATAAATAAATAAAATAATGGTTTTGACAACTAAAAAAAATTTTAAAAAAACAGTGTGCTCTGCTCCTGAGCTACACTCCCAGTCCTTTATTTTGAACTATTTTTTTTTAAAAAAGAAAAATACATTCCCAGTAAACACATGGTTCTGCAACTTGCTTTTTCTCACTTAAGAGTCTGTTCTGAAGATCTTTCCATGTTAGTACATCCAGAGCCACATAATTATTTTTAAAACTTCATAATCTAGGTGTTTTATAATTTATCTAACAAAATAACCATTTAAACAATTAGGTCATTGCAAATTTTTGCTGTTTCAAAAATGTTGCATTGAACACATTGTTGTGTATGTGTCTTCATGTCCTTGCACATATCTTGAGGATAAATCTTTGAAGTAGACTTGTTTTCCTGAATCCTGAGTTTAAAAAAATTATGTCTTTAATCATTTACTTCGCTCTCTTTTCTGTCTTCTCCTAGAGCTCTTTATAAGTGGGAAGTTGAATGGGTGAGATTACTCTTGAAAAATTTAATTTTGATTTCATTTTTCTGTGCATTTGCCTTCTTTTTTTTTTTTTTTTTTTTTTTGCAGTGCTGGGAATTGAACCCAGGGTCATGTGCATGCTGGGCAAGTGCTCTGCCACTGAGCCATACCCCCAGTCTTGTGCATTTACCTGTTACAAAACTTTCTGTAATATTTTTCAAACTTTATCTTCAACCTTCTGTCATATTTTTAATTTTCTTTTTTAATTAATTAATTAATTAATTATTTTAAAGAGAGAGAGAGAGAGAATTTTTTTAATATTTATTTTTTAGTTTTTGGCGGACACAACATCCTTGTTTGTATGTGGTGCTGAGGATCGAACCCGGGCCGCACGCATGCCAGGCGAGCGTGCTACCACTTGAGCCATATCCCCAGCCCCATATTTTTAATTTTCAAAGAAACTTTCTCATCCTCTGGTTGTTCACTTTTGATAGTGCCTTCTTCTTGTTCTATAGATACATACTTTCTTTTATACCTTTGGGGTTTATTAATGAGAATTTCTGCAGTATTCTCTTTTCTTCCCTGCATTATGTTTTCTTTTTCTATAGCTTATGTTTTAATTTATATAGCTAAATTGCATAGCTTACTTTTGGACTATCCTTATATCGTGGATTTTTTTAAAGACCCTTGGTTCATTTCTGAGGGAATCCAACACCAGTGGTTTTTATAGCTTCCCAAGTTATTCCAATGGCCTACAGCAGGGCCTAGCAGAGTGTGGTTTAGGGGTCAAATCTGGCTCACTGCTTGCTTTTGTAAACAAAAAAGGTTTTTTTTTTTTTTTAGAACATAGACAAGTTTGTGCACATATCATCTATTGACATATTTTATCAATAGTATATATACATACACACGTATATATACTATATCAATAATATAGTATAGTACTATAATGACTGAGTTGAGTGTTTATGCCAGAGACCATATAGCCCACAAAGTCTAAAATACAGCTGTTCCTGGGTGTCTGAGGAAGATTGGTTCAAGGACAAACCCCCACCCCCCTGCAAAATAACAAAATCTGTGGATGCTCCAGTAACCACCATTCTATTCTCAACTTATATGAAATCAGCTTTTTAGTTTCCATATAGAAGTGAGAACATGTGTCTTTCTGTGCCTAGTTTATTTCACTTAACATAATGTCTTCCAGGCTCATCTATCTGTGTTGCCAGAAATGATAGAATTTTATTCTTTTAAATGGCTAAATAACATTGTGTTGTGTACATATACCACCTCCCTTGTATCCGTTCATCCCTTAAGGAATAAGTTCTACTACTCTACATCAGAGGAGGATGACTATAGTTTACAATAGTTTATTATATATTTTATGAAGAACTAGAAGAAATGAGTTTGAAGGCTCCCAACTCAAAGAAATGACAAATGTTTAAGAAGACAAAAATGTTAATTACCCCAGTTTGATCATTATGTATTGCATACATATATTAAATTATCACATTCTAACCCATAAATGCATATAATTATGTGTCAGTTAAAAAAATCCTAAAAATAATAGCATAGCATTTGCAGGTAACCTATATATATCCTTCCAAATGCTTTAAATCATCTCTGGAATGCTTATAATAATGCAATGTACACACTATGTAAATAGTTGTCATATTGTATTATTAGGGAATAATGACAAGTCAAACATCCATATATGTTCAGTAAGGTGCAGGTGTTTGTTCTGAATATTTTTTATCTGTTCTTTTTACATATACATGACAGTAGAATGCATTTTGACATGTTATACATGGAGTATAACTTATTATAATTAGGATCCCAGTCTTGTGGTTGTACATGATGTGGTATTTCACTGGTGAAATATTCATATATGAACATAGGAAAGTTACATCCTATTCATTCTACTGTCTTTCCTATTCCCATCCCCACTCTGTTCCCTTCATTTCCCTTTGTCTAATCCACTGAACTTCTATGCCCCCACCCCTGCTTCTTGT
The DNA here is from genome assembly GCF_045843805.1 of Urocitellus parryii. Taxonomy (NCBI): domain Eukaryota; kingdom Metazoa; phylum Chordata; class Mammalia; order Rodentia; family Sciuridae; genus Urocitellus; species Urocitellus parryii. The sequence goes on along the minus strand of NC_135531.1, from coordinate 58,976,570 downwards.
TGTGTGTTAGCCTCTACATGTCAGAGAGAACATTTGACCTTTGGTTTTTTGAGATTGGCTTATTTCTCTTGGCACGATGGTCTCGAGATCCTTCCATTTACCAGCAAGTCATAAAATCAGACTTTTTAAAAAAAATATTTATTTTTTAGTTGTGGTTGGACACAATAACTTTATTTATTTATTTATTTTTATGTGGTGCCGAGGATCGAACCCAGAGCTAGGCGAGCACTCTACCGCTGAGCCACAACCCAAGCTCCTAAAATCAGACTTTTTAATGACTGTGCAATATTCTATTGTGTATACGTACCACATTTTCTTTATCTATTCATCTATTGAAAAGTACCTGGGTTGGTTCCATAGATCAGCTATTATGAATTGAGGTCCTATAAACTTTTGATTCACAATTGGTCAAATCTGTGGATGAGGAACTGGTAGATAGGAAGGTCAACTGTATTTATAATGTGGGTCTTTACAGAAAAAGTCTGCTGAGCCTTTGTCCAGAGGGAGATGGTGAAGTTGTAGAAACTCCCTGAGTTTGCTCTTCACGTCTGTCCTGGATGCTTTCCATGTTCATTTGTTCCACATGATTGAGATTATTTTTCAAAAATGAAAAATAACTAATTATTTGCATTTTGAATGATATCAGAGTATAAAAATGTAAAGACATTTTCTTTGATTAAAGAGAATCATCTACATTTTATGGCAGGATTCTGGGTAGGACACTTAATTTTTAAAAAACAAGAAAGGTTAAAGACATTTTACTTAAAAACTATGTCTTCTAAGCCTTTCTGTTTTCTTCTGTACATTATGGAATGTTTTTCTTCTGTACATTCTTAAGACTTTTTTAGCTGAGTTGAAGTATTGAAGTATGAGGGTCTCTGTAAACTTCCCTGCCCTACCTCCTCTATAAAGTGCTGAAGATAGGGTTTTCAAGGGAGTGGGGCTGGTTTTTTAGAATTGAAAACAAGTTTCCTTACATTGCAGTAAGAAAATTGACAATCTAGGTCTTTGGAGTTGGATTCAGAGATCACAGGATATTTAACTTAGGCTATTCCAAAATTGTCGGATCCTTTTGTGGCAAGATTCCAAATTTAGTTCTTTAGTTCTTGGATGATATGAGCCAGTAAATGTATCTGAATTAACTTAAAAACTTAGTTAAAATATTTTTATATAATTTTTTAGGGGGGGAGAAAAAACTGATTCACACTCATTTTATTTATAGATTTTTCTGCCTTTTTCCTTCCCCTGCCTGCCCTTTGTCAATGAAAATCAGGATCTTGATATTCTGTAATGAGTAATAGCTGCCCAGAGCTATAAGTGCAGTTTGCAGCTTCCAGGTGACATCGTGGTCAGAACCCTAGAGCTTCATTCTCACTATCTGTCATGCCACCAGAAGTCTTAAATATAATCACAGCTCATGTGACAGTTGCATACACATTATTTCCCACATGTATAATCAGTGACTGACTAGCCATGCCACTCTAATTAAAATGGTATTAGTATCTCAATTATCAACTCTATTTTTTAAGATCTTTTTCTTATGTAACTATGAAAACCTGCTTGAGGGTGGGATTTAACTAGCGTCCAGCAGATGTTAGAGGACTGGAGAAATGTTAGATGTTGTGTTGTTCTGTCCTATGCTCCACACCTGAGCAACCTGATGTGCTCTTGGGAACAAAACTGCTGACCAATGGAAGATTTAGAGACACTCCATGCATCTGGGGAATATCCAGTTGCACTGCCTTGTATAGTTATGCCCTGGAAATGAAAAGAGGGCCTTGAGTTGGTTTAAAATTTATGAAGTTGGCTACAACTGGAAGTCACCTAAAACCGTTTTCGCAAAGGAAAAAATAAAAGATATAAAGAATAACTTTCAGTGAAGACTGTTCTAGAAACAATCTAGGGGAAAACTTCTGCAGCTCCTTAGGTGGATTTGGCATAGTATTTACTGACTTTTCACAAGTCAGAGAGGTCTGGCTCTCTTGAAGAGTGAAGAGTATCAGTGAAAAGTTGCTTTGGGATGTTTAGAAAAGACTGGAACAACTGATTGTGTGGTTACAGATCAGTTGACAAGAGGGAAAAAATTATGCCTGATCTATAGTCCAAATATTTCCACAATTACTTTTGTACTTCAGGATATTGAGGAAGGGTGAGCTCCTTTTTCTTCTCCACACAAAACCTCTATATCCTCACTGTCCAATAGGAACCTGTTGAGCACTCACTATGGGGCTAGTACAATGAAAACAAAATCTTAAATTTTATTTAGTTTTAGGAATTTAAACTTAAATAGCAACACTATGTGGTAGATAGTGAAACAATCAGTAATTTTTGTTAGGGTTATTGCATTGAATAACAGTAATGAAGGCAATATTCTTTATACATGAATGGCCATATTGCCTTTTTTAGGAACTGATCTGAATTGGACATAAGATTTCATTCCTGTTGGACATGGTGGCATTCACCTGTAATCCCAGTGGTATGGCGGGTTAAGGCAGGAGGATTGCAAGTTTGAGGTCAGCCTCAGCAATTTAGTAAGGCCTAAGCAACTTAGTGAGACCCTGTCTCAAAATAAAAAAATTAAATGTGCCGGGGAGGTGGCTCAGTGATTAAGTGTCCCTGGATTCAAACCCTGGTATCAAAACTCAGAAAGAAAAGATTCATTCCTATTAGAAAAATTTTTCATTATTGTATTTTCTTTTTTAAGGGAGATTCTTCCTAGATGTTTCCAGTATGTGGTTCTGGATCTGGAGGATAAAATAATTGGGCCTAAAAGAAGGTCAGTGTTACAAAGAAAGAGCTCTTGATCATGTGACTCTCTGAAGACTGACTCTGGAGGTAGAATAATTATTATTTTTTAAATTTTAAATAAATCTTTAATGGTAGAATTTTAGACCCTTAGCTATCATTTGAAGGAGCATAGGTTGTGTGTGTGTGTGTGTGTGTGTGTGTGTGTGTATGTGTGCTAATGGAATATTCCCAGCATTCTTCAAATCACACCTGTGGGAAGTGTTGAACTCTATGTACTTATATGGCCTGCCTCTTTCATGAGGTATATTAATTATTTCTCCCCAATACTCTAGCCATTCATGTAAATATCGATGTGCAAATATCAAGCAACAACAGATTTCACTTGCTTTCCTAAAATTTCCTGGGACTGGTTTGGACTCTAAGAATATGCCCACATTATGACTAAAGTGAGTTCTGGGAATTTTGCATTCATAAGCTCCTTTCTCTAGGAAAATCAAGTAAGTTAAAAAAAATGAAAATTATATTTTACTACTGCACATAAAGACAAATGTACTAGTATTATGTTAAAATAATTTTCTTGACCTAAAAATTCATTTGTCTCTTCTGATTTTAAAAGAAATGAAAACATTTTCATGGGTCCCTAAAGTATTATGGGCCTTGGGTACTGCCCCTACTTTGCTTAATGAATAAGCTGACCTTTTAGGGAAGATTCTGTACTTCTAACTGGCTAAAATCATCTATTCTTTAATTCAACTATTGAAAAATAAGTATTTTATGTATGGTTGGTACTCAATAAGTTGGTTAAAAATATTCAGGGATATTAGGACTTCTCTTTTAGGAAATGTAAATATTTCTCTGCTTTTTCCCCCCCTCCTAATATCCATTAAGAATCTATTATTTTGATGCTTAGAGTTTGGTTTGAGGCACAGGCACCACCTGAAGCTTGTCAGAAACATAATATTTTAGTCTCCATCTGATACTGAATCTGAATCTGCATTTTAACAAACCCCTAGATGCCTCATGCACACATTACTCTGAAGCACCACTTACCTGTAACTTCTTGTTCAACATTAGTAAAAATGAAAGGGCTAATCTCCTTACCCACATATAATTGAAAGCTGGACCTCACTCATCTCCAGTGGCAACAAATTCAATTTCTTTATTCCAGATTTTCCCAGATTTGGCTGAACAGTGGACATGGTGCGCTTTAAGAACACACCAAAGTCTGGGACCCGTTCCCTAGAGTTTCTAAAATAATTGGTATGGTGTGGGGTTCTGGGAATTGAGATTTTTTTAAATTTAATTTTTTAAAAAAATTTTGGTACCAGAGATTGAATTCAGGGGCACTCAACCACTGAGCCACATTCCCAGCTCTATTTTGTATTTTACTTAGAGATAGTGTCTCGCTGAGTTGCTTAGCATCTTGCTTTTGCAGAGGCTGGCTTAGAAATCATACCTCCTCCTGTCTCAGTCTCCAGAGCCACTGGGATTACAGGATATTAGGTGCACCACTGCACCCGGCTTAATTTTTTTTTAAAGCTCCCAGATGGTGCTAATGTGTAGGCAGAATGAGAATTGTGAGCCTTTATTCATGAGAACTGTCCCCTGGTTTTGATCACATGGGCCTATTTCCTCTGTGTTCTCTGACTTTAGGCTGCACAACCACATGTACAATCAAGAACTGGTCTCTTACCCTGGAGTGGGATGTACTCTATTAATTATCTCAGAGATCTGAAATGTTCTTCGAATACTCCATGTTCTGAATTATTAATTGCTACCATTTCCTGAATCCCTATATTTATCCTGCAGTCCCTGTTAGCCATTTAATCTTCACAATGATAGCAGATACCATTCTTGTACCCACTTTATAGATAAGGAAATAAAGATTTAGAAAGGTTGGATCTTCCCTAGGTCATCCTATTTTTAATTAAAGGTTTTCCCTATCCCCCACTAAATCTCCCATTTTCTAATATCTTGCTTTCATTTAAGGAACACTGGTAATTTCTTAACGCTTATGGCCAGATTTTTTACTTTTGAAGAATCGTTGGCAAAGAAAATAAACTAAAGGGTAGAAAAGAATTAAACAGATAATCAAAGTTAAAGAAAAATTAGAAAAATTTGACATACATTTTCCTTCCTGCAGAACTGATGAGATCATTCAATTAACAAACTATCATTAAATACTCCAGAAATGCCCTGTGTTTGGGCTGTAGAGATTTCAAGGTAAGAAACAGTCTTTGTCCTTGAAATGACAAGTTGAAAAGAGGATAAGAACCTGTAATAGCCCAACATATGATAGCAAGTATAGTCAGGTGCTATTACTATGTAATAAGACCATGATGCTTTGTACAAGTTCAGAGTTTGGCAGAAACCAGAACAATGAAGAAAGGATGTGTGGTGGAGGTGTGTCTAGAATGAAGTCTAAGAGGGAATGGAGATTGGATTGACAGACAAGAGGGAGCTTAGCAGGACACTGGTGTAATACTGGGAAGCTGAGCTGGAATTTTCCCAGCAGAATCGCCCACCTGGTTTCTTGCTGGCTGAATATTCCTTGTCTGAGACCACATGGTCTTTGTCTGAATTCTACACATACATTGTCCCAGCCAAGCTCTGTGCTATCCATGTCCCGTGTGACCTATATCTACAGCAGCCAAATCAATCAGATGCAAAGGGTTATTTACACAATGGAGAGCTTCAGCGGCTTCTTTTAAGGTTGTTGGAGCACAATTTGCTTAATGTTTGAACCTAGAAGTTGAAAGCCAAGTACTTATCTAAATATTGATCAAGTTGAGTGCTCAAGAGAAAGTAAGAAAATTGCAGCTGGTACCATTATATGTCCTCACATATATATAATCATGAGGAAGAGTTTCACAATTACAAGCTTTTCTGGTTTCTTTTTATTTGGGAAAGGGATTTCTTAAAATATTGGCTCATTTTCCCTCATTTCTTTTTCCACGCCATCTCTATATATTACAGAATTAAGGAAAAAAAGGGAAAAAAATTTCAAAACTAGTGATGTGAAAAAGAGTAACAAAGCCTCTAACACATTAACATTCTTGCTCACCAATTTGGTAATCATTTTTTTTTTTTTTTGGTAATCATTTTTGTCCACACTTTTGAAGGTACTTCGAAAGTGCAGACCAAATTCAAGCAGACATTTAATCTCCAGTAGACATTTTAATGTTAAAAACTTTTTTATGTTTGAAAAAAATATTATTGCTTTTATTTTTATCTTTAGTACCTTGAAGTCCTGGCAATGGGCAGGAACTTCTTTTGGGTTCACAGCTCTGTGGGACAGAATTGCCTGGGATGAGCACCCTGGTCAAGAGTGCAATGCCAGAGTCCAGGTTCCTTTACCCAGAAGGAATGGCTGGAACAGGGATATGGTCTTCAGACAGGGGATGGTCTTTTCTTGCTAACTTGTCCTTCCTCAAGCTCCATATCAGCAAAGTGGGCTCTGGAAGGTGGTCAAGACTAAGAGGTGATGGTGACAGGTGGGAAAGGGTGCTCCTTTCTGACTTGGTGCCTTGCTTCCCTATCAGGTCTTTTAGAGAAGAACAGAGATCAAGGTGATTACAGAAAAGTCAAATCGGCAATTTTACCTTTAAGGCTGCAACAATCATCTGTTTTATAGAGGTCTGGCTGACAGACTTGTAAGCTTGGGGTTACAATCAGTTCTAAGTGAGTGGAAAAGCGGGTTGAAGGATAAAAACAATCCTCCATATTGTTCATTGTTAAAAAAAAAGGATATGGTTTTCATTCGTTTTTGAAGTCGCAAGGTTGCCGACTTTTGGCCACTTGCATGCAAGAACGCAAAGGGAATCACAGCTTGCAAAAAGCTCCGGGCCAGAGGAACACCGGCCCTCATGAAATAAGAGGGCGTTTACTGTTTTTTTAAATAATACTTCCTATTGTAATAGACCTGGGTCGCATTATGTCACGGGTGTGGTGGCTTTTGGCTGAGGACAGCCCGGCCTCCCCCGGGCTTGGCACAACTCCTCTCAGGAGTGGACCGCCAGCCCCTTCCTCCTGCGGCGCCTAGGCGTGGGGGCCCCCAGGGCGCACGGGCGCCGCCCCTCGGGTGCAACCGGGCCCTCCCTTGGCGCTGCAGGTCCGCGCCAGTCTCCGCGCGTCCCGGAGCTCCGTGCCGGGGGAAGGGAAGCCAAGGCGACCTGCCACCGCCCCGCGGCAGGAGGGGCTGGTGGAGCCTTAGGAGTCCGAGCAGCTTCAGGTTTCCTCCTGGAGCCGGTGTCGAGCGCGGCTGGCGGGCCTCGCCATGTGATGCGGCGGCTGCGAGCCGTGGAGGCCCGGAGGTGGGCAGTCGCGGGATCCAGTGGCCGCGGGGAGGCGCGGGGGGAGTGGGGGCGGCACCAGTGGCGGGCAAGCCAGGCGGCCGGGGAGCCTCGGCTCCGCCCCCTCCGCCCGGGCCCCAGCAGGGCCGCCGGCGGGTGTTGGCAGCTCCGGGTAGAGGCTTCCCGGCTTCGGGCAGCGGCGGGCCGGGGGCGCATTCCTGGACGCCCTGGGGCAGGCCACGAGGGGCTGCGCCTCGCCTGGGCTCCGGAGGCTATACGGGGCCGCAGCTCCAGGTAAATGTTCCTTGGGGCTCCATCCTCCACGTCTCCCGGTAGCCCTGGGCTGAAAAGTTTGCCCACCTGACTTTGCAGGGGACAAACTCTCTCCAGAGGCCACTTGCTCCTCGGGGACGCAGGGGTCAGCAGACGTGAAACTGGGGTGCTACTGTATGCAGGGCGGAGGAAAGGCTGGGCGCCGCCTCCCGGTCTGTCGGGGACCGCAACAAGTGCAGAGAGCTGCTCAGTTTTGCACGGCGGCGGCAGCTGTGGAGCGCGAGGTTGCTCCGGCAGCACGGCCGCAAGAGCACCTTGAGCCTGCAGCGACCCTTCTTGCCCTGGTCGGCCAACCTTGGGGACGGGGGATGGGCAGAGGGAATACCCAACGCGAGTCCTTCGGGAGTCGGGGAAATTGATGGCACTGTAGCAGAGAAGGGAGAGCTTCGAAAGCTGGGGTCTGCCTTTCCCATCTGTGCCTCTGATCTTGGGTTGAGGTACTTGGAGGGACTCCAAAAGTGCAAACCAAGCTCAAGCTCCGGGGCACAAACACTAACATTTATTTTGTGTGGAAACATTTGCTGTTTTAAAAAGCATCTGTGGTCCTCTTGGTTGGGAGGAGCTTTCAGGATTCTGTGGGATTTCTCGCACTTATTTTATGGAAAGGTTTTCTCCTGGAATATTGGGGTATGGGTTGTTGCACCCTAACCTTCTCATGCTTAGCGTTGCCGAAGGGTCATAATGACAGACCTGTAGTCGACTGAGAAGCAGAGGGAGAAACCCTTCTTGTCTGTGGAAAACCATGTGGAAACTGGGTGCTCAGGCCGCTTAGGAAATGACAATTCTGGTTTCCCAGACACCAGTTAGATTTTCAAGAGAGAATCCACTTTAGGAGACGACGAGGTCCTTCCTATGTTACAGTTGAGTGGGTGGAGAAAGGAGGCAACATCGTGTGTGCACTGCTTCTCCCTCCTTGACCCCTGCTTGGGTCTCAGTCTCCACAGACTGAGATGAGGTTTACCACCAGTCCGCCCATTGGGCAAGAAATGAAAAAACAAAAACAAAAACAAAAAAACAAGTAAGCTGGTTATAAGGAACTGACCATTTGAGGTTCCATGTGTCCTGAGGCTTTGTCCTCTTGTGTTCCTCCTCCTGAAGCTTGTCTGGGTGAACAAAATCTTGTTTTCATAGCCAGAAAATAAAAAAACTTGCCTTTCTGTTCTGTGGGATCCACTTTGCACAGAACAGTCCAGATTGATAACTTTACCTGGAAGGTTTCTATATCTTTGTCCTGGAATTATATATAAAGGTTGTCAAAATAAATAGGTGTTGCCTAATCTTCACCAATGGCCAAGCTAACCCCTTGGGAGTATTTGGAGGAAAAGGAATAAATACTGCAAAAGCCTTTGGAATTTTTAATGCAATATAGCATTTCAATGTAATATTCTGATGTGGACATGGTATGTGATTATTATGCTCATTAACTTTGATTAAATAGGAATTTGAATAGTAGCAGACCTGATAGTTAGTGGTCAGGGAAACAGAGTCACAGAGCTAGTAATTGGGTGTGTGATTCAGATGTGTTCTGGCTAATAGGAGAATGGAGAACAGAGAGTGTTTGTTCTGCTTTTGACTGTTTTTCTTATCAAAACCACATAATCAGGCCAATCAAGCCCAGGTTATGTAACAGATGTGTCATTAGACTTCTCTTTGAAGTACCGTCTGTCCTCGAAGCAGTTAAGAAACACTTAAAGGTAAAGAAAAAGAAAAAAAGAAGTAGTTGGTAAGAGTCTATGAAATTTCATCAGGGCCTCTGCTTGGGTTTCACATTTTTTTTCCCTCTCTTTTTAAACATATGAGTACTATAGAAGTGTTAGGAATAAATTCTTATTGTGTTTTTATGAGAAACTACTCTTGTGGATAAGACATTGGGCAGGAATTTCAGGTGAGCTCTGATACATGACCTCTTTTAGTATGCCACATGAGAAAAGGAAATGTGTTTAAAGCAGTATTAAAACAAATAGGGGGATATACTATATTACTTTTTATTAAGAATTCAGTACAAAATTGGTCACCACTAAATTGGTACATAAGTTCCAACTTCAAGACCTGCCAGGGTTTATGACCAAGTACTGACTTCCAAGAAGAAAGATTTATGATATAGATGTTGGAAAACCCTTTTCTACTGAGCCATGGCTAGCATGGTACTGAAAAGAACCTAAATTACTCTCAAACTCTCAAGCTGATTATAATTTTATTGTGCTTTAATTTACTGATTAGATATGACAGACCTGATTTATGTAGGTTTTGTTTTATTGCATTTGCATTTATGTTGCTTTTAGTGGAGCAAAGTAGCTATGCCTCTCCCCACCCCCACCGAGTGACCTTAAACAGGATTTGTTATGAAGAGATGGGTCATGCTGGGCAACTCCTACTGAATTAAAAACAGTAGTACATTTGAAATGTACCAAATTGGGGGAATTTTGCCATGTAGAGAGTTGTACTATAAATATTATGCCAACCTTTAAGGCTTGAGTCCAGATCTCTTGCTTAGGCAAAGCTGGGCTTAGAAATATTTTTCTTGCTTACAAAGCATAGATCAGGACATATCTGACAGAGCATCTTGCCCTAAGTGGATGGTACTCTGTCATTTTGTCCAGTCTCCACAACATTTGGGTTATTATTCTACTGAAAATAAGTTCTCAAAACTTCAAGGGAGTGTTAACTGTTGTTTTGCCATTTTGACAGTCTATTGTGCGCCTCTCTGTGAAAAAAAAAATTGGGGGGACCAGTGTGCTTAACCATTCAGCCACAACTCCCCCCCTTTTTAAAATTTTTTTGAGACAGGGTCTTGCTAAGTTGCTTTAGGGCCTTGCTAAGTTACAGAGGCTGGCTTTGAACCTATGATCCTCTTGCTTCAGCTCCCAGAACCGCTGGGATTACAGGCATGCACCACCAGGGCTGGCTGAAATTTGTCTTTATTTACATTCATTCAATAAATATTTATTGAGAGCCTGGTATCGCTCTTTGCTCTAATTCTGTGGGTTGTGAATTTCATGTCACAGAGACACTTTGCTGGCTTTAGAGTCCTGGGATCTGCTGTATTTCCAGAGTAGACTTTTGCAGACTCCATATGGTCAAATAAGCCATGTGACTTTTTAATGTGATAGTGCATCTTCTTAATTGGCTCCCATTTTTCCCTTGAAATTTGATCTTAGGCACAATGGTAATTTGTTTATTTGTACCATTATTGCTTCTGGACTACTTCTCCTGGATCAGCAAGATAATGAGATTTGACATCATTTTAATAAGAGAAAAAGTAATATAATTGAATATTGGGTATTTGTTCCAGTGATGTTGGTTTTGAACACATTTATCAAAATGTATTTTTATTATTCTTTAGAGGTGTATTCTTATATTTTAGTTTAGTAATTTCCTCAACTATTAGCAATTTCAGGTTTGTTTTTCTTTAGAAAGTTAACACAAAAGTGATGTTCCTTTCAGAGTTGAAGAAATTATATCTATGAGTGAAGGCTGGAAAAGGCAGAAGTCAGCAATGGTACTTTTGCTTTCTGCAGTAGTGTGCCCAGAAGAGACCCTTCCAAAACTAGCATGCAAATAACATCCTGCCTATTTCAAGTGACAGGCTTTGACTGGTGTGCCTATGGCCATTTTGCCTTTTAAAAAATGTGCTTCTCTATAAATTTTCATCAAGTATACACAGATATTCCCTGAACTCAATAGATGACCAAGAGATATATTGCGTACGCTAACTGACATTATGTTTTAGCTCTTAAGTTCCATGCCCTTGGTGCTTAAAGCTTACTCCTTTTTTTCCCATTATTTGACAATTTAAATAGATTTTATTTCATAAACTCTAACAAAGTGGTTTTGAGTGTGGACTTTGGAGCCAGACTGTCTGGGTTAGACAGTCATCCCAGCTTTGTCCTGGCTGGGTGTCCTCTCCCTACCTTGTGTTTTCCATTTGTAAAATGGGAATAATAGTAGTAACCTGCGTTATTGGATTGTCAATGAGTTAATTGATGGAGCGCCCTTCTAGTAGTGCCTGGCAGAAAGTGTCAGAAAATGATTTTGATTATGTTTACAGAAGCTGATAACCATTTAAAAAGAGTGGTAGTGTGAGGGTGTAGTTCAGTGGTAAAGCATGTGCTTAGCACGTGTGAGGCCCTGGGTTTTATCCCCAGCACCAAACACAAAAATAAAAACACAAAACAGTGGTGGCTTTACTAGGTTTTCCAAGTTTTAGAAGGCTGAGAGATGTCAGTGTGACCCAGGGGAAATAGCTCTAGGCTGGAAGTTCAAGGCAGGTGTGGAGTCCCTGGTAATGTCTCAGCCATTTGACCTTGGGCAAGTGGTTTCCATTTCCTCATCCAGTTAAACAAAGGATTAGGCTGGATGGTCTCTAAGACCCTTTCAGTTTTAACATTCTGTACAGTCATGAAACTGGAAGGTGGGGAGGGTGTTTGTCAATTCAGTCTTTCCTGTCTGGGTCAACACTGTCAGGAATGTGCAGTCTACAGGTCAGCATTGTGCCTGCAGCAGGCAACCGTAAGCATTTGAAGGGATGATGAGGTATAACTATTGTTGCTTTATCTTACCTTAATTGCAGTCACCAGGTTTAAATGACTTGCAGTTATTTTTCTGGACTTAGTCCAGAGAGATTTCAGACATAAAAGTCTGAATCTCACACATGCAGGTCATGTGGCTACCCTGGTCCCTTCCTTCGGAAGAACCCCCACACCCATGTAGAAGCGAGGTGGTAAAGCACTGGAAAGAGGAATGATAAACAGGCTGATTGTTTCTTTTTTTCTTTTTTTAATTTTTATTGGTTGTTCACAACATTACAAAGTTCTTGACATATCATATTTCATACATTAGATTGAAGTGGGTTATGAGCTCCCAATTTTACCCCAAATGCAGATTGCAGAATCACGTCGGTTATTTTATGATAAAAATAAAATCTGGGCCAAAGGAGTTTTCATTAAGGACCTTTAAGTGTGGTGAGACTTGAGAGGTTTTTATTGGGCTGCATGGTTCAGACAAAGACCCTCTCCAGCAAATTTCTGCCTTTCCCCTAAGCCCTTGTTTATTGTCTGAGTCTATTATTGTTGTCACCTGGCTCTTTGTCAACAGTTTTCCTCCTTTTCTTGCTTGCTCTCTCAGCTTCCTGGTTTGCTTGTGGCCAAGTGTTAGAGTTCCAAAATGTAGGGAATGCTCAGTGATTCCTGGAACTATGGGTTGTTTACTTTGAGCCCCCTACCTCAAGATTTCAAGCCTGGTTGTACACTGGAACCACCTTGGCTCAGAATCTCTCAGCTGGACCTAGCATTCTTTTAAAAAGAGGTGATTCCAATATGCAGCCAGGTTTGACAGCCACTTTTCTAATCCTTAGGTGTTTCTGGCTTTCTGTATCCTGTAGTGTCAAGAAAAAGGGTAATGCCTACTGTATCTCATGGTGTTATTTTAACCTGCTGTTGTGTCAGCTTTCCCCTTTATGAAAACTTCACTTCCATCAGCCAGGACTAGTAATGGCCTGTGGGACCTGCTATATACAGCTGGCCCTCTATATCCATGGGTTCTGCTTCCTTGGGTTCAACCAGCTGCGTATCAAAAATACTTAGAAAAAAATGTCTTTAATGAACATGTACAAACTCCTCCCACTATTATTCTACTCTAAATGATACCATGTAACAATTATTTGCATTGTATTAGGTGTTACAAATAGTCTAGAGATAATTTAAAGTATACAGGAGGATGTGTGAGTTATATGCAAATATATGTAATTTTATTTGAAGGATATATTTTCCTCAAATTTTGGTATTCATGGATGTCTTGGTAACAATCCTCCTTGGATACTGAAGGATGACTGTATGTCTAACCTTTTTGACTTGTTTGCAATAGGTCTCATTTTTTTCCCTAGCTAACATCTATTATAGTCCTCACAGCACTTTCTTTCTGGAACCTTCCACTTAGTAACAACCGAACTGCTTTCCCTTCTGAATTCCTGTTACCACATTGCTGGTTCCTCTCATTTATCACTTGCCACCTGCCCTTGGGTTCACTGTGTGTAAGTGTCTTGAGTGTATGTAAATCTCAACTTTCCAACCTCAGTCTAAGTCTGCTGATGGCAGGGACTCTGATTTAGGCTATTTTGTATATATATTTGTTTGTTGGTTCAATTATTTTGCTATTTTTATCTCAGGTCCTTTCAGTTCACAGCATTGCTGCAAAGACTAGTGGTAGTTTGTTCCTGTGAATCAGGTGTAGATTGCTTTGGAAAATATTGTAATGCAGGGAAAGGAAGGTCATAATGCAGGAAGTTGATGGCTGGTTCTTTTTAATGTAAAAGGGAGACACTGTGGACATTTTCAAGGAAGTTGTATCATTCTGTTTGAGGAAATGAATGGAATTCTTGATTGGAATCTGAGTCTTTGGATTGGTAGAAACAGGAAAGTTTTTGTCTACTTGCTAGCAGACAACATTTCCCTTGTGTAACATACCTCCAGATGGTTGACCAGTCTGTCCTTGAATACTTTTGGTGATGAGGAACTCAACCATAAAGATATTCTAGTCTATCTTTGGAAAGCTGAGGCTTTTCAATACAATTCTTTCTTATACTAAGTTCACCATGATCCTGCTGCTTGGAGACCATTCTGAACAATTTCATTTTTATGAAAGCCACTTACATTTTTGAAAATTAAAACTTCTACCTTTGAACTTCTTTTATTGAAACTAGAAAAAAAAAACCCTTCAAGTTTTTGCAGCTTTTGTTAAGTGGTATGATTTTGAATTCTTTCATCATCCTTAGTATTTAACATATTCCAAGTCTACTATATTCTTCTTAAGGTGCTGACAGGGTGGAGTACAGTGGACCCATCCTAGTCTTGGAGAGATGCCCTTTTTTTCTAGGGAAAGGAGTAAAACCTCACTGATAAGATTAGCAGTTGAAAACCAGAGAGATAGTGAGACTCAGGGCTTTGCCACTTCTACCTTGTCTTGGACAAGTCACCTAAACTTTTAGTCTGAGTGTTTATTTTTCTCATAGGGTTGTTATAAGGACTTAATAAGCTAGTCTGTATAAATTGCTTGGCAAAGGACCTGAGAGAAAAATTCCTGCATAAATATTACAACTATGGTACTTTTAAGCAGTGGTATTTGCTGATCTTCAAGGTTCACAGTCATCTTGAAATTGCATACTTTTTATACATGTTGTTACTGAGGCACGTCTCATCATGGGATTGTGCAAAATTGTCCTTTTCAGGCTATGAACAATTTTACTCTCTCTTAAATGTATTTTCCTATATTTCACTATTTGATCTGGCCTTTCAGAAATATTTTAACTTGTTTATAAATTTATAACATTCACTAACCATTATTAGTTTCAAGTTATCCACTATACGTGTTTGTATGGATGTGTATACACATGTGTGTGTGTGTGTGTGTATATATATATATATATATATATATATATATATATATTTATATATATATATAAATGAACGTATTCATATATGCTTTCCAACTGCTACCTTAACATTTACCTAGCACTTAAATTCGAGGAAAGTAGACTTATGCCACCAATTTTAACTATAAGACAGCTTTTAGTCTAAATCTCAAAGCAATTCTAAAAACTGCAAAAATTCCTAAAAATGTCAGGCTTAATGAAGAAGAATACCACCCTTTTGTATATATATATGGTTATATTTATGATATATATCAAAGTAGAACATCCTCTTTTGTATATAAATGGTTGCATAGTCCTTTAATGCCTCAAGGATATTAAAAAATAAAAACACAACTGCTCTGAAGGGTGAGGTTTAGGATGGAGCAATCTGGTTTGCCTACATAAACTTCACACTTACATTCATCAGTTTTGGGTCGCATCATTCAACTAATTACCACCCATTTGTATGAGAATCTGATTATTAAACCTCCGTATTGTCATAAGGCTACACACTTTATCTATTTTATCTCTTTATTTACCAGTCTAATAGCTTATAATTACATAATATAATGGGGGTGATTCTCAGGGGAGTTATTCTTAGAGAACCCCATTGGCTCTGTGTGTCTGTTATTTTCACTCTGATATATTTGTACACCAGTCCTCTAATTTTCTGCTCTAGAATCTTATCTAGGATCAACATGAAATGTGTTCTGTCTAGAATTTGTAGATTCTGCCTTTTTGAAAATGGAAATGACATATAGCTATCTCCCATAGTGAATCCTTGCATCAGTTTCTGATGTAGTTAGGAAATCTCATTGGATTCTTCCCTATCCTGGTATGTCTAGCAGCCTGGAATTAATTTAAAATAGCTTGATACTCACTTAAAACTGACTTTCACACTAAGAGATGTTCTTTATCTCCTCTTTAATTAGAAAAGCATTCTCCTCCAGGAGTAGACCAAGTCCAAGTAGACATAGAGGAGTTCTCCTTATTTCTATGTCATTCTTCCACATCCTCTCACCAGCCCCATGCAGATCTATCCCTTCCTTGACACTGTAGCATAAAAAAAAATAAATTGAAACATACATCTTATCTATAGCTTTTTGGAAAGCCTGAGGTTATTTGGGTCATTCATCTGTCTGATAGAAGTCTTAAGAGCAATATTCCTCATCTTTGTTCCTGAAAAGGGGCCAAGAAGAAGGCAAAAAAAAAAAAAAGCCTTTAAAAAAATGGTACAAGTGGAAAACAGCAGAAACCTAGCAATGAGAAGGCTAGAATTGTGAGCTTGTTGAATGTAATGATCCCTTCAAATCTCTGTAACATCAGTTTCATTTCCAAGTGGGAGGTCTTTGGTTATTTTTTTTTTTTAATTTAATTTTTTTAGTTGTTGTTAGAACTTTATTTTTATTTGTTTATATGTAGTGCTGAGAATTGAACCCAGTGCCTCACACATACTAGGCAAATGCTCTACCACTGAGCCACCACCCCAGCCCCCATCTTTGGCTATTTCTATTAATAGATGAATTTTTTTTGTGGTGATTTCATTGTAGTAAAGTTAGGTGGAGGTGTAATTTGAATTGGGTGGAGTGTTAGGGGAATTAAGGTCTAGGTTTATGACTCTGTAGAAGAGTGTAATGTGTTTCCTTATTATTTTCAGAAGCCTTTTATTCTTTCATGTAAAAGAAGCAGTTGGTCTAATGCTGAAGGGTTGTCTTTCATGGAGTTCCCAAGTTTGCAACTTGTTCATGAATGGATTTCTGGAAGTTGCTTTTATACCAGTTATCACAGCCCCCAGGGACTTAGCAAGTTTCCTGCTGGCTCTTTCCTATTCTTGTAGGCAAAGGACAATGTATAAAACCCATTATCAATATAGGGTTTTAACTGATGGAGTCTCAGGGGAGTAAAAGAGAAGCATTTCTTGTCAGTTGCATACTTCTTGTCAGAATAAGTTATATAAAATACTATGTATTATTTTCTCATTTGATCACCAGGCATATTGATAGCTTGCTTATTGAAAATAAAAGGAATTCTTGGTTTCAGTTAAAAGGTCTTATTTAGTTAGATGTTTGTTAAGGACACTTTTTCTCATGTCCTTTGATTTTTAGCTTTCTTATAAAAATGTGCTGGAATCTTATGCAAGAAGAGGGTGATGAGATTTTATACGGATTTTGTGTAGACAACTTGGATTGTTTTGCAACTACTGTGAAAACTCTAGGTTATCTTCTTCAAGGCTGCAGAAAGTTCCAGGTTAACTTTTCACTTGCCTTATTCTTCTAACAGAAAATAGGGCTGAGCTAAAGAAAATCCAACTTCACTTAACCAGCAGTTTAAGAAAAATCTCATTTTGATAGAATGCCAAGTCTAATTTTCATACTGGTTTATCAGAAGAGGGGTTTTTTAAATTAAAAATAAAGAGTAAGATTTTTTTCTTCCACATTTGTGGTAGGAATCTTTATCTTCATTCATTAACTGTTATTCATTGGGTCTTTGTTCACAAAAGTTCACATTATATACTTTTTTTTTCATTATATACTTTTTTGTCATTGTAAGTTATTAGATAACTTAAAAAGTGTCCACAGAAGTGGACAAGCAGTGGTGGAAATGAGAAGTAGGTGAGGTGTCTGGATTTAAATGAATTTTAAAACAGTCTTTTTAGTGTGAGTTGGACTTAATTGTTGGTGGTTTGTGCATTCAGTGTAGGGGGTAATAGATTGTATGTGAGATGAAGGTTTTAAAATGACTCTCAGTCTGGATATAGGTTGGATCACAGTGGAATTTGGGGGGAAATCTTACATTGTGCCTAATATGTTGGTTGGGACATGTCACCTCTTTGGTCCCTGCTCACCTCATCTGAAACCCAGGGGGTTGGGGCCTGCCCACTCCGTGATGTGTTCCATCTTGCAGCTTTTGTGAATGGAAGGATGGTATGTTAAGGCCCCTGGGGTTAGTAGCATAATGCTTGGTTCCCAGAGCACATTCAGATACTTGACTGACAATGTCTAGATTGTTCAGGAAGTTGAGTGTGAAGATGGTACTTTGGTATTGCATCTGCATAGGGAAAAATGATTGCTAATACTCTGAGATTACCCTGTCACATTCAGCTCATGTTTTTGCTGTCAGAATACTTCAAGAGCAGTGAGGTGGAATCAGCCAATAATAATCCAGTAATTATTTTTAATTGAATTTTAAGATGAGTAGAAGTGGGTATTAATTTCATTTTAGCAGATGGAACTTAATGGACCCTACTCCATTTAGAGTAGGTGGAGAATATGCCCTGAAATATATGGTATTTTTGATAAATATCAATTTTCAGCCAAAGTAAGAACATTTCTAATGGTTCATTCTTTCTTTTCCTGCTTTCCTCTTCTTCCCCCTACTTTTCTCTCAAGAAATGTGTTGGTTTTCTTTCTGTTTCATTTCATAGTTTTTTTTTTAAAGCAAGTTTTGAAAACCACTACTATATCATGTGATTTCTAACTAGTAATATTTATTTTTTAGAAGTACACAATTGTTGTTAATAGGGATTAAAAAACCCACCTTGCTAAGTTGTGCTTATAAATAAATTGGACATTTATAGTATCTATTTGGGGATGAGGAAGGCCTTGGATATTATAAAATAGAAGAGACTATTCTTGTTTAGGCCGTGGATATAGCTCAGTGGCAGAGTGCTTGCCTAGCACATGTGAGGCCTTGGGTTGAATCCCTAGCAACACACACACACACACACACACACACACACACTCACATACAAAACCAGTTTAAGTTTATTTTGGCAATCTGTTATGATGACTTTACATCTTACATTTGCATGAAAAAGTCTAGTTTATGTATGAATAATTCTACATGCAGAATTTGGGAAATTCTGGTAAAGATCCTGGTGTTCCTCTTGCTATGTCAAGAGTGAAGTGATTCTCACATTTCAATTGATGGGGGAACAGCTCCCAGTCCAGGGATAAGCACCCCACAACCTTGAATTGCACTGAAGGCCATAGCTTAAGCCAAAACTAAACCAGGGAAGTTAAATCATCAAGCATTATCTTGCCCTAGTGACATTAAATAGTGCTGTTGTGAATATAGTGAGTGTCTGCTGGCTTTTATGCTTTTGGGGGCACAGAGTGATTTAAACAGCTTAGAACTTAAAATTAAAAAATAAATCCTTCTGTGCCACAGTTGAACATCACTAAACTTATGGAACATTTAAAGTCACAAAGTACTTACAAGATACTAATTGAATGAATCACCATCTCATGAGTTGTTTTGACAGGAAGTGTATCACATCTCAATAATTTCTTTAACATTTTTCCTGCCAGGTGCCTGTTTTCTTCTTATTAACTTATTTCTGTAGAATTCCAAATATGTGGCTGGTTTCCCTCACTGATACACTTTCACGTTCCTTTTTCCCATTCTTTAAAGTAGCTGGTGCACATATATTTGCTTGTTTATGAGCAGCTATTTTGGAGGATGAAGATGTCCAGCCAGGATGCCTTTATCTGGCAAGTGTATTTATGGTCCCAGCACATGGGATTTTACAGAGGAGGCTGGGAGACATACCTGTGGACAGAATGCTTCTAAGGCCAAACCTACTGAAGTGGTGCTCATTCAGTCACCTCTGGAGTGATGGAGAAGCTTTTCATTTTTCTGTTTTGTGTGTGTGTCTCTGTATACATATGTAATTAAACAAAATGTATTTTTACAATGCTCTGTGAGCTACCTTGAAATGAAACAAATTAGAAACCACCTTTTTCTAAATTAAGAGATTATACAGATGTATGTAAAGAGGCTTTTGTAATTAGTTCAGTAGTTTGTGCAGCTGTTGGAAACATTTGTGTGTCTGCCTTTGGAATATTTTTAGCAATAAAAATATACTAATATGTATAACTATAAATTTATATATTTTACCATTATAAAAATAAATTTTGAATTCTATTGATTTTACAAGTAAGTTATCAGCCATAGCCCTTTATGTTATGGTTTGATTTATTTGTGTGTGTGTGTGTGTGTGTGTGTGTGTGTGTGTGTGTGAGAGAGAGAGAGAGAGAGAGAGAGAGAGAGAGAGAGAGAGAGAGAGAGAGATTTAAATCTAGTGGTTTACTTCCTTGGAAAGATATAGTTTTGGTTTATGTCCTCTGTCTTTCTTTATTGAATATAGAATTATTGCATTAGAAATGCAAGTATATAGTGAATACTTTCTGCTCAGGAAGAATGATAGTGACCTTTTCTACTGTAAGCCTTCCCTTTTTGTAATGTGTGATTTACTAGTATAAATAGTGAGCCTTACCATCACTAGGTGTTTCAAGCATATAACTTTATGCTGTATAAAGACTCTAAAGAGATTTTAAGCTGCCATGCTTGTAGCAGTTGTCATCTTTGTGATTAGATGCAGTCCTACCACTCACACCTGTCAGTATAAACTTATAATTGAAATGAAAAACTAGCTTTATACATCAGGACTTTAACAGTTATACTTTAAAATTTTCTTATTTAGGAATAACACATAGTATAGAAAAATAGTACTATGTATTGTCAAATCTATAGCTTAATAAAGGTCAACCCTAAAACGAGAGTCTCTTTCTGTATTGTATAATGTTTGTAACAGAGATGAATATCAAAACTCAGAATATGGTTAAAATGAAGCTATATATAGCATCTATAGGAAGTAGCATTCCCAAATATAGCTAATCTAGGGCATTAGTACTATATGTAATTAGGAGATAAGAGGAGAGGGGGACGAAGTTCCCAAGGATGGGCACTTCTGGTCCTGACTGCTTGTTCCAACTTTCTCCCTTGGATTCTTCTCTGCATTTATTTTTCAGGGATTAAACAGGCATCTTGCCATAAGCTTATAAGTGATAGTACTATAAATCTCGGTTTCCTCGTCTGTCACCTTCTGTGATTCTATGAACAATATGCAAATAGTTGCATGTGTGATATGAAGTGCCCTGAAAAATGTTAAACAGCCTTATTAAATGTATTTCATACGGCTGGAACAAGAATGGCATTAAAGTGTCAATTTCACAGGGGTTTGATATTTATAGTGCCAAAGATTTGGCCAGCAGAGGTCAAATGAAAATATACTCTGTTTCAGCAGAGCTTTCTTCTATATTGCTATATAGTAATAAAAGTAAAAAATAAAAATTAAAAAGAAGCAATTATTCCCTCTACAAATAAACCAGCTAGGGATTTATTCTTTACAAGGTAGCCAGCTAAGGATTATTTATTAATAGGTCATTCTTGCTTGAAATGCAATTGATCTCACTGAGAGTCTCAAAATTAAATTTGAGATTGGAGGCACAAACCTATATTAACTTTATATGGTTGTTTTGCATTCCCCGTTTCCTCACCTATAGAATGGGGACAATAGCAGCCCTTTAGATAAAAGACTGTAGTTTACCAGTTAAATGAAGTTATAGAGCTAGAGATGGAAGCACTTTGAGAAGTTCAAGTGAAATATAATTATGAAACTATAACTCCATTTACAGAAAGTTATTTATGGCACGGATTTACTATTGCTGTAAATATGTATGTGGAAAAGCAGTGGATGTGATCAATTGGTGCTGTGCCAGTTCTAAGTCTCTTTGTTAACACTTCTGCATTTAGTAATGTGTAAGAAAAATGTGGGGCCAATTCAAATTAGGAGAAGAAAGTCTCAAAGAGGCCTGTTGTGCAAGAAAAGGGACTAATGAGTGGCCCTATTCTCATAGGAATCCTTGGTTCTGCCCTCATAGTCACAAAGACACTGTTCTTGTTTCACTGTTTAGCTAGAGTGTAAGGCCATTTGAGGAAAAAAACACTCATGAAGCATTTTATTACACCACAAATTCCCCCTTTAAGAAAAAAACAAGTTATTACCAAAGACATTTTGTGTACTTCTCTCATATATTGGTGGAGAGGTATATGTACAAATGGTTTACTAATGCTTGCCTCCTTCTTTCATTAAGAAAGAGTTCCACAGCCCCCAAGCATCAATCTCTTCTAATCTTTCAAACCTGGTGACCAGAAGACCCTTTTCTCTTGAATTGGTGGGTGATGACCAGGTGATGGCAAGGGGAACACTTTTTGCTCGTGTTATTCTGGATCTGGAGTCATGCTCAATTTGAACAACACACTTAAAAAAAAATATTACTCACCTCCATGTGGGAAATGTTTAGGGCTAAGTAAACTTTGACTATTTTGGAGACTTGAATTTTTGTTGCCTCCCTGAGAAGGATCTAGCTTCTTAGTGCATTAAACAAAAATTCTCCTCTCTGTATCTTCTGGGGATGCATATTATTCCTATTGCATAAGATGGGGATTTAATAAATTTCTCTAGGTAGTGAACATCTTTGCGCAGTTAAAATATGAAGCTTATGTGGTTTAGTTGACCATCTAAGTGGTTCCTGCAGCATTTGCGGGCCCTGTCATAAGAAGTATCTTATGTCACTTTCATTAGTTATTGAAAGACAATTTGGTTTGGAGTTCTGGAGTTCGATATTAATAATGAAGATGATGGTGACCACTGGTTGCTTTCCCTGGGTTGGGCACTGGACTTGGAGCCTCATGCATGTTATCTTTAATTCCTGCAACAACCTTACAACTTATCTCTAGTTTTCAATTGAGGGGTCTAAGGAGCAGAGAGGTTAAGTACCTACTCCTTGTGTAGTACTTGCTTCTTATTCCTGGTCTGTGGGACTTTTGGATCCTGTGTCCACTTTCCCATGGTGTCTCTATGGAAGGCTTGGAGAGGAATCCAGTTTGTCCACATGTGGCAGAGACCAGAGAAGGTTATGCCATAGTCAACTTGCTCTATGTTTTCAGTTTTGTCTTCATGATCAAAGTATTTGCCTCATTTTTTTACATTGTCACAATCTATATAAGATATCTGTCTGTGTTTGAGAATCTGATTTACATAGTCATCCTAAAACTTCACAGGAAAAAAATCCAATCTGTTTTTCTTTCATACCCTGACCCTGTCCTGCCTTTGAGTCTAATTTGCTATCTAATTGGTTAATTATGACTTCTCAAGTTCCTGGTTATTTTTTAGCAGAAAAGCCTCATACAAAGCACAATACTCTAGACCCCAAATTCTGACTTGCGCTCTGTTCTTAGCATTTTAAACACATTCCAGGAGTCTGTTTGCATTTTAAATGTGTTGTGTTTTGAATGTGAGGGTGATTCCCAAGGATTTATCCTGTTTGCTTTTGTTCCACTCTACTATTCTGTACTTGTTTTTTAATTGACCTTGATTCTGTCCTTTTTGGTCTTTCAGTTTCCATGGGCATCCCAAGGACAATGGGCATGTTCCCCTCTTCCTACTCCCAAGTATAGATGATAGAGTGTGCATTTTCTGCAGAAAATTTTAAAAGTACATTAAAAGCTGATATTCATCCATTTAGTCTTGCTCCAGCAATTCAGACGATATCTCTCAGAGTTACTGCTCCTCAAAACCAAATTTCTGTTCTAAGTTCTGAGCTATTGCTGCCCTTATAGTTGCATTTTAACCATATCCATTAAACTTCTAATTGGCACATATTAGTGATTTATCCTTTAATTCACATTGTGGTCAACATGGAATTTAAGTCTGACAACTCTGAGTTATATAGGCGAACCCTGTACATACTACCCATGTTTGTTCTGAAAATAGAGTCACAAAGTTTTGGCATCATTTAGGCTGGATCTGGGTCCACCTTGTGTCTGATTTCTATGGCACTATTTATTTTTATTTTATTTTTTTTGTTTTTGTACCAGGGATTGAATCCAGTGGCACTTAGCCACTGAGCATATCCTCAGCCCTTTTAAACATTTTATTTTGACACAGTGTCTCCCTAAGTTGTTTTAGGGCCTTGCTAAATTACTGAGGCTGGCTTTGAGCTTGCAATTCTTCTGCCTCAGCCTCCAGAGCTGCTGAGATTAGAAGCATATGCCACTGCCATCGCACCTGGTTATAGCACTATTTAACAGTGCATTTGCATAGTAGTAGGTTTGAGATAAGCAATGATAACAGTGATGATGAAGACCAAAAACAAAACTTGAATTACTTTAAATCTGTCAGTCTGTGTGATCTCTAGGAGTTTCTGTATTTAACTTGTAAAGCAGTGAAGCAGTGTGAGAGCTGTTTTTGTGGTTTTGTTTTCTAAGTGAACATTTTAAACTTGAAGTATTTTACTGAATTCAAATAATATCTTTTGATTTGAAGTTTAATTTTAAAGATCATTTTAAAACTAAAAGATAAATGAAGAAAATAAAATGTCATTGGCACAATTTAGTGGTTGCTTTCATTATATTGGGGAGACATTAAGGTTTTTATTTACATTTGCTTTATGTTTTACTGGTGTGATATATGCACACACATATCAATCTCATATGTGTGTGTGTATATATATATGTATATATGTATATATATATATATATCAAAAAACAAAATCAGAAAGCAAGATTTACAGTGCATTTCTTACTACAGTGCATTTCATTTTAAGGTTATGACTGAAAATACTTTTATGGCCTAGAGGAGGGGAGATTAAATGACCTGCCTCTTAGGTATTAGATACAGTAGGTGTGTGCCCTCCTGGGATTACTGTAACTGTTGCTCTACATCTTCCCATTTTGCATTATCCCTAAAGTCAGTGAGATTCAAGGTTCTGGGTAGGCATTGAATTAGCAGACCTCAAAGTAATTTCCGTGGTCTCAACTGTGTTCGCCTGTTTCAGGCTTTACCATTTTTCTGAGCTGCTATAATGGCTTCCTTACAACAGTCCCTGTTCCCAGGTTCCCCTCTGCCTGTCTGCATCCCTCTCCTTCCCTCTAACACCATCCATACTCCTCTCTGCTCTCAGAGGGAAGTTTAAAATACAAAGCCAAGCAGGCCAGTTTCCCACTTGGAATCCTTCACTAGCTCCCTATAGTCTTTAGTCCTCATGACTCTTGTTGGTCTGGCTCTGGTGTTCCTCTGACCTTGCCTTTGCAGAGTAGGTCTCCCATGTGCCTCCATTCAACACACCTAGATGCTTAATTTGCTCCTTTGCACTTATTTTGACCTCTTCATTTCACTCCCTCCTCCTTGCAAAGACCCAGCTGACTCCTGTTCTTAGAACACCTGAAGACTGAGTCAGTTGCCATCTGTCCCTTGTGCTCATGTGAGTACCTGGGCCCACTTCTGTCATTGCACATCCTGCACCATGTTATTATCGTCGCTGGTTATGTTGTCATGTGCCTTCCACACTAGACTACAGGCCTAGCTCAGTGAATTGTGTGAATTGGGTGCTGTCTACAAATGCTGCCCAGTGGATAGATGGACAGCTGCAGATTCCAGCCATCTGAGATACAGCAGTACTGAAAGGGCCTGCTATCTCAAGCATTTTCTAGGATAGGGAGAATATCGGTTTCTGAACTATCTACTTGTGAGAACCTGGGGAGGTCTTTGAAACACAAACCATTGGCACCAAGACCATTTAATGAAAATTTCTGTCAGGTGAGACCTGGGAATCTGCATTAAACACACCTGGAATAGATTATTATTATTATTTTTTTGTCTAGGAAGCTTTTTATGAAAATCATGGTTAATTATTGTTATTGCTTTCCTTCTGTCCACTAGCTTGCTGTTCCCTACAAGAAAGAGATTTTAGTAGTCTTTCAGAGTTTCTTCTGTGGAAGAGAATAGTTTGTATATCCATTTGATCCATTTGCAGTTGATATTTCATTTAGTTCTCAATAGTTCTGGGAGGTAGGAAGGTGGGTTTGATTTTATCATCATTTTAAAGATATGGAAACTGAAACTCAGAGAAGTTAAATAACTTGCCCAGGGTCACAGTTTTAAAAGGTGTTTATGTAATTAGGTTTTTATGGTTTCTAATCACTAGCATTTTAGCAAATTTAGAAGCAATGGAATTTTTTCTCGAGTTGCTTCCTCAAAAATGAGCCAAATGAATATATGTAAGTTCTTTAAAATAGCATATCCCAGTGGTTTCAAGTAGTAAAAAAAAAAAGTTACTATAAATTTCTATCCCATCTTGGTTGATTTTAATTTGGAAAAAATCTTAAATTGAATTATATCTTGGTACGTGTGGTCCTTCCTCAGAAAACATAGTAACTAATTAGAGAAAATGATTTTTTCTGAGCAATAGAGGAATTCACTACTATTAATAGTAAAATTAATGAAGAGGTTAAGAAAGAGCTATGTTGAGCAAAGGATTTGCTTTAAAATCTTGGCATAGCTTTGACTCCCTTTTAAAAAGATATTTATATTTTAGTTGTAGTTGGGCACAATACCTTTATTTTATTTATTTATTTTTATGTGGTGCTGAGGATCAAACCCAGGGCCTTGCATGTGCTAGGTGAGTGCTCCACCACTGAGCCACAATCCCAGTCTGAGAACAGGCTGGAGAGTTTCATCAGTGTCTCAAGATTCCATGATTTTGATGAATTTTTCCTCTTTTTCTTTTCCTCCTCCATTTCTGCCTTCAGGCATATTGAAACGCCTGGTTTGCCTGTCAGTATTTGTGGTCACGAGGTAACCACATGAAAACTATGACCTTCATTGATTCTGTACCATTTTTAAGTGCTGGGCAAAGGGAAGCTGTTTATGACATAAATAGGGTCTGAAACTAACCCTGTCACTTCCCCGCTTCACCCCAAATGACTCTCCTGCTACCTCCCCTGCCTCAGTTGTGAGCACCCTTCTCTAACCTAGAACCCCAAGAGTCTGCTTTTACATCTCCTTCTTCTTATTCCTAGGGTAACTTTACCTTGTGAATAGGCCTTAATTCTGTCGTATCGTCTCCATACTGCTATTGTGCTGGCAACAGAAAGATTCATCTATTGGAAAGAGAATTGATTGTTCCCTCCTTGGGTAGGCTCTTTAGTAGCTCTCTGTTCTATATGATTAACACTTCAAGGTCCCCAACTCACCATCCAAGTCTTTCTAGGACTTGACCTGCCTCTGCAGCCTTGTGCTTCAGTGCTCTTCCCTCCCTGGCCCTAAGTGCATGTTCCTGTTTGAGAGCTCACTGTGCACAACTGCAAGTCTCTCTCTGCTCTACCTTCTCCCTGCCCCCAAATACCCTTCTTCTTGCCCTTGGCCCTTGTGAACAAAACATCACTCTCCTTCTCCTGCTCTTTAAATGTCCTTAATAGTATCATCTCCTCTAGGAAACTTTCTCTTATACTCTTCTGTATTAACAGAATATTTTTTATTCATCTTAAAGAGATTAAAATAGAGGTTTAAGTAATCTAAGAATACCTGTCTTCTGTAAATGTATAAGCCAGAGAGTTGGGTGTGGAGAGCAGGGTGGCTTTCTTTGAGGTTATCCAGGGTCCATGTTCCTTCTCTCTTGCTGCTCTGCATCCCTAGGGCACCTCCTCATTGGCATGGTGGCAGCTGACTTGCCACCACTCATCTGTATCCATCCAGGAACACCAAGGGAAGAAGATACTCAGAGCAGAGCCCTTCCTTTGAAAAACCCAAGTTAGACATTGTATATATTATTCCTGTTCATTTCCCATTAGCACAGCTTCACCATATGCCCACATCTAACAGTCAAGGAAGGCTGCGTGATGGAGTCTTCAGCTCAGCCCTGTCTTATGCAAATATAACATGAGCTCTGCATATAATCTAAACTTTTCTAATAATATTAAAAGGTCAAAAGTGATAAGTGGAATTAACCCAGTGAATTTAACCAAATATATTAAAAATATTATCATTTCATCAGGTAAGACCAGCCACATTCCAAGTGCTCAGTGGCCCTGTATGACTAGTGGCCACCCTATTGGACAGTAATGCTTTAGCTGGCTGACTGAAATTGAAGGATCCTGCTAAAATGAAGAAGAGGGAGGATGGATAGTGAGGGTCAATTAGTAGTCACTGTCCTCGCTCCTCTTCAGTCTCTTCCTATCTGTTTCATCTTAGTTTCTACTCTTCAGTGTTGTCTGTGACAGCTCATATGTAAAGTTTTCTGTTTAAGTCTGTCATACCTTTTGGATTGAGTCTTTCTCCTCCTCCTCCTCCTTCTTCTTCTTCTTCATATTAGAGATTGAACCCAGGGGTGTTTAACCATTGAGCCACATTCCCAGCCCCCCTTTTTGGGGGGGTACTGGGGATTAAACTTGGGCATTCAACCACTGAGTCACAAACCCAGCCCTATTTTGTATTTTATTTAGAGACAGGGCCTCACTGATTTGCTTATTGCTATGCCATTGCTGAGGCTGGCTTTGAACTCATAATCCTCCTTCCTCAGCCTCCTGAGTCACTGGGATTACAGGGGAGGGTTGAGCATCTTAAGGTCAAAATTATTGAGCCCTATTTTTTCCACATGCTCTTCCAGTATTTAGCCCACTTTGATTCTCTGATATTAGTCAATTGAATGATAAATGTCAGTTAAATGGAGATGTTCATTTTTTCTTAGGCACATGCTATTATTCCCTCTTAAGCATCACAAGTCATAATATTTTTCTTAGGGGGATGATTTACTTTGATTCTATTTGGCAAACTTGCTATTAACTCACATTCAGAGATGCTTTTGGTTGTCATTCACATTCTGATATAATGGCAGATTCTCTGGTTCCACAAATGATGTTTTGGAAAATAATATGTCCAGTGTCCAGAAAATCAATATTTTCCTGAAAATTGAATTTTGGGAGGCTGCCTCTGCCTTATGAAGTAAAAAGAGAGAGCTGTTTCCCTGAGACTCTTCCATTGAGAGTTCTTGTTCAGTCTTTGGGGGAAAATGCCATTTCCAGGAAACATTATTATAAATCTGTTGCTATCACTGATAGAGACAGAGGATATTTACCAGAAGTCAGCAAGTGTACAAAACTTAATAGTGGTTTCTGGAATTACATGAAAAACACAAATGCAACTTCTCATTAAATGAGCGTTGATTGTTCCATAAAGATAGATTCTAGAGGTCACAGGCTGTTCCTGTCTCTCACCTCCCTGTCTTGCACTCTTTACAGAATGGACAGTCATAGGTGAGGGGTCAGAGGAAGGACAAATGCTCAGCATGGTGCCCCCACCTGCCACTTTTCATTAACAGTTTCCTTCACCTCTCATTTCCTCTCTCTCCTGCCCCCTAAAAACAGAAGCTTCTCTTTTTTCCACAAGCTGCTCTTGAAATGAGTGTCACTTGATCAGGTTGTGGCATCTTTCAAGAAAATATTTATAGCAGTAATAATCACCACTACCATTACCATGATGATGATGTTATAATGCAGGCACATGCCAGGCTCTTGCTAAGAGCTTTATATGTGTTTCTCATCTATCCCTACAGCATCTTATGAAATAGACATTGTTATGATCCCTATTTTATAGACAAGGAAACAGAGGCTTAGACTAAGTGGCTTATCTAGGGTCACAAGCTAATGAGTTGCTAAATTGGATTGACACCCATATGAATCTAAACCTTGGGCCTTTGGCCATCATATGATCTTGACTCCTAAATATCATGTATATGGCTTTTTTTTTTTGTTTTATATATGTATTTGTGGGGGTAGGGCTGCTAAAGGAATGGGGAGGGGCATAGGGACAGGAAGAGGGAGCCAGCACACTGGATCTAGAATAGAAAGAGTGAAGGACGGTTTGAAAGAGGCCTTTTGGAATGAGAATTATTTCTGTAGAGCAAGAGGAGCCAGAAATATGGGACTCATTTACATCCTGAGGTTGGAAAGACCTTTCATTGTGACCCTCTTTAGCATTAAGACACTGTAGATGTAAAAACCCTAGTTTTATTGATCAGGAAACTGGAGCTTAGTGACTTGGAAGCTATTTGCCCAAGGGCATGTTCCTCATGCCTAAAATAAAGTGAGCCACATGTTTGAACTTGTTCTTAGGTTAATTTTATTTAGTTATCCTGTTTCATTGTAACCTTTTAAGATGTTGAAACCAACTTTTGTTTGTTATCTCTATTTTATGTTTCTACTTGTTACCAGTAGAAAAGGTGCTTGGAAAACATCAAAAGGGAGTCTGTGCTTGCTTGAGGAAAAATAGCAGGGTGGTGGAGAGGCTGGAACAGAAATCTCTTCCTCAGCTCCCCAAGAGGATTGATGCAGTGTGGGGTGTAGGGTAAGGAATATCTAGGATGAACACTGGGTCCCTCTGCAGTGAAGGGAAGCAGGGGAGGGCTATTGTGGGACTCTGGGAGACCCTCTCCCCACCCTGTTGTGGCTCATACCTAGTCCCTGTTTCTCCATGGAGTTTAGGTGTCCCAATTCCATCACTTCATGCATGGAGAGAAGTGTGTATGTAAACCTTTCACCAAGAGTATAACAGGAGGAAGTATGTTCTTGGAATTCTATGGGAACCCTAATTCTCCCATGAAACATAGCTAAACATGATGCATAAGCCAAAGCTCCAGGTCAGCGTATGAGTTAAAGTGTCACTTATAGGTTGACCTCCTATGGAGTGTAGGCTTGTTTTGAAGCTGCAGATAATCCACTTAGAAGTGTTGGAATCTGTAACTTCTATCACAGAAGAAATGTGTTCTGATGATAGAAACTACCTGTATACACCAGCTTCTGATTTATCCAGATGAAAAGCTTATTCGAGTAAACATATCTTAATAGTAAGTGCTTGAGGAAATTAATTGAAACCCTGAAATTCTATAAGTCAGAGAAGCCAAAGTACTTTCAAAAGATGAATGCTGCTAATAGTTCTAAGATGTTTAAGAGAGTTGAAACAAGAACTTGAATTGGGTAAAATTTCATGATCTCAGCCCTGAACCTGTTTATATACACAGGCTTTGACTAGTCTGCTGAGTTTGTTTAGCCTTAAGAAGAAAGGGTGAAAATGCTCCTGGTCCAGGTAAGCAGGTAAGTGAGAGAGACTTGGTTTAATTCTCACCACAACCAAGGTTTAACTGGTGATTTTGGGCCTGTGCTCTGTTTTTTTTTTTTTTTTTTTTTTTTTTTTACCATAAATGGGAATAATAATGTTTTATGGGCTGTTTGCAAAATAATTACCATATGTTAAAAGGCAATTTCAGAATTTGTAAATAGCAAGAATGGAGGGAAAGCAACAGGACTATCTGGAAATGGAGGTCTTGTCTTGAAATGAAGCATGTTTTACTTGATTGTATTATTTGGGGGGAAACTGGTAGAGATTACGGGAGATATTAAAGGTGTCACCAAGCTGCCCTTGTTGCTGTCACTCTGGGAAGTACAACACATAGGGCCTCATGTGTAGTAAACCACAGCCAATATTTTTATGCTATATACATATTCAAAAATGATCATTTTCAATAACTGCATAAAATTCTCTATTACTATACTCTTTCCAGTATGGGACTTTTAGGTTATGCCCAACATTTTTCTGATGGCATAATTTGTGACTTGCATCTTGATCTGAGTTTATGGTTCAATTCCTACAAGAGAAAAAAGCAATTTTGTGTTTTAACTGTCGTTTTAAATTTCAAGTCAAGAGTTGGGATCCAGTGCTACAGCCATTGTGGGCCCAGCTTCCCATGCTCAGTTATTTGTCATTGACATGTTTGTCTCAATCTGTAGACCCAAGAACCTTCCCTACTCATCTTGGTTCCTGTTGGCATCAAGCAAAGAGTGTTTGTGGAACTGAATTGAGGATACAAGTTTTGGGTTACAAAGAGGTTTGAGAACCTGCAGGCCGCCTTTTCCTCCATGTGCTCTATGAACTATTTTGGAGTGATAGAGGATGAGAATATAAAAGATGATGTGATCTTTTTCCTCAAGCAGCTTATTATCTAGTTGAGACAACTGTATGCAGGAAGGAAATAGAGAATGTAGTCAAGTCTGAAATATCAATTGAAAATTTGGCTAGGAGTTCAAAACTTTAAGCTTTAGAGAGAATCCATATTTCTGGAGTAATCAGAGAGGGCTCCTGGGAAGAGATGAAGTGACTTGGGTTTTAGGATTTGTCCATGGAGAGAGACAGAAGGGGAAAGGCACGGGCTTTTGAGGAAGGGGGCACCAGGATGAGCAAGAGTGCAGGAGTGGGAATGAGTGTGGACCCTGGTGGGATAGAGGGAAGTGGCCTTGGATAACTCGGCAGGGTGGGACTAAGAAGGGTTGGAAAGCAAACAATTTGAGAGGTCTAATAAGCAATAAGGAGTCTTTGTGTAAGTTTATGAGTGACATAAGGAAAGTGGTTGAACTGGAAATTCAAAGGTGGTGTCAGAAATGTCTTTGAGAAGGTCATTCATAAGTACACAAACACTTGGCAAGAATAGCAATATCTTCTGCATTTGGAGTCCTTTGAAGTTTTCAAGAATCTGTTAATACTGACATGTCTAGGAGTAGACAAATAATTTTATCCCCATTTTACAGCTGGGAAAATTGAACCTCCAAGTGGTTGAATGATTTCTCAGTGTCACATCTCATTCCTGACCCATGGGCTTTTCGGTGATACCTCAGGGTACATGGGGCATGTCTTCTTTTGTTAGGGGCACTACTTCTGGTAAGAAAAGTATAGTGTCAGCCTCTAGTTAATGTAGCATTAGGTAGCTGGGCAGGGTGGGTGCTTTACATACACTTAACTTCATCACCCTGACAGTTTTTTAATTATTGGTATCAATAGCTCCACTTTATAGACAGGAAAACTGAGGTTTCAAAGAGGTTAAGTAACTTTCTCAAAGTCACACACCCAGTTAGAGGCAGAGCTGGGAGCCCTAATCCAAGTGTGTGTGACTTTCTTGCCTTGGGTCTTTTCAAAACCTGACACTTGGACAATACTGGAGCTGCTTCTATTTTCTGCTTTGCTTGGGAACATGTGGGGATTGATTTTAGGTGCTATGTATTCAAAATAAAGTAATTTTTTGGTTTGTCTTTTGGTACCAGGAATTGAACTCAGGGGCACTCAACCACTGAGGCACTCCTTAGCCCTTTTTGTATTTTATCTAGAGATAGGGTCTTAATGACTTGCTTTAGTGCCTTGCTTTTTGCTGAGGCTGGCTTTGAACTAATGATCCTCCTGCCTCAGCCTCCCAAGCTTCTGGGATTACAGGTGTGCACCACTGCATGCAGCTAAGATTAAATAACTTGGGGAAGAATTTAACTAAGCATGTGTTTTGGCTTAATATTACATTATATTTTATAGAGGTGAGTGCATATTGAGAATGAATATTAGGGATTTCAAAACACTAATTAGGGAAAACAGAATTTTGATCTGTATGATTTGGGGAAATCTATGCTTATACTTCTAAGGCCCTCCTTACTTCAGGATGGAGACTCAGATTATTAACTACATGCAAGAACTGAGTGAGTGGGCCCTGGCTTACATTTGTAGTCCAAGTACCCTCCATGCTGGTATCTTGCACACAGTGACATGGGAGCAATTTTACGTCCTATACATGGTTTGATATCTTCTCTGTCCTCAGTGCATATGCAGAATGTGCCTCCCCTCTCCAGCCCCTCCATCTTTCCCTTTGGTCTAGCTAACTGGTATTGATCCTTTACAACTCAGTGTCATTCATGTCCAGTCTCTTCCTGTAGGCTGCCCCCACCCCTTATATCCAGTCCTTGGACCAGGCTTGGCATTTCTGCCCCATGCTTACCCCTGCCAGGGCACTTCTGCCCTGTCAAAGGTGCCACGGGGTGGAGATATCTGCATGGTGTTTGGGGGACACTGAGTTGGCCAAACTAGTGGAATGGCCGGTTTGCAAAGGGGATGTTATATGAAAGAAATAAGCTGCAGAGGGCCTCAGTTATAGTTCTTGGATGTAAACAACATAAATAGACTTTGGTTCCTAAATATGACCCTGACTACTCCCACGTTATTATCTGCTTAGGAACGAACCCCTGCGTAAGCATCATATCCATGTGCCGACCCCTGGCTGCACTGAGGCAGGGAGTGGGTAATGAAATCCCATGGCTCTGTAAGGGATCCTACTTCGTATCAAAGCTATGCATGATGGGGATTCCCCAGAGGGAAGATCCAGGTGCCCAGCAGAAGGGGAAAAAAAAGGAAGGATGCCAGTACCCCACAAATGTCTACTTCCCAGAAGAAAGGAAGGTGCATGGGCCAATGTACACATGCAGGTAGGAGGGAGGACTTCCCTCTCTAGGCAGCAGGGAGCCTGTGGGGGATTTAGAGCAGGGGAAGGGACTGGATACCCAGAGCATTATTTTCATTATAATTCAATGTTTTTGTCTTGCTTTGAGCAGACTGGAGAGAGCTGGGGCCAACAGTGGGGAGACCAGTTGGGAGATCAGTGTGTCCAGTAAACATGAACTGGAGATCCAGAGTTTACCCTGGGTCATTAGGAGATGAGGGATGAGGACTCGCGCTGAGCTTGGGGAAGTCCTGAGACCTTCCTTGCCTCACACAGTGGTGTAATTTCGCTGCCCCACTTGGTAAAACGCGGTTGGAATGAACTCATGAAAACCTTTGGTCCAGATTCAGGCTGATGGTGGCATCCTTTTAAGCTCGTGGCTTCTTTTTGCCCTTTGTGATCATTTTCTAGCCACTGCGTATTTCTGCTTCCTGAAATGAGAAGTGAGGTGTGTGAAAACCCGAGGGTCGCAGTAATCTGAGCACACCCTGGCTTTGTCAGGGAAAGATTTTGCTTCCAGATTGTGCCTTCATCTAGTCCTTGGCACGCTCTGAGCCAGGAACTAGACAAAGTGAAAGGTTGTTTGAATACTGATGTAAAATCCCATTGGGTAGGGAAAACCATCTCTTTGAGTTATGAACACAATCTGTACAGTGGCCTATTCACTTCAATGTTAATTGTCACCATTTGAATGGAGTTGGACAGCATTTAGAAAATAAGGGGAAAACGCCTTCAACAAAGCCCTTTTCATGGGTGGCTCTTACCCTGTGCCTGATTCTACTGCTCTTGCACAAAATTCTGTATTTTCTCCCAGGGCTTTTTCATGCTTCTAGCTTGTACAATAGCTAGGAGTTTGGCCTAATTATGATTCACAGGCCAGCACATTCAAACCCCCTTGTGAAGCCTTCCTATACTGATGATTTTTGGTTAGTTTGCCTTTGGTGATTTTTGACCTGGTTAATACTGCATTTTTTTTTTATCCTGATAGGTCATTTCTAGAGAGAATTATATCAGAATTGTACTTCACAAAGAGCTTTCCTGTGTTATCTTACTTTATCTCTCAACAGGCTCATACAAAATAACTTCTGGTATCTTAGTCTGATTTGCTACAGAGTTTGTAAGAAAATAGTTAAAATTACTCTGTCTGGACCTCAAAAACATACAAATAGAGTTTCATTGTCCCTTTATTTGAGTAGCTCATAGTGTTTTATACACATAATTCAAGAACTCTCTCTGTGTGTAGGCAGTGGAAAATATTTTTTCCTTGAGGCAGTATTTATACATAGAGAAACAAAGTCCCAAGGAAAGCAGGATGGTCCTGTGAACAGGAAGCCAGGGCTGATTTGAGCTGCCGAGTTTTCAGTCTGGTCCTTTTCCTTGCCCATTAGAAAGCCTGAACTCAGGTATTGCCACATGACTGGAACCCCAGCTACTCAGGAGGCTGAGGTAGGAGGACTGCAAGTTCAAGGCCAGCCTCAGCAACATAGTAGGGCTCTGTCTCAAAGAAAACAAACAAACAAACAAACAAAAAAACGAACTCTTCTTTTTTGGGGGGAGGGATAATTGTTTTTAAGAAAATTAGTATTTTAGGCCAAATTCTCCCTGGAGAGCTAACTGTGAGAGGGAGCCTTTGGGTGACTTTTTCTCATGCAATAGTGAGGGGGTTTCCTTTTCTTGCATTGTCAGCAGTCCTTTTCTGTAGGGTAGCCAGAAGCCAGATGGTCAGTGTGGTAGCATGTTTTTGTTTCTGAAAACCATGTTTGGATGTCCCCATCTCGTGGGGCTGTGGAAGCCTTTCCAAATGTTAGAGAAGACAGCAGCTGCTCGTCCGCCTCAGGCTGTGATGGGCAGGGGAACAGGTCTCCTCTTCCCCTTATTTTCAGCATCTTCAAGGACAGGCAGGGTCTCTCCTCTTCTTCTCTGAACCTCTTTTCACCTTCCCACTAGTGCTTTGATCAAAGAGTAAAGGAGCAAAAAGACTTGGTGTGCAGAATAAAACCCAGGCTGGTATGCCACACGT
This sequence comes from Urocitellus parryii, assembly GCF_045843805.1. Classification (NCBI taxonomy): domain Eukaryota; kingdom Metazoa; phylum Chordata; class Mammalia; order Rodentia; family Sciuridae; genus Urocitellus; species Urocitellus parryii. Next base: position 58,940,786 of record NC_135531.1, on the reverse strand, counting down.
CTTCAGGGCAGCTCTCTGTGCCTGGGCATCTCAAACAGAGATTGTATTCACAACTGAACTCCTGGTTTCCTTCCCCCAAAGGGGACCACCTATACCGTCCCCCAGCCCTGTGATGGCAGCTTCACCTTTTTCTCAGACTTCAAACTTGGGAGGTAGCTGTCTCTGTCACTTCCAGTTTGTCAGGAAGTCTTACTGCCTCTATCTGCAGAATATATCCAGGATCCTGTTGTGCACCCCCCCCCCCCCCGCAACCCCCTGCTACTCTGTGGTCTCAGCCAGTCTTTCTTGCCTGGATTATTGCAGTGGCCTCCCAAAGGCTTTTCCTTTGTCCCCTCTCAGTCTGTCTGTGGTGCAGTACTCAGAAGGATCCTTTCAGTGTATGTGTCAGATTATATCATTTCTCAGCTTAGAACCCTCAGATGGGTCTTCATTGCACTCAGAAGAGAAACCAAAGTCCTTATGGTGATGTGCAAAGCCCTTTGGGATCAGTCTGCCATTTTTCTCTCTGTCCTAATTTATATATATATTAATTGTAGATGGACACAATATCTTTATTTACTTATTTTTATGTGGTGCTGATGAGGATCCAACCCAGGGCCTCACAGGTATGATGCTGCTCTACCACTGAGCTACAACCCCAGCTCTTCTCTGTCCTGATTTTAAACGTTACTTTTTCTCACCTATTCTGCCCCAAAGTGTGGCCTTGCTGCTCTGTGAATATGCTCCTGCCAGACCTGCTTTTGTCTTGCCTTTAGACTTCCCACTCCCTACATCCTCTGCATGAGTATTCTCAGCCCACATATCTCACTCCTGCAGGCTTTCCCTGACCACTGTATTTAAAATTGCACCCTCACCACTGCCAGTCTTTTATTTTTTTAAATAACGCCTTTGCTTCATTTTTCAAATACCACACATCACCTTTTAATGCGCGATAATTTTTCTTTTTAGATGTGATTTATTATTGGCCAGAGGTAAACTGTAAACTTCAGAATGACTCGGATTTTTGTTTCTCTTCAGATATATAATATCTGGCACATAATAATCCTTGCACCTAGCAGGTGTCCAAATATTGTTGAATGAGTATATATTGTTTTCAAAACAATTATCTTTGCTTTACAATCCTACTCAAAGAACATAATAATTAGACTTATTCTCCTAATGAATTTTTGATATGTATGGAGTACAGCAAAGGGTGTGGGAGGAATATTTTAGCTGGGGAGGTAAGATAAACACATGAAACAATTAGCAAATAGTGCTGAGATATAATTAATTATTAGATTATAGGCCATCAACAAATAAATCACTCACTTGCTATAGTTGGGTTTCACAAGGCACATTCCACACTGGGGGATTGTGTGTGTTATCTGTGTTTTACTGAATGCTATTTGAACTCTCATCTATATAAACATGTAATCTAAATTTATAGACCACACACGTAGATACGTTTGTGATGCACACAGATGCACACACGAGAGCCCATGGGCACGCCCACATACACTCTCACGTACACAGAAAACTGCACATTTTCTAAAATTTGGCTAAGAGGCCTGCTTGTTCTAAACTATACCCCAATCTGTGTGTCCTTCTTTCCTTCTGTGTTCCATTTTTTTTAGTTATTTTGAGTCCTGGTCTGCTGGCAAGGAAGATCAAGATTTTACAGCCATTGCTACCCATTATTACAGCACTCAGTTAATCAACCATCCTCTAGTAAAGAATAGGAACTTAAAAAACTAGGAGACAAGAGAGGTAAAAGCATATGTGTTTGTGTATGTGCACATGTATGTTGGGAGTGGGGTTGACATGAACTAAAGTTAGTCCTATTAGTGTGGTGAGAAGTACTGATTAGGCACAGACCATTTATTTTTTTGTTTTAGGTGCTGTTTAGGTCTTCATTTTATTAAACTGAAAAACATTATTTTCTTTTTTTTTCAATAACTGAGATTTTATTTTAACAGTCATAAGTAAACCCTTTTTTATTTCTTTCTCTTCCCTTGTCTCCTCCCACCCCCTGAACCCCTGGGTCTACTCTACTGATTTCCCTTTTACTACTGCTGCCTATTACTACTGCTACTGCTACTACTATTGACATCATCATCATTTTAATTAGACTGTATATTTGGGATATATATCCTGTCACTGATAATGTTAGTATCTTGGATCATGTTTATTTTCCAGATCAGGCAGAGAGTGGTTTAGTTCGTGGCATGCAAAGATCTGTCTTCATGTGGCATTTGCTGCCTTAGGTACTGCAAAGCATCACATTTAGTTCCTAGTTCCTCTCTCTCTTTCTTTATCCCTCTTCTCTTTCCTATGGATGGAACCTGGAGCCTCCCCACATGCTAGGCAGGCAGTCTGCTACTGAGCCCTCAGTTCCTTTTGAACAGTGCTTTGGTCAAAGTATTAAGCTCAGTGTTGCATTAGGAAGCACATCAATATTTGAGAGTTATAAAAAAACATGATCTAAGGCGGGGACACTGAGTTTTTCTGAGGATTAGTATAAGCTACTACTGTGAAGAAGAAAAAAGCCCACATTCTACCTGCTACAGTAGACATTGTATTTTTTGGGGGAGTGTATCCAGTGTTAAAAGAATCTCCCACTTGTCCAAGTTAAGATCACCTGGAAAGACAGAGACCTTTTCTTTGGTTACTCTTGCTAATTGTTTCATGTGTTTATCTTGCCTCCCCAGCTAAAATATTCCTCCCACACCCTTTGCTGTGCTCCGTACTGATGAGAAACTTAACATACCATAATGTAAACCTATTCACCTTAGAGGAATCTATGCAGATTGCACATTTTAATTTTTTACGTTATTTTTAAATGTTGTAATAAGACTGCCTTTATATTTTATTTAAAATCAATTTTAATTTTATTAAGTGTGAGTTAACAATGAAATTATGTTGTAAAATCTTTAGGAATTTTATCTAGTATATCATATGTTCTTTATAATTTTAATTAAATTTTTCTTTTTCTTTCTTCCTTTTTTTCTTTTCTTTTTTTTTTTTTGTTTTTCAGTAACTGGGATTGACTCATGTGCTTTACCACTGAGCTTTTTATTTTTTTATTTTGAGACAGGGTCTTACTCAGTCACTCAAGTTGGTCTTGAACTTGTGATCCTCCTGCCTCAGCCTCCCAAGGTTCTGGGATTCCAGAAGTGTACCATCCTGAACAGCTTAGTACACATGTTTTTTAAAAAGGGATTTATAAACCTCTTACTAGGAAATTACACCTGGATATTCTTAGGAAGTTAATTGGTGTGATTCTCCTAGAATATAGGAAATAGCTGGAGAAGATCCTCTTTCTGAAGGAGTCTTCAGGAGGTAATTAACCATTTTTTGCTTTAAGGAAGAAGCATACTTAAACCATCAGCCATAAAATTAAAATCTGTCTAATATCCAGAGAAGGACATGGAATAGTTCTTCAGTGCCTAGGAGTACCCTGTGACAGGACACTGCACATCCCTGGCCACCACACTCTAGTGCCAGGACCTGTATTCTCCAGCACATTCAGCATCCTCATTTCTTTCTTCTCCTTGCAAATAGACACAGGTTTGCACTGCATTTGAACTGGTAGCTAGTAACTTTGTCACTTCCAAAGACCATGGCCCCTTCTGAGTCTTCATTCTTCTTAACCTTACTGCAGTCTGTTGTAAACACTAAGTGTTGCCTGTTATTATATTGAACTGTTATTTAGCTCTTGATTTTTGCTAACTGTACACGTGTTTGGACTTGTCAATCTGTAAACCTCTCAAAGGCAGGATCTTATATTTCTTTATGCCCATTGTAATATTCAGGATGACTTTAAAAAATAGATGCTTAATTTAAGATCTTTTTATAACTCGTTGCAACATTTAATACTTAATGGAAAAAGAAAATTCTTTTCTATTTGAATTTTAAATTCCAAATGCTGACTCTCACAAGTCTTTGTACATGATAGAAATCTATAGCAATGATTCTTAGTATGTGTAGTCATGTTTGTGTAGGTCCAAGGAACTCATGGTTAGAGGTGAATTTCAATCACAATAACAATTTTTAAGCTTGTGTTTCACCAGTGAAACCATTGGATTCCTAGACCTCAAACTTCCTGCTCTATAAGACACCATGATCCCTTTCTTGGTGCTGGCTTTTTTGATGGCTTTAGCTCAAAGCTCTTTCCTGTCCCTGAGCTCCTATAGCATTTACCATATAGCTGGGTTATCCCAAGTTCTTACCTCCTGGCTGCTACTTCACCTGCCCTTATCACATGAAGGGGCCAGAAATTGCTCACATCAAGGAGCCTATGAGCATTGGTCAGTTCTCATCCTGATTTGCTTCATTTATGTCACCATGTTTGCTGCCTTCTCTCTCTTTTGGATCTGTCTCCTTTCTTGGATTTTGTCACATTATACTCCTAAATTTCTATCACAGCAATAGAGTGAGATGGTTGGGAAGGAAGGATTTGGAGCAGACTGGTTTAAATCCTGGTTCCAAGTTTTCTTTCATATGTGGAAGCTAGAGAGGAAAAAGGAAATGACAGGTGTGGTGGTGTTGGGGAGGAATTGCATGAAAAATCAAGGGAGATCAGTAGAACAGAGGAAGGGGACCAGGGGGTGGGAGGTGGGGAGGGAAGGGGAGAGGTGCTGGGGAGGGCTATTGGTCCAGGTATATTGTTTTATTGTGTGCATGTATGAATATATAACAACACATTCGACCATTATGCACGACTGTAATGCATCAGTAAAAAAGAAAACCATATATAAAAAATAAATCCTGGTTCTGCCACTTATTAGCTATGTAACCTTGGACAAAGTGCTTAGCCTCTCTGGGTTAATATCAGCATTTTTCTACATGGTTTAATATCAGGTGAATTAAAAAGCACTCAGATTATGCCCAGTGCAATGAACAGTGCTAAAGAAATGTCAACTCTGATTGCTATTTCATGGATGGTTCTTTCTTGATGTCTTTGTAAACTCCTCTTCCTCCAATTTTCTCTTGGACTTCTCCAAGTTTCTAAGATAAGCTTTTCCGTATTTCCAATCACCCACCTCTTTGATCATGTTATTTATTCCCAATAGTGTTAATGTTTGTACCATGTAATCAAAATCTTGTTCTCCAGACCAGACCTCTTTTTCTGGAGCTCCAGATCTTTGTTTTCAACCCACCCTGGGCACCATCATCTCATCTCATTTCCTTCCTCTAATAATGTTTCATTGTTTATCTATTTCTCTTGTCTGCTTTTCTTTTCACTCTCCTTATTTTGGTTGATGACACTACCCACCTAGTTTCCCATACTGGGAGGGAAGGAGTCATCTTAGATTCCTCCTGGTCCTCATGCCTACATCTAGCGTAACACCAAGGCCTGTCTATTTTATACCTTATATATGTCTTGGCTTTACCTTTGTCCTTCCTATGGCATTGCTTTCAATCAGCTCTCATGCATGATGCACCTGAAGGATAGCAGTGGTCTCTTCTCTGGTTGCCCTGACTTTAGTCTCTGTCCCCTTTGTCCAACACTTGGGGAATTGTCCAGCACTTGCGACCACTGTGATCTCTTTAAGACCCAATTTGCATCACAGCCTCCCTGCTTAAAAAGCTACTTACATCATTTAGTATGACATATCATTGGGGTGTGGGAAAAGTTTCCATCTCCTTTCCATCACCATCCCATACACACATTCTTCAGCAGGCCTGGAGATCTCTGTAGCATCATGAACAGATCTTTTATGCTTCCATGGAGCTGTGTCTGATTCTTCCAATTGAACTGTCCTCCTGTTTCTCGGCTTACTTGGCAACAATACCATGTACCTCAATGATTCTCAACAGGAGCCACTGTTGGCGTTTGGGGTGGGACAGTCCTTTGTGCAGGATTGATCTGACGGGAAAGGATGCTTGGCATACTTGGTTCTTGGGCGTTGAATGCTAATAGCAGCTCCCTTCCTCCTCCTCTTCCCTCACCCCACCAACCCCAGTCACTATGACAAGCATAGAAGCTGCCTACCCCCATTTCCCAAGCCCTTTCTGGGTAGGATGTCCCTAGTTAAAAACCAGTGCGTTCCTTAAAACTCAGCTGAGGCTTCATCCACTTGGGAAGCCGTGCCTCCAACCTCCGCGGCTGCTGATACAGTTGAGCATTTCTGCCTCCCCGTCCTCGCTGATCCCCAGCACATTTTGTATTTTCATTATTTCCTTCTCTCTCTCATTGGGCGGGCAGTTCCTCTAGTACAGGTTTTATCTTTGCATCCCCAGGATCTAGTATATAATAGGCACCCAGTAAATATTTGTAAAGCAAGTGAATGTTTATATTATCCTTGGTATACATCTATTCTTTCAGGTCATTATTTATCTATTTCACATCTGTGTATCCTTCCTTTTCATGTAGTTTTAAAGGGGCTTAAAGGAAGAAACTTTTATGCCATTTTTTAAAAAAAACCTGTGGATAGCATGGGGTATGTTGAGCTAAATTAAACTTTAGAGACTTAGTCATATTTCTAAGGTTAAATCTCAATTCTTTAAATCTTTGCATAAAAGTCATATTTCTAAATGTTAAAGTATTATTCCACTCTCTTTCTGGAGCTCTTTATCTAGGTCTTGTACTTTTGTCCACTTAGAATTAGAATTGGATATAATAATTAACTATGCCAATTTAACAATACCTTATTTTTTAACATTTATTTTTTAGTTGTAGGGGGACACAATATTTTTAAAAAAAAAATTTTATGTGGTGCTGAGGATTGAGCCCATTGACTTACACATGCTAGGCAAACACTCTACCACTGAGCCACAACCCCAGCCCAAACAATACCTTAATTTTAATCAACTCAAGGAAGTAATTTTACATCCCTGTAAAAACTATATAAAGCCTGGGTGGGGAAAGGAGGTAGGTTTTGAGTTCTGGAAGAAAAATCACATTCTTCTGGTTGAGAAGCCACTTCTATGGAACTGTATAGTTTGTAACCTTTTGGGGGTTGGCATTTTTTTGCATAGCAAAATTTTCTGAAGTTTTATTCATGTTATTATATGTATCTGCAGTTTGATCTTTTTTATTGATTAATATATAGTCACCCTTGTTATCTGTGGGGATTGGTCCCAGGAATCCCCATGGGTACCAAATCCAAGGATGCTCAAGTTCTTTATTTAAAATGGTGATATTTTTGTATAGCCTATGCACATGCTTTCATATGCTCCAGATCATCTCTTGATTACTTATACTTGACTAACACAATACAAGTGCTATGTAAATAGTTGTTATATTCGTGTTATTAAGGGAATAGTGCCAAGACAAAAATCTGTACATGTTCAACACAGACGCACTCATCCTAGGCCTCGCTACCTTTCCAATCTGCATTTGGAGAAACCCATGGATGTGGAATGAGGGCCCACTGTACACTACTGTGATATGGACGTTTTTCTGTAGTATGTGTTTACATACCAGGATTTAACCATCAACCTGTTGAAGCACAGCTTGATAGATTCTAGCTTTTGGTTATTACAAATAAGGCTGCTGTTAATGTTTACATCCATTTTTTTATGTGAATATAAGTTTTTATTTCTCTGGAGGGAAAATAGCCACTAGCACAATTACTGGCATGAATTGTGTATTTAGTTTTTAAGGAGAAAACTTCTCCAGAGTGGCTGTATCATTTTGCATTCCCGCTAGCAGTGTGTGAATTTCCAGTACATCCACATCCCCTTTGGTATGTGGAAATGTCACTTTTTTTTTAAACCATGATGAATGATATGTATTGATAGCTATGATTTTAATTTGCCTCTCCCAAATAGCTAATGATTTGAACATCTACCCATGTATTTATTTGCCATCCTTATGTCCTCTTGTTCAAAACATCTGTTCTTAATTTTGTCAGTTTTTCTAATTGGGCTGTTGGAGGGTTCTTTGTTAAATATGTGGTTTGTAAACATTTTCTCCTAGACTGTAACATATCCTTTTATTCTCCTCACATGGTCTCTTACAGAGCACAAATTTTTAATTTTGTTGTCTAACATGATTAAAAAATAGTTCTTAGCTTTTTTCAGGTGTAGTGATCCTTTAAGAATCTGATGAAAACTATAAACTTGTTATGAAAATTCACTTACACAAATTTTTCTGTCTCATTTCATAGAGCTCATGGGCTCTCTCAAGCCCTCCATGGACTATAATTTATGATCTCATGGCTGAATTAATATTGTATTAATTTCTAGTAATCCCAGATAGGACTCCAGGAGAGTGGAGTCCTATCTGGGATTACTTCCCCTTGTCAAAGTGAGAAGTGGGAAGCTCTGCGGTTTACAAAATAAGAGCAAGTTGAGCATGCTTCTTACCAGGCTAGGGCTCAGCTCAAGTGCCCTTTTCTCAGTAATACATTCCTTGGTCTGTCTGGAAGATGTTGCCAAGTTGCTATTCTAAAGTTTTGTAGACTGAACAGCACCACAAAAAACCATCTTTCTTACATTGGATTCAAACATTTAGGCATCAGAAATGAATGAAATTTGGAACTTTCCTACCTACCAGTTCAGTTTTATTATCTAGGACTCTCTTGTTTGTGTGATTTATTATTTTTCTTAATCTAACTTTATAAAAATGGATGGAAAGTAAGACAACAAAAATAAGGTATTGGTGAAGAATCATGGGTCTGCTAAATTTGATATGATCATTCACAATGCCCAAGCATAGAATCCTCAATACAAGCTGGGCTTTCACTGAACTTGGGAATGTATTCCATTATGAGGGGAAAGCAAAAGGGAAGCACATGGGAATGCTGGAATATATGCTGTAAATTCTGATTAACAGGTGGTGTGTAATTAGGAGTGTCATTGTTAGATGGCTGGCACAATACCCTTGTTCCCTATCAGTTTGTACTTTCGTCACAGATGCAGCCTGTGTCTTTTAAGGATGGGTTGGATATAAACATAGACTCCGCGTCTGCATTCATGTCTGTCCCAGTGCTGAGCACATTCCATTTAGAGAACTCCTCTCTCCCTTCATGCTTGCCTTCCTCTACCACATTCTGCAATTTCAGTTGCCTCTCTCCTTCCCCTCTCTGGCTTCTCCTGGATGTAGACCTTATCATCCCAACTAGACTGTGAACCCAGTGATGATAGCTGTAGCATGCGATATATTTTAATACCTCTCCCAAGCAGCCTACATGGTGCTTTGCACAGTGTACATGACTGTGAATTGACTTTTGGACATCAAGGAGGGACTTTAGAGATCTATTGCTAATGAACAAATAGTCACTTTGATAGGTTGTATCTTGTCCAAGATACTTGAATGGTAATTGAGCTTTGCACTGACTATGAACAATACATGAAACAGACTCACAGCAGAAGTAAAATTGTAAAGAAGATGTTCAATAGATTTGGAAAAAGCCTTTTTAAAAGGCTTAGTGATAATCACTTTGTCTATGTGCAAATATATCCTGAGAAATACAAATGAGTGAGACAGGCTTGGCAGAACATTTTGTTAGCAGCCAACTCATGCTCCTCTTTGTACTTTATAAACATCCTTTAATTTAGGCTGCACCATTTCAGACTTACTAGCTCCCCTTCTTCCTCCCCACTACTCAGCCTTCATTAGACAGAATTAATGAGATCCTGTTGAATAGTTAGTGGTGTTTCCTTTCTAATCTTTAGACATCTCTTCATTGAGTTTACCAAATAATTCAACATTTTCACTCAAAGCTGCTTTGGATTGCATAATTCAGATAGATATCTCTGGTCTGAATCAGGTCTATAGATATCATTGGCTATTCAGTGGTAGGTTTATTTCTAAAATGCTCTTTCTCTCTCTCTTTGCTGATTTCCATTGTGTTGGCATCAAAGGGTTTTACTGAGACTTGGCCTTATCTCCCAGTTATGTGTTGTGTCTGAATAACAGCTCCAACATTTCTAAATATGTGACATTATGCATGTTGGAATTTTCAATTCTGTGCTAATTCTAAGAATGAACAGAAAGTGAATTGTGTGTGTGTGTGTGTGTGTGTGTGTGTATGCGCACGCTCTAGTATGCACATGTGTGTGCATGTAATTAATTGGGGAAGGAGATTGGGAATTTTTCTTATAAACCATAACATCTATGCTGCCACATTTTAAAATAACAACAACAACAATAATAATTTTGATTATCATTGGTACTGGGGATCCAACCCAGGGCCTCAAACATGCAAGGCAAGAGCTCTAATCCTGAGTTACACCCCCTGCATGCATTACATTTGATTTTCAAAGCACATTTGTGACAGTAATTTTTACTCAAGAGCTTCCATTTCCTCATGGTGGGGAGAGGTACTCTTATTCCTTTAATATTGAAATTATTATATTTGAAGCTCCTGTCTTCTCATGATTCCCCCTCCCTTTTTCACTTGTTAATGGGTCTCTGCCACATTCTCATGGATCAATAATTTCATGTATAGTTTAGTCAGTTCTTCAATAACACTATTCCCAACTTTGCAAAAATTTTATGCTTTAAAAAAACATTTCCAGTTTTATTTTAAACTGATTTGTATTTTATTTACATCAGTTGGTCACCATACCAAGACCAAAGCAAACAAACAAGAGAAAACAAACTACAAAACAATTTGTTTCTCTATAAGGATGTAATAGCTGGTAGATAGATGCTAGAATTAATTGGAGGAATGGGGCAGTGTATGAATGGGGAGAGCATTGCTTATCTGGGGCTTAATTTTATAAATGACCAAATCATTAAAAAAATAATTTAGGTTGCTTTCACTTCTTATGTAACCTTGAATACAGGGAATTAAACATGAATATTCGTGCAACAAGGTCTTCCTATGTTTTTTGTTCAAGGCTGCTGGGAGGATTTGAGTTGACAATTATGAAATATTTAGCATATGACTGAATCTTTAGGTTTCCAAAAGGTAATTATTAATGATGATAAGTATTCTTTGTGTATCACCTATTAATTGGTTTTATAAAAGTCATGTAATCGAGTATTAGTATGTTCAAAAACCAAATTCAATATGTCTTAGAATATTTCATTTAGATGCACAAACATGCGAAACCCCAAATTTCATAAAGTCAAGAATTAATTTTTTCTTATAAGTTGAATGTTACATTTGCTTTGCTCTTTAAAACAAATCAGCCTGTTTAAAAGGCTCTAATATTTTTCTTTAGTGATAACTAGCTGTCACAGGCATTAGAATATTATATATTCCTTATAATGTATGTCTAAAATATGTGTCTTGATATTCTTTTCATAAGATGTTTTTCCCCTTTTTGGGAAAAAACTTAAAAACTATGGTAACCTACTAAGGCCCAAATCGTTTCCTAATATCTGCCAGCAAGACTTTGCAAATATTTTGGCATTTACTTTCCCAAGAAATATTTTTGGAAAATGTAGTGCAATTCTTTTAGAAGTGCTTGAGTGTGAAAAACTTAGAATCACAGGTGAAAAAGTCAAGCATTAGGGAATAAAATTAAGCACAGAGGATGACATTTGTACAGTGGAAAAACTAGACCTTATGAAGAACTTAGGCAGTTGAAACTTGCCTGGCAAACACAAATTTGTTTGATTATTAAACTTTAGGTAAAGGAGACACAACATAGTTCAGCTATACAACTGTGCAAGGGAACATAGAACTTACTGCTCTTTACTGTGTAGGAATCAGTTTGGGGAAAATCCATATGAGAATATAAATACTTAAAATATTCAATTTGAGGTTTATAGTTATGTTGGTATATTATATATTTTCCCCAAATTATTTTTTTTCTGCAACTCATTTAGGAAATTCTGATAGGAGCTTTTTTTTTTTTCCCCTAAAATGTCTTAAAATTTAAGAAAAACAACAAACGGCAAAGTCTTCCCACATTTGCTATGTAAATGGCATTTAAAATTTTGTCATTTCCAATTTTCATTAAATTCTGCAAAATTGGTATTATTTTGATAGGGGTTTAGAAGGATTGGGAGTAGGGTTGAAGACATGCATTACTTCTATTCGAATTTATGTATCAAGAGTGAAATATTTTCTTTCAGCTATGAAACATTTTAAAACCAATTTCAAAGTAAAAACAGTAATAAGAACCAGACATTCAAGTTGAAGTGTTACAAAGTTTTAGAATGACTAAACCAACATTAAAAAAAAATAATGGCACATATTTTAGTTTTTGTTTTTCCTAGGGTAAAAAAAACACACACACACACACACAATACTTGCTGCTCAGAATGATTTTAAAATTTCTATACTGAAAATGGCAAAGGCAGAGTACACAGGAATAATAAGATATGAGTTATTAAATATAAGGCATTATTGGCCCTGGATGGTTCACTTTTGGGCTGAGATCATGTTACAATTCAAATGTTACAATTTGTGCTGACTGACTGACAAAACTCTGGAGAAACCAGATTCTTCTTCAAGCTGTGCCATGTTGGAATTCGCATGAGACTCCAGTTGACATGTGCCTTCTCACCATGTAAATAGAGAACTAGTTCCTGGAGCTTGCCACACTCCATAGGTCATGCTTAATTCTTCTAAAGGAAGAGAACAGTACCCATGGCCTGAGGAGGAGGGGAAAAGGTCTACTTTTTAGGAGCAGATCCTCAAAACGTTGTTGCCATGTTCCCTTATTAAATAAGCAAACAAACACGTATCTCATTTAATGTATTTATAAACCATATTAGCCTAACAATGTGTATTCCAAAGCATACACAAAGTGGAAAAATTATGAATATCAAACATGACAGTAAATTTTTTTTCTATTAATAAACCCTTTTTGTTTTCTAATATGTAAAATATATAAAATGCCAGTGATAGTAATATGATGAATACTTGACATTATTTTTGTAAACTTTGGTTTAATCATTTTAATACTCTGTAAGAGTCCCACTTGAATGTCTGGTTCTCATTACTGTTTACTCTGAAGTTGGTTTTAAAATGTTTTATGGCTGAAGAGGATACTTCACTTGGATGCATGGATTCTAGCAGACATGCTCTTTTGGCTGCACACACAAATTTATAAGGGACTTATGTTTCAATTGTATTTACCTTTTATGCAAAAGTTTCTTGTTTAGATGTAGCTGGTAAATAAATTCTCATCTTCTCTGATGGAAACCCATCCTTCTGCAAACTAATTAGAAGTTGTTGCATTAAGGAAAGAAAAAAAAATGCTTGAAATGTTCCCTTTGGAATATTTAAAAAAATAGACTAGAAAGCTCTTTTCCCAACAATTTACAGAATGCAGATGTGAGGGCTACCAGAGGTGGCAAACTTAAAAAAGTTATTGCAACAAAATCACATAACAACGAACGTGTGCAATTACTCTATTTCAAAATGTTCTAACTGTGGCATGCAACATCAATAATCTTTTGAAATGCATTTTCTTTTTCATTTATTAAAATATACTCCCTTCTTGAAGGGACAGTCTATTTATCTGGAAAAAAAGCATGTTCTTTAAAAAGCACCTGATATAAATAGTCACTTTCCATCTCAGAAATCTTAGCAAGTTTGGAATTTTTCTGTTTTTATAAGGGAAAATTATGTAGTATGTGTTTAAGTTTGACAACTTAAAAAGAATCTTTTGCCACAACATTACCAAAGTATCTCAAGGTAGTAAAAATTTTTTTAATTACATCCTATCTCATTACAAAAATGATCACGATATAACCACAATGAAGCTCTTATTTCTATAGTTAACCATATGGACTGGCTAGCATCCTGCTGATTTCTTTGTGTTTTTGTCTTCAATGTATTCATTGCAATATCTTGCCTATGACTGACAAAGTGATGGATCTCATGTGTAATGCTTTTAAAATTTCTTATCAGAGTAGCTGCCTTATTAGTGGTTATACTTACAGTTTTCTTATAGGACATTATTATTAATTAAAAAGCATCTTCTTACCAAAAACATTTTTTGGTATACTTTATAATCAGGCAAAATCTAGCAAATTGTATAAGCTGAGTTGTGGGAAACATCTGTACTCATATCTAAGTGTATAGAAATCGTCTCACACAATTTAATTTGCTGAATATAGTTGTTTCTTAAAATATCTAGCAGAGTCTAGAACAGTTTTATTCAGAGAGGAATGCATTTTTTGCTTTATTTTTGTGTATTATTTATGTCATTTAAAAATCACTTAGTTACTATGTAATGCATTTATTTTCCTATTAAATAACAATATTAAAAAAGTCTTCTAGTTTTATCATTGGTGAAATTTTGTGAAGGATTGGAATTGAATATGGCATGACTGTAAACAGAAGAAAAAATTGTTACTATCTTGAGGTGCAGCAGATATTTAGAGTGGAGGTCATTCATGGTCAATGTTAGTGGATATAGATTCATATTTTAAATGCTTTCTTGATAAGTTAGAATTTGAGGTTATCAACTTATCAGTGCTCTTGGGTTGGTCATTTTTATTTCATAGTGTGTTTGGCAAACAATTCATACTGGGAATTCATATTAGGAATATTTTATCATATTCTTGTTAGGTTATCTTTATTTTGAAGATTCTTTCCCAACCTTTTGAAGCCATTGGTATGGTCTGTAAAGTGAGTTCATTATAAATTGGTGATTATCATTAAGAAGCTCATTTGAGTGGGTCCATGTACACCTCCCCAGGGCATAACACGTTAGAAATGGGAGCTGTCGTCAAGCCCTTGACCTTGTGTGAACCTCTGTTGCCCGTCAAGATGACTCATGGAATATAGCTTGTGATGTTAGAGGCTACCATGCCAGCAATGCGTATGAAGTATTAGTAAAACTCAATATAAGTGGTTTCAGACAAAATAAATAGAAAGAGAGCTTTTCCTATTTTCTTCCTTGCCAAGTGCATCCTCTGGGAATTGCTATACTAAATGCCATGTGTCTGCCTTCTTAAGTCAAGTCCCCAAAGAACTGCAGTGGGACTGTGGCCTGGGACCCAGAGAACCTGGGCTTCAAAGTCGGGGAACAGGCAGGAATGTGACTGGAGTAGGGAGCCGCAGTGAAGAGGCAGCGAGTCCCCTGTGTGTGGTGCTCAGAATCCTCACCCAGCCTGCCCTTCACTTTGTCCTGATCTCTTTGCTGTTGTTTCTTTGCCTGAAACTTCGTGAGGGCTGGACCACTTTGTGGTCGCCTGACCATAGTTGTCGTTCAGTGAGCGATGCCACGTCTTTTTTGTTTTGTTTTATTTTTTTCTAATCAGGAAGCCAGTTTCTGGCAGTTATTCAAAAATTATTTTTAGTTTTTAATTGTGGCCGAATAAACATAACAATTTACCATCTGAACCATTTTTCAGTGAACGGTTCAATAGTGTTAAGTACATTCATGTTATTGTGCAACAATTGCCCTCGTTTATCCCAAGAACACTTCTCCTAGTGCAGAAAACTAAAACTCCATATCCATTAAAATCCATTAAATAATAAAGTCTCCTTTCCCTCCTGGTAACCACCATTCGACATCCAGTTTCTGAGTCTGACTGTACTTTTGATACTTCATACAACTGGAATCATGCAGTATTTGTTCTGTCTCATTCACTTAGGATGATGTTAAGCTTCATCCACACTATGAATAATATTCCACTGTACATATAGTCCACATTTTGCTTATAGATGTCTGTCCATAGACCCTGCAGGGCAGCACCTGCAGAGGCAGATGTAGGGCACACAACCAGCAAAGAAGTTGGTTAGCTTGACAGTGAACTGCATGCCTCCACTATGATCCTGTGGCTGGAATCTCTTGTATCTGTGAAAGAGGAAACTAGAACCGAGTTGTTACTACATCTTCTGCTTCATCTGCACAGACATAGATCTGATCTTGATGTGGCCTATGAGTCAAATGATAAACTAAGGCAAAACTTTCAAGGTGCTTCTGTTCCCTTCCTTGGCTTTCTGAAATATTCGTATTCTGGGAGCAGCCCGTGGAATAATGCCTGAGGTCATAGGTTTTCCTTATGTGGGGAAAATATTATGAAGGAATAAAGGTGGAGTAGAGATATATGTGTGTATATTTAAATTAAAATTATTTCTATGTTGCTTCATAAATACTACGTGTACTGTAATGAACTTACTGTGTTTTTTATTGTGGTGAAACTTAGATAAGTTTACCATCTGAACCACTTTTGAGTATACAATTCCAAACTGTCGTGCAACCACCATCACGATGCATCTTCGAGACATTTTAATCTTCCCAAATGGAAACTCTGCATCCATTGAACAATAAGCCAAGCTCCTGCCAACCTCCATTCTACCTTCCATCTCTATGAATTTGGCTGTACAAATGGAATTAGGTGGTATTTGTTCTCTTGTGATTGGCTTATTTCACTTAGTATAACATCCATGTTGTCAGAATTTTATTCCTTTTCAAGACTGAATGATATCCCATGGCATATGTATGCCACATTTTGATCATCCATTTTTCAGTTGATGACATTAGGGTTGTTTCTCCTGGGGCTATGGTGAACTGTGCTGCTATGAACATGGGTGTCAAATATCTAGGTCCCCGCTTTCAATTCTTTTGGTACTTCATACAACTTAGAGGTAAAATTATGGTATCATATGCTTATTGTATGTTTAATTTTTTGAGGAAAAGTCATATTGTCTTCCAAGGGAAAAAAAATATGGATAGCAACTCATTCCTTTCTTCTCTCTGTCTGTCTCACATCCTGGGGAATCAAACTCAGGGCCTCCCACTGAGCTAAACCCCTCGCTTTTTCTCTCTTCTTTCATAAAGTCTCTGCAGTTTTCCAATGATTTTACTGCTCCCTCCAGGATGTCGATAACTCAACAGTGGGCCACAGGGAGCTCTGCTGACTGGTTACATCGGGCCTCCTGCGATAACAGCTCTTGTTTGTTGTCATTGCAGATGCAGAAGCCATGGAGTTGAGCTGCAGTGAAGTACCTCTTTATGTAAGTCCCTAAGCTTTGGACTTCAGGTCCAAGTGGCCCTTTCTTCATTCAGAACCACGTGAAACTGAAGTGGAGAGAAATGTTTTACTTGCTATTGAGTTGGGCTTTTTTAAAACAACACACTGAGCATTACTGTCTACTTCAAGTATTTGCACGGAGCCTTTTAAAACTGGTTGGCTCCTGTTTCCAAAGTCTGCGTTTTAGTTAGATTTCCTTCATAGTAATTTTTTTTAACTGTATGGTTTCTGGATTCAGAAGCACTCAGTTCATGTACATGGGTGATTTTTGAGAATATTATTTTATGATAAGAGTAAAAAATGTTTCTGTGTGTGTCTTTTGGGGAATGGTTTGGTGATAATTGTGTCAGCAAAAATTATGAAATAGGAATTCAAATGGCAAAGTTCTGGGACATGTACAGAATCAATAGGGGGCTGTGGGGCAGAGATGCCTAGTGAAATTCTTAGTTAGGCATTTCTTCTGGGAAGAAGGAGGATTCTGTTTTTGAGAACAGTTCCTGGGTACAATAGGGAAGTGAACTGATTTTCTCTTCACACACAAAATGGCAGATAGTCTTGTCTGTCCTTCTTTGGGAAGCTGTGTTGGTGGGGGCTGGGCCTGGGCAGGGGAGTAGGGACATGTGGGGGAACAGTGTTTTGAAACAAAATACTAAGGGACTGGAACAAATTCAGAAACCTCAATTGATGAAAATATATTCATCCACTTCCCACATTTCACCTCCCAGCTAACATGGACCCCTCCTTCCCTTCCCCATTTCCTGCCATCTTCTCTCTCTTCTTCCACACCCACTGTACAGGTCACTCCATCCCCTGGAGGAAGAAAAGATAATAAAATAAATGGGTTTCAGAATAATAAAAAGCGCTGCCTTCTGGGTTACCCAGTGGTCTGCAGTTTTCTCTCTAGATTGTGATTTGCAGGCTATAAAAGGTATTCTGGCTCAGCCATAATTAAAGATTAAAAAAAGACTGGCCCAAGGCTAAATTGTAAAGTACTACCAAGTCTTACTGTTCCTTTGTGTGTGCATGCTTTCTTTCTCCTTTCTATATTCATTTCATCCTACTCCCCTACTTCAAAATGAATGATCCTGAACCTAATCATGATATATAACTTTGAAGTTGATCAATCCTGGTGGAGCTAGTTTGAACAGAGACCTACTAGATTAGGGTCAGATTAGGGGGAGAGGCAGTACACAATGTCCAAGGAAAGAAGACATTTAAACAAACAAAATAAAAATGCACAAGTTTTTCTAATTATTAAACAATATACTGATTAGAATAAGATGAAAAGTGTTTAGGAAAATGAGCTGTCATGGCATATACTTATTATTAAAAATTAATATATTATCAATTCTAAGGGGTTAGCTTTCCCCCCATTTTACTTTTGAAATTGAGGTGTTCTTACATTCACTGTGCATCTTGGCAGATTCTTTATCAATGCAATTGTGACCTTGGTCACAGTGGTTTAATTTTGTTATCACTGCAGTTTACTTATGTTCTTTGTTTATATTATAGGAATTAATTGCTTTCAAAATGATTTCAGCATTAAATGGCAAAGTTATTCTATATACAGATATGATAACAGTAGCATGATATATGATAAAATCTACAAATTAATTTAGAAGAGCTTGTTTGATATGTATACAATAAAATTCTAGGTGATTAAACATTACATCATACTTACTCAGCATTTTTAGTGGAATATAAAGTGCATATTATAACTGATGATGGGTTAGATGAAATACAGAAACTATATTAACATGCTTCCTATGTGTATGAATTATATTCAGCTTTTTTCACTTGACTTTTTTTTTTGTCAAAATTATCACAAACTGACATATATCCAACTGTCCATTTGGCCTTACCCAGTAAGACATCAGTAGAATGTGTTATGATGGAAACTCATTTTAAACCAAATTCCACCAAATAAGTGACAGGCATATGGTGCAGCCCCCAAAACTGTACTACAGCTCGTTTTATATCTTGAAGGACCGCTTCTTCCTCTTTGCCCTCCTATCTTCAGAGATTTGATAAATATCATCATTGGCCCCTGAATTCATGGGCTATGCATTCATAGATTCAACCAACCACAGATTGAAAATATTTGAGAAAAAAATTGCATCTGTACTCAACATGTAGACTTCTTTTCCATGTCATTATTACCCAAACAATACAGTACAGTGACTATTTACACAGCATGTACATTACATTAGGTTTTATAAGTAATCTAGAGATGATTAAAATATACAGGTGACTGTGCATAGGTTATATGCAAGAACTGAACCAGTTGTATAAGGGCTTTGAGCATGTGTGGTTTTGATATCTGCATAGGGTCCTGGAACAAATCCAAGGTTCTGAGGATGGAGCCCAGAATGTATTCACACTTTTTTTGGTGGGAGCCGGAGTACCGGGGATTGAACTCAGGGTCACTTGGCCTCTGAGCCACATTCCCATCCCTATTTTGTATTTTATTTAGAGACAGGGTCTCACTGAGTTGCTTAGCACCTTATCAATGCGGAGGGTGGCTTTGAACTTGTGATTCTCCTGTCTCAGCCTCTGAAGCAATGTAATCACTCTTAGATTCTCCTAGTTCACTGAATTTATATATTTAATGTTTTTTTGTAGTTTTATGTATTATATTTTATACACATATGGTCATAAAAATAAGAAGTAAACTTAAACTAAAAGAAAAAAATCAAAAACCTCATGTTTAGGACCGGAGCTATAGCTCAGTGACAGCTCAGTGACAGAGTGCTTGCCTAGCATGTGTGAGGCACTACTGGATTCAATCCTCAGCACCACATTGAAAAAATAAACAAATAAAATAAAGGCATGTTGTCCATACACAACTACAACTTTAAAAAAACCCTCGTGTTTAATTTCATTATGAATTATAAGCACTATTGACATTTTGATATATATTCTCCCAGAGATTTGTCTATGTCTCTGTTGAATTTTATCAAGTGTTCTCTTGGCATTTATTTTGATGATATAATGTTTTCTTGTTTGATTGTGATATATTGGATTTCTTCATTTTGATGCTTTTGTGTACTTCTGACAATCCTGTTTGGTTATTATGACACGTCCTTTTGGGAAAAAAAACAAGTTAAAAATAATTGTGTCAAGTATATAATTCAAGTGTATAGTTAAGATCTCACCAAATTACCAATTCTGAAGAGCCCGTAACATATTAGGATGCTATCTTAAAAGCATGTCTTAATACTAGGCATAATTATGTACTGATGTCTGAGAAAAAAATCTCATTACAATACTATTTTTAAAGCAAATAAATGAACACAATTTATCTCCTGGAGAATTAGATCACCTAAATAGGTCAATAATTCCAGAGGAAAAAATTAGTAGAAATTATTTCCCAACTTCTGTCTACCTTCTCAGAAAAGGGTACCTCATTCAGATAGTTTTATAAGTGATTTTAAAATTCCCTTTGACTCTAACCTGTTTTAACTGAATTATTATTCTTATAAAGCACTTGCCTATCATGTGTGTGACACTGGGTTCAATCCTCGGCACCAAATAAAACTAAATAATAAAATAAAGGTGTTGTGTCCATCTACAACTAAAAATATTTAAAAAATTCTCCCCCATTGCATTTTTGGGTTACTATAAACCCTTTCTAAAGGGTTTAAACATATAGACAATACATCCATTTAAATCTTTTTTATTCCCTGTGTTTTTGCTTGGATCCATGAAGAAACATTTCCATTTTCTTTCTTATTTTTTTAAAATTTATTTTATTTTATTTTTTAAATACATGACAGTGGAATGCATTACAATTCTTATTACACATATAGAGCACAATTTTTCATATCTCTGTATATAAAGTATGTTGACACCAATTCATGTCTTCATACATGTACTTTGGATAATGGTGTCTATCACATTCCATCATCATTGCTAACCCCCTGACCTCTCTCTTACCCTCCCACCCCTCTGCCCTATCCAGAGTTTGGCTATTCCTCCCATGCTCCCCTTTCCTACCCCACTATGAATCAGCTTCTTTATATCAGAGAAAACATTCAGCATTTGTTTTTTTGGGATTGACTAACTTCATTTAGCATTATCTCCTCCAACTCCATCCATTTACCTGCAAATGCCATAATTTTGTTCTCTTTTATTGCCGAGTAATATTCCATTGTGTATAAATGCCACGTTTTAATCCATTCATCTACTGAAGGGCATCTAGGTTGGTTCCACGATTTAGCTATTGTGAATTGTGCTGCTATAAACATTGATGTAGCTGTGTCCCTGTAGTATGCTGTTTTTAAGTCCTTTGAGTACAGACCAAGGAGAGGGATAGCTGGATCAAATGGTGGTTCCATTCTCAGCTTTCCAAGGAATCTCCATATTGCTTTCCTTATTGGATGCATCAATTTGCAGTCCCACCAGCAATGTATGAGTGTGCCTTTCCCCCCACATCCTTGCCAACACTTATTGTTGTTTGTCTTCATAATAGCTGCCATTCTGACTGGAGTGAGATGATATCTTAGTTTTGATTTGCATTTTTCTAATTGTGAGAGATGATGAATATTTTTCCATATATTTATTAATTGGTTATATATCCTTTTCTGGGAAGTGTCTGTTCATGTCCTTGGCCCATTTATTGATTGGGTTATTTGTTTTTTTTGGTGCTTAGCTTTTTGAGTTCTTTATGTACCCTAGAGATTAGTGCTATATCTGATGTGTGAGGGGTAAAATTTGTTCCCAAGACGTAGTCTCTCCATTCACCTCACAGATTGTTTCTTTTGCTGAAAAGAAACTTTTTAGTTTGAATCCATCCCATTTATTGATTCTTGGTTTTAATTCTTGGGCTATAGGAGTCTTATTAGGGAAATTGGGGCCTAATCCCACATGATGAAGATTAGGGCCTACTTTTTCTTCTATTAGACACAGAGTCTCTGGTTTAATTCCTAGGTCCTTGATCCACTTTGAGTTGAGTTTTGTGCATGGTGAGGGATAGGGGTTTAATTTCATTTTGTTGCATATGGATTTCCAGTTTTTTCCAGCATTTGTTGAAGAGGCTATCTTTTCTCCAATGCATGTTTTTGGCACCTTTGTCTAATATAAGATAATTGTAATTTTGTGGGTTAGTCATAGAACTTGAAACACTGGCCAGATCATAGACAGATGAAAGAAATTAAAGGGGTACATATAGGAAAAGAAGCACTATTTGCTGACGATATGATTCTATACCAAAAATCTCCACCAGAAAACTTCTAGAACTAGTAAATGATGAATTCAGTAAAGTAGCACAAAAAAAGTAGTATAAAATCAACACCCATAAATCAAAGGCATTCTGTATATCAGTGACAAATCCTCTGAAAAGAAAATGAGGAATACTACCCCATTTACAATAGCCTCAAAAAAAAAAAAAAGATTTGGGAATCAACTTAATGAAAGAGGTGAAAGATCTATACAATGAAAACCACAGAACCCTAAAGAAAGAAATCAAAGAAGATCTTAGAAGATGGAAAGATCTACCTCGCTCTTGGATAGGCAAAATTAATATTATCAAAATGACCATACTACCAAAAGCACTATACAGATTTAATGCAATTCTGATCAAAATCCCAATGGCATTCCTCACAAAAATAGAAAAAGAAATCATGAAATTCATCTAGAAAAATAAGAGACCCAGATAGCTAAAGCAATCCTTAGCAGGAAGAGTGAAGCAGGTGGCATCACTATATCAAACTTAAAAAATTTTTTTTTAAGGTTTTGATAGACCTTTATTTTACTTATTTGTATGTGGTGATGAGAATCTAATCCAAGGCCTCACACATGTTAGGCAAGCACTCTACCACTGAGCCACAACCCTAGCCCCTCCATTTTCTTTTTAAAGATTTCTTCTTTTGTGTCTCCCACTATTGTTTTCTTCATCTAGAATGACAAATATTCAAGGGTTGAACTATTTTTCTTTTCTTTTCTTTTTGGTGCTGGGGATTGAACCCAGGGCCTTGTTCTTGCAAGGCAAGCACTCTACCAACTGAGCTACATCCATAGCTTTGGACTATTTTGTCTTTTGGGAAAATGGAGATTGAATTCTGGAAGTATGTTTTAATCTTTGTTCTCTATTTGGTTTTGTTGTGTCCAGCTTTTCTTTTTTCGTGCTTGACAGTACAGATTTAGTTTCTATTATTTTTAGTTTCCAGGTAGCATTTTCATGCCATGTTTGCCTTTTTGTGCCCAGTTTTATTGGAGCGATCTTTCTCATTTTCCTGTGAGCATGAAGCAATAATTAAAATTATTCTTCTGTGCTCTCAGGGATCTGTGTCAGAAGAGGTAGTCTCTAATTCTGTCTCTTGCACTATAGAATTTTCTGGCTTATTTTCATTTGCTCATCTTTGGGAAAGACACTCTGTCGCAGTCTTGGGGATGTGGGGGTGTGCCTGAATTCAGCCACAGACTCACTGTATTTTTAAAAATGCAATAAACCATTGCAGTGTGTTGAACTGCTCTTGCAGAAGAGAAACACTGACTGCGGTATCCGAAAAATAGCAGAGGTTGGCAAGACTGGCAGCTGAGAGTTTTATAGTATCAATTTGCAGAATTTAGGGATGTGAGCACTGCAAATCCAATTTGCAGCCTCTGAGCAGCTTCCTGCATCTGTGTTTGAACGGGGCCCCGAAGGAACAGTTCTGTTTGTTCTCAGTGGAAAAAATAACTGAAGCCTGCTTCTGAGTTGAGGTCTAGGATTAATTTTCCGATTGAATAGTCAACTGGTATCAAGAGGTGTGTTTTAAGCTGGCAAAGAGATGTGGTGCTCAGAAGTGTGAAAGCCTGAGAAAGTGTAAATTAAAATCGGTGTAACCATCTAAGATGTTTGTTTTCTGGCTTAAAAACTCTTTAATTGACATTATTTAGGGGCTGCAAAGTCACATACCGGAAGTCATAAAGTTATCTCTATTTTGTTTGATTTCAGCTTACTGATTTTAGTCTTATTTTCTAACAAAAATAGGTAGAAAGCTATGCAAGTATAGTTTTTAAGAAGAGATTTTGCTTAGTGTGAATTTCATAGAATTTTGAGAGACAAAGAGATTTTGCATTCACAAGCCAAATAGTACATTTTTGAAGATGAATATTTTTTATTACTTTTTAATATTGTTTCCTCTACATTTTTGTGCATTAGAAAAGTTATACAACATGGGAGGCTGAGGTAGGAGGATTGTGACTTCAAAGCCAGCCTCAGCAATGAGGAGGTGCTAAGCAAAATACAAAAATAGGGCTGGGAATGTGGTTTAGTGGTTGAGTGCCTCTGAGTTCAATAGCCCATATCAGAATGAAAGAAAGAAAGAAAGAAGGAAGGAAGGAAGTAAGGAAGGAAGGAAGGAAAATAAATACATATTCTACTTTTTTAATCTATCCTCGAGTAACTTTTTTATGTTTTTATTTTTATTTGAAGTGTAATTTAATGTTAATCTTCCTAAAATACCAGTTCAGTGCTATGAATAAAACAGAAAAGTTGTTCCTTGAGAAATTGTTGGTTCCAAAGATTTCTTCACCAGTAAACATGGTTTTATCTTAAATGACTCTTGAAATAACACTTGTTCATTATAAAGAATATAATAAATAAATTTGTAAAGAATAAAGAAAAGAGTCCTTGATATTCTACTTCTGAAAGAAGTTCAATTAGTATTTTGATAACAGTCATTTCAGGAATTTGTTTTTGCAAAACTGTACACACACACACACACACACACACAATGTTTCAAAAGTGGAATCCTGTGGAAAAGTTGTTGTTATTGTCTTGGACTGATCCACAATTTCCCTTCCCTCATTTCATACCTTCTCTCTCTGTTATGCCAGGTAGCTCTTTCTGAAAAGAGTTACCTACTATGTCGATCTCAACAGGATCAGAGTCTCCAAGGAACTTGCTAGAAATGCATATTTTCAGACTTCACCCCAGACCTACTGAATCAAATACTCTGCAGGTGGATCCTGGCAATCTTAAGAAAATCTTCGTGTGATTTTTCACCTTCTTTTCCTTCTGTGGGGTCTTACTACATTGCTTAGGTTGTTCTCAAACTCATGAACCTCCTGCCTCTGCCTCCTGGGTAGCTGGGATTACAGGTGTGTGCCACCTCATTCA
Source organism: Urocitellus parryii (assembly GCF_045843805.1). Classification (NCBI taxonomy): domain Eukaryota; kingdom Metazoa; phylum Chordata; class Mammalia; order Rodentia; family Sciuridae; genus Urocitellus; species Urocitellus parryii. The sequence continues at coordinate 58,915,860 of NC_135531.1, read as the reverse complement.
GCTGAAGTGACTCTGATGAGTGCTAAAGTTTGAGAGCTACTGATACCACAGTCAGTGTTTCTTTTTTTCTGCAAACATTTCCATATTTTCTGTACTCATATCTCTCTCACACACATATGCACACACTGATAAAGCCTTAATAGAATATATTTTTTAAAAATGCTAGATCATATTGTGTAGATGTTTGTATATATCCAACTCAACAACACTTACAAACTCCTCCAAATCATCAAATGTAACTCCAATTTGTGGAATGGGTCTGGATCAAGCCACTTTCCTGATGGATCTTTCTTTGGGTTTTTGGAAACCACAAATGATTATTCACTAGACTTTTTCTTGTCAATCATATATCCTTATGTATTGATACCCTCATCTCTGTGCAATAGATTCCTGGGAGTGGAATCATTGTATGGAGGTGTATCTATTCCAAATTTTAAGGAATTTCTTTGCAAATGAGATGTATTAGTTCACATTTTATTCAGCCACTTTCAGAAGTATTTTATGTCTATTTTTTATCTTTAATAACTGATAACTATGAAATTGGGGATTATTTCATATTCATTGCTTAAGGCAAATAGTGTGTTAAGTTTTATATGTTACATTGATTAATTTTTTAAGAGGAATCCTTTTGTTGTTATAATCCTTTTTTTTTAAACCACAGTACTCCACTTCTCTGTTACTTGTGTTCTAGCTGGGAAAAACATTTTTTTTAAAAAATATCCTTTTATTAGTCACTAATAGACCTTTATTTTATTTATTGATATGTGGTGCTAAGAATTGAACCCACTGCCTCACACATGCCAGGCAAGTGCGCTACCGCTGAGCCCCACCTCCAACCCCTAGGATGAACATATAATCCCTAGAGATTTTTATGACATCTGCAGAGGGTGCACCTGTGAGCCTTCGCATGCGGATTCTTGCCTTCTTCCACCCTTCTGACATGTTGCAGAGACCTGGGAATTGCAGTAAATGACGGAGAAGAGTAGAATCCTTTCTTTCTCTGGAGGCTGTAAATTGTATAACTGTTTGGGCAGCGGAGTTTCTGTTTCCGTAACTTGTTACCAGCTGGATCTAAGTTGCTTCCCTAATCCCTCAGGATTTATATTATCCTTTTATTCTGAGTCATAGTATCCTGCTATGGTTGGTCTCAAGGTTCCTGCTGGGCTCCACTGTATGTATTCATTGAAGGTGTAGCCTGATGTGCAGAGACCTGACCCATGTCTGAGCTAAATCCTCCCCCATCCAGCCTTTTCTGTCTTCTGGGTCTTGGTGTGTCTTCCTTGAAACTTGGCTGAGATGTTCCCCTTGGCTAGTCTCCTGGAGGAGCCCACAAGGACAAATCCTAGGTTGTTTGGTTGGACTGTCTGATTCCCAGGTCCATTTTCTAATCCAGGCAGCAGCTTCCTATTGAGGCAGTAGTGAGTTGGTGGCTTCATTCTGTGCTTACCTGACAGGTGCCTCCTTCTGGACTCCTGCAGATTCCCACTGACTTGCGGTTCCTGCTGAAGATAATCCTGTCCTCCAGACCTGCTCCTTCTCTGTTTGTGGTTCTGCATCTCCTGACGGTCTGCCCGTGACTGGTCTCTCTTGAGCACCGGCTCAGAATCTTAGTCTGTGAAGGCACCTTGGAGATCTTTGCCTGGCACACCTCACTTTGCCAATGGGGAGTTAAGGCTTCAGGAGGAGGAGTGATTTACTTGACTCAGCTGGTCTGGCACTGTGGATTTTCATATGCTATATTGGATGTCATAAAATATATATATTTTTTTGGCTTGGAAGTTTTGTTAGTGGTAGATCCTACAACAAGCCTAGGGTTTTCCCATCTTCACTGGTGACGAACATCACCTCCCCCACTGTTCATCACCACAACTCCATCTCCTCATTGGCTGGGTACTCAATGGTACCTTTTTAGCCTTTTCTTCCCTATAGTCTCCCTGGAGTTCTCCAACATGAAGAAAAGCCCCACTTCCCACTTCCTGGGTCTTACAGTGTCTTACTTTCTCACTTTTTTGGTTCTGCTAGAAGATATTGCTGGTAACTAAGTCGAGGCAAGTCCTGACCTTCTAAAGCTCATTTGCTCACAAAAACCTGGGCCTAATAATTGACAGTTATTTGTCCTATCAAGCTCAAGTGAGTAGACATTTCATTTGCTCAGGGGTCAGAATGTGTGGGTGATGCTCTTTTAAAATGTCATGCTACTGATTCTGGCCTAAAAAGTAGATTCAGAAGGGGCTTTAGCCTGAAATCAACTTCTGAATCACGTTTGCTTTGTGCAAATTGTTTTTAGCAAATTATATTAGCATTACCTGTGTCTGACTGTCCCCTATGTGTTTCTGCCCTTGTTCTAAGCTGAGCTTGCTGAAGTGGACTCTTTTGGTGGTTTTTGCTTTCTACTGACTTGATCTTTTCCTCCCTTCTCTGCTTGCTTTTCTCTCTTGTCTGTTTGCCTTCTGAGGGGGCAAATAAATTCCAAAGCAACACGTTCTAGCCATGGAGCAAAGAGGACCATGGTGACTATTTTACCATGCCTGGCCAGCAGCCACACCTGTCAATTCCTGTAACATCTTGAGCTCCTTAGCTGCTGCAAGAGATGGCTTGATTGTTCTGGCAGGAGCAGAAGGGAAAAACCACTTCTAGCAAAAGCTTTGGCTTAGAAACTTTATATAAATCCTCTACTGGTTTCATCCTTGTCCAAATTCCAAAAGAATTTTCTTTTTCTTCTCAGCACAGTGGCAGTTCATGGTGTTCCCTGCTACTGTCACCACTAAGATGATAGGTTTCTCAGGAAAGAACTGAAGATAAAACATACAGCTGCAGGAGATGGCAACAATAGCAAGTTCCTGGGCACATCTTTGAACGACTTTCTTTGTGGGCATGGGCTCACAGTTCTGCGGGTAATAGGTACCAAGTGTTCTAAAGTCTGATATTGCCTCACTTGCCATATTGCAGCGCCCCCCCCCCAATTTTGGGTAATATGAAGCCTTGTATTATTTTTAATTAAGAACTAGAAATAGTTGACATTTTGTTTGATTTTTAAATGTACTTTTCCATTTACTAAGCAAGGATTTTAGGCCTGGGGGATCTCAGGGTTTTTGCAGAAAGAACCTTTAGTGGAAGAAATAAGAAGGGATTCAGACAAAATGCTTTGTTCACATACTCTGGGAAGGTTGCTCTTATAGAAGGTGTGATTGTAGCTATACTACTTTAACAACTCCTCTTCCCCCATGAGGGTGTGTATGTTTTGGATGAGTTGTCTTAGTTCTTGCCTCCTCTTCCTCCCCATAACTTGGTATGGTCTGGTTTTAATCCTGTTATTTTTGTCAAAACCCTTCTTAGGCCTCTAATTTTCTTTCTTCTTTAATCTAAGGTGTCTTTTTCTTAAGTCCCCATTTAGTACTATGTACTGTAAGAACAGAGTGAAAAACAAGGTCCCAGGTCCCTCGTCCTGAGTCTACCTGAGAGTAGGGAGATGGACCATGAGGAGGTAAACAAATAACAGTGAGAATTTCACAGTTGTGTGTGTCGGGACAATTCAAGGCTATGCTCTGGGAGAGAATGGTGTGCATTTGTGCCATTAGATAGACGGATCCAGGATCCTTTGAAGAGTGTCCTGGTAGAGGGATCAGAAAGCACAAAGGCTTCCAAAGTGGAAGTGAATTTAAATGTTTGGGAGACAGTGTATTACGGTAAGTGTGGCTGGTGTGGTGTGAGGGAGAGGAGAGGCCCGAGTCAGGGGTGGGGCCAGGTTCTGGCTGCCTGGGCTTGCCCAGGTAGCTCAGGAGAAGTCACTGGCGGGGGCTTCTCAGGGGAGCTGCGTGATCAGAAATGTACCCCAAAATTTTACCTTTGGAGCTCAGGAGCCCTGGTGGCTCCTTTCCGGTGATCTCTGTCTGCTGAGCTTCCTTCTCCTGCTGCGTGAACTTCCCCAGGGCCCTTTCCCCCTCCTCGCCTAGTGAGCTCATCTATTCTTGTTATTTCAACCATGTCTCCTCCTTGTGTGGCCCTCCTGTCCTGCCCTGCCCTCTGCCCTGCCTCTCTTCTTTTTCCAACTGGCCTGATTGCTGTAATCACTCAGTTTTCCAGCCTGGGCTTCAAATCCAGACATTTATATTTAAAAAAAAAAAAAAAAAAAAAAACATGTTCAAGTTCTCTCTAGAGCAGACTACTTCTGGCTTCTGTTCCCATATACCTTTCTCCCAGGCATCCCATGGTAAGCCTGAGTCCTCCTAATCCCTTCAGCCCTCATCCTCATAGCTTATCAGCCATCAGCTCTGCGATGCTCAATGTTGTCCTCCCCTCTACCATGATCCTAATTCACATTTTTTTTTTACTTTTATTTTTTATTTTCTAACTTTTTTGTTGTTGTTGTAGTAGAAGGACACAATACCTTTATTTTTTGTTTATTTCTTTTTATGTGGTGCTAAGGATTGAATCCAGCACTTCACACCGAATTCACCTTTGAATGGTTGCTTTTAGCCCCTTAGAGTTCATGTTATTAGACTTTGTGAATACTTTATTCTTCCCCTTAAATATTGGTTCTTTCCCTGAATTTGTCTCTCACTTTGCAGGCATAGCTTTTCTAGTCAGACAACTCCTCTGTCCACCTGGGTGGGCTGTCTTTATTCTCTCATTTCCAGAACTTTGCCCAAGCTGCTGTGCTTCTGTATCCAAGAATATCCCTAAAGTCCTGTCAAGGTTATGATCCTGGAGAGCTGTGCATTTGGTATTTTATTGGCAGTTTTCTAAGGCTGATGCCCATTTTATGGGAAGCTACCCCCAGGACATGTTATCAACAATCAGGATGTATTGCCATCTCATGGTGCCTTCAATACAGCTAATAAAAATACATTATCATCGAAGCCTGGTGGCCCAAGAGGCCGGGCATTCCAAAGGCAATTTAAAAATGAAGATGCCAGAAACACTAGCATTTCCGTGTAATCAGAGAAATTATTTGTAGCAAAATAGAAACTGGAGTCCAATGGACAATCCTAAAAACTAAACATTTTAAATGTACCTGTTATATGTCAAACACTGCAAAGTATACTAAGGGGTTCTTGTTTAATTTTTACCACAGCCCTGCGAGGCAGGAAATGTTGTCTATTTGCAGATGAGGAGGCTGAGGGTGGTGTTCCTTCATCAACATTCATTTAGCCTGGGCCAGGGACCGGGACTGACCCGAGGAGCTGAGTGCAGGATGGCCACCTACTCAATTAGGAAGGAGCATCTTCTGGTTCTCAGTTCAGAGTGTTCTTGAACTGAACACAGATTTCCCCCCTTCCCTGTGGTGTCCCGTGCATTGTAAATGCTCATTGGTTGAATTTCTAGGCGGTCATTAAGGGGAGACAAGCTGACTCTCTGTCCCTCTGTAAGAGCATTCTGGGCAATGGCTGTGGCCATTAAGGGAAGGTCAGTTAACAAAAATTTAAAGAAAAGTGGCTCTTGGTCACATATGTGGGACCCCTTCCACCAGAAAGTCCAGCCAGGCTCTCTCCTCTCAGTTCCTCATGAAAGCAAAGCATCTTCCTACCCCAGCACCTTTGTATTTCCTTTACTGGGCACACTCTTGCTCCTTCCTTTTTTATAGTCAACTTTTATTTAATTATGTATTTGGTACCAGGGATTGAACCCAGGGGTGCTTAACCAGTCAGCCACATCCCCAGCCCTTTTTAATGTTTTATTTAGAGGCAGTGTCTCTGAGTTGCTTAGGGTCTGGCTAAGTTGCTTAGTCTGGCTTTGAACTCATGATCTTCCTGCCTCAGCCTCTTGAACCACTGGCATTAGAAGCATGCACCACTGCACCCAGCATATAATCAACTTCTTACCTTGCAGGTTTCAGCTTAAATGTTACACGCTCAGCAAAGTCTGCTAAGCACACTGATTTACATTTTAAGGAGGCTTTATTGTTATATTATTCTAGTTAGTGTCTCTTCTGTTAAATTGTAAACAATAAAACAGCAGAGATTAAAGGAAATTTTTTTTCCACTGATTTTTTCAATCCTAGTCCATGGCCTGATGTACACTATATGCCCAGTAAATATTTGTTGAGTGAATACAAGGTTCTAATTTAGTTCCATTCAAAGCACAGTGGCTGACATTCATCCTGGAGCAGTCTTTAATTTTGTTGTTTGATTATTTCTATACTGTGTTTAGTTTTTCCAGTGATATCTATTTTGGGATGAGGACAGTCATTTTTTTTTCTACTCCAGGTGTACAAAGAGACAGAGGAGGAAGGTCAAGCAGGAGTTGACTGTGATCATAATCGTCAGTAAATCTGGGGATTGGAGGAACATTTCTCAGAATTTGAGTCTTAATTAAAAATTAATATATATGTAATATATTAAAAAATATACAATAAAAATTGAGTAAGTTTTGTGAGACATACATTTCCTAGCTGAAAACTAGATTTAACAGTAAGGAAGTTTGGTTAAAATAGCATGGAATGAAAAGTTTGCTTTCTCTAACAGATTCATGAACAATCTTCTAACTCAGAAAGGATTTTTTTTTTGCATGCCATGTCACATGAGCTCATCTCTTAAAACCCCATTCCTTAGCATTCTTGACTACTTTCTCCCAATACTCAAAGTTATTTTGATCTATATATTTGAAAAAACAGATTGAGCTATGATCTTATCCATTTAGAGTGTCTTGTAGTTCCCTGCAGAATGTTCTCACACACAGACTATTTAATTAGGACCTCACCTTACTGACTAGTGGTGGAGGTAAACTTGGCCATGTAGGTGACTTGCCCTCATGCACTGGTGCACCCATGAGTTCAATGGTCAGATCTTATATGCCAGCTGCTAAGTGAGGTACAGACAGGGGCAAATCCAGGTTTTGTGAGGAATACGCTTATGCCCTTTGAAGAATTCCCTTTCAGAGAAGGAATGTAAAATTGTGAATAAGAAATTAGATGGAAAGTGAGTATGATGAGAAATTATCAGTTTAAAAAACTGGCTAATTCCATAAGGATCTTTAAAAAAATCCAAATTCAGCTTCTCTAGATTTAGAAAAATGCCCTCAGATGTTCCAGTGTCCCCCCAACAGGAAGAGGGGTTTGTCTGAGAGGAAAGGGAAAGGAAAGAGACAGCAGCAGACTTAACTAAAGGCAGTCAAGACAGCTGCCCTACCTGCCCTGCCACTCTGGACCCATGGAACAATTTAATTAATCAATTAATTTTTTGGGTAACAATTCACCTAAAACACTTTGAGCAAACACCAGATGACAAGCTAACTTCCTGATATCCCATGTTGTTGTCTTTTCTGACAGTCACACGGTGACTACCCTATACTTGTACAGGTCAACCTGTATCCCATTTCGAAGAGTTTTCTAGTTTGCAGAATAGAATAAAATGACTCTGTGAGTATATTTCTTAGGGTTCTCCCAGGATTTGGAAAAAGATTCATAAACCCAGAGCCCTGAGGTTTCATTCCTGTGGTACAGTGAATCTACGTCTGGGATCAGGATTTTTACAGAAAAATAGGCTGTCCTGCCCATGAGGATCACCAAGAGGCAATTGCACCATCACAGAAGTGATTATGAGTGATGATTATGATAAATTATTAGATGAAGACACACGAGGATGCTCCTGAAACCACAGGCGGGAATCAAGACATGTATTTCAGGGGAGGCTATGTAGGAGCTGGTTTAGAACAGTTAGTGGGATTAGCCAGGTGACAGGTTGGAAAGGAGTGGTCCAAGGAGCTGACATGTCTGAGAGAGCACACATGGGCTGATCAGCCATCAGACTGGATGGGAGGAAAGCCGTGAGCCTGGGAAAGAAATGGTTGTAGCCCTCACACCCTCATGATGGTAAAGATGGCGTTGGAGCCTGGTCTTCTGACTCTACCCCACTGAACCACAAAATGTGATGTGCCATGCATCCTCCAGTTAATTTTGCAAACTCTCCTCACCCTCCATAATGTAAAGAACAAGAACATTAACTTCTTCCAACAGATTGTGGAATTATTGAGAGCATAATAGGCAGGCCAGATTTCTCCCCTAGAGGTGTAGAAATGTGTGTGTATGTGTGTGTGTGTGTGTGTGTGTGTGTGTGTGTGTGTGAGTGTGTGTGTGTGTGTGTGTGTGTGTGTGTGTGTGTGAGAGAGAGAGAGAGAGAGAGAGAGAGAGAGAGAGAGAGAGAGAGACTTAGAAACAACTGCAGGCATAGACTGTCAAAGACTAAGCTTATCTTCCTGATAACCACAAGACCTTTGTGCCTCCTTGGAATTGAAGATGTGGTAGGACAACATATGGAGGACATCTGGGTGATCTGGGTGTGAGAAGTGCTAAGCACAGGGCAAGGTGATGGCAGGGAATTTGAAAATCTGGGTCACTAAAACAGAATACATTTAAGCATCTGACATTGTCATTTATTGTTTAGACTCTGGCTAGAGTTATTGAAAGGGACTTTCTAGGAAGAGGAAGCATAGCTTCTTGTATTCCCTTGAGAACAGATAACAGAAGCCAATAGAAGAAAAGAAGGGGATAACTGAAGTATTCATTTTCATCAGAGAATTTTGGCAGATGATTTAATACAGTTCCATCATTAAAGCACCAATTCATTTCAATGTCCTGAGTCACTCATAAATCCGATTAAGAAAATTTGTAGGTCAAGCAGGAATCACAATTTTTTTTTTGCCTTTAAACTCTCCATAAAATGTGTGAAAGGAGTTGTACATATTTTGATAAGAAGCTGAAAACACTTCAAACAAATGAGTATGTAGAGTCACCCCAAGGAGTTGTGGAACAAACATGGGTTGAATGACTTTTTTGGGTAGGAAGTTCAAAATTGACTTTCCTGGGCTGGGGTTGTGACTCAGTGGTAGAGCACTTGCCTAGCATGCGTGAGGTAAGGCACTGGGTTCAATGCTCAGCACCACATCAAAGTAAAATAAAGGTATCATGTCTGCCTACAACCAAAAAATGTTTAAAAAAATTGACTTTCCTAGTAACACAGTTGTCTATATTTTGAATTGTGACTTTTGTAGTTCTTTACACCTTTGTTTTAGATGTTACCTACATATAAAGTCATTTTGTATCAGAAGTGTTTTTTTTTAATAAAATTCAATGGTGTTCTCTGATAAGTAGATGCTGATTCATAATGGGGGGGTGCATCTAGGGAAGAGAGGAGAAATTTTGGTTTGGGCAGAGGGGAGTGGGGGAGAAAGGGGTGTGTGTGTAGGGGGAAGGACGGTGGAATATATATTACCCTTTATACATGTATGATTGTACAACTGGTGTGACTCTGCATTGTATACAGCCAGAAGAATGAGAAGTTGTGCTTCATTTGTGTACATCGTGTCAAAATGCATTCTACTGTCATATATAACTAATTAGAACAAATAAAAAAATGTGTATATGAGAAAAAAACTCAAGGTGAACAAGTAATAAAGGCACTAAATTGCATGCATGAGTGTTTAGGTTTTTCATCCACTGGATTTGTTTGTAGTCAGAGTGCTCTGGACATCTTTGTGTATCCTTGAATTTTAGACAGGAATCTATACATAGGTGATTAACATACTCTAGGCGTAGACGACTAAACATCCTCTATGATATTGTGCCACAACTGACTAAACTCAACAGGAAGCCTTCCCCCTAGCAAAACAGGGAAGAAAATAAGCCACACTGTGGTAGGCTAGAGGTTGTTAGTGGAATTTATTTTGGTAGCTGCCATTGTGTTTTTAGTGGAAGTTGGAATGACTGGAAGTGGAAATTATCTATTAAATTACATGCAGTCCTTCATTAAAGAATGGGGGCATGGGATGTTTTTGAAGTTTCATTGATGGTAGATAATTGCAAGTATCTTCCACTTCCATCAACGAATAGATAAATTATGTTACATTTATATATCCCCACTCACCTCCTCTCATCATCCAGAAACCCTGACAATAGTTGATATCTTCTTCATCTCTATAATTTTGTCATTTTGAGAATGTTGCCTACATAGTGTCACACAATGTGTGACTTTTTGAGGTTGTCAGCCTCCCCTCAACATTAATACCCTTATGATCAAGCCAACTCATTGAATGTATCAGTGCTTCATTCTTTTTATTGGTGCAGAGTATTCCATGGTATGGATATCCACAGTGTGTATAACCATTCACCTATTTTCATGATATTTTGGTTGCTTTGATTTTGGGGTTTTGTTATTCTAAATAAAGCTTCTATAAACATTTGTGTATGTGTTTTTGTTTGGACATAATTTTCATTTCTCTTGTTGTGAATGTGCAAGAGTGTGTTTGTTGGGCTATATGGTAAATGTATGATTTGCTTTTCTAAAGGAACCACCAAACTATTTTCCAGAGTGTCTGTACAAGGAATGTATGAAAGATCCAATTTCTTTGTATCCTTATGAGGATTTAACATTGCCACTCTTTTTGTCCTACCTGTTCAAATAGGTAAAACAAATATCTCAAATAGGTAAAAATAAATAGAGAACTCATTGTGGTCTCTGTTATATTTTATCATTATTTATTCTGATAAAGTAAATATAGCAAAATTTCTCATACTAACCTTCTTGAGGTGTGTAGTTCAGTGCCCTTGAGTATGTTTACTTGTGCAGCCTTCCCTACCAACCATCCCCAGGACTTTCTCATCTTCCCACACTGAGACTCTACCCATTGGACGCTCCCTCCCCATTCCTCCCTCCACAGCCGTGGCAACCACTATTCTTCTTTCTGTCTCTATATATTCGACTACTCTAAAAACATTGGTGTACAGGTATCTGCTAGAATCCCAGCTTTCATTTTTTTAGGTGTATGTCTGGGAGCAGACTTGCTAGTTTGTACGGTAATTCTGTGTTTAACTTTTGGAAAGCACCAGTCTCTTTTCCACAGCAGCTGCATCATTTTACAATCTGTTTTCTCCTCATCCTCACCAACACTTATTTTCTGCTTTTGTGTTTTGTTTTGGATAATAGTTATTCTAAGAGGCATAAAGTGATCTGATATGGACTTTGATAAAGATGTTTAAAATGAATATCAGCCATCCCCAGAGTAGAGATTTCTGATTAGAGATCCTCAGATCTTTGGAATTGCATGCAATCTTCACCCTACCTCAGGGTGAGATTTAAATGAATTTCTACAGCCCTCTGAAATTATAAGCCTTCTTCACTATCTGAATATATTTAGATTCTGAGTTGAAAAATCAAGTTCATATGGTTAGTTTAGATAGCAAAGACATCTCTAAATTTGTCTGAGTGGAAAAGTGAGGATTCAGATATCAAAATAATATAAACCTAAAAGGTTATTTGAATCCAGTTAGAGAGCCAATGTTCAGAGGATGGAGTAGTTTAGGGAGGGGATCTCTCTTTTAAAGTCAGCTGGAACACAGACAACAAAGCAGGGAAAACTCAACCAGTCTGGGTAGGCAGCTATGTTTTGTGGTTAAATTGGTGATATTAGGTCAAGTTGCTTGACTGTTGCTTAAGAGAAACTGAGTTTTTATAATGCCTTGCAAGTCAAATACAAGGGTTTTCTTTTAGGGTTTGGGGTTCTCATATCCTCAGTTTATTGATTCTTTTCTTTGATTCCTGAAGACAAGCCCTTAGAGGGTGTGAACACAATTAGGAGAGGGTCTTGGGACTTTCCTGCAGGACCAGGACTTCAGGAGGGTGGCTGCTTTGGGTATTTCAGGCCTTAGGCTGACCAGTGCCAGGAGCCCAGGGAGGGGAGATCAGGTGGCTTCAGGAGTCACTAACTACACTAGACTGTGGTCTGCTCACTGCCTTCAAGGCACTGGTAGAGGGAAGGTCTTTTTTTTTTTAAAGGGGGGGGGGAAGAGAGCGAGAGAACAAGAGAGTGAGAGAGCGGGAGAGAATTTTTTAATATTTATTTTAGTTTTTGGCGGACACAACATCTTTGTGGTGCTGAGGATCGAACCCGGGCCGCACGCATGCCAGGCAAGCACGCTACCGCTTGAGCCACATCCCCAGCCCCGAGGGAAGGTCTTTGACCTGGCCTCTTTCTCTTTTCTTATTTTAATTAAATGATTTGAAAGTCTTGAAAATTCTTACCCCATCCCAAATTGTATGTGTGCATTATGAGTATTGCCCATCTATGTCCAAAGGTATATGTCATCTCCACTCTCACTTTCCACAAGTCATATTGTTTGAAAAGAGATTTTTTTTAGAAAAAAGACATAGTGTGTGTGTTGGTGGGTGGGATGGTGGGGCAGTTAGGGAGTTAAAGGGCAAGGCTTGCTGTGGAGCTGAGGCGGCCACAGTTGTCCTTTCTCAGTGGTTCTTACATTCGTACCAGGAGAATTTCAGACCTGCCACTCAGAGTAACAGGCCTGAGTTTATTGAAGGGATAGGAAAAGGAAAAGGGGACACTCTCAAGGGAGACAGTGGGTCCTCTCAGAGGGAGAAGGGCAGTGCAGCCCTCCTGCCCTCCAGTTTTATTGGGGGTCCGAAGGTAGTTTCCAGAGTCTTGCCCAGGTCTACTCTTGAATTTTGACTGACGCAGGATGATATCAGACTTTCAAGTCTCCACTGCCCATGACAACTCTAGGTCACTTTGGCCTATACTGACCAGCTTTAATTGGAATCTTCTTATAGATTTTATGGTGGAAGGGAATTATCCTTATCTCTCTGAGTTCTGGGATCTAGTTTGTATAAGGGACACAAAAGCAAACCCCCAACACACGCACTTCAGAATAACTTCTTGTATTCTTATTGGCATATCAGGCCTGCCTTTCTCCCTCAGATAGCATGTTTTTTGCTGAGGAATGTTAAATATCCTGTTGATTTAAGCCAGGCAGAGCTGCAGGTAAATTGCTTTTTAAAAAAGCATGTGGGGATCAGCACAGTGTTCCCACAACTCACATCTATTACCTATCAGGGAGATGACATTCAGGACATTTCCTGCTTTGGCTAAGTTGGCGAGATGAGTACTTCTCCTCAGGTACACTAACAGATGTTACTGTGTTGGCCTCATAAAGTTAAAGACCCTAGTGAACCTACACAATGACCAGTGAATCTTTTGGAAATACCCAAAGGATATAATTTACCTGTTGGAAAGGAACTGCTTCAGTCTCCTTCTCTTCAGACATTGCCTTATGGAAAAGCCCGGTTAGGATTTCCACATGCAAACCCAGCAGAGAAGAGTCAGAGAGCCAGGCTGTGAGCCACCATTAGTATCATTTTAAAAATGAAAAGCCTTTTAAAAAGAAAAATTGGATATGAACCTAACTCAGAAATTACAGCGGGAAATATGAAACAGTATGACAACAAACTTCAAGTTCCAAGAGAGTCCAGCAACTACCCAGGGTTGTGGCACCTTTAAGAGCATCTGACAGGAACAAACACAATGAAGGCTGTTCCTTGTGTCCCCCGGCAGGTCACATTTTCACCTTGCTGTACCGCTGTTAGCTCTCTTTGATTAGTCAGTAGGTTCAGTGACCACATGGTATCACCACATCTGGGCTAAAGGCCTAGGAGATCTCGCTCTCTCCACCAGCCCATGCATCACTGTGTCTTGGGTTTCTCTACTGTGGTTTGTTAATATTTGACAGAGGCAAGGTGGAGGGGACACATACGCAATTTGGGGAGGGCAAATGAAACCTTTCATGGATATGTTGAAGGGTCTAATGTTTTTGGAAATGAGATGTTAAGACATTTTGGAACTTCAGTGCTTATATGCATGACTTTGACCTCCTTTCTCTAAATGGCAATTAATCCCATGAATTGCTTTGTCTTTACATAGTGTTTAAAATAGAGGTGGAAGGAACCAGCAATCCCACAACCAATGGGTAGCTCCAAGCATTCAGAGTCCAAGGAATTAAAATCCATACATTAAAGAGATGTCTGCTCTTCCAGGTTCACTGCTGTACTATTTACAACAGTCAAGACGTGGAGTCAACCCAAGTGTCAACTAAGGCATGAATGAATTTTTAAAACATGATTTATATAGACAATGGAATACTATTCAGTCTTTAAAAAAAACCCAGGAAATTCTATTATTTGTGAAACATAGATTAAACTAGAGGACATTGTGCTAAATGCGATAAGCTAGGCACCGAGAGACCTATACCATATGATCTCACACATGCCATCTACAAGGGTTGAACTTGTAGAAATGGAAAATAGAATGGTGGTTACCAGAGGCTGGGAAGGGATGGCCATGTGGGGAAAAGGAGACATTGGTCAATGGGAATGAGCTTTTAGTTAGGAGGAATAAGTCCTCATGTTCTATTACATAGTAAGGTGACTACAGATGATAATAATGTATTTATGTTGCAAAATAGATAAAAGGAAGGATTTTAAGTGCTCTCACTACAAGGAAAAGATAAATATCTCAGGTAGTGGGTTTGATAATTAGCCTGATTTGACCACTTCACAATGCTTACATGTATCAAAACATTCCACTGTACCCTATAAACATGCACAATTTTATTTTTTTGTCAGTTAAAAATAAAATATAAAAAATGAAAAAGTGGAAAATGAAACCTAGGTAGAGGATCTTGCAATGGTTGTGACCAAAGCAAGCAAACATTGAGTCGGGCGTAACAACTTTAAAGATTGGCTCTTTTTGCCCCTCTTACTTTAACTACCCCCATCCTCGCCTTGTTCTGATGCCCTTCTTTACTCAACCATTGCTCCCACCTTCTCTGTTGATACTAACTTCACTCTGCCTTATCGCTGTCTCTCTCCAGCTTTTAACTATGTGATAGTTGATGTGAGCATTAAGTACTGCCTGGTGAATAGTAAGCACTCAATAAATGTTTATTGACTGACCTAATGATAAATACTGGGATCAGAATCATGCTTCTCAGTTTTTCCATAAATTAAAGCCACATGGTGGCCACTGTCCTATCTAGATTAGTCCCTCTCTCCAAATCTTGGCTGTTCATGCCTCTGAAAGAAGTCCCAGCCCTTTGGCTTTATTAGTGGATTTTAGGGGAGGGAGAGGGGAAATGGGAAGCAAGGCAGCACCTGCAGGAGATATGGTTGAGAGTCTTTCTTATGGCTCAGAGGAAATCTAGTCTCTGGCCAGAATTTTTAGGGATGGGAGGCTGGGTTTTGTAGATCATGTTATCATCACAGATTTTGACCTCTACAGATAGAAATGACCTTGGCAGTGAATGTTATTAGTTCTTGTAAGCAGGTCAGTGTAAATCAGTGACTCTGCCCATTATCTGCTTGGATCTGGGTTTCAGGAGGGCTGGCTCTGTGTTGCTGTTCAGAGATTGCTGCTTTATCATGGCAGTTAGCTTAACTCAGGGGGAATAAACTGTTTAACACAGGATACTTGGGCAGAAGAAAGTCCAGCAGCCACCAAAGCTCTGAGTGGAGCTGAGGCAGGGAAGGGTCTGAGTTCCTCCACACCACACCCTGAATCCACATTCCTTCAGCAAAGCTCTTTGGCCAGAAGGACAGAAATAGCCCAGAGAGGAAACAGATGAAATCCCGTTGTTGTCCTTAGCCTCTAAGGTAGACTATTCAAATGAAGGCCATTCCAAATAAACCAACCAACAAGCAAAACAAACATTCTGCATCAAAGTTAAGCATCTTGTGTGAAAATGTACAATATCGTTAAAAAAAAAAAAAGAAGTCTACTTGAGTGTATTTGTCACAGTTCATTTGCTTTTGCACTTGAATGTGAGCCCTGGGAGAGGAGAGCTGCAGCTCTGCTTCTCCCTGCTGAGCTCTAGGTCCTGTGCAGGGGAAACAGAGAGGATGTGTAGCAACAATATGAGTGAATGAAACACATGAAGGAAGATCAGTGTAGTTTTCCATTTATAAATTTATACCCCAACTTTTAAGGAGGGTCTGGGTTAACTAAGGAGACCGGGAAAATTCTTCCCAGTGCTTCCTGCATGAGACCAGAAGCTGTTGTTACTTCTATGGTCAGAATGCTGCCGGGGGTGTGGGGGGGTGTGGGGGGTGGTGGGGGTTGGGGGGTGGGGGGTGAACAACTTCCTTGGTAGGTGCTCTCTTCCCATCTTCTCCCTTTCCTCTTTCCTCCTTCTGTTCTTCTGCCTTGGCAAATAGGATGATCTGGGGATGCGTGTGAGTGATGCATGACCGGAACCCTTAACGTGATGGGTTGTTGAGTGAATGGGGTGTCCATCTGTGAGTATCTCGAAGGGTAGCCCTGACCTGGGATCAGCAGCCCTGTCCTGTTTCTACAGAGACAGGAGTCCTGGAATTAGGACTCTGGCCCTAACCCCTTAAGCCCTCTGTCCCACCATCGTCTGAACTCTCTGTTGACCCCAGGTCTTGCTGTGGGACAGTGGGTTGCCCTCCCTACATGGTACAGCACCACCTGCTACACCCTGCATTAGCACCTGGCCCGAGTGGCCCTTACAGGCTGCATCTTCTCAGCCCTGGCCCTCCATGAATGTTTTCAACTTGTAGCTGCCTATGACCAAAGCTGAGAGGTAAATTCAGACTGTGGGATATTTGGAGGGTGAATTTGCTTTTTGGTAAGTGATGGTGTGTGAAAGGATACAGTAGCTGATGATGAGCAGGAGGCTATGGTTTGGCCACTCAGGGTTAGATGGGGCTATCAGTTCTGCTTCTAACCAGGAAACAGCCCTGAAACAGAAGAAGGGCTTGTCAGATGGGGCTGCCTGGGGAGTTCCAAACCACAGACTTAGAAATGATCTTTTAGAACTGACTCCAAGCAGAAATTGGGGAATTCCCAGATCTGCATTTATAAATTGTGATCAAATTCAATATGTCCAATTTCATTCAACTATCCCTGATCCATGAATATACAGAGGCAGGCTCATAGATTTCTATTATTTTTTTTTAATTTATAAATTCATTTGTTTTTGTTTTGTTGTCTTTAAATACAAGGTCTTCCTATGCTACTGAGGCTGGCCTCAACCTCTGGTTTCAAGCCATCCTCTTGCCTTAGCTTCCTGAGAAACTGGGACTGCAGGTGTGTGCCATCAAGACTGATCTTGTAAAGTTGTTTTTAACTTATGCAAATTTTTATTTGTCATTGAAGAATGACTCTCCACTAACTAAAGAGGTCATTACTTTTGTTCTAAGTAAGCAAAATATAAATAAATAAAAACAAAAAACCCAGAATTTTTAATCTTACTAAATGAAAATATATAAATAACTCAGGAAAATAAAAAGCTGAAGAGAACCCTCTACTGGTTGGTGAGACCAATATCTTGACTTCAGACAAACACCGTAAAATCCATTCTAGTGTCAGATGTGCTGGTGCACACCTGTAATCCCAGTAGTTTTGGATGTTAAGGCAGGAAGATCTTGAGTTCAAACCAGCCTCAGCAATTATCGAGACCCTAAGCAACTCAATGAGACCTTGTCTCTAAATAAAATATAAAAAAGGGCTGAGGATGTGGCTTCTTAGTTGTTAAGAGCCCCTGTGTTCAATTTCCAGTACACCCCCACTGCCCCACAAATCCATTCTAGTGTTTACTCTTTGTTAATAACTTTACTCTTTGCTTATGGCTTCCCCCTCCCTCTCTTATAATGGAAAACTTGGCTCTCACTATTTACAGTATATTTACTTATTTTTTCAACCCCACTACACTTGTAAAATAGTTTTATTATATTACTCACCTGTATTTTGCCAACCAGAATAGAGAGTTTGTTTACAGTTCTTTTTGCCTTACAGTCAAAACAAAGTGATTTAGTTCAGCTCTTTTCCAAATCCCTTTCAGTATGGTTATGTTGCACATTAGTAATTCAGTTAGATTCCTGGCTATTGTCTATATTTCTTTCTGAATTCTCCCATAATCCTGGTTGAGTTTTTTAAAAATTAAAAGATTAAAAATTCTGGGTTTTTTGTTTTTATTTATCTATATTTTGCTTACTTAGAACAAAATTAATAACCTTCTTTAGGTAGTGGAGAGTCATTCTTCAATGACAAATAAGAATTTACATACAGTAAAATTTACTTGTAATGTTGTAGAGTTCCAGGGTTTTTGGCAAGTGTAGCCTTGTATCTACCACCATAGGACTGCTGCCTCTGAAATTTTCTTGCGTTTCTCTATTGCATTCAAATCCTATCCTGTCTCCAACCCTAACAACTGTTATCCTGCTTTTACTTCCCATAGTTTTTCCTTTCTAGAATGTAAAATATATAGAATTATAGAATCATAGAATAGTAACCTTTTGGGCTATGGCTTCTTACATTTAGCAAAATGCATTTAAAATTTATTTGTTTTTGTGTGTATCAATAATTTGTGGCTTTGTATCACTGAGTAATATTCTACTGTATGGATATACCACAATTTGTTTAACCATTCATTTGTTGAAGGTCCAAATTCTGGAGATTATGAAAAAAGCTGCTCTAAATATTTGTGTACAGATTTTTGTGTAAACATAGTTTTCAATTCACTTGGGTAAAATACTAAGAGTGGTATTGATATTTAACTTTATGAAAAAATTGTGAAACTCTTTTCTAAAGTGATTCTTATTATTTTTTTATTCCCACTAGTAACATATGATTGTTATTCCAGTTGTCCTATATTTTTACCAGCTCATAGCATTGTTAGTTGTTTTATATTAACCATCCTAAAAGGTGGGTAACAGTATCTCAGAGTTTTAATCTGCTCTCTCCCTATGAACAATGATATTGAGCATATTTTTGTAAGCTTATTTGCCATTTATATTTTTTTATTTGATAAGGTCTCTGTTCAGAGTTTTTTCACTGGCCTTTATTATATTAGGTCATTTGTTTTCTTATTATTGAGTTCTAAGAGTTCTTTCTATATTCTGGATACAATTTTTATTTCAGATATATGATTTACAAATATTTTTCTCCCAGTGTGTGGCTTGTCTTTTAACCATGTTTTTTTTTAACATAGAGCAAAACTTTTTAATTTTGTAAAATAATTATAATTCATTGGCTTTTCTTTTTACGAATCATACTTTTTGATATTGTATCTAAAAACTCTTTGCTAAACTCAAGGTCCTATTTTCTTTATCCGTGTTTTCTTTTAGAAGTCATATAGTCTTATATTTTATGTTTAGATCTGTGATGCTTTTGAGTTAATTTTATGAATATGTATTCAACATTTAAAAAATACATTGGGTATTCAACATTCATATGTCAAACACGTTTTGAGTATGTTCAATTGTCCCAGCACCATTTGTTGAAAATACCATACTCTCTCCATTAAATTGCCTGTGTAGCTTTGAAAAAAAATTGGTTGGCTGCATTTGTAAGAGTTTATTTATAGGCTCTCTACCCTGTTCTCCTATAGGTATATATAATTTTATCAATATTACACTGTCTTTATTATGGTAGCTTTATAACCCTGAAATGGAACAGTGAGAGTCTGCTGTAGTTTGGATATTAAATACTCTGGAAGACCCATGTGCTAAAGTTGTGGTCCTAGTTTGCTGCTTGTTGGGAGGTGGTGGAATCTTTAGGAAGGAAGTTAAGTCACTGAGTGTGTGTCCTTGCAGGGGATATTTGGACCTGGGCCACCTCCTGTGCTTTCTTTTTCTTTTTTTCCCCTAGCTGCTATGAGATGAGGTAAGCAGATTTTCTGCCACATATTCTGCTATGAAGTGCTGCCTTGCCACAAGCCCAAAGCAACGGGGCCACGTGACCATGAGCTAAGGCTTTGGAACCCAGGAACCAAAATAAACCCTTCCTCCTTTTAAGCTGATTTTCTCAACTATTTTGTCATAGTGCCGAAAAGCTGACGAACACAGGTTCTCTGGCTTTGTTCTTTTTCAGAATTACTTTGGTTATTACTGTTTCCATAAAAGCTTTATAAGCAACTTCTTGCTATCTAAAATAAAGCTTCCTGGCTGGGGATGTTGGTCGGAGGGAGAGGACTTGACTACCTCTATGTGTGAGGCCTTGGGTTCAATTCCCAATACTGAAAAAAGAAGTTTAAAATAAAGCTTTTTGAGATTTTAATTTGAATTGCATTAGATCTATAAATCAAATTGGGAAAATCTGACATCTCAACAATATTAATTCCTCTAATCTGTGACCACATTTCCTTATTTCCTTAGATCTTATTTCCTTTGTAAGTGTTTGATAGCTGTCAGCATACAGATATTTATTTATTTATTTTTATTATAAAGCAAATTCCTTTAAATTTTTATTACAAAATTTATAAATATTCACACAAAATATTCACAGAACACTCCTAGACCACCATTCAGATTAAATAATTCTTAATATTTTGCCACATTTTTAATATATCTGTATTTATATTTTTGTGAAGCATTTAAAAGTAAGTTGCAGACAGCATATAGACATTGTACATATTTTGTTAGATTTTTATGCAACTAATTCACTTTTGGTGCTAGTATAGGGGTATTGTTTTTAAAATTTCAAATTATAATTATTCATTGATAGTTTTTAGGAATACAACTAATTTCTGTGTTTTGCAATGTTGCCACCCTTGCTTATTAGTTCTAGGGTGTTTTGGTTAATTTTTTGGTTCTTTAGCTTTTTATGTAGATGATCATGTCATCAACAAGTAGGGACCGTTTTATTTCTTTCTTCCTGATCCTGAGCATTTGTTTGTTTACCTTGTGAAATTAGATAGAAATAATGAAAACAAACATGGTTTTCTTCCTGATCTTGGTGGGAAAGCATTCTCACCATAGAGTATATTGGTCCTAAGTTTTTTCCCCTCCGATGTTCTTCATTAGTTTAAGAAAGCTCCCTTCTAGTCCTAGTTTATTGATTGTTTTTTAATTTTTAATCATGAATGGATGTGAGTTTTATTAAATGCCTTTTCTGCATCTATTGAGATTGTATTGTTTTTTGCTTTCATCTGTTAATATAGGCCATTACACAGACTCATACTTTAATGTTAAAACAGCCTTACATTCCTGGGATGAACTACACTGGTTGTAATGTATTATGTTTTTAATGTATTTTTGGGTTCAATTTGCTAATACTTTGTGGAGGACTTTGTATCTATATTTATTGAGGGATGCTGGTCCATAATTTGTTTGTTTCTTTATATTTATAGTGCTTTGTCAGGTTTCAGCAGTAGTGTAATTTCATATTTATTTGAAGAAATTGATTGTTCATAAGTAGACCTGGAACAGCTTGTGCTTGTGAAATGTGAGGAAACAAAATGATGAAGAATAGTATAATACCACAGGTAGTTCACCTGTTTAAAGTGAAAGCATGGGTCTCCTGATTTCCCTTCATTTCCCCTACCTCTTGGTGCAGTGGATGCTTTTTTCTCCTCCACAAGTGGCTTGGCACCTACAATACCAAGACCAGTGCAGGTGTATATCTTGCTGCTGAAACTGTACCAGTCTTTTCCAAAGGACAGGGTCTGAAAGTTCCAGGAAACCTGGACCCAATTTGCATAGAAATTTGCATGCATGTTAGCCAGTGGGAAGAAATAGGAAATAAGTACTTGGAACTGGCACAAATTTCAGTGAACTTTTCCCTTGAAATGATCAGCATGCTTCCATTATACACAGAACAATAGGAAAGTCCTCATTAAACTAATAGAACAGAGACATATTTCTACTACTTGAAGTCTAGGCTCTTAATCTAGTTCATGAGTTGCCCTTCTTTCAATCTCTCTTAGAGGAAAAAAATGGAAGAAAATAAGAAAGTGGCATGAAGATATAACTTTGTTCTGGGATTGGAGATCATCACTTTGGTTATTGACTATTGGATATAATTATATGAATATTAAATAAAATGAACATTTGTTAAGAGTGATTTCCCTATTTGCTGCTCATTGTGGTTTCCCCAAATACAATTCTCTCTCTTTTCTCTTTCACTTGTTGAATGGAAAACCAAGGAAATGAAAAAAAATTGATGTATGGACATGAATTTTTTATAAAAATGCAATTTTTGATGAAGCAGTTATGAAACAATTCTTAACCTCCCCATGAAGGATTTCTTAATGTTAGTATGGAAAACCTATTTATCAGAGGCCAGACTAGGGAAACTCATGGCCCAAGCAAATCCTGGGGGATGAGTTCCAGCAACATATATCCTCCTATGCATTCTGCTATTCTTCTGGGACCTCTTAGTCTCTCTATATTGCTTTCTTCATCATTGTTTTTAAACATACTTCTCTGTTTTCATTATGTCTTTCCCTCTGGCCATAGTCCTGGTATTGAGGATCAGGGCTAAATGTTAAATCCCAGATGATATAGTTTTCTTGCTGACACAACGTACCTTTGCTTCTCGGGATGGGTAAGGGGTTGGTTCCTGGAGACAGAATGGTAGGATAAAAGCACAGGAAGAGGAAATTGGGCCACTGGCATGTTTCCAGGTCTGTTGTCTTCAATCCTGAACAAATAGAAATTTTTGGCAGAGCTATTTGAGATGTGGTCTTGACATATTTGTGAACATTGGCACTCAGAATTCTGGAGAGACAGAAATATGATAGTATTTGGGGTGGAAGAGGGAAGAGGCTGCCAAGGGTTGTCCCTTCTGAGTAGGTGTTGTTTATAAGGTGAATTTTTGTAACTTGGGAGTGATTACAAAAGTTTGTATGGCAAGTTAAATGTTTTCCAAAGAAAGGAATATGGACTAATAATGCAGACGGCTTCTGAGCTGAAGTATCCTTTCCTTTCTTATTTGGCATAATTCATGTTTACTGGTAGGGATAGGAGAATGAAGGGGAGGGGAAACAAAACTTAGAATGGCAAATGGATGCCTTTAAACAGAAATCATAAGGGGAAATGAAAAGCCTGAGACTGAGCACATCTTGGATTTTAGCTCTTAGCAGGGATACTCAGGTTGAGCTAGTCCTCCTAAAGCAGCCCTGTAAGGTAGGGAATTTATTTAAGCCCCAGATGTCTCAGTTTCTACCTGTGGAGAGGGAGCATAGTTGTAGTAGTTGGCCTTAAGAAGTGCCTAGACAGCAATGATACCTAGTTAATTTCTTTATCATCGTCTCTGGCACCAGATAGGGGGATGATCAAGGTCACTAGATAAGAACAGGAAATATGAGGGCAGGATTTAAAGAACAGTAAAGCCAGTCTCTAGGTTTGGGGATTAAAATACAGTGAGGTGGGAATACAAGACGGAGACTCTCTCTCTGCCAAGTTTTTTGATCAAATAGTTGAAGGAGTGAGGAAAAATGAAATTAGAACTGATTACAGGTTCATTCCCGGGAGGCACTGAACAATGTTACTGGGTGTTGAAAAAGAGGTTTGGATGCCATTCAGACAGAAATGAAATAATAATGCCCACAGCATGCATAAAATTTCTTTTATTGTTAATATTATTTTAATATTAATATTATTATTGTTAATATTATTGTTAATATTATTAATAATAATATTGTTAATATTATTTTTAATGATATTTTAAAGCCATCATTTACTGTATGAATATATATTTTTTCCACTACTGGGGACTGAACTCAGTGTACCACTGAGCTACACTTACCACCTTTTTAATTTTTTCTTTTGATGTGGTATCTCGCTAAGTGCTGAGGGTCTCACCAATTTGCTGAGGATTGACCTAGAAATTATGTTCTTTCTGCCTCAGCCTCCCCATTACAGGTGTGTACCTCTGTGCCCAGCTAAAATAGATTTAAATTTTAGATTATAACACATGCAAAGCATCAGTATGTGGAACCCTGGTAGCAGATTCCAAGTATTACTCTCATGCTGAGCTGTTCTCTTGCCTATCAATCCAGTCATGGAGTTTCTGAACAGTCATCTCTTGGAATACTGCCTTGACTTATTTAGGTGTCATCTCTGTGAGTCTCTTTCACTTGTCCTATAATGGAGAGTTGATGTGGTAGTCAGAGTTCCCTCTTCATGGATCAGTTGTCCTGTCCAGTGTGTGCTTAAACAAAGATGAGAGGTTGTCAGCTAATCTCTTCTCATGTAAAACACAGGCTTATAATCTGAATTTGATTCACTCAACCATGAAAAATTAAGAACTAACCAGAGGAGATGGATTTTTTTCTTAAACTGATAATCTGTGAGGTACCAGGCACCTTTGTTTCCTGAATTAGTCTCAAACATTAATTTATTGCCTAAAAATGCATTGATTAAGAATTATTGCTAAAAAAAAAAGAATTATTGCTTCCTGTGTTTTGAAGACAAGTCTGCATAGTGCCTGGGTCAGTTTGCAGTACAGTGTCCCTCAGTATCAGGGAGTTTGGTTGCAGGACTGCTGTGGATAGCCAAATCTGTGGATGTTCAAGTCCCTTCTATAAAATGATACAATATCTGCATGTAATCTGTACAAATCCTCCCATATATTTTAAATCACCTCTAGATTACTTATAATACCCAATACAATGTAAATATCATGTAAATTAATGCACAGCATTGTGTAGGGAATAATGACAAGAAAAATGTCAGTACATGTTCAGTTACAGAGCTAATATTTTTCCATGAATATTTTCCATCTGTGGTTGGTTGAATCTGCAGATGCAGAACCTGAGGGTATGAAGAGCCAATTATATTTCCAATGTAAGAGCCTGATTTGAGACGCAGTATTCTTTTTTTCCCATGTTATTTATTTGTTGGTGGCAAGATGGTACATCTTTTGTGGCCTGGGTTTTGCTTGTGTTTGCTGTTTTGACTTTGACTTAAATTTGAGAGAGCATGCTCATTGCAGTTATACAGCTCAGAGCAGTGGTGTCCTGTTCCCTTTGCTAGACAGTGCTGTGGCCCCAGGAGATCCTCAGGTGGCCAGTCTGGGCACCTAGTTCCTGCCAGGGTTTGTTTCTGTTTGCTTTGTTATGGAAACAGCACTTCTCTCTTACCTGGTTAACCCCAGCTGCTGCAGGCGGTTAGTGACATTCTTCAGACTTTTCCCGGATGTGTATTTTTCAACATCAATTGTAGTAATATCTGGGCTCAAGGATGAAGGTCATTTAAAGGATTGTTTGAGGATTTGGAGAAAATATTTGTTTCTCCTACATGAATCTGGCTTATAAATATTTAATTAAACTAAATACTAAGGGGAAAAATATGAATTCTTCATAAAGTTTATGTTTAGGATGCAAATCTCATGACTAAATGCTGCTCTATACTGCTCATGCTCAGAATTCCCACTTGGTTCTCACTATAAAGAGGCTGGGACTGGGGATGTGGCTCAGTGGGAGAGCTCTTCCCTAGCATGGCAAGGCTCCAGGTTCAATGACCAGAAATGGAGAAGGAACAAGAAAAAGGACCTTGCTTGCTCTTAGTAGAAGTGACCTGTTTACATGCTTAGCCTAAAGTGCTTTCCTTATCTGAATAGTTGGAGCATTTATTAAAATGGAGTATCTAGAATGAATTTTTAAAAAATCTTGAAAAATCCTGCCAAGCAAATGTATTAATTAACATGATGAGACTCCATAATTCCATAGTTATTGCTTTTAGCTCTATACTCAATGGTGTAAATACAGGCCTGTTGGCAAATCACTTAACATGCTTAATATGCTCCTATTAAAACCCCAGCCTGAAGATCTTTATGCCTCCCCTTTCCCCCTCCTTCCTTATGGCTGTCTTCCTGGGGATCCGCTTATTAAACTGGTCTTGTTAGTTGGATTGTTAAACTCCTTTGTTTTGCTCTGTCTTTAACCTTGTTCTTCTCATGTTGTAGCTAATCTCCCCACTGACTTCCCTGTAGTGTTAGCCTCTGTTCCTTTCTTGGAAATCTCTTTGTCTACTATTAAAGTCTTATTTGGAAAAACTGGAATGATGACAAGACTTAGGTTGCATGCAACAATATATCAACACCACAATAATAATGTAGAACATGGTTGTGTTTCTATTTATTATTGAATGTCTACTCTTTATGACTTTCGTTTACTTATTAAAAGTTTATTGAGTGCCACCTACATGTCAGGTATTGGAAATATAAAAAGAACTGGGCTCATAGTTTTCTGGGCATGGGGGGTGTTAGAAGAAAGATAAATCATAATTGCAGCTAGAAGCATGTGCAAGAGTCTCATGTGTAAACTTATTATTGTATTAGTCAGAGCAGCAGAGACCTCTTGGTATCAGTCCTGGAAATGATGACATTATACTGAAAATAGAATTTATGGGAATGGAGTTTTTCTTCTTTGTATTATTAAGAGGATTCTAGACTTGTTCAAGTTAAATTTGATAAAAAGAAATATATTTTTTACATTTTTTTCTAAGAAAAATTTGATCCTCCTCATCATCTCCTGTCTACTGGGTAGCAGGAGATAACAAAATGAATACATTCTAGTAGGTATGGTCTGTTGCAGGGATATAACCAATTCCTTCAGGTTTCTCATGATAACATTTAGACACTATTCTCAGTCTTTTCAATATTTGACTCCCTTTCCAGTATGGTTTCTGGGGTGGGGTAGGGGAGGAGGGCTGGGGACAGGGCTGTTAGGGGTTGAGGATTTCTAGCTTCATGCCACTCCTCAATGGGCTCATCCATCCTTGGGTGTCTGCTTGCCTCTGTGGTTGCAGCTGTGTGGTTTGGTCTCTTACACTTGGGTCAGGGCCTGGCTGACCTTGACTCCACATCCTCTCAGCTCTTGCCAGCACTCTTCTGGATGGACTCTGGCACATCTCCATCATACCCTCCACTAGCCACAGCCTAGGCTGTCACCTAATAATCTCCCAGGTAGGATCTGCTGTCTCTTGACTCATGACCATCTTCATCCTTGTTGGGGGTGCACAGAGCAGCCTGGTCCTGCTGGCACCATATCAGAGCTGAAGCTATCAGGGGAAAGCTAAATGCTATCCTTCCCTTAGCCTGGCCACTTTGCCTTGCTGTGTTTACTGTGCTCTGATCATCCTCTGGGCTGATGCAAGAGCAGCCTCCCCAAATCAAAATGGCCATATGCTACTCACTCCTGGAGGGCACGTAGCTTATCTGACAACCTTTCCATCTTTGCAGCCAGAACCACAGCAGGGCAATCAGGACTCAAGTTTCTCTTCTGTCTCTCCTGACAATCACCCAGAAGGGGGGAATCTTGGGATTTTCCCCTTATATGCTCTTTTCGTCTCCTGTCTTAAGGCAACATGCTTTGTTGCTAGCCTTTTTCTTTTATTAAAAACCATGAGGGCTGGGGTCATGGCTCAGAGGTAGAACACTTGCCATGTGTGAGGCACTGGGTTTTATTCTCAGCACCACATATGAATAAATAAAATAAAGTCCATCGACAACTTAAAAAAATACCATGACCTGCTTTTGATAAAGCCGGCATTTCTAGCTCATTGTCATATTATGAAATCATATTTTCGATGTCAGAATATGATCCTTCTCTTTTCGTTTTTGCTGTATCAGTGTTAAAATGTCTTCTCACTCCCATCCCTGAAATTCTCAAAACAGGTGGATGCTTCAGAGTGATACAAGAAAGATTCAATACTTAAAATGAGAGAAAGAAAGAAAAGAAAAAAAATGCACATCATTGTTTTTCAAACTTCTTATCATAGTTGTCAATAACTAAAAAAAGTAACTCCTTCTGTGCAAGTTGGAAATATTTGCATCACACTGTGATTTTAGGGACTAAGGTATTCAAAATTTCTAGGGTGAATGCTGACCATTCAGTAACAGGCACGTGTTCCCAGAGGCAAGGGCTTCTATTGTGCCTATTATAGTTTGGTCCTGTGACGTTTCTCAAAGGCTCATGTGTTGAAGGCTTGGTCCCCCATGCAGTTCAGAGGTAGGGCCTTTGGGAAGTAACTGGATCATGGGGGCTCTAACCTCATCAATGGATTCATCTAGTGATGGGCTCCCATTGAGTGGATTACTGGAGGCAGAGGAAGAGGTGAGAGGACCTAGTTGGAAGAGGTGGGTCACTGGGTGCATTCCTTTGAAGAATACATCTTGTCTCTGACCCCTTCCCCACTCTCTCTCTGCTTCCCAGATGCCACTGGTGAGCAGCTTAACTCTGCCATGTCCTTCCACCTGCGGTTCTGCTTCACCACAGGACCAGTAGCAATGGAGGCAGCCGACATGGACCCTGAGCCAAAATAAATCGTTCCTCCCTTAAGTTGTTTTCTTAGGTATTTTGTCTCAGTTATGAAAGCTGACTAATATTAGGAGCCCCATTATCAAGTAGGCAGCTTATACTCGTACATAGGTAGAAAATGTTACCTGGGGATTATATTCCTAAGTACCAGATATGGCTAGTTGCCAAGCACCATTGAAGGAATGCTAAAGAACACTGCACAATGGGAAAAGTCCAGGCTAGAGAATGGACAGTACAGATCCCATGATTAATCCTGCCTGTCAAACCATCCGTTGTTTCACAGGCAAATGGGTAAAATAAAAATGGGTTGTTGTAAAATACAAATAAATTAATGTAAATGAAGGTGCTTTGAATATGCCAGTTTGCCTTAAGAAATGTTATGCATGAAAATTTAAAATAATACAGATATGCTTTTCCTGTTGTGTCACTAGATTATAGAGACCATTTGTAATGATAATAATGATTGTATTTTACAGGTAAAAAGAGTAAATGGCTCTATGAATAAAGATGATAAGTGGTTCCTGGAGGCAGCATGTCTTTCGCCTTGAGTGAATGAATAGAAGAGGTTTGGAAATCTAAGGGACAATTTAAAAAGAGAAGAGAAAATGGTGTGTTGGAAGCCAGGGGAGGGGAGAATTTCAAGAAGGGAGTAGGTATCAAAATTAGCAGACAGAGAGAGGTCAGGAGATTGCATCTGGACACTAAGACTCAGTGGTGACTTTGGTCAAGTTGTGTCAGAGGTAGGATGTCAGCCAGGGTGAGCTGGGGAGACAGGGAAATGCCAGAGAACACGGGGAGTGGTGGGTGGGAGGATACAGCCTGACATACAGGGACGGAGTACACAGGGAGTTTGAAGAGAAATGTCCTCTTCTGAGACTTGAGGAAAGATGTAAAGGAGGCTCATGGGTAGAACCAGGACCCGGAATCCACATCTTCCCAGCCTGTATATTATCCTTTCTGCTGACAAACTGTTTTTTACAAGTGGTACATAAATATGTGTATGTCAGAGTTGATGTCAGAAAACAACAACAAAATTCACACACACACACACAAATAAATAAATAAAAGTGCTAGCTCCAATATAATTGAAGACACATATATCTTGCCATTTTGTTGACTGTGTTAGGATATGAAAAACCTTTGGGGGGATTTGAAAGCCCCATACCTGTTCAAAACAACAGCTTTATACAAAATGTGCTGACTCTCAGACTTTTTCATAGCAGGAGAGGTTGAAACTCATTCCATTTAACATTAGTTTTACAATAGAGATTAGAGGTTTCATTGTTTTAATTCGCACTCAGATCTTTGTTTTGAGAATCTGGAGAGCAGGAAACTCTTGAATCTGGGCTTTTCTTCTCCTTCTCTCTTTCTCTTTGGCCTCGAAGGGCCAGAGAAACTAAATGTTGAGAGCCACAGTTTAGTCGGAATGACGCCTGACATTTTTGCCAGAGGGAATGATTGAAAGGTGACCCTGCTCAGGGATTAGGGTGGATTCTGCTGCCTCGGGCACCCGCTACTTTGGAGTTCCTGTGGAGTTCTCTTGGGGTTCCGGGAGAATTGGCACGCAGAGCCTGGTGGAGGGAGTGTGTTCCTGGGAAGTGTGTGTAGAGTGCCGATGAGAGTTCGGGAATAAAGAGTTGCTGTTTGAACCTACAAGGCTTTGTGGCGGCTCGGTTATTTGTGCCCAGCCAGACTTTGGCATTTGGTGGCCTGTACGGGGAATGCCTGAAGCTTGGAGGTAAGTGAAATTGCTCACCCCTGAAGGAGAGCGAAAGAATGGGTGACCATTTCAAAAAACAATGTATTCTTGTTTTGATTTATTTTGTTTTTATTTCAAGTTGCCTGTCCCTAGAACTTTCTCAGGCAAACTGGGGAAAATGGTTGGCTCAAGGTTTGAAGTTGTTCGCCCCTGAGGAACAGATAGAGATAGACCACAAATGCACGTCAAGAAAATAAAAAAAACTGATACAACGATTTTTGTTTCATTCTGTTTTGGTTTTGTTTTGTGTTATCTTGTTGGGTTGCGTTATCTTTATAGTAGATCAGAAATTAGTAAAAAACAAACCGAAACCTCACCCCCCATTGGCACCAAGGCCAAATTTGGGGGCCAACAGAGGTGAGACAAAAAACCTCACCCCCCCCCCACTGGTGCAAAGGCCTATCCACAAGTATGGCTGTATGCTGGACCGGTAGCCAATGATGGATAAGATCCAATTACAATGAACCAACCTAAGACAGGAGGCTGACGCCTTGAGGTCAGCTCATCCAATGACAGGTAAGGACCATATGTAGTATTGGACAACCTAAGACAGGCAAGGTCCCTAAGTCACATGCTTGTTGTTTAATTAAACAGAAGTGGGGAGATGTTGAGAGCCACAGTTTACGCCTGGCATTTTTGCCAGAGGGAATGGTTAAAAGGTGACCCTGCTCTGGGAATAGGGCAGCTCCAGGATTAGGGTGGATCCTGCTGCCTGGGGCGCCCGCTAATTTGGAGTTCCCGTGGAGTTCTCACGGGGTTCTGGGAGAATTGGCGCATGGAGCCCAGTGGAGGGAGTGTGTTCCCGGGAAGTGTGTGTAGAATGCTGGTGAGGGAATAAAGAGTTGCTGTTTGAACCTACAGTGCTTTGTGGCTGCTCGGTTATTTGTGCCCAGCCAGACTGCGGCAACTACAGGCAATTTTCCCTGGAGTCCAAGGCAGGGCAGGGTTGCTGGAATAGGAGGAGGAGGCCCACATCCCTGCCTTAGATACTGGGGCTTAGGTACTGGGGCTTAGTTCTCCGTCAGGGCTGTGTGGATACCTGTTGACCAGACTTTCTTCTTCAATGTTCTCACTTTGTCATCTTCTTGAGTCACTATTTGTGGATGCTGGAAAACTGTTGAAATGTTGAGAAATTGAGGGAAAACATCACTTAGATTCTGCTGAGGATGCAGAGGGAACAATTCAGATCTCCACAATGTGGCTTGGTCTGTTGGTCAGTGACTTTTGACATATTTTCCTCCCAGAAGCTGACTTTGCTTTGAGCACTCTCAGGGCCTTTTTTAAAAAATGAGCCTAATCTTGGCTTGTCAGACCAGCTACTTTTAATTTATAATTACCCTACATACAAGTTGGTTTTATTATCATTATAATTTTATTTAGTGCTCCTTGGTTTTTGTTGACTTTGTAGCTAAAAATTGTCAATCCCATGCCCCTTTGCCTGGGAACTCTTTAGGAATCTTCTCCCATCTGTCTGCAGTCCCTCTGTCAGAGATGCCCTTGGCTTAAGGACTTAGGTATAGTCCTGCCACGAGCCTAGAGCTGGTTCCACCCTAACCTGGACAGTTCTCTGCAGACCAAAGCACACAGTCAATGTTTAATGATTATAGCCAGGAGATTGCCAACTAGGTCTTTTGCTGCTATTTACTGCTAATTAAAAAATAATTAGGCAACAGTACACACATATATCAAACACATGAGGCTTCAGAGATGGAAAAGCTTGCTTCTGTGCTAAGCTGCCTATTTAGTAGGCCAAGCAAATGATCCACTGTGAATATGTAACAATAGCTTTTCAGAAGGGAGGGAAAGTGATAATTAATATTCTCGAACATCCATGACATACCAGACACCGCCACACCGACAGGTTTCTAAACGTTAACCAATTTTCATGACTTACTCAGTTTGATTTTTTTCCCCTCTGTAAGTCTCAGAGAGATATATGTGGTGTGTCCAAAATCACACAGCTGTTTAATGGTACTCTGGGACTACCAGAGAATGACAACAGTGAATTTCAGTGGTATGATGAATAGGATAGAATGAAATGGCCCAGGTCTCTTAACTACAGCCCAAACAAATTTCCACATTATTATTTTGTCTCTTATCTCACAATTTATGTTTCAAAATATACAATGCTTTATCTTTTAGAAAGACCCACTTTCATCAAGTAGGTCATGAAAATAATGTGTACCAATTTACTTGCTTCTATTGCTTTTTTTTTTTTTTTAGTTGTAGATGAACACAATACCTTTTTATAAAATTTATTTTTATTGGGGCTGGGGATGTGGCTCAAGTGGTAGTGCACTCACCTGGCATGCGCCCGGCACTGGGTTCGATCCTCAGAACCACATAAAAAATAAAGATGTTGTGTCCACCGAAAACTAAAAAATAAATATTTAAAAAATTCTCTCTCTCTCTCTCTCTCTCTCTCTCTCTCTCTCTCTCTCAAAGTACCTGATTCAACACCCAAAATACCACTCCTGATACTAGTTTGGTATCCCTGTTGAGAAAGAAGCAAGTGGATCTCTCTCTCTCTCTCTCTTTAAATTTATTTATTGGTTGATTGTACTGGGGATTCAACCCAGTGGTGCTTAACCACTGAGCCATATCCCCACCCCTTTTTATATTTTATTTTGAGATAAGGTCTCACTAAGTTTCTTAGGACCTTGCTAGGTGGCTGAGGCTGGCTTTGAACACGTGCTTCTTCTTCAACCTCCTGAGTTGCTGGGATTATAGGTGTGTGCCATTGCACCTGGCTGGATCTCTATTTTATGATGAATTTTCATTAATTCAGAATTTCAGAGAAAATGAAGATGAAAAAAGGTAAGTGTATGTATATGTCCTTATTCATATATTAACAAAGATTACACAACTTTTAAAGAGGCCATTTTAAAGTGGTGATCCGGTTTGATAAACATGTTAAGATAGTACTTTTAAGGGCCTTTTAAGACACCAAATTGCTTTAAAGACAATTGGTATCTTAATTAGCCAAATAATTATTTTTCAGGAACATTTGTTAGTCAGTATGAAGTATGAAGATATATTTAGTCCACATTCTAATTTAAGAAATTTTGACATCCTTTTAAAGTGTCTAGGGAAGTCTCTAATATAATTGTTTTCTGGTAATTATTCCTGTACCTCTTATAGGCCACTCTCCTTTCTTATATCCCCTGTGGAAAATGATTACCATGCTCTTCCATTTGAGGGAAAAGAATGTTCCTTAAGAAAAACAATTTCTTACTTTATAAAAACTAGTTTTAACGTCTCTGACCTAAATATGACCTTATATTTCTCTGTAAGGACCAGTTAAGGTTTATTTATATGCTTTTCCTAAAAAAAAAAAAAAAAAAGTAAAAAGTGAAAAAAAAGACGAATATAAAAAAGCAGTTCTCCTGTTAAGCTCAAGAGGAAGTTCCTTGCTTTCAAATCTGTTTAGGAGAATAAGCCTTTCTAAGTCTCCTGTGCCACCTCTCAGGCCTCCTGTTCTAGTGTTTTAAAGATATGGAGCACATTTTTAAATTAATTAATTAATTAATTAAAATGAGGTATACGTGACAGCAGAATGCATTTTGCTTCATGCAATTGCAGCACAACTTTTCATTTCTCTGATTATGCGGGATGTAGTGTCACAGCATATATGTACCTAGGGTAGGGTTGTCCATCTCATTCCACCATCTTTCCTGACCTCATGCCCCTTCCCCAACCTCCCTCCCCTTTGCCTAATCAAATTTCTCCATTTTTCCCATATCCTGTCCTGTGCCCCCACCCCCCACCCCCATTACAGATCAGCATCCACTTATCAGAGAGAACATTCAGCCTTTGTTTTTTTGGGATTGGCTTACTTCGCTCAGCATGATATTCTCCATCCATTTACCTGCAAATGCCATAATTTTATTCTCTTTTAATGCTGAGTAGTATTCCACTGTGTATATATATACCACAGTTTCTTTATACATTCATCTACTGTGGAGCATCTAGGTTGGTTCCACAGTTTAGCTATTGTGAATTATGCTGCTATAAACGTTGATTTGTTTATGTCACTGTAGTATGCTCTTTTTAAGTCCTTTGGGTATAGACTGAGGAGTGGGATAACTGGGTCAAATGGTGGTTCCATTGCCAGGTTTCCAAGGAATCTCCATACCGCTTTCCAGATTGGCTGCACCAATTTCAGTCTCACCAGCAATATATGAGTGTACCTTTTCCCCACATCCTTGTCAATAGTTATTGTTGCCTGTATTCCTGATAACTGCCATTTTGACTGGCATGAGATGAAATCTTCAAGTAGTTTTGATTTGTATTCTCTAATTACTAGAGATGTTGAACATTTTTTCATATATTTGTCGATTGAATGTATATCTTCTTCTGAGAAGTGTCTGTTAAGCTGCTTGGCCCATTCATTGATTGGGTTATTTGTTTTTTTGGTGTTAACTTTTTTGAGTTCTTTATATATCCTGGAGATTAGTGCTCTATCTAAAGTGCAGGTGGCAAAAATTTGCTCCCAAAATGCAGGCTCTCTTTTCACCTCACAGATTGTTTCTTTTGCTGAGAAGAAGCTTTTTAGTTTGAATCCATCCCATTATTAATTCTTAATTTTATTTCTTGTGCTATAGGAGTCTTGTTCAGGAAGTCAGGGCCTAATCTGACATGATGAAGATTTGGGCCTGCTTTTTCCTCTATTAGGTACAGGTCTCTGGTCTAATTCCTAGGTCTTTGATCCACTTTGAATTGAGTTTTTTGCATGGTGAGAAATAGAGGTTTATTTTCATTATTTCTGCATGTGGATTTCCAGTTCTCTTCAGCATCATTTGTTGAATAGGATATCTTTTCTCCAATGTATGTTTTTGGTGCGTTTATCTAGTATGGGAAAACTGTTTATGTGAGTTTGTCTCTGTGTTTTCTATTCTGTACCATTGATCTACATGTCTATTTTGGTGCCAATACTATGAAGGACATTCTAAGCCCCACTTGGATCAAACCAGATTGGTTTGTTCCTGGTGACTCCTTCGTCATGACTTAATTGATCTAGAAATGTTTCAGTGTAGACCTGAGGAAATTGAAAGCATTCACCTGCACCCTTGGCTTGGCCCTTGAGTGGACTCTGGGGTTTACATTTGGGGACAATTCCTGAAAGTAGAAAGCTGAAAGAGGCTGTCTTCTGTCCCCATTCCCTTTTAAGATAAAACCTTCTTTCTAGCTCTGTGTAATAGTTTGGTGGCCCTCCAGTGGCCCATGGAAATGCCCCTGCTGTGGTCTCTCAGGGTATCCCAGCTAGGCCTGAGGGTCCCGAAATTCATATAATTTATGTACTCCATTAAAAATTCTCTCTTCTGTGTTCTATTCCTTCAAAAATTCTAGGTAATAATTATGCAACCTTAAAACAGATAACCTCTTTTTATCCCCCTTTAAGAAATGAATACATTTTGGAGAATTACACAGAACCTAATTTAATCTGGACAGGAGAAGACTTTTTTTTTAAGAGAATGATTTTTTAAAAGGCGGATTTATTAAGGTACAATGTTCACATAATAAAATTCACCCATTTTAGTGTATAGCTCTCTGGGTTTTGACAAATGCACACAGTGTTATGAGCAGCCCCAAAACCTAAATATAGAACATTTCTATCACCCCCATCCCACCAAATCTCTCTGCTACCTCTTTGTTGTAGCCAGAGCATCCTCTGACTCTAATCTTGGGCAACCGGTGATCTGTTTTCTTCCCTATAGTTGTAAAACATTAAAGGTAACTTCTAGGATGTCAGATAAGTAGACTCTTTGTTTATTTAACCATGCAAGTCTGGTTTTTAACCACTCGGCAAAATCCATCTGAGATTTCATCATTTGTCCTAAGTTTGAGAACTTTGCTCTTTTGTATTGTCAAGTGGCTTTGCATTGTGAAAGGCCACAGTTTTATTCATGAAAGGATGTTTGAGTGCTTCCAGTTTGGGAGGATTATGAATAGAGCTGCTATAACCCTACACAGGTTTTTGTGGATATAGCTTCACCCAATACACTATACCTAGATAAATACCTATGAGTGAAGATGCTGAGTCAGAATGGTTGGTATTTCCGTTTTTTGTGACTTATTTTTTACTTCACCATTATTTTTCTGTACCATTAAATATTATTTATCATTATTCTTAATGACTTTATAATACCCAAGTCTAAATTTAATGATTAGAGTATCATAAACTGTGGCAGACTAATTCAGGAGATATTTTTGTACAGAGGAGCAGTTCCGTGGTTGTAGCTCTTTGCCCTGCCTAATTATAATTGCACAGTATTTATTTTGTGAATTCATTTAGGAGCAGTTAGAGCTATTATGGTCCATTACCTTGTGTGGCTATGCTCTTTACTTTTTATTTATTTGTTTTTGTTTTAGGCACAAGGGTCTGAACCCAGGGGTGCTCTACCACTGAGCCACATCCCCAGACCTTTTAATTTTTTAAATTTTTAAACAGATTCTCACTAAGTTGCTCTTAGGACCTTCCTAAGTTTCTGAGGCTGGCCTTGTACTTGTGATCCTTCTGCCTCAACCATCTGGGATTACAGGTATGCACCACTGAACCTGGCTACCCTTTAGTTTTGAGGTTTGTAAGTATGAATAGAACATTGGTCCACTGGACACTATTTTTTCCCTTGGATAAACTTAATAACACTTAACAGTTCTTCAAATGGTGACTCTAAAAATATTGATGCTCTTCACTTTCATTAAAGAATTCATGCTAGTTTTCTGAAGTGAAATTAAGGTTAGAGACTCTCATACTAAATAATCAGCTAATAACAAGATTATTTTTCTTTTTTTCCCTATTCTTCTTGCATTATTGATTCAAGTGAATGCAGTAAAGAGAATCTAGAATATGATATGCAGTTAACTAGGAAATAAGGAGTTTTAATGGAAAATTGATTGGCTCCCTAGTAAGCAAATTGGTGAGGTGCAAAAGTATATCAGCATGGTATGTGATCAATTTACCGAGCACAGTATAAGTTGCTAGGAATCAGGCCAGCAAGCATTCTATGCTAAGCAGTGTTCCAAGGCAACTGTATTTTGGCAGCTTATCCAGTTTCTACAGAAATGAGAGAAGGGCGTATTTTATTTAATCTGTATTTTGGTACCTTTTAAGTGAACAGACATTTTAAAACACAAGTAATGTTGCCACCAGCCTTTTAAGGTTTTCATGTGTTCCTGTGACCCAACCATATTTTACCCTCTGTTTTGAGGTGTTTTAAACCAAATACATTAAGTTTCTGAAAAGTTCTTTTTGCACAGAGATAGAAATATGGGCCTGAAAATAAAAGCAGAGCTTTTATGCAAGGAGGTCAGTGTTTTCACTCTGAAATGAAAGTGTGCAAACTAGTCTTCTAGTGATTTTTATAAGTGTTCTAAATGATATTTGGCATTCAGTGATTGAAAGCTTTCTAAATTCATTGCTTAGGGGCTGGAGTTGTAGCTCAGTAGTTGAGCACTTGCCTTGCATATGTGAGGCACTGGGATCAATTCTCAGTATCATGTATAAATAAATAAAAAAAAGGTCCATCAACAACTAAAAAAAATTCCAAAAAATTTATTGCTTAATATTTTTTTTTGTAAATATTTTTCCTTCATTAATTATCTCTTCTTATGTCCATTGTCCTGTCATGATCATTACAAAGCCCATTTTAGTATCCATGTGTATTGATAAAACTCGGAAGGAGAAATTTAGGTTAAATATCAGGAAGAACCTTTTTTAAAGCTAGGGCTATGGGAATACCAAGAAAATGAGAAAAATCTCTTTTTGGAAATATATAAAGAAAAACATTTCAAGTGATTGTGGACAGCTTGTCCCCTTGCCTAGAATTAAGGGGAGGTGTGAAATGATCTTTTGTGTCCATATCACTTTGAGCTTTTGTGATTCTCTGGATATCAGCAACAGAGAAACGCCCTTTATATCCAGTGAGAGGGTTATGGTTTGGTTATGAGATGTCCCTTGAAAATCTCAAGAGTTAGGCAATGCAGGAATGTTCAGAGGTGAAATGACTAGATTATGAGAACTACAACATCATCATCATATTAATACATTTAATGGATTAATAATTTGAATGGACTCCTTGGTGGTTTACTATAGACA
This sequence comes from Urocitellus parryii, assembly GCF_045843805.1. Lineage (NCBI taxonomy): Eukaryota > Metazoa > Chordata > Mammalia > Rodentia > Sciuridae > Urocitellus > Urocitellus parryii. Next base: position 58,878,159 of record NC_135531.1, on the reverse strand, counting down.
GGTGCAGTGTGACTGGAAGAAGTAGGCCATTGGCTGTCACTGGCTCCTTGCTCTCTCTGCTTCCTGGTTACCTTGAGCTGAGCAGTCCTCCTTCACCATGCCCTTCCGCCATGGACCCATAGCCATGGAGTTAGCCAACCAAGGACCTCTGAAACAGAGAGCCCCAAATAAACTTTTCTTCCTGTACATTGTTAGTGTCTGGGATTTGGGCCACAGGGAATAAAAAACTGACTAACAAAGTGAGTTTGAATAGTTTTCTTAATGGCATCTTTGTGTAGGAATCCCTCTGACAATGGGAACTGATGGCCATTTACTCTCCAAGGGATGACTGGTGGTGGAGAGAAACCCTTTACCCTGAAGGAAGGGATTCCATAGTTGGAAAGTTCTAAAATCTGCCTCCAGTAATTCTCTCCACTGGTTCCAGTTTTCCCCTGAGGCATTATGTAGCAACTCTACACTTTTTGGGGCATAATTCTTTGAAAGTCTGAGAACAGATTTTATAGCCTGCCACTAGGGTCTCCTTGTCAGCATAAATAACCTACTTGAGCAGCCTTTCTTCTCAGGGTGTGGTCTTGAGAGCTATGACTAAGCTGATTTCCCTCAACATCCAGTTCAATCACAGCGCTCCAAACTGAACAGGAGGCTCTGCATTGCCTTGCAGAGGACAATGCAACCATTCTTTCCCCGGCTCTGGATACTGTCCTGCAGTCTCCGGTCATTTTAGCTCATTTTGGCGAGCTGTGGTGCAATGTTGAACCATCCTGAGTTCACTGTATTCAAAATTTATAAGTCCTTTACACATCAGTGTTGTTTATCATCTGATCCACTTCCATTCTCTGTCACGGAGCTGAGTTTTCTTTAACCTGAGTTCCATAACTTTCACTGATAGTTGATGAAACTCATCTTGTTGGTGTTGGCCCTGTTGAGTTCCTTTTGAATCTCAGTTCACCATAACTGACCCTCCCAACCTTTCTTCTGCCAGGTAAATTTGATAAGGACACCTATGCCTTCATTGAAGCCATTAATAAACATGCACAACAGGACAGGAAGGTTTCTCATTCTTACAGTTATTTCTTTGTTTGATCCCAGTGTGTAAGGAAATGTTCAGGCTAGTGGCTCCATGGGGCCTCTACCGATCTTGGATCAACTTAACTTTGCAAATATGAAAATGAAATTTTTCTTTCAAATTGGGTGTGATATATAAATCTTATTGTAAACTGCTTCTTATGTAGATTTTAAATGAGGAAATACTGGAATTATAGAGAGTAGTACAGAAAATAACAAAGCTCTCCTTGAACTTAACACAAAGTTTAGATGGGTTGAGGGGCTAATATTCAGAGTGCTAAAGAATATTCACAGCTACAGAGAACTCACGCAGTTTCCAGCACTGAACACATGTACTAGATGGGCTTATGGAAAAGTTTCTCTCTGGGATGAGATCACCTGATGTGTGTGATCTCAAACTTCTGGGTTGACTGGGTGCTTTCAATCATGTTGCTTTCTGTGGCTGCTCTTTCTACCATTTCTCCATGTTCTTAAAGATCAGTTTTGATGTAAGGTAGTTGACCAAAGGTGTGTGAGCTTGTTCTGAGAAACCAAAGAAGAGTACAGTTCTGGGAACTGAAATGCGAGTTTTCATGCGGTGCACTCAAGGCAATGGAAAATAAAGGCAAGCAGAAAATTGGGAAAGGGTAGAAAGCCTTGACCATTAGGAAGGGCCCTATAAATATCACTGCAACCTAGAGGTCCTTCATAATGGTGCATGATCAGAGCTAAATGGATTAGAGTCACGCACCATTACAATATATGTTGTTCTGTGCATGATGGTGCTGTGTATAGTGCTAATTTCATTTTCAAGAACCTGTTGTCTAAAGAAGAATTGTTTGCAAATGCTGCATTCAAGACTGCAGCATCCACTTTTGCTTGCTTTGCTCTTCTTGTTTATAGGACAATACTGAATAAATATTAAAAAATTCTCATTCTCTGGATTTTCTATTTCTAAAAGTCATTTAGTGAACCATCTGTTTGTTTGTATTCTTCATTCTAGTGTCACTTTTTTTGTGTGTGCTGGAGATTGAACCCAGGGGTACTTAACCACTGAGCCACATCCCCACCCCCACCCACCCCCCCTTTTTTTAAAAAATCGAGACAGGGTTTCACTAAGTTGCTGAGGGTGGCTTTGAACTTGTGATCCTCCTGGGTCAGCCTCCCTAGTTGATGGAATTATAGGCATGCACCACGATGCATCACTCTGTATTTCAATTCCTGGGATATATTAAATTTCTCAAGTTTATTTTGATCACATTTCAGGGAAGCTACTGCTTTATGATATTATGAAGATAGATACATTCTTGTCCTTATTAAGCTGTCCAAATTAAAGTAAGTAGCCAATTTCACCCAAATTGTATGGACTATTTTTATTAGTCTTGGAGAGTGGCACTATATGAATTGGGAACTTGTCTTCTGGGGGCCTTTGCATACCTACGAACCATCTGCACACTAACAATTGTTTTAATCTTGAAACAGGAGCAAGCAATAAAGACTAGACAGACCTGAATTTGAATCCCAGCTGTGACCTAATTTGATCAGAGTCTCACTTTCCTCATTTATTAAATGGGAATGACAAAACTCACTACTGTGTGGATTAAACATTTCCTAATGGTGGTATGCAGTGATATTCAGTTAATACATCATGACGCTAATCCTGGTTACAAGTCAGTTTCTTTTTTTAGTTCAAGATAAAATTCAAAACATTAACATGCATGTTATTTGCAGCTTATGGTTTATAGCTTATAGTTATGTCTATAAATGTTAAAAGTGAACTTTAATAAAATCTATTTAATTTACCCTCAAATTCAGAGTTTTTTTAAACAGTAAACTGGACAGATATGTCATTTAGGTCTACTACTCACAGAGCAGTGATTGGAGTAAAAATGATCATCCTGTTAACAAGATGTGCTAGCAAGGCTATGAAAAAGACTGACATGTTGACAGATGGATAGACAAAGAGAGGGAAAGGGCAGTAGGGATATTTTGCCCACCAGGCTGGATTCTAGTATTACCTGGATCTCTATGGAATTTTAAGGCCAAATAAGAAAAAAATACATCCAAGATTGTCAACTTGATAATGGATGAATTCTCCCATCAATACAGCTTACCACTGGTCTGCCACCAGAAGGAATTTCTTTAAAAGTTGATGTATTTTAATTGTTTAAAATTTTAGATTTGAAAAAAAGGAAAGATTGTTCTTGATATTTTTTGTGAAAATTAAGTACCTTCTAAGAATATTTTGCCTTTCTTTTTAAAAACTTTGTGTTGAGTTTTCAAACCATTAAATATCAACACCTTGAATGTCAGCATACTTTGGAACAGTATGTTGTGAACTAGATTATTATTATTTTTTACAGTGATCAGATGAAGGTCTTTAATTTTTCCCTTCTTTGCCTTTAGGCAAATAAAAATTAAACAAACAAAAATGACCTCCTTTTATCTCTTATCCCAAAATGTAGAAAGTTCCTGATGGTCTCTCTGACAAGAAGAAACCATTTTTAGCAACAGTGTGCTCAACAAAATTTAGCATCTTGGGTTTCAACAGGAATGCTTTAATTTCTGTAATTATTGGGACCATGGTTACTTGCCTCAGAGAAGTTATGTGTGCTTTCCTTATGTGGCTAAAAAGGTTTAGAATCACGCAGTTTGGAAGAAGGGTATAACCAGTTAAAAAAACAAATGTGACTCTGTAGCTATCCTGTTCAGAATGAGATAACTGAAGGGTTCCCTGTAATTTAGGGATTTCTTCAATTAGACAGACCTTTAAAAATTCAAATCATCTTATGGGTTGGAGACATGCTTTTTGCTCCACCACCAAAGAGTTTTTTCAGGTCTGGGATGTAGCTCAGTGGCAAAGTGACTGCCTTGCATTTGCCAAGCCCTGGGTTCCACCACCAGTACCAAAAAATACAAAAAAAAAAAAAAAAAAAAAGAACCCCAACAAGAGTTTTTTTTTTTCAGAGAGATAGGGTCTTGTTGTAATATCTAGTGATTGTGTGTTAGAAAGGAAATAACTGGAATCCTGCAACACAATCATGGGAATATTTGACAGGTTACCTTGTAATAATAGACTCCAGGAGGAGACCCATCCTTACCATCTCCAGGTGGTCAGCAAGTTGCTATTTGAATTTGGATAGGGTGGTTATGGAACTTGGTTTTTCTTCCTTACTGATGAGTAAATTATAAGGCTAAATGCTTTAAGAAGACTTTAATTCATTAGTTGTGTTGTGCTTTGGGGTGATTTCAAGAGGCCCAGTAGACAGCCATAATTTAATCCACAGTACCAGAAATATCCCTTATCATTAGGCATGGCAGTTTCCTTTATTGTGTAAGCAGGTCTTTATCAAGGAGACTGTTTTCTCCCAACTTCTTTCATTCCTAAATTAAGAGACACTGGTAGTATAACTTCCGTCACAGCATTTGGGATAAAATTGTTGAGACTGAGAGAGGTGTATGTGGGGAGAGGGGAGATGCTTTTGAAAATAACCATATGGGTGGGAAGATATTATTTAGCCATTATTTTCAACATGCTCCACCCACTTGATTAACTCTTCTGTTTTTAAATTATTTTTTAAAAATTAAGTATATATTCAATTTTGATGAAACTAAATTTGAGATTTGGTGGCATTCTTAGCTCTTAGATGTTCTCTGGGAATTGCTCAATGTGTGAGATCCTGTGGCAGAACTTCAACTAATAACCAAACTGTTCCTTCCTTCTCTGGAACACTAATCTATTAAACATTTCCTAACCACTCACTGGCCACCTGAAGGGGAGTGGACCAGATGGGTGCCAGGTGCAGGCCTGGAAAGCTGTGATTGTCACTTGCTTTTCTCCTGTCTGACATGCAGCAGGGGAACCTGGCAACCAAGTGTTGTAGGTGATAGAGCCACAAGGTGGCCAGAGCCTGGGTCCCTGGAACACTACCTGGAGGAGAGTCACCTGGGCAGCAGTGTTTGCCTGGGGAACTTTTAGGAGCAAGAAATGAGCTTTTAATTATGTTGTGCCAATTGGCTTCTGAGTTTCTCTGTTACAGCAATTGGGTCACCTCCTGCTCTTCTCACTGTCACTTAGTTTAAGGTGCAGCACATTCACTGTGTACCTGTGTTCGGGCAGCATCTTTTCATTGTTTCTAGTAGACTTGCCTTCTTCACTCATCTGTCCATTTTTGTTTCCTTCCCATGCACTCTGTTCACATTCCTTTCTCTTCCCTCATAATAAATTTGCAAATCTTGCAGTTTGGCTCTCAGTCTCCATACACGGCCTCTGAAAGCTGTCCCTGTCTGGCCCAAGCTCAAATTCCTCCTGGGCAAGGGATATTATTCAGTTTTTTTTTAAAGATTGTTTTTAAAGCAGTTTTAGTTACATAGCAGAATTAAGCAGAAGGTACACGAGGTTTTCCATCTCCCTGTGCCCCCACACATCTGTAGCCTCCCCTATTATCAACATCCCCACCAGAGTGGTCCACAGGTTGCAACTGATGAAACTACATGGACCTGGGATAATCATCCAAAGTCCAGTGTATATTAGGATTCACTCTTGGTATTGAACGTTCTCTGGGTTTGAACAAACCTGTAACAACAGGTATCTTACCTTATAGTATCACTGCCCTAAAATCCTCTGCACTTCCCCTATTTATACTCTGCCAGCTATTAATCCCTGGGAGCTACTAATCTTTTTTTTTTTTTTTTTACTTTCTCCATATAGATTTGCCTTTTCTAGAATGCTGTATAGTTGGGTTGTTTAGTATGTAGCCTTTTAAGATTAAAAACAGTACAAAGAAAAATGGCAATTATCAAGAATATAAGTAACAATAAATGTTGGCAAGGATGTCGGGGGTGGGGGGGAAGATACATTCATACATTGCTGGGGAAACTATAAATTGGTGCAATCACTCTGGAAAGCAGTATGGAGATTTCTCAGAAAACTTGGAATGGAACCACCATTTGACCCAGTTATCCCATTCCTCAGCATATATGCAAAGACTTAAAATTGGCATACTATAGTGATGCCACATCAATGTTCCTATCACAATAGCTAAGCTATGGAACCAACCTAGGTGACCTTCAAAGATGAATGGGGATAAAGAAAAGGTGGCACATATACACAATGGAATATTACTCAGTCAGAAAGAAAAATGGAATTGTGGCATTTGATGGTATATGGATGGAACTGGAGGCTATTATGCTAAGTGAAATAAACTAATTTCCCCAAACCAAAGGCCAAATATTCTCTGATAAGCAGATGCTGACTCTCAATAACAGGGGTGGGAGTGGGGGGCATTTGTTGAGGAATCGAAATTCACTGGATTGCACAGGGGGGTACAGGGGGAAGCAAGGGGGAGGGGGATGGTAATGGCAAAGACAGTAGAATGAATCAGACATAACTTTCCTATGTTAATATATGAATACATGACCAGTGTAACTCCACATCATGTACAACCTCAAGAATGGGAAGTTATACTCCATGTATGTGTGATACATCAAAATACATTCTACTGTGATGAATAACTAAAAACAACAATAAAAAACAGTACAAAGGTTGTAAGGTTTGTAAGCAATGTTAGATCATATGTTGCATGTTTATAGTTGACCTTAGGAAAAGCAGAATTTTATTGACCACAGCAGTCTGGGTCAGAGAGGGTGTTTGAAGCTATTTCCATGTTCACGTTGAAATGTTGCGTGACCAGAACTACCATTTGATCACCAGGTGTTGCAGGTGGACAGATAAAAGGCAGTGGAGGGGACAATAGCTCTACATAACCATCTGCCTGTCCATCTGTCCATCTGTCTGTGTGTTTTTAAGGAACGGCAGAAAAGACCCTGAGTTCCAGGCCATCCGTTCCACAAGGGCGCTGGAATAATCTCCCACTTGCCTTCAGGCCCTTGTAGCTTCTGTTTTCTCACTGGCACAGGGATGCTGGAGCTGCCGCAGTCTGTGATAAACAGAGCTGAATACAGATGTGGTCTCCTGGGTGATAGGTTCATTAGCCTCTTCTCAGCAGAGGGAAAAATCACATCAAGTGTGTCCACAATGTGGTAGAAAATGCTCGGAAAGAATGCCCAGTCATTTCTTGCCTGGATTGGTGCAGGGGATCCACAATTTCAACCTTAACCCCATCGTTGCCTAGTCTTAGGAAAACAGCCAGAGTGATCTTTTTAAAGAGAAATCTAGATCTTGTTAACCTTTCTACTCAAAAACAATTCAATGGCTTCCTACTATGGAGTCGATGCCCGAACGCTCCCAATAACCTTGCTTGTCTCTGTCCTTGCCTCATACCTTTTGCCAATAGTGCTGCAGCCGTTTCCAGCTTTCCTTGCTGTTTCTCGCACCCTGCTGGTACCTGCTGCTTCAGGACTTTGCCTAAAGGGCTCCTTAGCTTCCACAAGACTCAGTCCCTTACTTATTTAGGTCTCTGTTTAAATGTCACCTCATTAAAGGCTTTCTCCTTCTGTCCTAACCAAAACAGCTCTCTCCTTACCAACCTTCCTTTTAGGTTAGATCCCTTGTCACTTACAACTCTTATGAACCCCATACATGTCAAATGCTTAATTACTTATTGATTGCCGTGTCTCCCCACTAGAATCCTTTCATGAAGTCAGGTGGTTGGTTTTAACCAAGCGCTTAGTAGATGTTCTGTAAGTATCTGTGGACTGAATGAGTAAATGAGGAAAGAGATTTAGTGCTGGTCCTGTCCTCCTGGGAAAATTATTCACCTGTTCGCGTCCCTGGGGTTCACAGGGAGCGAATGAAGCAGCACATGGAGATAGTAAAGCACCAAGGAAATGGAAGGTATTTTTATTAACAATATTAACTGCACTCTCAGGGTTCTGGGGTTCAGTTCTCTGTGTTCGTGGCTATAGTTGTTGTTCTTATACTGCCAGGCTTTGTGCTGAACTAGAAAGAGGGGGGTGGACCCCAATTTATTTTGGCCAGATGGTACCTCTGGTGATGCCAGCATTCCGCCTCTCTGTATGTAGGTCCTGTTTCTTGCTGGCTTAGAGCCACAAACACTTGGCCTGAGGGGGTGGGGGAGAGGGAGAGTGAATGAGAGTGAGCTAAGTACTGGGCAAGAAAGGACAGGGCTAGAAAAATGAGCCCCAGCATTCTGAAGTCATGGCTCACTCTGCCTAAAGTAGGACAGAGCAAGGAATCTCCAGGTGTGGTCTTCCCTTCTCCCTGTGGGACTCTTTGTGATGTGGAAAGACAGGCTTACCAGAATGAGGGCGTGTGGTTATTGGGTGTTGAGTCCTTTGAAAAAGTACCCCCACACTGATTCATGACAAAGACTCATTTTTTTCTTCTTCTTCTTTTTTTTTTTTTTTTTTTTTTTTTAGTACCAGGGATTGAACCCAGGGACACTTAACCACTAAGCCACATCCCCAGCCCTTTTTAAAATTTTTTTTAATATATATTTTTTTTTAGTTGTCAATGGACCTTTATTTATTTATTTATATGTGGTGTTGAGGATTGAATCCAGTGCCTCACACACTCCAGACAAGTGCGCTACTGCTGAGCCACAACCTCAGCATCCCCAGCCCTTATTTATATTTTATGTAGAGACAGGATCTCACTGAGTTGCTTAGTGTCTTGCTAAGTTGCTGAGGCTGGCTTTGAACTTGCAGTCCTTTTGCCTCAGCCTCCCGAGCTGCTGGGATTACAGGTGTGCACCACTGTGCCCAGCCAAAAAGATACATTTCAAGATGCTCCTTGGGGCTGGGGATGTGGCTCAAGCGGTAGTGCGCTCGCCTGGCATGCCTGCGGCCCGGGTTCGATCCTCAGCACCACATACAAAGATGTTGTGTCTGCCGAAAAACTAAAAAATAAATATTAACAAAAAAAGATGCTTCTTTTGCCTTTGACTCTTGGTTTGGATTCCATGAAATGGCCTTTATCAGCACCCGCATTTAGGTCCTTTTCCTCCCTGGTTGCCCCTCCTGCTCTCTCTAGTATTGTTTCCAGAGTGCAGGGTCCGGTGGGGTGACTGTTTCTCTTTCCCGTTAATCTGCTTATTCTCCGTCCTCCTTGCCCCTTCCCTGTTTCAGTCACCCTCCTCCTCACTGTGTTTCCCATCTTTCTCCCTTATGTGGTCATCTCTCCTGAGCCCTGGCTGCTGATGGTTTACTTTGCCTCCCACTGAGCCCTCCTCTGTCTCTTCCTCTCCTCTCCTCCTGTGTGCATGTGGATCTGGGCTCTGGTGCTGGTCCTTGGTGCCCTGCTGCTTCCTGCTTCACTAGTCTGTCATGTTTTCTGTGCTGTGTCTGGGCTGGCTTTTTACTTGATTGTGTTTTGATGTGAGGAAAGGAAGGCAGAGCAGCAGGGCCTGGAAGTGCTCTGTGGTTTAACTCAAGTGATGGGAGCCCTTGATAGAAGCCATGGGATAGTGGAAGGGATGGGAATGGGGGGATGGGGGAACTTTGGGGACAGTTACTGATTCTGATTCTGACTTGCTTCCCAGTTACTGGAGGAGGAATAGGGTTCATCTGGGGGTCAGAGGCTGTGGCTCTTCCTCACTAGTGGCATGGAACTGTGGGGAGGGTCCTAATAGGTAGAGGTGGCAACTTGGGCCCTGCCCCAGTCTGCTGTGTGATGGGCCCCAGACCAAGTCACCTTTTCTTATAAGTGTTCAGTTTGCTTGAAAAATAAGAGTTTTGATTCCAATAAACTGTATATTTTAAAATTTCTGAGTTTATGCTTCCGTTAGTGAGGATTGCTTGATTCTTTTATCTTGCAATGGAATTGCTTGGCAGGATCTTCAGTGTTTTTTTTTTTTTTTTTTTTTTTTAAGAAAGGCCTGCTGTGTGTGTGTGTGCGCGCATGCACGCTCGCACGTGTGCTCCTGCTCACAGTGCATGCATGGTGAGGGCAGAAGAGGTGTTCTGGCACAAGCACTGGTCATATGAGAGGGGCAAAGGCACTGCTTTCTGCCTGGATACCTTGTAAGAGGGCCTTCCTGCAGAACACAGAGGCTCAATGATCTGTCCTGAATAAGAGTACTAATGATTACTCCCATTAGTACTTCTTTGCCCAGGACCGATCAATTTGTGGAGAATTAGGGTTCTTTGTGTTCTTACTAGTCTTAGTTTGGGTTTGGCATGTTCTAGACTGTCAGCTGACCCACACTGACCTTTAGACAACACTTGGTTTGACATAAATCCCTAGACCTCAGGGATTTACCCAATAGCCATGTGTGGCTATGGTCTGTGAGAGTTCAACCTGAATCTGAAGTGGATGAGTTCTAGTCTTCATTGGGTTGCAGATGTATCTTGTTCGAGATGTGAACTATACAAAGGTGTGGAGAAATATTTGTTTAGGCCATTAGTGACTCTTGTCACTGATAGAACTTTGTTATCTCCCAATAGAACAGCAGAGAGCATCCTGTCCTCAGAGGGACCTTAGAAACCCCGAACAGGTGATGTGGAAACTTTGATTTTGTAGGAAAAGATTTTTTTCCCCAAAATATTATGGGGAATTTTAATATGTAAATTTAAAAACTTTATGATTATAAAAGTATTATTTAAATTTATTACATTTGTCAATTCAGTGGACTAGTCAATAACTTCGTATGGTAGTTCAAATGCTCTCTGGGGACTTAAAATTTGGTCAAAGGTACATTTAAGTGAATAACAATCTTTTTATATTTAAAAATAACTCTAAATACATTTTCAAAATGAAATTTAAGTGAGGTGTTTGCGAACTCCCAACATCCTAAGGTGCCTATGAACTCAGTTTGAAAATCACTCAAAGAATAAAAATGAACTAGCCATCTACCCAAGGAGCTGGAAAAGTAAATTCAAACAAAAGCATAAGGGGGAAATGAAATAAAACTCCTTATCTAGATTGACTCATTTTTAAATAGTGAAGCAATTAATCTAGAATTATATACCAGAGAGTATAGATTCTGGGTAGTTAAGACTAGACAGATTTTAGCTCCATTCTCTTTTAGAACAAATAAATACAAAAAAAAAAAAGAAAGAAAAGAGAAAAACAACAATGAAAAACAATGAAACCCCCCACTATATCCTGGTGGTGCTTGTTCCCCCAAAGTCAAAGCTTGTCATCCATGGGCTCCTCTGATCCTTAGAAAGCTGTCACAGTGGAGCTGAACTCTGTCCCTTGTCCTTCCCTCCATTGTTCTGTGCTCTCCCCTTGGGGCCCTGAGGACATGTCTACTCCCTTGTCTGCATGACAGACCCTCAGATATTTGCAGTGGGGACTGTTTACCCTCAAGTCTGCTCTTCTTTGGCAAAACAGCCCCAGTTCCTTCAATTGTTCTTCCTTGGACAATGTAGCTTCTGCGTCCCTTTGGCATCTTCGTCTTATTTGTGTGACAGTATTTCATGGCCCAGGTTTGTCTGGCAGAAATAGGGCAGAGCTCTACCATACTCATTCCTCATGCAGTTCCTAGATTTCCCTCAGTACAGGGTAATGTGGAATTAGCATTTGGGGGCAGCTATCTCAGTGATGAGTCATGCTAATTGATTATTGACTAAAATCTCAACTTGTGTCCGCTTGAGTTGCCTTGTTTTTCCTTTTTGTAGTTGATTATTTTGGGACCATGTGAATATCAAGCTAGAGAGTAGAGATTAAAATTTTTCTTATATTCAACACAGTACACTTCCCACTGTGATCTGCTGCTTAAACTCCCAGATATATGTTTTCAATTTCTAGGAGTTCTATGTTTTCATGGATTCTGTAAGTGATTTGAAAAGAAAGAAAGCTAGGAGTTTTCAAAAGCCTGCCCCTGGTCTTGAGAGGAATCTGGAGTCGTTTACTAACCTCTGTTGTGAATTTTTTTTTTTTTTTACTTGATTCATCTGTCTTACAGAAACAAAGCCTGATTCTAAAGTGGTGAATCATCTCATCCAGTATGAAAGTCATAAAGACTTTTTGATTTGTATGTTTATATTTTTTGAACTGCTGAGTCTAATTCAGAAGTTTGGATAAGGGATAGTTTTCATAAATATTAACACATATATTTAATTTATGGCAATGGTTCCTTTTTAAAAATATTGTTTTTAGCTGTAGATGGACACAATACTTTTATTTTATTTGTTTACTTTTCTGTGGTGCCGTAGATTGAACCCAGTGCCTCATGCATGCTAGGCAAGTGACCTGTCACTGAGCCAAAACCCTGGCCTGGCAATGGTTCCTTTTAATAAGTGATTTTAATTGTCTAATACAGGATCGTTTTTATCCTTCTACACCTTTTGTCTACTTGTTCTACCATGTTAAAAGTCTTCCACTGTAATCATGGTTTTGTCTATTTTTATATTTATTATGTACTTTAAGCATTTGAAGCTATGTTATTAGATGCATATAGATTTAAAATATTATGACAACGTGTTCAACTGACTCTCTTTCACTAGTAACATGTCTTGCTTCAATATCTACTTTGATATTATACCAAAATTGGTTAGTATCTCCTGGTATTTTTTACTTTTAAGCTTTCTGTATTATTTTTCAATTGTGTCTCTTGAAAGCAGCATTTAGATATAGTCATTATTTTTGGATTAAAAAATTCATACTGTCAGTCTTGGTGTTCAATTTGAGCAACTGGTCCATTTACATTTAATATATCTGCTGCTGTGGTTGGATTCATGTAACTATTTGCTCTATTTGGTATACACTTTTTATGTTGTTTCTCTTGTTTTGTCGTCTTTTTGATTAATCATCTGTTTTCTATTTCATCTTCCCCTCTATTACTTTTAGTTTTATATATATATATTTTCTGGGTGTGGGGGGGGGGTCCAGGGATTAAACTCGGGCACTTGGCCACTGAACCACATCCCAGCCCTATTTTGTTTAGAGACAGGATCTCACTGAGTTGCTTAGCACCTTACTGTGGCTGCCCCTGGCTTTGAACTCGCCATCCTCCTGCCTCAGTCTCCAGAGCTGCTGGGATTACAGGCATGTGCCACTGTGCCTGGCTAGTTATATTTTCTTTTACTATTCTTGTATTTGTCATTTGCAAGTAAAATATTGGATATTTGATACATTATAATTATAAGAAAAGTTATTAGTTTCAACACTTTCCCACACTTTAATTCCATCTACCTTTTACAATATTGTTGTCTAACATTGAAATACAAATATTTTAAACTCCATGACATTGTTTTGCAAAACATTATATTATATATTTTAAAATATATTATTGTGTAAATTATAATTTTATACATTTAATATTAATAATATTTACTCACATATTACCCATATTATTTATCTATTTATTTATTTTTATGTGGTTCTGAGGATAGAACCCAGGCCCTTGCACATGTGGGGCAAGGGCTCTACCACTGAGCCACAATCCCAGCCCCACATATTACCCATATTACTGCCCCACATTCCGTCCTGCACATCAATGTTACTGTTGAGAGTATTTTATTTCTGCTTGATTAATTTCCTTTAGTATTTCTTTATATACTGGTTTACAGGTGATGAGTCCCTGAAGTATTTGCCTTAAAAATTTAAATTCCACCTTCATTTAAAAAGCATATTTTTTTAGATGTGGAATTTTAGTGTGTTGATTATTTTTTTCCATTGCTTTGAAGATACTAGTCCATTATCTTCTATTCTCTAAGTGCTTCTCCTCTTTCTGGAATTTTATTGCTTTTGTCTTCATTGTTTTCACAGAAGTTGGATGCTTTTAAGAACACTTTTGGGGCTGGGGTTGTGGCTCAGCAGTAGAGCACTTGCCTAGCATGTGTGAGGCCTTGGGTTTGATCCTCAACACCACATAAAAATAAATAAACCAAATAAAGGTATTGTGCCCAACTAAAACTAAAAAATAAATGTTAAAAAAAGAGAACACTTTTATCTGTTTTTTTTTTTTTTTTTCCTTCCTCAGTTGTTATCAGCAGGAATGCTGGTCTACTATGGTCTGGTCATCGTATCTGGAAATGGAAGCCATTTGTACCCCAAACACAATTTCTGAAGAAATGTCTTATAAGTCTTTTAAGCCATTTTAGTTAACCTCATCTTAAAAAAATGATATTTGGATATTTTTCCCCAGAATTTAACTAATTAATATTCACATGAATTTTATTGGGTGATAAATTTGAGTAATCTTTCTATTTTACACTATGTAAAAGTAAGACTCTTTTAAACCTGCTCTAATTTGGTGGTTCTTAATTTTTCTTTTGAATCATATGCTTTTTCTGTACCCTTCTAAGGATTTTTGATTAACAGATTGATTCCCAAATTAATGCCTCTAATGGCTGCATATGTCTTTGGAGGAATTAGGGAACATTTATCCATCTCTCCCACTCCCATACCTACCCATGGCTTTCATGATGTGAACCCTGGTGAATTTCAAGATGATAAATTCTTTATTAAGTATATAAAACAAATACTGAATTAAATGTAAAAGTGCAGGTGAGTCACTAAACATTCAGTCTTTTGCTGTTTGTGCAGTAACCTGATGGGGATAAAAGCTTGTTGGTTTTGCACAGGAAGATAGAAGTTGAATTTCTGGTTTTCCTGCTTACTAAAGACTTGATATTTTTAGTGTTCTCCTTTAGAAATGAGGATAAAAATATTACCCTCCCAGGTATTATTATGGAATAAGATGAGAAAATACACAAGGAAGTACTTTATAAATTGTGAAGTCCTATACATATAAAAGATAATGTTTGTGTATAGATATGTATATATTTAGATCTGTATAAATAATCTTTGCATTTCCGTACTTTATTTTAAAGAAGTCCTTCAGTTAAATAAAGTGATTTGGAATAAAATACTTTGTGCTCACAGTAATTTCTTTGACACCACCCACAGAGAGTGTGCGGAGAAACTGTGAAGGGAAGAAGCTGACTGGGAGGTTGAGCAGAAATCACAAAAAGCAACGTTGTCCTCCTGACTCTGGAGTACTGAGCCAGTTAGTGTTAGGACTCACCAGTACCTGTACTTGTATTTGCTTTCCTTCATAGGGATACAATAAAAAAAATATCGTATTCTTTCCCCCTAAATTTTCAAGGATTTTGTCTGTATAGAATTATTATTATTATTATTATTATTAAGAAGTTAGGCTTCAAATATTAAAACAAAGAAATGAATTTGGTAGTTCACTTAGAACACTATCTTTATATTAGAATAATGCTTTTTTATGGCATGAATAGTAAATTTTGATTGTTATATTTCACATACCAACTCACATCTATCTTTGTTGCTTCTACTCTCCAAATCATCCCATATAAAGGTTGTATATTACACCAGAATATTTGGAAAACATGTCCAACTGTTATATAAAAAGGTGGCTATTGTCATTAAAAAGCATTTGTTAAATTTCCATTTTTATCTGTTACTATAAAAGTCAGAGTTCACAATACCTTTTGAATTTTTGTATGCCTCTGAGACTGTGATGAAGGCTGTAAATCTTTTCTTAACATGAACACATATACACAGAAACAGTTTTGCTAATAATTTTTTTTTCAAAATATGAAACACTTATGCATAAAGGCCATGCTAATCTTCTCTGTATTATTCCAATTTTAGTATATGTGCTACCAAAGCAAGCACTAGTTTTGCTAATAATTTTAAAAGGTGCTCATACTACCTGAAATGCATTTATGGATTCTTCCCATGACTCCAGATTAAGAAAACCCACATAATTGGGAGAATACCTGTAATCCCAGAGGCTCAAGAGGCTGAGGCAGGAGGACTGCAAATTCAGCAACTGAGCAAAGCTCTAGGCTACTTAGCAAGATTCTGTCTCTAAATAAAACATAAAAATGCAGTTCAAAGGTTAAGTGTCTCTGAGTTCAGTCTGCAATACCAACCAACCAACAAACAAAAAACCCACTATAAAAAGATGTACTACTTTTTCTCATTGTCTAATTTGAAAATACATTATTCTTACTAGATATTTTTGAAACTCACAGCTAAGGTTGTTGTCTAGCAAACAGCATTGTTATTAACAAAGAAAAACTAGGTACAGATTCATGGCCTGCAGTGGGTGAGAGGGTAGAGGGGCGGGGGGAGGGAGAGGATATTAGTGCAAGAATGCTCAGTGATTAGGTTAATGCAGCTACTCTTTTACTCAGGGTACTACAGACAGAGATTGGTGAACAAGTCCTTGGAACATGCAAATTAGCATCTATGACTGTTTCTACTCCATATGCTGTCTAAACAGGAGTTACGATGTTTGTTGGATGAGATAGTTTAAGTGGAAAACCACATAATACATTTCAAATTCTTTTGGAAAAATAATCCGTAGATGTCCTAGCATTTTAGCAGAAGACTAAGTCTTTGAGAATTATTCATGGATTCTATAAGTAGTATTTGTCTAGAAGGATATTGATGGTAAAGATATATTGATTTAATGCACCTAATTTTTTGTGTTTATATGGAAGTCTATTTAATAGGATTACAGTTCATCTTTCCTATTCCACATTTGTTATTACCATTTTCTATGTTGCTTGGCCTTGAGAGCAAGATGGAGTACACAGGAATATAGATGAGGGTCTCACAGGAGTAGAGCTGAGTGTTTTTTACCCAATCATGAATGGGTAAAAGGTGGTTTATCTTCACTATTCAAAGGGAAAAAGGGGTGATCTGACATTGGCTCCAGCTGGTTTACTTGGGAAAGTGAAAATTTTGTCCCATCAAAGGCAAAACTTATACAGGTGAACTCAGAAGTGAAAAAGAAGAGGAGGAAAGAGTAGAATGCTTTAAATTGAAGTTTGACTTGCCTACTATCAAGTGTGTACACCATTTAGTAACAGATTTTTCTAAAAGTGTGCAAATAATTTCATTGGCAACTGAAAGAAATGAATTAAATCAGCAAGGAATGGTTTATTATCTAACACAGGAAATACTACAAAAAATAGTTTTGACAAGGTTGAGATGAAAATGGTACACATGATCTGCATACGAGATAATGAGAGTTAATACAACAGTTTTGGATAGCAATTTGGCTGCTTGTGACAACTTATTCACATTCTTGGATTCATTTCTGGAATTTACTTTAAACTAGTAACTTGAAGAACAAAAATTGTTTATTATGTTATTGTTTATAATGTTAAAAAAGAAATACAGTTAATGTACAATGCTAGAAGAATGTTTAATTACAGAATTATGAAATATCAAATACTTAATGGATGCAAATAGAAAAGTGTCAACAACTGTAACAATGTGGAAAATATTTTTTTTTTAGATTTGGAATATGTCTATTTAGATATTTTTCTTAAATAGCATATTTATAATTTATTGAAAAATAGAGAAAATTTTCCAACCAAAAGTAAAGGAGAAAGAAAAGTAATTTTGATAAAAGAGAGGAAATCTCAGCAGTGCATGTACTTCTTCTGTAGCATAGGTACCTGGGGAATATCTGTTCCTAGGGACAAAGCCAGTAAGACCATAGGAAAATGAAAAGCAGTTTGTACTCTTCATTTCCATGTGTCTGAAATTTAGATATCTGTAATCACCATCATTTTGTTTGATAATGAAGACTTTAAATGGTCTTCTAGTTTCATGCTCTTATGAATTTTGTGTGTTAAATATTGAATTAATTAGAAATTTAGTTATGGGATAGGAAGCATATTTTCATTCCCAGTGGAGAGCTGTTGTACCCAAACCATTTATTAAGTAGACCATTCTTAACCCACTGATTTGAAATGCCACCTTGATTATGTAATTTCCATGGGCACATGTGTCTGTCTCTGCACTCTACTTTGGGATCTGTCTCTACATACTGTTCACTTTACCTGGGTTTTATTCTATATTTTGCTATGTCATAGGGCAAGCTTTGAGCTCTTCATTCACCGCCTAAATATTATTCTATCTCAAACTTTTCTTTCTATTCTTATGTATTTACTCTTCCAAATAAACTTTAAAACAAGCTTATTCTGGAGTTTTGATTTTGATTGGTGCACATTACATTTATAAATTAATTTTAGAGATGATTTTTCTTAGTATGTCTCTTCTTGTGTCTAGAAGTTTCAGTGAAGTATTTCAGAGATTGCATTTAGAATGTAATTGATAGAAAGGTGATAACACATCTCGGTTACCTCTGTTCAGATATGGAGTGATTCTGATGTTGATGCTAACAAATTAGGAAAGTTTGTCATTTTCAATTGCCCAAAGCAAAGAATGCAATTGAATCCAGATGGGAAAGTGAAAGAGGTACCCTGGAATCTGTAAGTTGGAATTTGTCTTTATCATGTATGAAACAAGTGGTCTTTTAAGAAGAGAAGCTGATTTTCAGGGGCCACCGTGATTAGAAAGACCCCAGTTTTAGCCAAAATCTGGTACCTGTGGCTGATTATTCACACTGCTCTGATTGCTCAGCATATTCTTTCCGTGTTCCTGAGATCCTCCAGGGAGCTTCATGTACAGTCCACCTTCTACAAGCCATATGAATGGCCTTTCCTGAATGTAGATGTTCTTGTTCTACCATCTTCATGTTTTCTTTCTCTGGCTTCCTCTCCTGACTCCCTTTCTATCTCATGGGCTACCTCTATTGGTTTCTGTATCATCTCCTTTCCTTCCCCTCCCATAGTATCTTTGTCTTTCTGGTGTCCTTGTGATTATTAAAAAGGGACTCCTTTTATTGCTGATATCGGACTTAGTGCTAGGACTTGTGGGCATCTCTCTTTAATGGGCCTGTCTCACTTCTGACATGAGTGTTATTTATCTTCTTTTCTGACATAAGCATGATGAGGTTCTTGAAAGAGGGCTACCATGAAGTGCAAGACCATACTGTTAGGGGACATACTGCATTAGAAAAGGGTTATAATTAAATGCTTTGCTAAGTGGTAGTCCTTGTTCACCCAACCAAGCAAAATAGTAATATGACCACTGTTTGGAATAGATGTAGATTAGATATTCTTGTGATCTGAGAAAATCTTTGATCTATTTATACAATCTATTTTCTATTTAAAAAAAAAAGAACATGAAGAGGTCAGGTCAGATTCTGTCCATGGATTACTAACAATCCCTTTAGTAACCAAGAACATGACTATAGCAATTTGTTCTTCCTTTTTTAGGAAATGGAATTTCATCTCAGTTTCCTGTCGCTCATGTTAGATATTTGTTATTGTTTTTTTTTTCCTTTTCAGATCTCCTTCCTGAACTTTTTTTTGAAGCTATTGTGTGATAGACTTTTCTTGTTGTGTTACTTTCTTTCACTTGTGTTTGTGCATGCATGCCCTATGCAGACAAAAGACAATTCAAAATTGTGAACTGGTGATGTTTTTTTTTTTCAGAACTCCACAATTGGTGTTCACCCCAAGTTATAATTTCAGATAACTTTATGTATGTTGGATGGATTCAAACCACTATGAAAACATATCTTTTTTTATTTAAAAAAATTTTAGATTAAATAACAGTGTGGCAACTGAAAGGAGGAGCCCTGCACAAATCTTGCTTTTGTTCCTGATTCACCTGATTCTTAGCATCCTACAGTGTCATGCTGTTATATAGACTGTCAGTCTGATACCCATCAAAGGCAAACAGATGTCCAGGAGACTGCATAGGTGTTTCTCTGCTCAGTTTTCTTTCCTGTCTCAGGGTGAGAATCTTCTGGAGGATGGGTTTGGTTTGCTGTGGTTGAGCACACAGAAGCCCAGATGCTTCTCCACACTGGGCGAGCTCTGGAGGCCCTCCAAGGTGGGCGACCTTTCCAGCCCCCACTTTCCACTTCCTTGCCACTCCCACGGGCTGGGCGGAATGCTCCCTCTCCCTGGAGGCCCCACTCCACACTGCTTTTTTGTGTTTGGGGTAGGGAGTGTTATGAATCCTTCTAAGTCTCCTGGGATGATCTGGTGGGCTTGTCCATCACTGCATCCCACCGGGGCACAGCTCTGCTGATTTAGCACCATGCCCAAAGCCACTGCAGGATCATATACTCAAGACTGCTAGCTGCCACCTCAGTTCCTTTGGACACTTGTCCTCAGATTGTGCCTCCATGGGACAGGGTGCTTTGCAGGCTTTGTGCCAACCAGGAGCTCTTGAGAGAAACTGTAAGGCCAGGTTGGTTGAGAAAGGGGACTTGGAAATCCCTTCGAGAAGATAAATAGCAAATGGAACTGGCATATCAAGTGTGGGAGCCAGTTGTCCTGTTTGTTTGGCAACGTTCGTGAACATTGAAGGTTCTTGCCACCGACAAGGCAAAGCCAGGGCTAATGATAATGATCATGAACCTTTGTACTAATAGTGGCATTTCAGGTACAGGATGAAAATTAATACAAGCAATGATGTTTGGCAGGTAAGAGTTCCAAGTAAAAGACAATGAAATATCACATTCCCACATCTAGTAAATTAAAAAAAAATTCTTCCCTATGTCCTGAACTTCTTTAACTTTCCTGAACAGACCAGCTCTTACCCCCATTCCAAATATAACAGGAAGCATCTTCCCCAATGTCACAAAATATTGTTGTTGGAAAGGTGGATTCATGATATTTGAGCTTACTCACACGAAGTGAATATAACAAATGACAATGTTTTGGATGTGCGCCCTTTTGTTGTGGTTTCTTAGAGCCAGGACCAGGAAGTGTAATGATGCCCCAACTTATTTATCTTTCAGGGGCAGATGACAGTCTATGCAAAGTTTGGCAAAAATGTTTATCTTCCCGAAGATGCTGAGTTTTACTTTATTTATGATGGATCTCATCAGAGACACATTGTGATCGCAGAGCGCATCGAGGATAACATTCTCCAATCCAGAATTCCAGGTGAGCGGCCTCTTTGTTGCATGACTGGGAACTCTGTTAGCAGTCATCTTCCCTCCAGAGTTCTAGGCCGGGAGAAAACCAAAAGGGAAAGGAAAACAGTTCTCTGAGGCTGTGTGTGGGTGTGTACAGACGGGTACCATCAGGAAGAAGACTTGCACTGTGTTCTCTCTCATGGGAGGTTTTTCCTGCTTGTCTGCAGCTACATTTGGAGTCTTGACTTAGTCCTTGACTAACAGGCCCATCCTGCTGGCTGCACCATGCTCTTATGATTGGGTGTACTTTGGATGCAGCCAAACGGAGGAAACACTATACCTCAAGTATCACCTCCTCAAGTCCCAGGGTTCAATGCCAGGGTTGGCTCAGGAAGAACTGGCACTGATGAAGTCTGTTTTCAGCCTCCTTCCTCATTCCCCTTTGTCAGCCTGGCAGCTCCAGGTCCACCTCTCCCCTGCCTTGCTCCCTTTGCTGGCTGGGGTTCTGTATCCATTCAGAATTCTCCTCAATGATCTTAGGCTCCAGAACTTTCTCTCCCCACCATCAAAGTGTTCCCTTTTTGAAACCTGTTATTCTCCTTCAAATGCCCTGGTGACATGTGACAAGGTGATATACCTTGCATTAAGAGTAATATATTTTACATAATAAAAATTAAATTAATGTATCTTATTTATTTTATATAGAGTTAATCTGGTATTATGAACTAACAACCCTTATCAGATATATTTGTTTTGCATTTTCAATATGATGTAGCTTATGCATTTATCAAGCTTTAATCTAAAGGTAGAATTTAAATGTCATCACCTGCAGAACAGGTAATAGTTTTTTTTTTTTCATTATTTTGCTGATTTTTTTTTCCTTAATCATGGGCCTTTTAGGCCCTCTCAAGTTGTAGCATATACATGATCTTCAATTTTTCTTATAGGTAAGATTGGCCTCATTCTTTTGATTGATTTATTATTTTTTTAGTTGTAGGTGGACACAATACCTTTATTTTACTTATTTATTTTTATGTGGTGCTGAAGATCAAACCCAGTGCCTCACATATGCTAGGCAAGTGCTCTACCACTGAGCTAAAGCCCCAGCCCCTGGCCTTATTCTTAAAGAAAATATGTTCCTAAGCACTTATGTAGTATATCAGCTGCATGTGGAACTAGGTTTTGTAGAGAATATGCAAACAACACAGATACAGTGAAAATTGTAGAGAAGTATGAATACTTTTCAATCCTGCCTGGTCTTAGTCATTGAAGACCATCTCTGCGACTGTGGGCAATATTAAGCACTTTCCTCTCTGGCCCCAGTAACCCTCGTCCTTACAAGAAAAAAAAAATCAAACTTAATTAGTGGCACATAGTTACTTTGCCTGTTGGTCCTTTTTCTCTCTGTCTTTGTGCTCTGGCATTTACATTGATGTCTTTCTTACCTTTAGTTTCCTCCCTTTTTTCTTAGCTTTCTCTTTTATTAAGCCTCTTATAGAGAAAAAATAGAAATAATTAACAAAAATGCCCCTCCCAATATCAAAACCTTCCGTTTTGTCTTTTTCTTTGCTTACATGTAGGGGCAATTCTCCTTCCCCTCCTGTCTTAAAGAAAGTCTTTCTGATTATATTGTGGCCTCCTTAAAGTAAGGGTCCTTAACTTCATTTCAAGATTCCCTAGAAGTGAGCAGTCTTTATTTCTGATCCCTACATTTAGCTGGCTACAGGTTTATCAGGGTAACCTTCAGAAACATGGAAAATAGGTTTCTGTAGTATATATTGGATATTTGCAGTCTAGTGGCAGTGGGTACATTCTATACCTCCCCTTTTAAAGGGTTAGTGTGAGGCTGTAAGTAACTCTCTAGTAAACTTCAGATACTCTTGATCCTGGAGTCCTGGTAGAATAGCATCTGGGGAAAGCTTTGCAGAATAAGGCAGAGCCATTTGCTTGGGGACAGGAAGGCCTCATGGGCCAGTGGTAGCTGAATGGCTTGTGTGTCAGCTGTAATTATCATGGTTACAGTGGTTTGCTGCTGTTAATTCCTGGAAAATCTGCCAAAGTCAACAGAAAAATGTACTTGAGTAGGAGTTCACCAACTTTGGCAAAAGTTGAGAGTGAGGCAAAGAAGAAGAGTATAAGGAGGGGCTTGGTAACTACCCCTACCAGTATTAAGAGCTGAGAAGACAGTTATCAGAGGATCAGAGGAACTATTATCAGAAGTCAAGGGGAAGGCACTAAAGAACATACATATACTTTTGTTGAATATGTTCATATCAATATGTGCATGTGTTTTAGTATTCTTTTCTTGTTTTTTTTTTTTTTTGTACTGGGGATTAAACTCAGGGGGGCTTATCTACTGAGCCACATCCTCAGCCCTTTTTTGTGTTTTTAATTTAGAGTGATCTTGATGGCTGAGTTGCTTAGGGTCTTGCTAAATTGCTGAGGCTGGCTTTAAACTTGCAATTCTCCTTCCTTACCCTCCTGAGTCACTGGGATTACAGGTACACTACCACACTTGGACTGTTTAGTATTGTTAACCCTTCCCAACTCACATTCAAAGGAGTGCCATGGAATTAGGATGAATGTGTGTAATTCTGTGATGCTATCTTACAAAATTCTCACCTAAATAAATAGGTAAAAATATATGATGCTGGAGGAAATGTCAGAGAGGAAAAGAGCTGATGTAGCTGGATGTGTGCAGTTTAATGGGAGTGGGTACATTCAAGGTGGCAGACTTGAACTCAGGGGCTGTGGTGGAGATAAGAGGTGAAGACAGGCAAATAACTGTGCTTGGTCATGAGAGAGGAATAGACCCTAAGCTCATAAAAGAGAGCTTTAAAATCAGTAGTCACTAAAAGAAGACGGTGTCAGCTTTAACTTGACTGCCACACAGGTGTGGCAGTGTTTAAAGACTGGCGGGCCCTCTCCTCCGTTCTGCCTGTCCTCCTGCCAGTGCTGCTGAGCTAGCTTGAGGCCACTGGGAGAGTCTTCTGCAGACTTGGGCTGAGCTGTTCACTGTCTTGTCGTCCAGGCCACCGGCTTCAGGAGACGGTGACGGTGTCTGTGTGCCTCTGCTCAGAAGGCTACTCCCCGGTGACCATGGGCTCTGGCTCAGTGACCTACGTGGACAACATGGCCTGCAGGCTGGCCCGATTGCTGGTTACCCAGGCTGATCGCCTCACAGCCTGTAGCCACCAGAGCCTGCTCACCCCATTTGCCCTGACGGTGGCAGCACTACCTGCTTTGGATGAGGAGCTGGTACTGGCTCTGACCCAGCTGGAGCTACCTGCGGGTTGGACTGTGCTGGGAAGTTCTTCACTTGAAGGTGGGTCTTCCTCAGAAGATTCAGCTGTGCACACTTTATGTTAAATTGAGAATGTGTCTTATTTACATTAGTTGTCTGTCTTTCTGGGTGGGTTTTTGTGTCCATCTTTTTTTTTTTGAGCCTTGCTCTGATGTGGCTGGGTTCCCTGAGGCCCTGAGCCACTCATCTCTGGGTGATTGATGTGGCTGTGTCCTCGGGGTTGTTGGGGAGGGGGAGGTGAGGGGGATGGGATGGGACTCAATGGGATGGGACTGTTTCTTTATGGCAGGTTCTTGAAGCCAGATGCTTTGGGTTGTGGCTCCACTTCCCTTGGCAGGTTTTCTTGCTGTGAAAAGAGGACATTGCTGACTTGTTTTCAAATAGAAAACAAGGAAAAAACAAAAACAAAAATACCTCCATGAAGGAGGGACACTAATGCCTTTAGAAGAAATGTGGTCATAAAAGAAATGTCATTGATGAGTTGACATCTTTAGACATGTCCGTGTCTCCAAGAACATTTGTACTATATTTGTACTCAACATTTTAATTGACATAATTGTTTCTATTTATGGGGTACAGTGTGGTAATTACATACATGGATACCAGGTATATTGACCAAATCAAGGTAATTAGCATTTCCATTTCCTTAGGCACTGATCATTTTTTTTTGTACTATGTTTTTACTAATTTTTGGAGTTACTAAACTCTCTTAATACCAACTATTTGGAATGTGCACGCGAACAGAGCTGTAGATGTTATTAGTCCCAAACTAGGCACACAGCTAAGCTGTTTAATGGATGCCTCTGATGGTGGCTACAAATTACATAATTTTATTGAAAACACAGAAGTGTTGTTTTTATTAAACACAACATATATTATTTTTGCTTTTTCCTATTCTTCCCATGATTTTAGCTTTGTGGTTAGGTGATGCTTTTTTAAAGAATTTCTGCTTCCTGATAAATGCTAGTTAGGAGTCGAAAGTTGGCTTAAATTTGAACATGGATAAGATTTAATGCGCTACTCTAGGTAAAAGGGTATGATTTTTGTAAACAGGGCTATAAGCCACAACTAGAGAGGTAATTTTTTTTTAATCTTTCTATTGGAAGTCTCCTGGGCACTCAAGGATGTTTCTTATTTTTGAAGGCCTTGGATGAGAGAAGCCAAAGTGTTGTGCAACACTGGGCCTTGCCTGGATCCTTGTGCTCCTCTTTGCTGTGAGATGTCTGATTGATGTGTACAAAGGGGTGGCTCCCTGAAGGTGTGGGCTTGTGTCTGTTCTGCTCTTTATTATCCCCAAGGTCCTAGAGAGGGGACGTGATATATGTGGAGGAATTGCACATATACCTTCTTGAAGGTCTCAGAATAAACTCTTCTATATGTGCATGGCATGTTTGTTATGTAGTAAATAATGTGTTATATATATTGATATATTGTTATACATATGATTTATATATGAAATATTTTAATATGCCTTATATACACAATATTTTCTGGCTAAGAAACTTTATTTTCTTAAGCTTCTTGGATTTTTAAAACCTTTCTAACTAGAATATTGGATAGTGTTTTATGTTTTCCAAAGCGCATCCATTTTGACAAAGACAGAAAGCACTGGGATTCTCTACCTGTCACTGTGCTCAAACTCATGAGTGAAGAGCATCTGTGTTAGTCTGTTTTTTGTAACTGTGACTAAAATACCTGACAACAACATCTTAGAGTCGGAAAAGTTTATTTTGGCTAATAGTTTTAGGGGTCTTAGTCCATAGTTGGTTGACTCCACTGCTCTGGGAACAAGGTAAGGTGGAAGGGAAATGGCAGAGGAAGACTACTTAGCTCATGTCAGCCAGGAATCAGAAAGAGAACATGCAAGAAGCTGGAGAGAAAATATATAATTTCTTACACACACACCTGGTGAAAAACCTCCTGCAACCATGCCCCAGCTGTCATCCAAATTATTAATCCATCCAGTGGATTAATCCTCTAGATTAGTTTATATCTCTTGCAGTCAAATCATTTCATCTCCTGTATTAGCACAGGAGTTTTAGGGGAACACCTCATATCCAAACCATAACAGCATCAAAGCTTCAAGGGGCAGAGCTACCATCACAGGCTCCTACCAGCAACCCTATCAGCATAGCAGTGGGGTGTCTGCAGTGATTCAGTCAGTGTCTCTGCAAAGTTGCAAATTGTTAAAGATCATGGAACTTCATAACTTCACATGAATAGCTTAAACTAAGTGATTCCAAAATGGAATTCAAGTTACTCATTTGCTATATTTGTTTTTCATGTCAAAATTTAGAAATTAAAGATATTATAACATTTAACATGTGCATTGACAATAGTATGTACACACAATTCTCCATGTTGGGTGTGGATGCTCATGGTTATTTCTGATAGAGAGTCATGAAATGAGTTTGGAGACACTGAGTTGTTAAAAGCAATCTTCCTGCCATTTTCATGGATTTTTAGAGATGCATTCTTAATTACTATGCCTCTGCCTTTCATGATCTTTGATTTATCCATATCCTTGTATCAGACATGTATATGTTACCAAGAGGCGCTTTCTGGCCCTTTCACCAGTATTTATATAGGACAGATATATTTTCATGAGGGAAAAACTGAAGCCATTCTTTTTCATGGCGAGACATTGTATTGTATAGAAAAACAATTCTACTGTCATAGTTAATAAAAAGTGCTCTGGAGCCAGGTTTAAGTCCTAAATGTGCAGCTTCCTGGCTATGAGACTTGGAAAGTTACTTTATTTCTGGTGCCACAAATTTTTAATTTCTAAAATAAGGCACAATAGTATCCAAACTGATTTGCTTATTCTAGTGATTATATTAGATGATATATGGTGAAGTCTGTAGAACCATGTCTAAACATAAAAGTTTGTACTAAAAGTTGGCTTTCTTGTGCTTATGTGAATGGACTTCCATATATAGGTAGTATATTTTATATGTGTGCACGTATATGCATAGAATGGAAATTATAACTGGTTTGAGCAAGTTGAAGATCCAGCCAAAGGATAAAATCCTACTATTATAAACAATTACTAAACATTTCTAGGAACTTTTCTAGACTTTCTCTAGCATCAGCGTATAGTACCTGATATTACACTTCCTGCAGCCTAGACTTGCAGAAGGGCTTCTCCACAACTCACTGTCAAAGGACAGACTAACACCATGTTTTTAGCTAAGTTTTACTCTGAGGTTTGTGACTGTCCTAGGGGATTTTATTCAGTCTGCCATAGGCTTAAATTTTTGTATCTACAGTTCTGTTATGTGTGTAAGTTATGGATCATATATGGATAATGGCCAATGTTAGATTGGGGGGCCTTAATGGATGCATTTATCAGGATACTTTTGTCAAAATTATTCCAGTTTTTTATATATGCATTTTTTAATTAATTATTTGAATTAGGTATATATTACAACAGAATGCATTCTGATTCATTTTACACAATTGCAGCCCAAAAATTATTCCAGTTTTTAAAAAGCAAATTGGGCATTTAGACAAATAATTCAAATATCAATTCTTCTATGTTAGTTTTAATTTTTAACTTCAGAAATTCTATTATATACTGGGTGGGTGGGGACCTGGAGTTTTTGTTGCATTGACTGAAACTTAATTGGACATAAATTACTCATTTTATAGTTGGGAATCAACAAGAACACTAGGTGAAGGCCTCATAGAGATGTCCTGTGGCAGCAGGGTTATGTCAGGTTATGATGCACGTGTGACTTCAGGGGACATGTTTTAACTTATTGCCTATTCAAATCCATTTGGTAGGGTAGTACTAATTTTGAACTATTTTGGATTTGTTCTTTATTATTTTTAACTCTCAATTTAGAGTTTTGATCTAACTGGTTTAGGATCTCTTACACACTCAGATTTTTTTTTCCCCAACACACGTATTTTATTGGTTTTGGTTGTCTTTGAAGTAGATAAATTATAATAATGAATTGAGAATTAAATTGAGGGATGGGATCTGCTGGAATTGATAGTGGTGATGGCGTCAGACATGGAAAATAGTTTCTTTCCTAATAATTATTTCTTTTTTAAAACTCCATTTTTCCATTGATACATAGAAATATAAAAATTGTGCATATTAATGGAGTACCATGTGATGTTTTGATGCATGTATATATTGGGTAGTATTTAAGTTGAGCTAAACATATTTATTTCCTCAAATATCATTTCTTTTTGGTGAAAACTTTCAACATCCTTTCATCTAGCTTATTGAAATGTATAAGACATTACTGTCCTCTATAGTCACTACAGTACAATAGCACACTATAACATAGTACCCATTGATGAACAATTTCCCTCCTTGCTGTCCTCTGGTAGCCACTAGTCTGCTCTCAACTTCTATGAGATCAATGTTCTTAGATTCCACATGTGAGTGAAATCATATGGTATTTGTCTTTCTGTGCCTGGCTTATTTCATTTAACATAATGATCTCTAGTTCCATTTATGTTGCTGTAATTGGCAGGATTTTCTTTTTATGCTTGAAAAGTATTCCATTGTGTATAGGTACCACATTTTCTTTTCCCATTCATCAGTGAATAGGATTGGTTAATTTCTCGGTTATTGTGAATACTGCTGCAATGAACATGGTGCTGCAGATGTCTCTTTGGCATAATGATTTCCTTTCTCTTGGATATATACCCAGTCGTGGGATTGCTTGGATCATATGGTAGTTCTGTTTTAATTTTTCAGCGGAATCACTATACTATTCAGTAATTATTAGTACTTATCCAAAAACAGTTTGAAATCTTCACTGTTCACTCTTATGAAAATGATGTGTGTTGTTCATTTATTTATGATTTCCTTAGGTATAAATAGATATTGCTGGATGAATATGAATTAATTTTGACAATGGCTTTGTCTCTCTTACCAGACAAACTCTTTTGAGTTTGATTAAAGTCTTACTGTGAAGCATACTGTAATTCCCTTGTATTTTATGATAAATCTCTCATTTCTTTTTTTCCTCTTAGTCATTGAGAGTTATCGGGAAGTCCAGGATCCTGGAGAAGGGCCAGAATCTGAGTGGAGCATTGTGTCCCATAAAGAAAAGCAGAGCCTCCTCTTGGCCTGCGTTTTACCCGTCATTAGTCATAAGGCAACTTCATTATGCCTACGAGGGAAGGAAATATCCCAGGTTTTATTTAATTTTAGGCCATCCATAAAACTGGGTTTCTGTTTCATAAAATTAGGCCCATTCCTTCTGTGCAATAGCTTTCATGATAGAAAACTGGCAGGGTCTCAGAGGCTCTCAATTATAGTAAAATATTGAGAAGTAATATAATTACCCCATGAAATTTCACAATTTATCTATTTTGTTTTGGGTTCTTTGCTTCATTTTGGACAGAAATTTTTTCTCAGAGATTGGCATAATGTTGACAATTAGGTTAACTGGGATTAAATATTCTAATGTTTCACATGTTGATACTTACATGACTTTGGACTTGAAAGCCTTCCCTTCCTGTTCAACCACACGATTTCCTTGTATTTGTGCTCCCAGGAGCTTGCAAGGCCTTCCCAGGGGTTGCGGGTGGGGCTGCTGCGAGGGCAGAAGACCCAGGGGGCTACATATGCCATCTCAAGGCTGATGGCATTACCCTGTGAACTTAGAGACTTTTCTCACAGCCTAAGGAGAGGTAGAGCTTGTCCTGGCCATGCTTTCTGATTAAAGAGTGAAAAAAGGCATATAAAGATGTCACATAGTCACATGTATTTATACTTACAAACTTGTGTATAGCAAATTCAAGATTTTTTTTTTCCAGAGTAGATTTTAATTCTACAAGTGAATTTGGATTTCTGCAGTTGACTAGGTGCAAGTATTTCTTGTGATCAGAGGTCTTCACATAGGCCTTCTTGTATTTGTTATGGAGCACATGTGATTCTTGGTTATACCAACCAAAAAACATAACAAAGCTTGGTTTTGTAAAGGTGATGCCAGGAATTGAATCTTATTAAAATCTTATAATAAAACAAAGTTTTATCATTCAGGTTATTTTATTCATTCAACATTCCTCCTGCCTTTGTAAGTGATTCTATGCAGAGAAGGAATTTTTGATGGTAAGGCAGTTGTGCCTTTGCAACCTTTTGACAGGGCTATCTTGGTCTTAAAGTTAAACACAGCTGATGTATTTAGGGAGTTGGCTTCTCATTCTCTGGTTATTTGATTGGAGAGCTGTCCCCAAAGAGGAGCAGTTGGTGGAATTGGTAGGAGGGGTTAGAGAATTTAATATTTTAATTATTTATTCCAAAGATCAGATTAAGAGTATGCTCCATAATTTGCAAATAACATCATGATAGATTGAACTTGAATCTAGAAATTAGAATGATTTATTAGTTGCAGAATATACGTTGTAACAAGAAGTTCAAGTAATGTTTGTTTGTGTAAAAACTAGTCACAGCATAATGAATGGGGACTTAAAGAAAAAACAGAAATCCTTGTCATGGACTGCAGGTGTGGTGCACAGTGTGGGTAGCGTAGTGTGAGGCTCTTATAAAGAAGATGGCTGGCATGATGCTTTGGGTCTTTATAATTAGCACCCTTTGAAGAACATTGTTTGCCTTTCTATGTTCCACAACTAATGAGAGAAGAAAAAAAAAAGAAATGCAGAGATCAGAAGGATTTCAGAAGAAAGTTTTTAAGAATAAGAGTTATGCAACAACTTTTAGGATGTGCCTTGATTGTTTAGTGTTCATGTGGGGAATTTAAAGAGCAATTTTGATATGGTTTATTATCTGCAGGAATAGCTACTAAATAAGAATTAGGAGTTTATTATGAAAGACTTAGGGGGAACGGCCAGTTTTATGTGACATCTGCATCTTGCTTCAAGCTGGTCAGAACAATTACCTTCACCCCAGGGACCACAAGAAGGGGAATATGGGGCCCAGCAGAGTTGACAGAGGAGAGTATCTGTTTCTCTTTCTTGGAATAGAGAAAAGAGATCTGTAGCCAATAGAAGTGAGATTTGTTCAACACTAGAGTTTGAGCTGGATTTGTGTTTTTATTCCTGAATATAGCCTGCCAACAGCTGATATAGAAATAAAATAGAGCGAGGCCGAGGAGCAGACCCATAGATAGGCCCCACTTCACTGTTTTCCAAGTCTTATAGACCAGGGAAGGGTGCATTGAGTCATGAGCCTTGCTTGCTGGCCTGCAGACAATGTGACAGGTCAGCTCTGTTATTCTAGCCCAAAGCTTTATACTGGATGGCAACTTTGAAATGACACCAGCTGGAATATCAGTGGGCAGAAAACCCATAAAAGACAGATTTATTTCAAAATATGTGTTTCCAGCTTCTTCTTTTCAGTTTTGAAATTAATGTATAATGGGTAACAACTAATTTCAGGGTGTGTGTGTTTCTCTTGGAAACTGTTACATTTTTTAAGCAATTGTGTGCACATTCATTATTGCTTTCTGGCCTTCTGTCACTTCTGATAGTACCTACTGGGACAAATACCTCCACAACCTTTTTTCTGACATGATAAGCTGGTAATGTCTTCCTGGGTTGCTATAGTAACCCATGAGGTGAATACTAATGGTGGGGAGAATGTTTTTGGAATAGATCCCATGGTAAACTAATAAAGTTGTTTCACAATACTTAGCTATGAGTATGTATGTCATTTGTGACATTTAAAGTCCTTAATTTAAAAATGTTTTCTTTGACTTTTGAGCTTTTAATTTTTTAAAAACTAGGATTTGTGGCAGTGAAGAATGTAATATAGACTTAAATTCCTCCCAAACAGGTGTTTTGCTCCCCTCAAAAATATTAGATTTATTTTTCATCTTTAGTCGGTACCGCTTATTGAGCACCTTCTCTAAGGTACAGCATTTTAAAGAAGAAACAGCAGCTTAAAACTCTTCCTTAAAAAAAGCAAGCTTCCTACTTTTGTCTGGCAACAATAGCCCTTCGACTGGAATAGGGAATTACACATTTACTCTCACATCTGGGAAATAGAACATAGGGTTGTATTCAGGTCACTTTTCTCTCCCTCAATTATAATTTTCAAGGAAAAAGAATGTAAATGGGAGCTTTTTATTTTTAAACACTCTACTCTATTGTGATTCCCAAAGGACTCTGAGCCACAGACATTTTGAAGCTCTCCTCTGGCCAGCCGTGCCGGCTCCCTGCCTGCTGTCTGCTGGGAGCCCTTCAAACATGGCAGGATGCACAGGCAGCTTTTGATGGCACACGGGAGGCTAGAATGGAACTTGAAAATGACAGCAGCCACGCAATCTCTTAGCACTTATCTGGAAGGAAAAAGCTAAGAGTTTTGCTGTTTTCATAGATTTCTTAATAGGAATTAGATGTTGGCAGTTGTCCTTGTACTATTTTATTTAAAACACATATGACACATATTTTTTAAAATGACCAATCCAGGAAGGTCAAAAAGCCGGTAGTTGAAGGTGAGTGGGAGAGGCCTGGGAGAAGGGTAGTGCTAGTCAAAAGTGACGTGGACGCCTAGAGAAATGGGCAGTGTGTTCTGCTGCAAGGCCCTCTTTATTTGACCCTGGTGACCCTTAAAAGACCTTGTGTTGACTCTTAACTGTGAGCCTCCATGATAGAAACCTTGAGAAATCTTCTGTAATCCCTCTCTCTGTTCCTATTGACCTGCTGTCCCTACCCTTCCTGTACTTGTGCTTGTTTTTGCTATGCTGATTTTTTTTTTTTGAGGGGGGCAGAGAGAGAGAGAGAGAGAGAGACAAAGAGAGAGAGAGAGAGAGAGAGAAAGAGAGAGAGAGAGAGAGAGAGAGAGAGAGAGAGAGGGAGAGAGAGAGGTGGCGGACAGGCACCAGAGGGCGACACATCAGGCCAACCCTGGAGAAAGGCCTGAACCTGGTTCCTTATGAATGATGCAGCTCATTCTCCTTTTGCTTATTCCCCACCCCCTCAATTGGTTGATTTATTAACATTCTATCTTTTCTTGCATGCTTTTAAAATATATTTAGGGCTTTTAATTCCTTTTTTTGTTTAATATTTTTTTAGTTGTCAATGGACCTTTATTTAATTTATTTATATGCTGTACTGAGAATTGGACCCAGGGCCGCACACATGCTAGGCAAGAGCTCTACCACTGAGCCACAATCCCAGTCCCAGCTTTTAGTTCTTGATTAGATTTCTCTCCACAAGTTCTACCTTACTTCATATCTTCCATCTGCAACTTACAGCTGGAGATATGAAATAAGTGTGGTATTAAGTGAATCATTCCATGATTTTTAAAAAAGATGCTTTCCAATTCTTATAGTATGACTCTCCTAGGTTTCCTTTTAAAACTTTAATTTTTATAGTTTTGACTTTTTGCTACTGTTGACTTTAACATATGTTTTCTTTGACAAGTATACTGCCATTGATGCTAACTCAAAGGGACCCTTTGCATAAGAGAAGGCATAATTGTTAAGAACTTGAATTTTGGAGGTTGAAATGTCTGGGTACAAATCCTTGATGCTCCATTTATTATCTGAGTGGGCTTGGACAATTGCATGATTGTGTCAAGCCTCAGTTTCTGGTCCTATAAAATGAGGATGATGAAAGAACATACATCATGGAATGGCTGTCAGGGTTAAATGAGAGAGAATGTCTAGGAAGCACTGAATAAATGTTAGCTCCCTTTAGAAACAAGGAATATACAATCATACCATAGTTGTTGGCATCTGGTAGGCATGAAGTACCTGTGGTTGTGGTGGTTCATTTCTTTGCTTTCATTCATGCATCTAGATTTTTGTTTACCTTTTTTCCTAACCTCCCCAGCCAGTGTGAACTGGGTAAGCAGCTCCTTTTGTACTAGTTTCCTGTGTGGTTGATCCTTCTTAATTTCTTCCCCTCCTCTCACCAGAATATCCTTTGCTGACTGTGCCCTGATGCTGAAGGAGGGGATTAATCTCCCAGGGAGGCTATAGTTCATACCCAAAGAATTTGATATCTTAGTCTGGGACCTTGGACATATTTTAGTCAGCTTTTTCTCTGCTGCAACCAGAAGATCTCATAAGAATTATCTTAGAGGAGGAAAAGTTCATTTGGTGCTCATAGTTTCAGAGGTCTCTGTCCGCAGGTGGCTGGCTCCATTGCTCTGGGCCTGAAGTGAGAAAGAACATCAGAGTAAAGTGTGTGCAGGAGGGAATCAGCTCAGAACATGGCAGTTGGGAAGCAGAGAAGGGGGAGAGAGAGAGAGTGCGCGAAAGCGAGCAAGTGTGAGTGAGCAAGAAAGCTATCTCTCTCTGCTCACCAGGAACCAAATATAAACCCCTAAAGTCATGCCCCCACTGACCTACCTCCCCTAACCACGTTCTACCTGCCTAGGATTACCACCCCATTAATCCCTATCAGTGGATTAATATACTGATGATGTTATAACTCTTATATCTGATCTTTTTACCTCGAAATGTTCTTCATCATTTCACACATGAGCTTTTGGGGGACACCTCATATCTAAAGTATAACAGGACATGAGGCTCTGGCATCCAGTCGCAGGGTAGTGAGTAGACCTGGCTCGGCTGTAGATAGGACCCGTTTTCTGGTTGTACTTGAATTCCAGTTAGCGCTGCAGACTTCAACAGGCCAGTTGCAAGACATAATGAGGCCATGCTTTTTCTGCTTGAAATAACTGCAGGGTATTTTCATTTATCTCCCAAACAAACGAAGGGTCTCTGGAGGGTCAATGGGAAGGCATCTGGGAACTTCTGCTCCCCAGTGGCATGAGAGAAGACCAGAAGAGTGCCTGCCTGGTGCACAGTAGGCTATCAGCAAATATCTATTGAAGGAATAGATGGTGGCTGAAATCACAGCCTTGAAGGAATATTAACGAATGAAAGAAAAATGATTGCCCAAGCTGGAAAGGAGGTCTGGCATAATTGCTGCTTAAAAACACCTAATGACTGGCTGCTGCCTGAGGCACGAGATTATAGCATATTTGTTTTAATGGCACATCTGGTATACTGCACTGATGCAATTATAGTGCCTCCCATACAGGGGGCTAGTTCCCTTCAATTATGCTTTTAAATGGCAACCAGAGGAAAACTGTATTCAAACAGACCACATATCTATTAGTGACTGTTTATTGTAATTATTATTTTTTGTATTAACAAGATCAGATGAGAGTGTACAAATGCTAAGTTCCCCTAACATTGGCTTTCATGGTTCTTGAGGGCCCTGTCCCATATGATATTTTCATTGTGGTCCCCCGACATTCCTGGGTAGCAAGCTGAACAGATATCCCTTCCCTTTTACAGATCAAACAACTTGAAACGTGAAAATTAAATCGTCTCTCCAAAGTGATAGCATGGCAAGTGCCACGCTACAGGTCCAGGTCTTTCAGTCCTTTAATCTGTTCCCTTTCACACTCTGCATGGTTGTAGCTGAACTCCTCAGACTTTGCCCTGATGCTTGCTTTGTCTTGTTCAATCTGGAAATGACTCCGGAATGTGAAGGCCAAAACTTGGACTGCCATTTGGAATTCTAATAAAGACATTAGTACTAGTTCCACAGCTGAAGGGTAAGTAGCCTGTATGAGATGCCAGATCAGTTTAGTCTTGTTCGTTTTTGTCTGGTACATCACCGTGCAAATGTTTTGGAATGCTTGTGTCTGTGATGGGTGTTTTCCCAGATCCTTTTCAGTCAGGGATGGTCATAATCTAAGTGTCTCAAATTCATCTGATGCAGAAAGGAAGTTTCAGGGCGTTCAGCCTGCTGCTGCTATGCTTACTTCACTCCTCCTTCTACCTCTTGACTTCAGGATCCAGCTGTGCCTGCTAGGCTGGTCTTGGGCCCCTTAGAATGGCCAGTTTCCATCTTATAAATCAATGTGTTTCTATTTGTAATTCCTATACCCTGGACTCATTGACCTCCCATTTTCTGCATGGAAGACTGATTTACATATGCATATTCCAGAGCCCTGAGCAGACTACATAAAAGGAAGGGGCTGGAAGAGTAATCCACTTGTTCTCACAAGGATTCTGAAAGTGTCAGAGATTGTGTGTGGCGCCCATGCCAAATTCATTCTTCTACCTTCCATCCATCTTTTTTCCATTGGCTATACTATTTGCCTATCGATTTTGGCATTTTATAAACTTTCAAATTATTATACATGACATAGGTTAACTTAAATTTACCTGTAGATCACTTTTCTTATAAGCCAGATATTTTTGTTTACAATCTTTGTATATAAGCCTAAAGTTGAAGTTCATCTGATAGTGATATCAGTAGGCTGAATATTTATTTTGTTTTGAACAAAAGTGAGCCATCTGCATGCTTCTCAGACAGAGATCATGTCCTTCTTTCTGCACATAGGGCTTGCCACATAGACATGATCTCATTCAATATTTTTCTCCTGAATGTCTTAGATGCATAAATTGAGACCCTCATGGTATGTGTGACTTTGGGAATCAGAGTAAAACTTATTTTAATGAGACTTTTTTATGAATTAAAAAACTATGTTTAAAAAAATTAAATTTATTTTAATTAGTTATACATGACAATAGAATGCACTTTGATACATCACATATGATGGAGTATAATTTCTCATTCTTCTGGTGTACATGATGTAGAATCACACTGGTTGTACATTTATATATGTACATAGGATAATAATGTCTGATTCATCCTACTGTTCTTCCTATACCCATATCCCCTCCCCTCCCTTCAGTCCCCTCTATATAATCTAAAATAACTCTTTTCTTCCCTAGTTCCCCTACTGTACATTAGCATCCACATATTAGAGAAAACATTTGGCTTTTGATTTTG
This sequence comes from Urocitellus parryii, assembly GCF_045843805.1. Taxonomy (NCBI): domain Eukaryota; kingdom Metazoa; phylum Chordata; class Mammalia; order Rodentia; family Sciuridae; genus Urocitellus; species Urocitellus parryii. The sequence continues at coordinate 58,841,412 of NC_135531.1, read as the reverse complement.
GGGAGATTGGCTTATTTCACATAGCATGATATTCTCCAGCTCCATCCCATTTACCAGCAGATGCCATAATTCCATTCTTCTTTAAGGCTGAGTAATATTTCTAATATTGTGTGTGTGTGTGTGTGTGTGTGTGTACATCACAGTTTCTTTATCCATTCATCTATTGAAGGGCATCTAGATCAGTTCCATAGTTTAACTGTTGTGAATTGAGCTGCTATAAACATTGATGTGGCTTTGTCTCTGTAATATGCTGATTTTAAGTCTTTTGGGAATAAATCAAGAAGTGAGGTAGCTGGGTCAGAGGTGGTTCCATTCCAAGTTTCTGAGGAATCTCCATACCTCTTTCCATAATGGTTGCACCAATTTGCATTTCCACTAGCAATGTATGAATGTACCTTTTTCCCCACATCCTCACCAACATTTATTGTTGTTTGTATTCTTGATAGCTGCCATTCTGACTGGAGTGAGATGAAATATTAGAGTAGTTTTGATTTTCATTTCTCTAATTGCTAAAGATGTTGAACATTTTTTCATATATTTGTTGGTTGATTGTATTTTTCTTCTGTGAAGTGTCTGTTCAATTCCTTAGCCCATTTATTGATTGCATTGGTTTTTTTTTGGGGGGGGGGTTAAGTTTTTTAATATATTCTGGAGATTAATGCTCTGTCTGATGTGCATGTGGTAAAGATTTTCTCCCATTTTGTAGGCTTTCTCTCTCTTTATGTTATTAATTGTTTCCAAATGTACAAAATAGAAGACAGAGGGACAAACCCACATAAATACTGTTATCTCATATTAGACAAAGGTACCAAAAACATTCACTGGAGAAAAGATAGCCTATTTAACAAATGGTGCTTGAAAATTGGAAATCCACATGTAACAAAATGAAATTAAACCCCTTTCTCTCACCCTGCATGAAACTCAACTCAAAGTGGAATCAAAGACTTAGGCACTAGACCAGACACCCTGTGCCTAATAGAGGAAAAAGTAGGCCCAAATCTTCACCATGTTGGCTTAGGATCTGAATTCCTTAACAAGACTCCTAAAGCACAAGAAGTAAAATTAAGAATCAGAAAATGGGATGGATACAAATTAAAACACTATGTTTTAGTCTCCCCAAAACTTTATTGGATACATTTCAATGGCTGCACTCAGAAATATGAAACATTACTAAGCCCTACAAAATAGAGGTACTTCTGAATTAACTTGAGTTTAAAAATATCATTTGCTTATAGGTTATTGGACTCATCACATTTTAGCTTTAAGATTTTGCTAAATGTCTAATACTGTTTCCTGGCTTAGCAGTAAATAATGTGAATGAAAGATAACTTTAAAAGTCACAGATCACCATTGCTGTTGCTATTCTCTGCTGACATTCCTTTTAGCTAACAGATAGATCTTCAGTGCTGATTTTGAGCCTGGGATCCTCCTGCCTTCATCTCCTGAGCTTCTGGGATTACAGGTGTGCACCACCACACCTGGCATTAGTGTTTTTAAAAACCATCATCCCCCTATGTGTGTGCATGTGTATTTATGTGTGTTTGAGAAAGAGAAGGAGGGAGATGGAAGAGAGGGAGAGGGGAAAGAGACCAGAAGAGTCTTACGCATACCAGCAAACGCCAGAAGGACCAGTTCCCCTCTGTCTTTCCTGTCACATTCTCCTTTTTTCCTTCAGAAGTATTATGCTGACTTTTACAGCAATCACTTTCCTGCTTTTCTTTATAGTTTTCCCCCTAAATATACACATAGGTATATGCTTTTTTGAGCTTCTTATTTATTAAAATATATCCTCTATATTCTTTTGTGACTTCAATTATCCCATTCTACATTATATTTGTTATCTTCTTCTGTTAGCCTAGAATTAGTTTTATTTTTATTTTTTTTAGTGGGGGGGGGGCTACTGGGACTTGAACTCAGGGGCACTTGACTACTGAGCCACATCCCCAGCCTTATTTTGTATTTTATTTAGAGACAGGGTCTCACTGAGTTCCTTAGCATCTTGATTTTGCTGAGGCTGGCTTTGAACTAGTGATCCTCCTGTCTCACTCTACTGAGCTGCTGGGATTAAAAGTGTGCACCACCACCCCTGGCTAGAATTCATTTTTATTGTTAGAATACTAATGTATGATTACATTACAATTTATTGCATTGCTGATGGACATTAAGATTGTTTCTAATTTCAAACACTTTACATGTTTATGCATGTTTCCTGGTGCACGTGAAGTATGTTCTTTGCTAGGATTCATATAAAGGATGGGACGATTATGGAATGGAATGGATTTACTATAAGATACTAGACTCTCTAAATGTATTAGATAATGCCACTGTGTATTCTGAAGTGTTTGTACCAATTTATATTTCAAGCAGTGATTTTGAGTTCTGGAGGGCTTGATTAATTATTTTATTTTATTATTAATGGGCTTTAATTTTTAGAGCAGGTGAAGTTCATGACAAATTTGAGTAAAAGGTACAGAGATTTCCAACATACCTCTTGCCACCATGGCCTCCCCTCTATCACTGTCCCTGACAGAGTGGTACATTCATTGTTGTGGGTGAACCTTCAACAGAGGTTAATATTTAAATCTTCCAAGATGAATTTTCTTCCAAGTGAATGCTATGGTCAGACCTTGTACAATAGTGATTCCAAAGGCTGACAAGAAAACAAAATCACTTTCTCTTAGTAACAATCAAACTGTCTATTCCTGTTCTTGGTGTGTGCTGCTTTTCATAAATCTTTGCTCACCATAAAGTGAAAGCATTTGTGTGTGTATATGTGTGTGTGTGTGTGTGTGTGTGTGTGTGTGTGTGTGTTGCTGGGGATTGAGCCCAGAGCAGCTCTACCACTGAAGTACATCTCTGTCCCCATTTTAAAAAAAAATTTTACTTTGAGACAGGTTCTAAGTAGCTAAGGTTGACTCTGAACTTGTGATCCTCCTGCCTCAGCCTCCAGAGTCTCTGGGGATTACAGGTGTGTGCCACCGTGCCTGGCAAAGTCAAGATATGTTTAGATACTCAAAGAAACTGAGGTCTTTATTGTAACAACTTCATTTTATGGCAAAGAAGTTGATGCTCTGTAGAGTGGGCCTTGATTTTTCCCTGTCTGGGGCAGATGGACCTTCACTGTGTTGTAATAGGAATCATTTATTCAATGACACAGCCTGTTCAGTTCCTTTCTGTGTCTGAGTGATTGTGCTGCCAGGATGTTAGAGGTAATACTTTTTAATGTTTGCTGTTAGAGCAATTATTAGTAATTCTGCCTTGGTTACATTAGTTCAAATAACTCCTGGTACCAGCTAAACAGGAAGACACATATTTATTTGGTAAAAATTTTTTTGTTTTAATTAAACAGCCCATCTCTGCTAAATTGTATAACCCCTTTCCACAGTTTGTTTTCCTGGCTGCCCTTAAGAAACCTGAAACTCTCCAACAAGTGGAAATATTTATGTATGTCATGATGCTTCCTATTTCAAGCTGTTTGCCCTCTTCTGTGCTCTGAACTCTTGTACTGAACAAGACAGCTCTCTCTTAAAACACTTAGGTCAGTTTCTTATTTGTTTTCTTTAAACATCAGAAGATCCTCTCTTCCCCTGCCTTCCTGCTCTCCGTAAGTGGAGAGGCTCAGAAGGAGAGAGGGAGGGAGGAAAGGAGGGGAAAAAGAAGAGAGAGAGAGGGGAGAGAGAGAGAGAGAGAGAGAGAGAGAGAGAGAGAGAGAGAGAGAGAGAGAGAGAGAGTGAGAGTGTCAGGTCAACAATGAGCCGTTCAGCTCCACCTGTTTGCTGTTCTCTCAGATCTGAAGATGGAGCCTGAAAGCAGAGGACTGGGAGCTGGACTAGCAGGACTGGCTTGGAAGGATCTCCTGGTAGATGAAACAGAAATATTTATGTATGTCATGATAGGTCAGGTTGAGCATGGTGCCCTGCACCCTGGGTTTGATGGTATTTAGAGCAGTGCAGCAGGTACCGCAGGGCACACCATCTAAACAGCTGGTACCCTGTCTGTTTCTACAAACACTATGATTTTAAAAAGGAACATGAAGGGTTTAGATGTGCCCACTTGATTGTATTGCAGCCTATACAACCATGGAACATTTTTTTCACCTGATTTACAGAGGCTTCTCCGCCTTAGAAATCTCATGCAGGTGAGGTTGGTAGCATCTCATGCTGATGAGATGTGCTGTGAGTGTATGTGTGTACATGTGTGCATGTGTGTGTTCATCTCATTACCTGATCTTGACAAGTCTCTTCCTGGTTATTACCTTAAAAAGGAAGTAAAACATGTCCTCTTGGGAATCTCTTAATAATAAAACAATCAAATTAGTAGAATAGGCAAAAACTTACAGGATAAAAACTTGTAGGATAAAATAGTTTATCTTTTCAGTTTTGTAAAGATAACAATTTCTAGTACATGAAGCAAATGTGCTACCTTGTATGTTTTTAGATGTTTTGGCATTTTTGATGCCATTTCAATGGGGGAGATCTATGTTGTGTCAAACAGACAGATAATGGAACAAATATAAAGAGAACTGGGTAGCATTTCACTGTGATAAGTGCTCTTTACATATTTGAAATATAAAGCCATATGTTCATTGATCTAGATTTAGAAATAGCAATAGCAGTATAAACTAATAAAGAATGCAAACTAATCAGTTTTCTTTGGTATTCCTGTGAAGTGGAGTATTTCCTCCTAGTTGTTTCAAATTAGAGTGCTGTTGGATACTGGCCTATTACATACCATCAGCACAGCCTGTTGGTAGGACAAAGCTGAGCTTATTCCCTATGGTGAGGGGGACATCTCTGTACAGGGTCTTAGCAGAGTCTTGGAGAGGGTAGAATGGCAAGGCTGGAATTTATTAAGAATTGCAGTTTGGTTGAATGAAGATCTTTTAATTTGGGGGTTGAGTGTCAGGGAATGGCAAATGGGGAAGGAATCTGATAGGGTTTCTGTATGGATCATGATACAATTTAGAATTGGTTTTATATATACTGTCTGTGGAGACTTCCTACTGAAGAGTCGATGAGTCTTGGGGGAAGTCCCTGTAAGAACAATCAGTCATTTGCCTGAGCAAGTGTCTCTGGGAATAGTGAAGTTATCTTCGTGAAGACAATGGAAACATAAAATCATGTTAATATGGACAGTGAGCTGTGTGGGGAAGCAGGTGGTTTTGTCCCAATTGTGTGTGGGAGTACAGAATTTCTTTTCTCAACTATTGCTCAAGAGGTATCTGAGGCAGAACCAAGAACAACAGATGCTACCTACAGCAGCTGTAGTCAAATACTAAAAGCTAACTTTTGTAGGAATTCACCAGGGGAAGAGCTATTGGTCATTTATTCATTCATCTAATAAGCCAATATAGAGCACATCCCACATCCCAGGCACTGTGCTAAGATTGGGAATACTACAACATACAAGACAGAGTCCCCACTTCTTGGTCCTTTCAGTCTGGTGTTACACAGCTTTGTCTGGCTCTTTGTAGTTTACACACACAGTCAATAACATGACTGGAGTTTCTGTAAGGCTCACATTCTTGCTGCATGCTCATTGCAACAGATCTTGCTGGTAATTTCATGTTTAGGTTAAAATGAGGCATATTTTAAGGTGTGCCAATGCCTATAGAGTTCATGGGTCTATCTTGTTTTTATTTTATTTATCTGTTTATTTGTTTATTTATTTTAGACAGGGTCTCACTATGTTTCACAGGCTGGTCTCAAACTACTAGACTTAAGAGATCCTCCAGCCTCAGCTTTCCAAGTGCTGGGACTACAGGTTTATGCTACCATAGCCAGCTTGTGACTAGTTTAGTTTTTTTTTTTTAAAATATGGGCAAATTTATTCTTTTACATACTTATAATACAGTGTTTACTATGGGCGAGTCGTGTTCCAGGCACTGAGCCATTGCAAGAAAAATACAGGTGTACAAACTTTATACAAATTAGCTAATCTAAACACACAAATAATTCTGATTTTTAACAGCTGATCGCCATTTAACTCCACAAATAAGGAATAGCTTTGGTTTGCCAGACTATGCTAGGGTATTAGAAATAGAAGCACCAAGGACCTGTCAACCTGCAGAGTGGTCCAGCTGGGAACCAATCATAATGCATAGAAGCAAACATCATAAGGGAAACCAAGACACAGACCAACCAGGAGCCCTTTGTCCAGCAAAGGGGTGTCCAGGGGCATCCGGTAAGGCCTGGTTTTAGCCTGCTGCACAGCTGGCCTGGCTTTGGCAATATTGACATAAGCTCAGGGATCTAATAGATGACCAAATACCACTGTAAGATTTGAGAAAGGCCATAGTCTCATATTTTCTGGATATATGAAGTCCATTTTGTTGTAGCTTCACCAGGGGAGAAACAGCACTGAGGATAAAGGGTAGAAACAGAGGCTCCTTAATAGCCTTGGCCTCTGAGAGCCTGCCCTGCCTGAGTAGCGGACCCTCCTTCAGGGATCTTGGAAGCTGACAAGTATCTGTTTACCAAAGAGTGGTCTTTCCCTAGAACCTGTTTTCCTTAGATGACCCTCCTGCATGTGCAGAGACAGCGATGGCAATATGTAGACAGTGAACAAAAAATCATACCAGTGAAAAGTGGATCTGGCTCCAGCATCTTCTGGCTCCCTAACCTTGGACAAATCCCTCTCCATATTCACAGAGTGAGGTGTTGGGATTTGGTGCTTTGGCAGTTCCTTATGGCTCTGACGTTTTTATTATGTCTAAATACATTGTCTCTTTGATAAAATGTATGAAATGAACTGTGACGACAGAGGAACTAATGTCACATGCTTTTCTTTCTCTGCAGTATCTCTACAAAGAGAGTCTCTTCTACACTTGGCTGTGAGATGGGGCTTGGCTAAGCTTTTCCACTTCTTCCTGTGTCTCCCTGGGGGAGTGCAGGCCTTGGCATTACCCAATGAAGAAGGCGCCACACCCTTGGACTTAGCTTCACATGGTGGACACTCCAGGCTGGTGGAAGACATCACCAAGTAAGTTCAGATGCTTGATAGTTTCTCTCTTCATCTGTTTCTGTAAAGTCTGCCAAGCATTATGAAAAAAATAACCCAATCATAAGTTAATGTTGGTGTATGATTTTTACTTTTAGTTCATTTGTACCATACAGACACAAAGCTGGGACCTTATCTGTTTTACCCACTGCAATATTTCTATAACAGTGCCCAGTCCATGATTTTCATTGAAAGAATATACATTTTGTTAAATCAATGAATAACAGACGGACTTTATGGTACTATTTAGCCAGTGGGATGGTCATTAGGGTCTAGAAAAATAATATAAAGGAAATAACTTGCTAACTATAAGGTTCTTTATGTTGATGATTTATCAACACTTTTGTGAATTGTGAGTATATTGTTTTATTTAGAACGGTTCAGATTGGTCATTATTTTTAACTTACGAAAGAAGGTTTCGTATATATTGATTTTCATGATTTAATGAGTGGTCAAATATATAATATAATTGGAAAAGTACTTTAAGAATTATAAAGTACTATATAAATATTATTAGAGTATTATTACACAATGTCTCATAGTAGACTGGTTTTTCTTGTTTGGCTCATGGAACTCAATGTAACTAATTTATGGTTATATGGGGAATGAGAGAATGTTAGAGTAAAAACTGGAGATTTCTGTTTATTTTTCTTATTTGGTCAAATGACCATCAATCAAGAGACAAGCCTATCCAAAGGGAATTTCCTTTATCTTTGGTTTAACGTGACCTCACTTTTTAGCTAGTGGGGCAAGAATGCTTCCTTTGACTTAGTCATCCTGGATATTTAGTTCATGGTTCAGTGAGGTCCTGGAGGCCAGCTCTTCATATGTTGGTAGCTTTGTATCTTTTTTTCTTCATGCAAGAAAAAATTATGTGTTTTAAAAGCTTGCATGCTTAATAAATCCATCCATGGATGGAATTAAAAGTATGTAAGTTCAATGTTGATCATAGGATGAAGCTTCCATTTCTAAATTAACGACAAGGATCTTACTCCTCAGGCTCAGAGTCCATTCACCTTGGTGGCTTGGTGTTGGCATGGGAATTTTTCTGGAAGATTCTAGAATCCTTGCCATCAATTGGTGTGAAGATTTGGGGAGGTTCCTCAAGCCTTAGAGTAACAACTTCTCTTTGTAGATCTCTTTTTTTTTATCATTCTGGATGAGGGCAGTAATATTTATTTCAGTGGAAATATAGATACTTCTTGACATCTGATAGGTCTGTCCTTGTGAGCCCATTGCAAATTGAATAACCCTAAGTTGAAAATGAATTTATTAAATTTAACCAACCAGCAGCATAACTTAGCAACACAGTCCACCATGGAGTATTGATTATTTACCCTTGTGATTGAGTGACTGCCTGGGAACTGTGGCTTGCTGCCACTGCCCAGCCTGGGAACATACCAAAATTCAAAATTTGAAGTAAGATTTATGATGAATGTATGTAGTTTTAATACCATTGTGAAGTTGAGAAATTATTAAACTGTTGTAAGTTAGGCACCATCTGTAGAATATATTTTTGTAAAGCAACCAGTTTTTGGCAAAATAAGGTCATATTAGAAGAGGAAAGAGACACAGAACTGAAGTGAGGAATCTGGGAACAACCTTTTGGGATGTGACAACATGCTGAACATTAACATTTTTATCCTGAGGCATCTTTACTGTTGCTATTGCATGATAACCCATCTAGAATATTGGGACATTAACCATGAAGCCTACTAATAGCTAATGAATATGCAATTGTTCTTTGCCATGACAGAACAGAAAAATCCACTTATATTCAAGAATTTAACTTGGGAATATTGTTCTATTGTTAATGAATGTATTCAAGAATATGACATGATTAAATTTATGCATGTTTTAATTTGCATGAGAAAGTGATTTGCAACAGTGGTACCAGTGTGTTATGAATACCTCACTTGTTTGTAACATCCAAGCTTCACCACACTCCCTGGAGAGCATGTCTGTTTTCCACTGTAATCATCTAATAAACTATTGGCTGCCAGTTAATTTGTTCTACATGTGGCTCCATTAAAGGGAGAGGCATCTTTTCAGATTAAAAGGGGAATGAAATTTTGAGGTAAATTTCTATGTTTGAGTTAGTAATGTTTCACTGTTTATCTAAATCTTTAAAGTACGTAGTATACTTCAATATCTTTTCCATAGACCCTTCTCTGGGTGTCTATAGTTTTTTTTTAAGTAGCTGTTTTCATGAGCTTATGTATTTGTTGCACGTAGGTGATTTTCAAGGTTTATTTTGTCAGTTGGGTTTGTCATATCAGGGAGCTAAGGGAATTGGAATCTTGGGGGTGGTATTTCAGAAACTGTGCATGGATTTTGATTTGTGATGTTTCAGTTTTCAGGACAAGTGTTCCCCAGGCTTTTCTCGAGTTCGGCTCAGTGAAGATGCCTCCCTGCAATACATTCACTCATCAGAAACACTGACTCTGACCCTTAACCACACAGCCGGGCATTTGTTGGAGGCAGATATTAAACTCTTCCGGAAATACTTCTGGGACAGAGCCTTTCTTGTCAAGGTTTGTGCCCAGATGTTCTGGTACACAATAGTGCACACTCCTTTACAGAATACAGGCATCTATTCATGGTTTTAGGAACAGTATTTTTTGGGGGGTAGCACTTTCTTTCTAATGAAACATTGGGGGGCATGGAATTGGAAACTATTAGATCAATAGAATGAAGATTACATATGTTGTTATCAGGAAAACAGTATTTTGTATAATATTCCTGTTTACTTTTCTGAGTCCAACCCCACCCATGGTTGGGTTTTAATTCTAACACTGGATGTTTTATCTGTACTTATTAATTGCTTTATAATTCTCAACTAAAGCAGTTGCATTTAGGACTATTGTATGTGTATATATCCACTCCTGGGCTTCCTTGTGGTTTAGATGTAGTTAAGCCCAGGCATACAAATAGGAACAGGTAAGAACTTAGTTTTTTTTTCCAAAGAGATTTTCCCCCTTCCATCATGACCAGCTTTGAGGGCTATCATAGCTTCATATCATAGCATGCCCATTTCAGAGTTAAAATGTTTTACTTTCTTTATAATCATTATCATTATATTTTAAGTTCATTTTTATTAATGAACCCAAGTTAAAGTCTCAAACTGGGGTTCAGGTTCTAAAAGATAGGCAGGTTTAGTATATTTGTCACCACCTTAATATTGCTTAACTTCAGGTAAAACTGATAGCTGATAAGTCTGTGAATTGAGGATAAATCCTGAGTTGTTGATGTTAATATGCTATTCAAGAACCCCAAGTATTTATTTTTGTTCTATGTTGTAATATATCTTGCTAGGCTCATGTTAATTATTTTGACAATGGCCTCTTTTTTTCTAATTTACTCAATTATTTTAGTTAATGACCTGATATGTTATTACTATTATTATTTTTTAGAAAACAAATAGAATGTGACTAAAAAAATATAAAGAATATTTAACATATTTTAATTATTATTAGGCAAAGTGTTATTTAGCTTGGTTTGTTGTTATTTTAAATGTAAGCAAGTGGTAATTATTATGGATTTTTCATACTAAAGCTTTACAACTTAGGATAAGAAATATTACATGACCATATATAGATTTTGTACAGAAAGTATTCATGCTTTACTGGATCTTACATGTCTAAAAGTTTATTTTTATGTGTTAGCTTTAGATGACTTGGCTCTGAGGTGAGGGGCTGAACCACAACTCAAACTCAGTCTCTTACAAGGAGACACATTAAGTCTAAGGTTTGAGCATTGCTCAGTTATCTGCAGCCTTCTAGAGCAACAGTGGACAATTTGCTGTGGAAACTCAAGCTTGCTTTACCATGCACTCGACCTAGCGTGGTGCTCCCCTTCAGAAGCCACAGAGGTTACAGGTTTTCACTCTATATTGCAGTTTATAGTGGTGGCATGACAATTTGTAATAAGTATTAAATGTTAAAGTGACAGGTTTGTGCTAAATATCTAAACTGTAAAGACAAATATTAAGAAATTAAAGAAAAAGCAGAATCCTTTCTTGGTTGTTGTTGATTTGCCTGGCACTGGGGATTGAACCCAGGGCCTTGCACATGCACATACTCTGCCATTAAGCCATACACTTAACCCTGAATAGGCAAAGTCAGCTGTATCCTTTATTAATTTTTCTTAATTGTTTAACAAAGTATTTCCTATTAATCAGAATGCTGATAGCTGAAAATTTATTTGTGGAACTGGGCTAAAATTAATAAGACAACCAGTAAATTTAAATTTCTCTGAGGTGGCATTCCAAGTCACTTATAAAAGTGAAGTATTCACACATTCCATTTCCAAAAATAATAGTACTTTATTTCATGTTTTGTAATCAGAAACCAACATTGTCTGTTGTGCTTTTCTTGCATAAGCTTGACAGCTCCCCTCATTGAAAGATAAGGGTTCAAGGTCAAGGCTGACCTCAGGTAAACACGGTGCAGGTGAATGTCTCAGGCCTAGAGACCCCTCTTTCAGCCCCATTTCTTATACTTCCATCTCCTCAGCACCCCCTAGTATTGAACTACTCTAGTCCATCTCTTAAGTCCCTGGAGGCTCTGGAAGAGAGAACACCATATCCTGGAAGAGGTGCTGGGCAAGTTAGTAGCCCAAACAGGGTGTGTGACTAGACATTCCCTGCCCTTTTGTGGTCAATGAGTTGTATATTTTCTCATGTCATTTTTTGCTCTGGCCTCAGGATGCTGTTCCAAGATGGTCAGAATGAGGCAATAGATCCACTGGGCTGAAGCATGCTTGGTAGGATTCAGGGGTCTGTATCAGTTGTGTGGTTTCCCACCCAAGGAGGCTGAAGATTTATTTTGGAACATGTGCTAATGCATTTTTGGGCTCTTTCACCATTTGGCACATCAGCAAGTGATTCTGCATATTTTCACATTTTTGCTGGCTGTGAGTAGTCTGTCTGAAAAGAAAATCCAGATGGTCCCAAGAGGGCAGCTTTTCTCTAAGGCCTTTGCAAGGCTTCCCAACTTAGTTTCAGCAGGTATAGCTTGCACTTTCGGTGCCAGTTTGCAGCTCAAGGTGTGGTTTTCTACTTTTTTGGTCCATGGACATCCTGGATCCTACCTGTGATTGTGGTCCTATCCTGTCATCTAACCCTCCAAGGTCCCTACATCGTAGGGTCTGGGTGTGGGTTGCTACTGGTGAGCAGATGCAGTGTCCCTTGTTAACAGTTTCAGAGATGTTCTGTTCTTTTTCTGGTTTATGCATCACATTCCTGAGAGCTTTCTGATTGTTGTGACCTGCAGAAGCAGTCAAGGATTAGTGGAAGGGACAGCTTTGGCCCCCTTGCCCCTGGATTTCTCTGACTTAGCTCCCTGTTATTCTGGAACAGTGACTGTTCTCCCAGCAGTTCTTACCTACCCTTGTCTTTCCCAGACTTCCCAGCTCTCAGGTTCTTGATTGTGACTTTTCTCTCTTTGTTGTATATCAGAAGTCTCAAATAGTTTTCAGTGATTTTTTCCCCCTTCATTTCTTAGGCTCTTGAGCAAGAAGTCAGGCCAGAGGAAAGACCAACTATGCCTTCCCGAGTTGCAGAAACTGAAGAAGGTACGTATGCTTTTGCCCCATTAGGCAACTAGAAAAGTACCAGGACTAACTAGCTAACCAGTCTGCTGAAGTGCGTGGCAAAATTGCATGAACTAAGAATCTCAGAGGCAAGATCTGGGGTTAGTGGTGATTACAAAGCCCCTGGATCCTCTGACGGCACCAAATGCAGGGTACTGTTTGTTTCCATTTTCTTCCACTAATGTTCACTGAGTGCTGTTTGCAAGCCCTTGGCTGGGTCTTCACATTCTTGATCTTTTGAGCATTCTCTGGACACACATAGATTGTTTATATCTTATTGCCAGTGGCTTCCCTTTTGCTTCATACTTTAGTGAGGGTATTATGTTGATTTTGGTTTTTAAAAATTTTATGTGAGGATCAGTTTACAAATATTTGGAGAGGTAGATTGTGTTATCTGTTAATTTAATTTCGGGGTAGTGAAGGAAAATTATGAAAGTTCAGTCTGTTCATTTATTTAGTCCTTCCTTCCTTTATTCGTTCTTTTGCTCATTTAACCTTTGTGAAACTTCTCTTCTAAGTTAGGTCACCAGGTCTTAAAGGGAAGCTTTGAAAATCATTAAGATATGTTGGTTGGCACAAGGGGTGGGCAGCACCATTGGCATTTAGAAGTAAGGGGCTGGGGTCCTAGATGCTTATCAAGGTACAGGCAGTCCTTCCTAAGAGTTGCCCTGTAGAGCTAATTTCAAGACTGAATGCACAATTCTAGTGGCAGGAGTTTACACAGGAAGATATTTTTATAATACATTACCACTACATTGTTCTCCATCTTAGCACACAAAATCATTCTGATGCCACCCTTGAACCAATTCACCTGCAGGAATACCATTAATCTTCATTTTCTCCAACTTGGCAATTTATTAGGGTATTCAATCCTTACTGTAATTCATATAGTTCCCTCTTTTCCATGTATACCTGAATCTGGTCTGTTAATAAATCGTAATAATAAGCACAAGTTTTTATCTTAGGAAGCATTCTCATCTATTTTTTGCATATTCCTGTATTTTTTTGTCTGGAAAGAATTCTGGTTTCCAGAGAGAATCCAATAGTTGCAAACGTCTGACCACATCATTGTGTCTTCCAAGGCAGCTAAGGAGATTGTTTTGTATGTTGAAATACAAAATATCTTACTATCAGTTGCTTTCCTTTTGCTTCATACTTTAGTTAGGGTATTATGTTGATTTTGACTTTTTGAAATTTCATGTGAAGATCATGTTATATGTATTTGTAGAGGTAGAATTGTCTTGTCTATTAATTTTATTTCAGGGTAGTGAAGGACCATTATGAAATACCTGTTAATGTAAAGGGACATTGGTCTGACAGGGCTGAGAATCTCCATGCTAGATGCTGCCGTTCGGGAGGTAAAACAGGGCAATGTCCTCGTTTCTACCCTACCAAGGTTAACAGCTGGTTAATAACTTTGATCCTGCTTTTAATTGACAACTTGGAAACAGGATTTATCAGATAGCATAATAATAAACTCTTTGCCCTATGTTTGTAGAAAAGTTGTCCCAGATAAGAAGTATCTATGGTGAGCTGCTAGAAGTCTGTGTGGCCTGTCCATGATGTCCCTGCTCCTGGGTCAGTCCTGATCAATTGAGCTTCCTACCTAGCCTACATCTTTGGGGCTTGTGGAGTTGCCCTTGTTGTGGGTGGTGCTGCTGGCTGTGTTGGGGAGGAATAAGGGGTCTGCCTGCCTAAGGAGTTAGTGGGTTCTTTCATGCTTCATCCTTCAAGACTGAGAGGAGAAACTTCTTCCTGGTCTATTGTGGGGAATGCTGGCTTTCCCTGAGCACCTGGCCCAGTTTTACTGCTATAACTATAACTGATCAAGTTTCTTACTTCTTGTTGGCTGGTACTAGCCATGAAGCTGTCACTGGCCTGCCAATTGCAAATACCTAGGGCACTACATTTTATGTTGTCCTTTTTTTTTTTTTCATTTAAGCCTCTACCTTTGCTTTTTTAAAAATTAATTTTTAAGTTTATTTTTTATTAGTTATACATGACAGTAGAATGCATTCAATCACTTTGATATATTATGCATAGATGGGATATAACTTCTCATTTTTCTGAGTATACATGTTGTAGAATCATATTGGTCATGCAGTCACATATGTACCTAAAGTAATAATGTCTGTTTCATTCTACTATCTTCCCTATCCTTGCATCTCCTTCCCTCCCCTCCCTTCATTTCCCTCTACCTAATCTAAGGTAACACTATTCTTCTCTGATACCCTCCTCCTTATTGTGAATTAGCATCCACATATTAGAGAAAACATTCAGCCTTTGGTTTTGTGGGATTGGCTCACTTCTCTTAGCATGATATTCTCCAACTCCAACCATTTGCTGGCAAATGCCATAATTTTACTCTTCTTTAAAGCTGAGTAATATTGCATTGAGTATATATACCACATTTTAGTTATCCATGCATCTATTGAGGGACACTCAGGTTGGTTTCATAGTCTAGCTATTGTGAATTGAGCTGCTATAAACGTTGATGTGGCTATGTCACTATAGTATGCTTACTTTAAGTCTTTAGGTATTACCATGGAGTGGGATGGCTGGGTCAAATGGTGGTTCTATTCCAAATTTTCTGAAGAATCTCCATACTGCTTTCCATAGTGGTTGTACTAATTTGCAATCCCACCAGCAATGTATCAGTGTACTTTTTTCACCACATCTTCGCCAACATTTATTATTGCCTGTATTCTTTATGATTGCCATTCTGACAGGAGTGAGATGACATCTTAGAGTACTTTTGATTTGCATTTCTCTAATTGCTAGAGATGTTGAACACTTTTTCATATATTTGTTTATTGATTGCATATCATCTTCTGAGAGGTGTATGTTCAGCTCCTTAGCCCATTTATTGATTGTGTTATTTATTTATTTTTTGCTGTTGTTGTTAAGTTTTTTGGGTTCTTTATATATCCTAGAGATTAATGCTTTATTGGAGGTGGATGTGTATACACAGATATACATGTACACACACACACACACACACATACATAGCTCTCCTCACTTTATTAATTGTTTCCTTTGCTGAGAAAAAGCTTTTTAATTTGAATCCATTCCATTTATTATTTCTTGATTTTTGTGCAGGGTGAGAGAGGTTTAATTTCATTTAGCTACATATGGATTCCAGTTTTGCCAGTGCTTTTTTTTAAGTCAACTTCTAATTTTTTTATCATCTTGTATATCTTTTCTCCATTGTATCCCCCTTTAAACTAATTAAGAAAAAAAACCAAACTCTAAATAAGTACTTAAATTCCAAGTTTTATATTTAAGGGGCTTCCAGTTTGGGTTTGGGGATGAGAAAACAAGCTCTCTCAGAAAAGTATAATTGCTCTAGGAGTCATTTGCAGATCACACTGTGAGCATACTGCAGACTTGACAGTGGATGGATCAGGAGAAGCTTCTTGAAAGAAGTGCCCCCTGGAGCTGTGCACTAATATAGGGAAGGCTTCCAGATGGTGGAAATACATGCAGTATGGACTCCTGAACTGGAGGATGCATCAGGGGAAATGCTGGTCATTTTTTAGTCTTAGAAGTATAGGGGTTTGTGTGTGTGTGTGTGTGTGTGTGTGTGTGCATGTATGTGAGTATGTGTGTTTGTGTGTACATATACATCTGTGTGTAGTGGTGGTGGTGATACCAGGAATACATGCATGAGAGGCAGGTAGACTGGCAGGACATATATAAGAGGCCAGGAATAGGAGCTCCTCCCTGACTGCTCTACAGCTGTTTGAAACAATTAGATTAGATTATTAGTTTAGAATGGTCATTCTGGAGGGAGTATGGAGAATAGATTTGCAGGGCCAAGTGGAAATCTGGGAACCAGCCAGGGTCTGCTGAAAAGAATGCAGCAGATGGGCTGCACCATAGCAATGCAACGAGCTGGGAGAGGTGGAGACAGGTGAGTCCTTTCCTGAAGGTGCAGGGTCTAATTGGAGCCAGAGTGAGGGAGAAGTCTAATTGATTCCTCCTTTCCTGAGGTATGTCTGTAGGTGGGATAGGCCTTATATCAAGCAGAATTGACCCAAAATGTACTCAGTTTTGGACAGGTTGAGTTTGTATGGACCTGTGAGGCAGCCAGGTAAAGAGGGCTGCAGTTGGATGGTGGAATGTGATGGACATCATTATCCAAAGTACATGTATGAAGACACGAATTGGGTGTCAAATATCTTTGTTTATGTACAAACAGAGATATGAAAAATTGTGGTATATATGTGTGATAAGAATTGTAATGCAAAAAACCTCACAAAGTACACGTATAAAGACATGAATTGGCATGAACATACTTTACATACAAAGATATGAAAAATTGTGCCCTATATGTGTAATAAGAATTATAATGCATTCCATTGTTGTGTATTTAAAAAAATAAAATCAATTAAATAAAAAAGAGGGCTGCAGTCACTAAACTAAAAAATGGGTAGAAATTTAATTCCCTTTAGTTTCATATTAATAATGTGTGTATTTTATAGTACATCTAGATACATTTTTGTATTTAACTACCCTTGAAGGAATATTAGAAGCTGTATTCACATTCCAGCAGAGGGCAGTATTCAGCTAATACGAAAACAGTTTTGTCCATTCAGGAGCCCTCAGAGATGTAACTGAAAGAACAAAGCATTTTAAGCATAAGGACTTCCTTCCTTTTTCTTTTAACCATAAACTATTTTTGAGATCTACTAGAAGATTTTTTTAGATGAATTGTGCTTTTCTATGCCTTTTGGGGCAATGAGTGGATGAAGAGCTTGCCTTTGTAGCTGTAATAGGTTATAACTTTAGCCTGGAAATTAAGTCTTCTGCCTTTGGGTGCAATGAATGATTTTATTATTATTCCTATGAACCAATTATGTTTGCATAATTTCATGATTATAATTGCACTTCCAGAATAATAGGAAGCTATCCTGAATGAATTAAACAGGCCCAAAAGTCATCTCATTTTTCAATATGCTCAGATTAATAGACCATTAGTATTTATTAATCCACAAACTGGATCTATGTTTTTCTTTGCTTTCTTGTTGTTGTTTGATCTCTCCACCTTAGGAATGCCTGAAGAGCATTGTATAGAACACAAGTCTCATAAGATATTCTGAAAGATAAAAAAATCTTTGGTCAAATAAATAGAAAATGCTGTATATGAAACCCCACACTGGAGATGCAAATGCATGTAGTGTTTCATAAGTTCTAGGAAGTGATGAGTCAGGAAACCCATGCAACCTTATTTGGCTTAGCAGATCCTCAGCTTAAAGAAGCCTTTAAGAACCCCTTTCTGTAGTTCTCAACATCTCATGGAAGTAATGTCCAGAAGGCAATTTGAAGAATGAGGCTGTTCTTCATTTCTCCTGACCCTCTTCTCTCTGGACTTATTTCCTCCATTTTCACTATCATCTGGGTTCTTGGCATTCATCACTATAGTAATGTCACACTGGACAGGATCCAGGGTGGTATTTTCAAACTACTTGTGATCGCCTTGAATATTCAAGACCCTACAGGCCTCCCTACACCTCCACTGACATTGTTTTTGTCTAAAAAATGAATTAATATATATTAATTGTACATTAATGGGATTTGGTGTATTATATCCATACATGCATATGGCATGCATAGATCATATTTCTTTGGAGAGCTATTGCCCTCCTAGAATCTATAGCCATAATGCAAGCCAAGAACAAATACGATGTCACTTACCACTATATAAATCCAGTTGCTTTCTTTCTTTTTATTCTTTTATAGTTAAAAGAAACCATCTGTATGATATGCTGTCTCAGCTTTTGTGTCTCTGGTCTGTAACTTTGTTGACTTCCCCCCCATATTTTCATTAACAAGAAAACAAATTCCAATCACAAAAAAGAGAGAATGACATTATTTTCTCCAGGACTGAGGCAGAGGCTCAGATGTGATCTGCAGGAGGGGCCATGGATCCAAACATAAGACACAGTCTGAGAGGACAGGGGTCCTATAGGCTCCTTTACCTAACCATGCAGTAAAGATTTGAGTGCCCGCCTTATGTCCAGCATTGTTCTAGGCACTGATTATACAGCAGTAACAACAACAACAACAACAACAACAAAAAAAAAAAACCCAAACTAAATAAATAAATAAAAGAAGAAGGAGCAAAGTGAGAAAAGCCCTCTCAAAGAGTTTTCTTTTATTAATTTCCGTGAAGCATTTGTGAGTAGCTGCACTATGTGAGTAGCTGAGCTGAATGAAGTGTGCACACTCAGAACAGACATACCAGCAGTTCTTGGGAGGGACATTTCTGGGAGTCAGGAATCAGTTTTCTCATTTTATGTATGAGGAAGTGGCAGTACCCAGAGGTCATTATGTTACTTGTCTGAGGTGACACAACTTGCCCAGGTTGTCAGAAGTCAGGTCAGGAGTCTACCCTCTTACCCACCACCCTACAACCTACCAACCACCCCCATGTAACAGAGGATCTATTGGTTTAAGTGTTTGGTGTGCTGTTCTAGAATTTTCTCTAGCATTTGTGTGATGGAAAAAGTGGTAAACATCAGAATCATTGCTTGGCAGGGAGCTCTATTCCAGATGGTAATCTGTCTCAAATCCTGATGAAGGGAGATTTGTGACCCGCATGCACGGGCTTGTCTAGATGACACATACCTGCAACAAGCAGGCTCTGCTAAAGCCTCAGCTCTGCCATGGACTAGATTTTCAGCACTATGCAAATTACCCCGCTGTGTTTGCTTTTGCAGAAAATGGCCGATGGAGGTAGAGGTGGGGGTGTCATATGATACTTACTTAATAGTAAAAATAATACAAAAATACAGTATGTAATGAGGTCAATGCTTAGCACATGATGTCTGGTTCTGAGCACAATGCCTGCCTATATTGAGTTCAATTATAAAGGCATAGGTTTTGAGATACCAGAACATGACCATTTATATGACTAGAGGTAAATCGAGTTTTTGCCTGGGCATTTTTTAGATGGAGGTATGGCCCTTACTTGTGTGCTTTGATTTGTGAGATACAGAGAGGGTTGCATGGTGGATTCTCCTTATTTCCTACAAGGCATTGGGAAGACAAGAGTGTTTTTATCCACACACAATTTCTTCCCCAAGATTTCTCAGTTTAAATACTCTAACTCAGGGTTTTTTAGAACTATTGCATGTGGTTCAATTGTTTTATCAAAATATAGGTCCTTTAAGCCAGGACAGCTGGGGATTGGGGGATTGAGGACAGCAGTTTGAAAACTTTCTGCAGGATGATTATTCAGTCGGGGACACAACCATATCCTAACCCTCACGTTGAATTTCTATCCAAGGCCTTGATCAGTGTCATTTACCTACAAGTAGGGGATTTTGGCATTTTGACATAATTTAATGGGCCAGGCATAGAAAGACAGATGCTGCATCTCTCAGTCATAGGTGGAAGTAAAAAAAAATGACCACATAGAGAGAGTAGAACAGTGATTACTAGACAAAGTAGGAAGAGAGAGAAGAGGAGCTAGAGGGAGTTTGGATGACAGCATCAATATACAGTTCCACAGGAGGAATCCATTCTGTGTCTACAGCACAGCACGGTGACTATCATTTACAACAATGTGTATTTTACAAAGATTAGAAGGGAAGAATTCATAGCCTCCAAAAACAAAGGATGGGAATGGTAACTATCCTGATCTGATCATTACACAATGTATCCATCTATCAAATTACCACACTCTATGCCACACCCCTAGTACAAGAATATGTCAGTTTTTAAAAATTTTTTAAAAATACACAGAGAACATGTCTCCCAGCTCCAGGAAATGATTTATAGTTGTTTCTTTCATTTTACAGAATACTTCATCCTTTTCTGAGTTTTCTTTATAGAGTGACTTTGCCAGTCTTTTTCTCCTAAAAGGACCAATTTTTGTTGTTAAAGGACCAAAGATAAGATGGAATGTCAAGCTGGTCGGTTGCTCATTTTGCATATTATTATAATAATATCAGTATTTTCTCACATAAAAATCCAAATTCTCTTCCTTACCCCCAGTTCATCACGGAATTAAAGGCTCAAACTTTGACCTATAGAGAACTTGAGAGATCGGTTAGCTGAACCACTGGATGTGTGAGCTCAGGGCTCAGAGGCTCCTCAGAGCTCACCTAGAGGCAACAAATGCAGTTCACATCTGCTATGGAGCCTTTCTTCCAGCTGGCTCAGGTTAGCAGGCAGGAGAGTCAGCGAAGGATTCTAATGAAGTTGAAATAAGCTAAACGTTTTCTTGAACTGAACTAGAATCTAAGCTTGAAGTCTTAGGGACAAAAAGTATTCTAAATCAAAATTATGCTCTTACTTCACTTTGAAATATAAGACTTGGAGCTTCTGCTTAATTGATAACTATAACCAAATCTGGAAGCTGCAAGTATCTTTTTGTTCCCCACAACTGGTATTTTTTTTTTTTACTTTGAGATTTAATGGGGCAAGATTGTGTAGGAGATGTAAAAATCTATATAAGAATATATTAAATATGAAGAGTTGAGTATGGTGGTACATCCCTGTAATCCTTGCAACCAGAGAGGCTGAGGCAGGAGGATATCAAGTTTGAGGTCAGCCTCAGAAACTTAGGGACACCTTCAACAACTTAGTGAGGTCCTGTCTAAAAAAATATAAAAGGGCTGAGGATGTGGCTCAGTGGCTAAGGCCCTGTGCTCAATCCCTGGCACCAAAAAAAAAAAAAAAAAAAAAGAAGAATATATTAAACAGAATATCATATGACTCAACAAGTTCACCCGTAGGTATATATAGGTATATATTCAAAAGAAATAAAAGCACATATACACAAAAACTTGTACATGAATGTTCATAGCAGCATTGTTCATGATAGACATAAAGCGGAAACAACCCACCCCAAATGTCCATCAGCAGAGGTATTAATAAACAAAATGTTGTGTGTGTGTGTATATATATATATATATATATATATATATATATATATATAACAAAATACTATTTATCAGTATAAAAGAATGAACTACTGATACAGTACTGTTATATATATATATAACAAAATACTATTTATCAGTATAAAAGAATGAACTACTGATACAGTACTGCAGCATATATGAACGTTGAATCCCTCATGCTAAGTGAAAGAAGACAATCACAAAAGATCTTGGTGGCGCACATCTGTAATCCCAGCAGCTTGGGAGGCTGAGGCAGGAGGATCTTGAGTTCAAAGCTAGCCTCAGCAAAATTGAGGCACTAAGCAACTCAGTGAGACCCTGTCTCTAAATAAAGTACAAAATAGGATTGGGGTGTGGCTCAGTGGCCAAGTGCCTCTGAGTTCAATCCCAGTACCCCCGCTCCCCCCAAAAAAAGACCTCAAAAAAAGATCTCATATTGTGATTCCATTTATATGGAATGTCCAGGATAAATCCATTGAGACAGAAAGTACATTAGTGGCTGCCTAGGGCTGGGCTGCAGGAGTGGGTGGTAGTGTGGTTGGGGAGATATGAGATAATGGATGTGGGGTTTCTTATGGTAATGAGAATGTCCTAAACTTGATTGTGGTGATGTGGCATAGCTCTGAATATACTAAAACCAATTGAAATATGTGTGCTAAATGGGTATATTTTATGGTATGTGAGTTATACCACAATAAAGCTGTTTTATATATCTCTATAGAAATAATTTATGTATTGATGTAAAATAATTTTAATATATGATTAAGTTTCTTCTTGCCCTCTTCTTCTGTAGAAGGGATACATACCAAAATTTAATTTAATGGTGGTTATATTGATATTTTTTATAGTCCTTTTAAAGAATTCTTGTAACTATTGTTGAAAAAGTATTGGAAATAATTTAAATTAAAAAATGTATTTCAAAAAGATATCTTACATTCTTTCAGAAATAATGCAGAGAGTAAGTATAAAAACTACATTCTAAAAGAGCACAGTTTAGAGTTCTTCCAGGGCAAGAATTTCTTTTCTCATCTTGATAGCTTTTCCAAGGATGTAGTTCAGTGGGGATGGGTAGAGCTTGTGAAACTGACTGGAATGTTGGGGCTTTTGAATGAACAAAGCTCATTTTGATATTTCTGTAGATAAATGTCTTATCATTTCTCCCAGTGCATATTTATCCTGGGCAGGCAAAATTAAAGTGCTCATTAGTACTCCCACTTTTAGGAAAAAGCACCTAGTATGTACTAAGCAGCAGATACAAAAATTGGACCAACATCAATTAGAATGTTGGGACAAAAGTTCAAGTGTTATAATTGTCGCTGAATTAGGAGCGTTTGTTCTCTTTGCAGTTTTGGCTCTCTGGCAGTTGTGAATTGGGTGTGCACACTAGGGTAACACGTTGTAGCAACATGGAGGTGAAGTACTTGCTATGAGGCACCAAGGCACCAAGGGACTGACAGCTGGTAGGGCGGGAAGACAGCAAGGGAAGTCACTCATCTATCTGGTCACTAATAAAATAGTTCTAGTTGTAATAAAACAGAGCTAGCATTGAGAGTGTTGAATCGGTGAGTCAAAAAGTAAGCAGCTTTCCCCTGCCTGTTCTGCTCTGCAGCTTGCCTCATGATATACCACATCTGTATATATTGAGCCTCATAGGTGTTGGTGCAGGAGAGAAGCATTTATTTGTTTGGCACCTAGAATGTGCCAAGATGGAGATACAGATGTTGGGCCAAAATCAATTTGGTCCCAGCCCTCCTGGAATTCATAGCCTATTGGGAGAAAATGAGTCATTCAAAGACTGTGAACTGTTCCCAGTGTATTGCCAAAGGGGTACCCAGAGCCTGCTGTAAACAGTCTCAGGGTATTTTTTTTTTTTTTTTGGCATTCATGCGGTGGGTTGAGCAAATGGAGAGCATGACCCTTGTTTTCCAGCTGCGTTGTTGATGCTGTTCTGCAGATTGAAGCCAGGCGTGGACTTGGTTGTGGACAGTTGAACCTGAGGGCAGGGCAGCATTGGTGGTCTGGCTGGCTCTGATTAGGATTCTTCTCCTCCTCCTTCCTGGGGAAGGAGTCGGATGGCACAGCCAAATGGCAATTAAAGGAAAATGTGGAGCATCCTGTCTTTGGTGTAAGCTTTTTCTTTGCCTAAGCTTAGACACTTGGTTCCATTTTGCAAAAGGAGACAGTAAAACTTGTGAACAGAGTTGAGATTGTTTTAGACAAATCTGCTTCTTAATGACACATTGATATTAATCTTGCAGCTACTTAACCCTGATTAAAAAAAAAAAAAAACCTGTTTGCTAATGCTGTGTTACTAGTGAACATAAGTACTGGAGATTAGCTCTTGTTCTATTATAATTTGGCAATAAAAAAACATGTTTATCAAGTTTTGTAAGTCTGATTTAGAGGCGTAATCCTTCCTTTTGGGTGGGCCTCCAAGGCAAGATTAATAGGCCTTGAACACAGAATAGCTAGAGTTACTGATACCATTATCTGCTGAAGGTTGCTATAGCAATGAGTGGTTTAATTGCACTATGCAATTGGTGGTTCTTGAGTTGGTGTAAACGGATCCCACTAATTTAGCAGAAACTCTCCTGGAGTAATTTAATTAAACTCTGGTAAAATGAGTGCTAAATTTGAAATGTCTAAGATATGGTTCTGCTTAGTCCTAGATTAATTAAAGATATATTATTATTCTGAATCTGCACATTGCCACAAAGGTTTGTAAGTTATTTTAAAAATAAAGTCTACTTTCTGTGAAAATTTATTGGCTTTAATATAGTTTGTAGCAGTTGCTTTAAAATAAAAAAAATTGCAGTTGATGATAAGAAAAAAAATGTAGGCATGGCAATGTCTAGTAATCAGCACAGCAACCTTTTGGGGCAGGAGAGGGGAGGAAACTGAACCTAAGCTACTGGGTGTGAACAAGCTGGAATAAATGGGTACCATTTCATAAACAAGCTGGAATAAATGGGTACCATTCTAAATAAATGCTATCTGTATGGACTTTTTCAGAAATGAAGTATAATGATCATTTAGGAGCTTATGGTATGAGATGGCTTTAAAGAAATATCCTATAATGGGGGCTGAGATTGTAGCTCAGTGGTAGGGTGCTTGCTTAGCATAAGTGAGGCACTAGGTTTGATCCTCAGCACCATGTAAGAATAAATAAATTTAAAAAAGAAGTGCATTGTGCAAAAAAAAAAAAAAAAATCTTAAAGAAATATCTTATAATGGGCAAAATAAAAGTGTGACTCTCAGTGTCTAATGCAGATGTATCTGTTGAAACTTTGGTTCTGGTTATCCTTCCCTCCTTCTTTTTAACACCTTGGAGTTAATCTCTACTTACTCCAATTTTTACAATGTGAGTATATGAGTTTCAAGACCAAACCTCTGCTATAGGCCTAAAATATGGTGAATGCCATTCTAGGCGATTCACATTAGTATTCTGCATCTGTTCAGCGGGACAAAAAACATTAAACTTGCATTTTGGATTTTGGCATGTACAAGGAGTCTTTTAAAAAATGAAGAAGTTGGCCCATTTAGATAGTCATATCCCTGGCAATGTCGTTTACGCAGATGTTACTCTGCTGCCACCTGGAGGCCTTGTGTGGGATGTGCATCTAAAAGCTAGCAGGGATGCTGGGTAACATGGACTGTCCAGGCTGGGTGTCAGCCACAGCCCTATCCCTGGGACTCCCTCCCTGTTGAGAATTGTTCTCATAGCCATAGAATATCGGGGTTATTACATCTTTATTTTTTATCATGGAAGCTAATATACAGTATGAATTCAAGAGTGATATGCTGTTTTGTAGTGTAATTGTAGTATTCTTTTTTTTTAATTTTTAAAATTTGTTTTAATTAGTTATACATGACAATAGAATGCATTTATACACTTTGATGTATCATACATAGATGGGATATAATTTCTCATTTTTCTGAGTGTACATGTTATAAAATCATATTGGTCATGCAGTCACATATATACATAAAGTAATAATGTCTGTTTCATTCTACTACATTTCCTATCCCCACACCCCTCTCCGCCCCTCCCATCACTTCCTTCTACCTAATGTAAGGTAATTCTATTTTTCTCTAGTGCCCCCCACCCCCTTTTGTGAATTAGCATCCGCATATTAGAGAAAACATTTGGCCTTTGGTTTTGTGGGATTGGCTTATTTTTCTTAGCATGATATTATCCAACTCCAACCATTTATTGGCAAATGCCATAATTTTACTCTTCTTTAAAGCTGAGTAATATTTCATTGAGTATATATAGCACATTTTTTTTAATCCATGCATCTATTGAGGGACACCTAGGTTGTTCCATGGTCTAGCTACTGTGAATTGAGTTGCTATAAACATTGATGTGGCTGTGTCACTATAGTATGCTGATTTTAAGTCCTTTGGGTATAAACCAAAGAGTGGGATAGCTGGGTCAAATGGTGATTCCATTCCCAATTTTCTGAGGAATCTCTTGATATAAAACAAATTAAAAATTTTTGTTAAGCATTCTTACCACTAAGCTATATCTCCCGACCATTTTTATTTTTTATTTTGAAACAGGATCTTGCTAACTTGCCCAGACTGTCCTCAAAATTGTGATCTTCCTGCCTCAGCCTCCCAAATAACTGTGATTACAGGCATGCATCAGCACGTCCAGCTGTTAAGCAGACTTAAAAACAAACAAACAAAAACAACAACAACAAAAAAATATGATAAGTGGAATTGTAGCCTTCTGCTCCATCCTGTCTCATTAAGTAATGAGTAACTCCACCTTTGTCATTTATGACCCTTGTTATTTATGACTTGTCATGGAGAGCCATGTAAATGAAGCCTTATATCCCTTTTCTAAACAGAATGGATGGAAACTCCTGGCTGTAGGAAGAGCTTGAGTAAATCTACTTGGAGGTTTGAGGCATTAGGGAACTGAAATCAGTAGGAGTAGTAGAGTTGGGAAAGTCTAGTTGATACATTTTCTAGGAAAACTGTTGGTATTTCATCAGGACTTGCATCTTGTAGGACCTTGGTGACCAGAAGGTGAGATTCCAGCAAAGAGCCTCGGGCTCCACCGTGTTGTGTATTTATACAAAATCAGATCGAAGGTTTTCAGCCATCTGCCCCTGCTAGGGATGTCAACACTTATTTTCCCCACAACCAAACCTGCTCCCGGGGGTTATTTCGACAGTAGTGACTCTTGTTTCCAGGCAACTGAGTATTTGGGAAGAGAACCAATCAGTCAAGCCACAGAGAGAAACGTCCCCTTAAATGGACCTTCCTGTTCATCCCAGAACATCCTGACCACCACGGTTTCCAGGAAAACCTTTACAGAGAGAGGACTCCTGGGGTGCCCAGGGCTGGGCACTGCTCAGCTCAGCTCAGGGTGGCCCCGGCGTCTGGCTGAGGCTGGAGCTGGGGGCTGCACTGGAGTGTTCTGCTCTCAGCACTGAGCCATGAAAAGCCAGACCTCTTCTGGAATGAATAATGCTCTTTTGAAAGTTCTCCTGAGACATTGAAATCTGTGGTGTTTGAGGAAATAGATGAGTGGGATTTCCTCAGGTGGGTACAAGTCACGTCCTTAATCTGTGCTATTTTTTGGAGGGGGATACTGGGGATTGAACTCAGGGCATTCGACCACTGAGCCACATCCTCAGGCCTATTTTATATTTTATTTAGAGACAGGGTCTCATTGAGTTACTTAGCACTTCTCTGTTACTGAGGCTGGCATTCAGTTTGCTATCCTCCTGTCTCAGCCTCCCGAGCTGCTGGCTTTACGTGTGCGAGCCACCCGCCTGGCAATCTGGGCTATTTTGAAGAGCCTTCGGTAGTGAGCAGCCTTCCTCTGGCACCAAAGGCATTTATTTATTTAATGATCCTTCTTTCCCCCCAGGATTTCCTGTGAAAGCTCCTGGGATTGTTTACATTTTGATCTGCACAAATACCAGAGAGTGAGTAGTCAGGTGATAGGGTAGTCTACTCTGGGGAGAGAGGATTTTAAAGAAGCTTTATCTAAAAAACAAACAAACAAACAAACTTAGCTAGCACTACAGACAGCTCCTGGCACTCATTTATTATATTTGTTATCTAGTTTATTTTTTTCTTTCTTCTTCTTCTTTTTTTTTTAACCAACAAGTTCTAATCAGCAGATCTTGATGAGAATTATTCCTTTTGCAGAGATTAAGAATGTGGGTTCCAGCAGATCGCCAACTGAAAAGGAGGATGTAAAGGTAATGAATGATTCCCTGTTTCCCTTTTTTTTTGTGTGTGTGTACATCTATCCAGAGTTAAAATGGAATGAAGATCTAGTTGTCATAAAAATAGAAATAAATTCAACAAACAGGCATGTGCCTAAAGCCACTTTTAGAATAATTTGAAATCCAGTTTCCTTTATCAGATTCTCAATCTCTACCCTTTACAACTAAACTTTGCTATCTTCTGGGTTTTTGTAAATGCAAGATGATTGAATTCATTTTCCAAAACAAATTTTACTTAAAGTTTGATATATATGGCTATCGGCCAATAATAAGTTTTACCTATGGACAGTTTTCAGGTGTATTTCTGCTTAGGGCAGATCTCTTTTTTATTTTTAGTTCTTAAATAATATTAATTATGAACAGGACTAGTTTTCTGTTTACATGATGCGATTCATGTAGCATGTTTTTACTGATGCTTCCCGAGATTGTTTTTCTAATTTACAAAAATAAAAAAACATTAAGTATAGCATTATATATATATAATAATAATAATACCTCATTGACTTTATCTTTCTTAGTGTGTCAAAAACCTGGAGGTTCAACCGAGTGAACATGAGGACCAGGAGAACCTAGATTTGGGTATGTTCCAAAGTATTGCTTTCCCTGCACTTATGAGGATATCACAGACCAGGTATACTGTGGACAAGAAGAAAATATTCCTTCCTGGAAACCTTGTCTACTTTTTAAAACCTATCCAGGCAAAGTTTCTTTGAAGCATCAGTCATAATATTATGACTTTAGGGACAGGATTCCATTTAAAATCTAAAAAAAACAACCAAGTCATCAGAGCTTTTTCTTGCCAAATGCTGGCTTAAGGTTTGTCATGGTTATCTTGTAATTCCTATGAAGAGGCACTGCCAGATTCATTTCAGGAAAGCAACTGAGCCACTGGTGGAAGGTGAACAGTGGAGTTGAAACTGGGAACGTCATTCTGCCGGGCCCAAGCGTTCTCAAGTGTACCGCCGTCCCACACTGATAACCACGTGTCTCTGTGGAGCTGAACCTATGAGATCTACCCGTCTGGCCTCAGGAAAAGGCCAGATGTGTGCTGGGGGTGTGGGGCTGATGGGAGTGTCCTTTTGGAGGGATCAGGAGCTCCCTCAGCAGGATGGACGTCACTCTTCACTCTTTCTGTAGACCTGAGAATTCTCATCTGCTCAAAAGGGTCCTGGCTTACCACGTCCTAGGGCACCTTTCTAAATTTCTTCCCCATGTAGTTTATTTCTCTTCAAGGTTCACTTGGGCCCCAGACTTATCCCTTGAGTTATTTAGAGGCAAGCAGGTTCAGAGGAACCTTCTGAAGCTACTGGAGACATGGCTGGGACAACCAGCAGATATCAGTTATGGCTCCTGGATGGTCCAGTGGGATGCAGATGGACACTCACCTTCCCAGTTGGTTTCTTCAGGTTTACTGAAGCCAAGGCAGCTCTCACACCTGGAAAGCACATGTGGGAAGAGTGGTCTTAGAAGGTGGGAGCGAAGAGGAGCTGGTGGTGGCTGAGGGCTCAGGTTGATGTGAGATCAGGGAAAACTGAACCAATCCCTGGTGGGAGTCAGATAGTGAAGGTGTGTGACCTACGGAGCTCACCAGAGTTTAGGGGAGTGTGGCTGGCACATTTGGCAGACACACAAAGAAGCAGTTACAATAGTTGAGAAATCATGTCACACAGAGGAAGAGCCCGCAGTGTCCGTTGACTGTGCTGCCTGTACTTGGCCACAAGCCAGAGGTGGTTTGCTGGATCTCCCTGCCTGAGGTGCTCCTGAAATTGGAATAGAAACTTAGGTCTGCACTAAGCCATAAGCACGCCTGTAATATTTCTGCTACATAAGGTAAGGGGTAATCATTTTCTTCCAGAAGAGAGGAAGAGGAAGGAGAAAGGAAAGCAAACACCTCCCACACATGATTGTTGTGGGCCCCTGAAGCCGGGTGCATAGCTGTTACTCACGCATACAGGATGTCTCATCTATAAATTGCATCATTCTCCCAGGAATGTCAGCTTTGAAGAATGTTTACCAAGACAAATTGCTGGGGGAGGGGAAGGGCTGGCTGCTAAAAGTATTAAATAGTCGGATTATTTTAATCTTAGATTTCAAAAAAAAAAAAAAAAAAAGCACTCCAATCTCCAGCTGGTGTCCTTGCTGGGTAAGAAGACTTGTGCTACGGAAACCGTAGTAACCCAATCTAATCTTAGTGCTTTGTCAGCATCATCACTGTGACTGGAGAGCAGTGTTAGGAAGGCCTTGGGACACAAATGCGCAGGACTTTCATCCAGTGATTTATGGAAAGGGCCAGGGGTGAGCTTTTTGCTGCTAGCATTCGCTTTGTTGTTCATATAAATATCTTGGATTCAGGAAGGCTCCTTGACTTCATGCAAAGAAAATGATAATAGATTTTAAAGGAACCTTCTGAGACAGGGAAGCAGGCATTGAGCAGTGAGTAAGAGTCAGATGCTAACCCAGAGGCTGGGAAAATAGCTCTCCCCAAAGGCCACTTCAAAACACCTGAATTCTCTCTGTGCTTGTATTCTACCCAGTCTCTGAGGAACTCCTGATAAAATATGTATGTGGACGAGAGGTGCAAGTCTTTGACAACTTGTATTATTCAGTACTGTGGGATGGAGAGTTGTGTGATGTAAATGGCATGGGGGCTGTTTCAGGAGACCTTTCTGTGTTGATGGATGTGTTCTCCATCTGTGCTGTCCAGAGTCAGAGCCAGTAGCTACCTGTGCATGCAATGTATGACCAGTGCCAGCCACCAAGGAACTGAATACTTTAATTAACTTTATTATATTGGACAGGATAATCCATAGAAAGTTCATTTATGTAATTCTAATTGATCCCTCAGAGCATCAAGAATCACACTGGCCCTTAGTTTATACAAAAATGATTGGGTTGGAGGAATGATGTCGTGGGTGGTGATAGCTGTCTGGGAAGCTCATCCAAGCCAGTGGCCCAGACCTCCTCAGCAAATAGTTGATGGTAATCCCACTCTCTGCGGATGGTGTAGGCCTGGTGTTTTGCTCCAAGGGGAGAATCTGCAGTGGAAGGGATGGGATCTGATCCTGTTGCCGTCACAGTGGAGAATGAGACTCCATGCTCTGGGCAGCTAGCACGGGGAGAGGGGGAACAAAGCATTCAAGGTCATGGAAGAAAAGGAGATGGAAGACAGAACATGGGTTAATGCTGAAGGTGAGAAGGAAGAGAAGGTTCATTTGGCTCGAGTCAGAGGATCTAAATGTGATTTAGAAATCAGATCAACACTAAAAGCAAAGCCAAAATTGATAGTGGGCAACAGCAATTGCTGTACCAAGAAGGTGGGAAGTGACCGTCCAGAGGGTGCAAATGGACAGCTTGTGGAACAGCAGTGGGCAGCGGGTGGGGTGATGCTTACCTGTAGTACTGGAATCCCAACTCCAAACAGGGATGCAGGAACCCTCCATATCAGCAAAGCTTCAGGCAGCTTGATCAGTCACCGTCTTGCAAATTCCTTTTAAAAGGTTGAATCTGAAAAAAGGAAACTGTGGCTTTGGTTGGAATTTTAAGATTTCCAGTTAAAAGTTCCTCCTTGTGAAGCCACAGTGTCTCAGGCGAATTTCAGAAGCTTCTGGAAGGTGATGGTTTTATTCTTTCGGCAAGGTCTATTCCAGAGCATGAGTGAGATTGTGAGTGACAGACCAGATGTAGTGACACTCACACTGAAGCCGATTTTTGAGCATAATTAATCACACATGGTCTGCATTGGATTAAAAGGTATGTGAAATTTCTTTGGCTAAAGTCGTATATCATGTAACTATTTGCATGGAAAAAAATGAAGGATTGGTGAAACTGACATGACAAAACGAAGAGCTGAGTGAGTGCTTTAACTTTCCCCAGGGGGAGGGTAGTAGAGGGAGAGAGACACTGGGATGGGGTAGGGATAGAATTGGCTGCCATCTCTTCACTTGAGGAGTCTCAACACCTCAGAGCTCTGGCATGAAGCAGTGACACATCTGCCGACACAGGTCTGGCTGGCAGAGAGTGGGCTTGGTGCAAGTGCCAGCAATTTTAAACATAAAATTTTGCAAAATGAGTCTTTTGGAAAAAATTTACTCTTCAAAATTATGGAAGTAATAAATACTCACAGCAGCAAAAATGAAAATTATAGAACATATAAAAAAGCATCCCCTATAGTTTTCCACTCAGAGACTGCTACTATTAAATTTGTATGTGTTTTCTGCCAGTGTTTTTCCACATATTTGTGATGATGTGGACAATAGAATTTGTGGCCTATGTTGTTCATTTACCATTATATACCACAAGTAAGCTCCATTGTGGAAGATAGCCTACCATGACAGTGTACATTTTTCTACAAAGAACATGGATTATTTTTGCAAGAAGAAAGAGAAAATGCCAATCCTCCCCACAAGAATTTATTAGCGAATCCTCCCCCCTTTAAAGGTATGTAGTATTGATTTCATAGAGTGGCCAGGTCAGCACACGCAGAAGTTCAAATCACAGATACATCTTTAAAACTCTGGGTCCTTTCATTGGCTAGTATTGTTCATTACTTATACATAATATGAGAAAATACGCTGGGTGCTGGCACTCTGGGGGTGGGCACAAGGGAGACAGAGGAGCCAAAGCTGAATGTGGAAGGAAACCAGACTTGATAACAAAATGAACAACAGCAAAAAGCTCTTGTAGAGGCCAGTGAGGAAGAGAAGGAAGCAGAAACAGACAGAAACAAACACTAGGATCTGAGGTTCATATTTCTCAACTTGGAAGACAGAAACTTTTCATGACCTTAGACAAGACCCAGGGAGAGAAACAAGGCCTTCACCTAGGGGAATTCATCAGCAAAGGGAAACTGGTAGAAAATGATTAGAAGAGCCAAAGGAACAGCCCCTCTAGACCCCTCTAGACCCCTCTAGAACATTAGGTAGAGTATAAAATATGTTTTCAAGATCTGCATCTCCATCTCATTCAGGCCCTCGATTCTAGTGGCTGTTGGAGTAGAGACAATGCAGTCCATGGTACCAGTTTGGCAAACAACCAAATAAGTAGAACCAATTAGGTTAGTTTCCCATTTCTTCTTATATTAACAAAAAAAAATTGGAAATGGAATTAATACTGCTGAGCTACAAATGCTTATAAAGCTTGTAAAAATTGAGTTTTGAGATGGTTCCAAACAGGATCTTAGTGTGGCAGACCCTGGGTGTGTGTAAGGGAAGCTGACCCTCTATTGGCTGTTATTTAATAGCACATGTGTATCTATATTGAAATCTCAAGAATGTGGCATGAAACATGAAGGAAAACGAAAAGGAGGAGGGAGAGGGAACCTTAGCAGAAAGCTCTTACCCTTCTGAAAATTAAGTTTTCGGCTTAATTTTTGTCAGGTCTCTCTGTATGCCCCAGGCTTTGGATGCTTCTGTGGACTCTTTTTTCCTTCTCTCTCTCTCTCTCTCTCTCTCTCTCTGGTGGGGGTCACCTCTCTTCCATACACTAAATGTTTACCACTGATTTGGTTTTGAAGTAAAAGTGTTGGCAATAGAGAAATATTCCAAGAAGGGGATTGGAAATGTAAAGTTATTTGTGTCAATTTGGACTTAAATAGTTTCCCTTTTGTTCACTTTAGTGAAATCTCATTGTGGGTGCAGAGGTTTTAGAATTTGTTTTTGGAAGGAAAAAAATCGCTGACTTATTGGAATGCTACTGCGTGTTATGAGCTCAATTTGATTCTCTTATCAAGCGTGTTCTGCCTTTTATACTTGTGGTTTTATTGTTTGGGTAAAATTCTCATGGAATGTGAATGAAATATTTTGCTTTAAGTGAGACCATTGGAGTATCTATTGACAGACTTTTGTCCCATAAATTATAAGAAAGAACATTCGGGGATTTTTAGATGAATTGCTATAGATTAGGAAACATGAAGGAACCAAAACCTTTTTGGAGGTGTACAGTATATCTCACTGTCTTTTCTTCTGAGTAAAATCCCAGAAAACTGTGAAATTAAAAGCCCCAAGTCTAGAATGCTCTCTGGTTTAATGACAGTTCTACTGTTCTGCTTGTTATTGGCTCAAAAATGTAAAATAAAAAAATAACTAAATAAAAATCAGTTATGGTTAGGAGTTGCTTATCTAGGTACTGTGCTACCCTATGGTTGTGTATTCTGCCTCCACACTGGAATTGAAGCTTTGCAATAGTCAAGCCAGATCCCACATCCAGAGATGGTGATTTACATGATCTAGAGCAGAGCATGCATATCCAGAGTCCAAAAAGGGACCCAGGTGATCCTCAGAGGCTGACAAGGTTGAGAACTGTGACCAGATATTTTTGGGGACCTGACTTCCTGGAGTTTCGGGTTTTTATTGTAACTGAGAAATGGGGTTCTATTTTTATCTCAACTGATTGCAAAAGTAACTAATAGAGGCCTGTTTGTATTAGGTTTGCAAACCCTCAGTGATTGTCAGCATCCATATCATAGATTGTGGGAACGATGAAAACTTTGAAAAAAAAAAGATGGAAAAAAATTTCTCAACCACTTAAATAAGATGATGAGAAACCTTTAAAAATGTACGTATAAGCATTAAGATAATAATTTGATAGTGACTGTAATTTGCTGTCACAGAATCATTCATTGGATTTTGAGGTGAACAGAGTGGGATGAAGGGTGGGCTTGATGTTGACACTGATATCATAAGGGCATTGTTGGGATACCTGACATTTGGCATTAGTGCTCTCCCACCTTTAGTACATTCTAAATTGCCTTTTTCTTTCATATAACAAACTGATTTAATCTCTGAAATGTAGTTGAGGGAAGGGAAAAAATAGGGAGTCCTTTCTTTGAACTCTAATTTTTTCCTTCTCCAAAATAAGATTCTCAACCCCCAAATAAGCTAGCTTAGTGAATACGTAAATTCCATAAATTCCATCCCTAAGGAACATTTTATTTTGATGTTTCAATCAAATGGTTATATATAAATTTCAAATAAGTATAAAATCTTAAGGAGACTATACCTAACTCATATGATAGGAAACAAATGAAAAATATGAAATATATTCTGAAAATGGTGTTATAAAATTTGTTTTATAGAAAGTTGAGTGACACCCAGATATTTCTTCCTATTTTCTTATGGGAATTTCATATAGGCATATACAAAAGAATCCCCCATCTCTGAAGGATCCTTGGCAGCCAGCTTGATTGCAGGGAGTGTATTTGTGGTAGTAGAGCCTTTTTTTTTTTTTAATTGAGTATCCAGTGGTTAATCCCTTGGAAGGGACTTTAGGGCAATTAAGATTCTAATTAGCTTTCATGTCAGGCAATACAAGCTCTAACAGTTTATTGGGACAATTTGCTGTAACTTTTAGAGTTTGCCTAATTTGGAAAACTTTTTTTTTTTTTTTTTTTTTTAATGAACCACGGCCCCTTACTTCAGGCATGGGTAAGAAAGTCAGCGGAGTTTATGCCTCACTTTATAAGACTCTGCTGAAAGAAGGAATGTAGTTGAAGGGTATGGAGAAGTGATGTGATTGGATGTCAAACAAAATAACAACAACAACAACAACAACAACAATTAGAATAAAGATGAAGTTGAAGGCATTTAGAACTTGAGGATAAAACTTTGAGTGAGCCATGAGGATTCATCCAGGTTCTTGAGATTTGTCTGCCAATAAGGTTTCAGCTAATCTAAGATGGATTCATCTACCTCACAGGTGCCAAATGAGAGCTTTTCATTGGGGTCAGCTCTAGGGAATAGAGGGAATTTCAGTATATGATATTTTAATGTCTAATTACTTCCCTCAGACTCACATGATAACTTCACACAGTAAAAACCTGACCAAAAGGAAATGGAATTTAATGCTTGGCTGTAATCTCCGTATCTACATAAGGGATACAAACATCCATTTAGCATTAGTTCCACATTTAATGAACATAAGTTCCTCTTCTTTAAAAATTTTTAATAAATTATATTTTTAAGGAAAGTTTTAGATTGACTGTTTCAAAGATTTTCTTACTCTTCACCTAATTTCCTTTTTCTGTTGCTGGATCCCCTACTACATTTAGACTTCATGTTTTCTTAGGCTCTTTTTGTCTATGAGAATTTCTCACACTTTCCTTGTTTTTGGCCATCTTGATAGTTTTGAGAAATGTTGGTCATGAATTTTGTAGGATATTCCTTAACTGGGATTTTTCTGATGTGTTTTTTTTCCCATCACTGAAGTGCGAGTGCAGGTTTCAGGAGGAAGACCACATCAGTGAAGAGCTGCTTTCATCACATCCTATTGAGTCCATTCTGTCAACATTATTAATCACCGTTGATGTTGACCTTGGTTACTTGGCTGTGGTAGTGTTTGTCCTTTTCTCTCCTGTAAAGTTACTCTTCATACTCCCTTTTCCACACTGTACCCTTTGAAAGGAAGCCAAGTTATACAGCCTGCACTTAAGGAGTGGGGAGTTATCTAAATACTTCCTTGTGGGAGGAGTATCTACCTATATTATTTGGAATTATTTCACCTTTGAGATTTATATCCCCCCTATTATTTATTCAGTCATTTATTTATGTCTACATGGAACCGAGGATATTTATTTTATACTTTTGGTAAAATAAATAAATCTAATACTCTGTATTTGTTGTCAAAGCATTCCAACTTTTATAGTTGGGAATCTTTTAGTTGACGCTTATGTCCTTTTTATATATCCTTGTCTGTGTGTGTGTGTGTGTGTGTGTGTGTGTGTTTAGGGTGGTGAAAATATTCTTTATGATTTGTTAATTGAGACTCCCTGACACCATGCATTTGTGGAAACCCATAGAACTTTATAGCACATAGAGTAAACCTTAATCTAGGCAAATTTGAAAAATTGAAGGTTGAGACATCCCAGGACAGAATGCAGAATGTGACAAAACAATTTAACTTTATTAAAAAATGTATGAAACAAACTTATTGATGGTCATTATTTTGAGGAGAAGGTACAGACCTAAGAAACTTTGGAAATGAGTGGAGCTTGTAAGAATAAAGGCAAAATAAGCTGTAGAGAAGAACTGTTGTTTGGTTATTAAGATTTTTTTCCCCCATAGGAACACAGGTTAACAACTTTGACACCACTATCCAGGTGCACTGGGATGGAATAATGAAGTAAATGAGTTATGGATGGTGGGTGTCGGGTTCTTCGCTGTTGGAGTGGAGGCTTAAAGATGAGCAGGAAGAGGAGGGTATAATGATCCATGTGGTAATGCTACCAAGCAAGGCCTGTTGTGCCCTCTGTGTAATTCACCAACCACTGAGTTTTGAAAAAGAGTTTATTTATGGGGCAGCCAAACATGAGGAGATGGGAGCCCCAAGACTCAAATCTGCCTTCCTGAGGATAGGACAGGGTTTCTTTAGAGGGTGAAGAAAGAAATGGTTTGGCATGGGAAAAAGTGATTGGAGGTAAAGAGAAGTAATCAGTGATCTACACATGAGTAATTCTACTTCACAGCTCTTCCTAGGATGCATGGTTAGAAACTGGCAGCATTAGCAGTGTGGAGTTTTCAGCTCTTTGATGTCCAATAGTCACCCATCAGACACTGGTGTAGGGTGAAGTGAAGGGTCAGTGGTTCAGACCATTTGGAGGTACAACCAAGTTCCTGGAAAACAACTTAGGCAACCATTACCACTGTGACCCATACCTCAGAGGTGTTATACTTAGCAAAGCTAATGGAAGCATACTGCTTAGCTCTATGACTTCTAAAATTGTTGATGAAAGCAAGCAACTAAAAGCAAGGGAAGCTAGAGGGTTTACTCAGGTCTCCCTCTAGTTTTAGTAATAGATTAGAGTTGTGCATATTAGTATGCACTCCTGTTTGGTTAATACAGACACAAATGGCTGCATATAGAAATATTTGTGGATGTGTAAATCCACTCAGGTGAAGATGCACACATGTATTTTCTTGCTGTCAATCAAGACTGCCTCAAACCATGACATTCCAGTCGCATATGCAAGATGGTTCTGCTCTTCTTTAAAAACCAGGACAATCTACCCCATCTTATGAGAGTTTTAGCTTCAGAACTATGGTGTTAGTTTAGAGATGGTGTTAAAATTAATTATTTAAATTCTTTGCTCATTTGATGGCTCACATTTGACAAATTTACATTGTGAATAACTGTACAAAAGTCTGTAGAGCATGAATTTTGTTATGATGTGCTATGAAGTTCAATGGGTTTGCACAGATGATGTTTGTGAAAAAGTCTATGGGAGTAAGACACTTCTCTTGAAGGTTTGAGGAAATTGGAATTGGAACATGATCAGGAAAAACTTAAAATGTAATTTTAGATGTTGCTCTCTCTAAGCTCATGAATTGTGAGGAATTTCTTTCTCCTTAGGCTACTCTTCCACTGTTTCTCTGATCCTCGCTTCCCTTACTCCCAGAGCTCATTACTTCCACCATCCACACCTCCAGGTGACACATCCATGTGTCCACAACCCGCACCTCCTGGAAAGGGACTCCTTTTCCTTGTCCTCCTTCTTCTGTCCTTTTTTAATTCTTTTATTTACTTATTTTTTTTTATTAGAACTTCCTGGTACATGGGCATGTTGCAATTTTGAAAATCAAGCTATTATAACAAGGTCAAGATATGACTATTTTGTCTATAATGTGGAAGAGAATTGTAATGAAAGGAAACTTTATAATTAATATTTAAAGCTCATTGACAATTCTTTTAAGTTCTTTTCTGTTATAATCTCCTTTGATCTTCACAATACCCCTTTGAAGGACAGACATTATGATTTCATTTTATATGTGACAACTACTGCTCAGACAGTATGAGTGACTTGGTTAGGGCTACTAAGTAAGTCAGTGTGAGATCTACTTTATAGGTGTCTCCAAAACCCTCTATGTTTTCTTTTTAGTATATGGCTCCTTAAAAATACCAGTAAGACAACAGTTCTTGACCTTAAGGAATTTGGGGACCCATGGGAGGATAAGAAGATTTCTCAAATACTAAATGTAAATATCGCTTTGAAAAGATTGCATTTTATCCAGGTTGCAAGGCAGGTGACATGTCCTCCATCTGAAGGGGATGCAGGAAGTCTTCTATGTGGGTCTTCCAGAAAGCTGAAACTTCAAGGCCATAGCATTTGCCCTGAATGATTTTAACCTCATGGAGGTGATTTTCTCAGTAAAGGATTTCTAACTAAAGGAGGCATGGCAAGATGAAGTCATTTGCATGCTTACTCTGTACTGGTTGTATGATGTCTGGTGATGAGGTGGGCCTGGGGGATATCACTGAGTTCTGCCAACTGCAATTATAATCAGTCAGACAAAGCAATTTATCTATTGAATATGAATGAGATGTAAATAACATCTTGAATCCATTTAAATGCAATTATATTAATAAAATGGGGTGGAAAAAATTCACCTCGTTTACTATAGAAAACAATGAGGATAAATGACTCATTCAGAAGAGAGTCTTTGGTGAGCAAGAAAATGATCTGGCTTAAAAATAAAAGGCTATGCAAACAATGTTTTTGACTTTACATGTTAACTATGCATGGATGCTAAGTGGAAATCCTTTCATTCCTTTAAAAGTATGGCTATATTGCAAAGCAAATACGAATATTGTGAAGTCTCTTTATACCAGAGGTAGTTTTATAGGCATTGGTTGGGTAGTTCTAGTAGTTTTATTGTCAGAATGATTTTGGTATCAGTAATCAATTGATATGTAATTGGTCAACAAAGACTGTGTTTTGGGGAAATTAGATAAGATTAATCCACATGGTATCTCAACTAATAGAAATGCTTTTTACCAAGTTCTTTCATCTCTTTCTCTGTCTGCATTGTCCTAAGGTTCTTCTGATAGATCAATGATGATGGTCAAGGGAGGAGCAGACTTCTCTGGGAACTTGTTGACCTGGGTTTATCATCTTCTAGTTTACTGACTCTAAAACTTTACTAGGCATGTGAATCTGCCTGGGATGGGGATGGTGCCCCTTGTAAGTACAGAATTGGACCACCCTCAGAGATCTTGATTCAACAGGACTATGGTAGGAATCTTATCATTTGCATTTTATGAATGCTGCCTCCCATGTTGATGCCATCTGAGAAGTTCTGCCCCGGACTCTGCTGTCTCTACTATTAGAGTTTCCTGACCACTTTGTCACTTTTCTGACCAACTTAGTAAACAAGATAGGAACCCTGTATTATCTTTGTTCTGACTGCCATTTAATCAAAAACATGTCTCCTTTCCCATAGCACCAGAAAAATATAATGTTTATCACTCCTATTGCTTTAGTGAAGCAAAGATCTGCAAAACCACCACCACTGATTCAGGATGAGGAATGAAGTATTTCTAATCTCTCAAAGTTTTCATCAGATAAAAATATACTGATCCAGCACTGTTATTGAGTTTGGTGATTGTCCACAACAATGGAGGTCCCCTTTCTTTGGTCTGCAGACATCTTGGGAGCAGCTGAGGGCCTGTGGAACTGTGCACACCCCAAGTACGATCTGGAGCGTCAAAGAACATTGCGTTTTCTCTACTCATAACTGTGGTTCTTTTTACATATGTAGATATTGTTGTAGTAAACAAAACAAATCTATTTTAAACACTCAACCAGAGTTATTGTAGTAGCTTTTTGTCAAAATGTATGTTTGTAATCAGCAGACGCTATAAATACTTTAGCTGTCATGTAAAGGTTTTTCACCACATATTGTGACCCATTTGTATAAATCACTCATTCATTTAACAAAATGCCTGCAATATCTCAGCGACTATATTAGGCTCTAAAATAGACACAATGTAAAAACTCACAAGATTTTGTTATTTTCTTATTGATGATCCATGTGAATTAAGACTCTCTCACTGGACATAAGGCTTGAGAGTAATTTATAATTGTGTCCAGCTGATTAAGGAGAATATGTAATTATTCCTCAAGTGAAAGGCCACATAATTTCTTTTTATTTACTTGCAATGCTTGCAACAATATTCCAGTTTTACTTTGTTCTAGATGTATGATTATGTAGCAAACCATATAACATCATAGTAGTGATTTACATAATTCTGATTTTTTATTTGAATTTGAACTTAGGGGGTCTCTCCCCTTTCTCCTCTGAGTTCTTTACTCTCCTCCAACCCCATGGGTCAGAATTAGCTACCACAGAGCAGGCCTTGCAGCACAGCATAATAGTGCCAACAATTTGGGAAATAAAGTGAAGAGTTGAATGTTACCTAAGACACATACTATTGTGTTCCCAGTTGGCAGAACTAAATGGATCCTCATATCAATGCCAGTGTCCTTTAGTGTCTTTGGGCATCACACAGCCTTATTAAACACAGTGCAACAAAATACTTCTTGCTGTACTCTTACTGAGAGAAGTACTCAAAAGAGACTCCCTTTTTTGCTCTGTGCATCTTGGCCGCTATGCTTGGTCTTATTCCAGTCACGCGTATCTATGTGCCTGTAGAAGTAGGGAAGTAAGTTTGAGCCATGCCATGATTTATGGGAAGGCAGTAATGGGCTTCTACCGAATGCTAATCACAGCAGAGTGCTCAGGGAGACTGTATAAGAAGTGCTGGTTTGCAGCAAATTGGTGACTAGTTCTATTGAGATGGACTGAAAGTTTAGATGGGAGCTATTAAGGCATCCAAATCCTTATGACTGACAGACAAACTTGGTGAGAAATCAGGAAAATACCCCATTTGTGCTAAACAATAGTAGATAACTTTGCACAAATCTAATGGAATGAGTTACAATTCTACACACAAGTTAAAGCCTCCAGACCACGTTAGCATTACAAGCACTGGGAGCGGGGATTGTTAAGTGAATTAGCAGAGCTGTTTTGGCTCTCAGATCCAAAAAGCTGCCCAAGCTGCCCAAGCTGCCCGTGTGAATGAATAGACTGCTCTGGAGGGAGTCTCCCGGTCTGATGGCCTTCATTTGCCTGTGGATCATGCTTTCTGGCTGTCCACACACATAAACCTCAACCTTTATCTCACACCACACAGGGCGGCTTTTCCGAGAAATGATACTCTAGCTCCCGAGCAAAACAAGCAGCTGTATTTGGAGGCTTTTCTCGAATCCCAGGCGGCTCTTTCAACCCCTGCTTACCTTCCTTCTGCATTTTCATTTCCAGCAACAAGAAGAGGGGAGTTAATGATTCATTTGCTCCCAATGACCTTTTGAATAACTGGACTGTGAAGTATCAGCGAGACTCTTGGTCCCCCCTCTCTCCCCCTTTCACTTTCCTGGTTTGGCTTTAATATTTACAGCCTCCTTGTTGGTCTACATGCCTGAACGCCCGAGGGAAGCAAAACATTTATTGCCTCTCCCTCCCTGCGTTCGGGAGCTGTTTCATCCAGCCTCATTCCTTCCTTTGACATCACCGGGGAGGCTTGCCTCCTGGCTGGCAGGAGCTCTTCCTGAGTCTGTTCATTTCACCAAAACAAAAGCATGGATTCTGACTCGGACTCACCTTTTAACTACTCCTGGCCTTCCTTCCCCAAAATGAAGATTCGGCGAAGGGCATCCAAACAAGGTAGATCGCAGGATCTTTTGTGTTTTCCCCCAGCCAAGCTGGACGTCTTCATATGCTTACCTTTCTTTTCCTCATTTCTTTGCCAGCCTGTTTTCGGATGAAGTTCATGTTTATACACGTCCTTCTAAAACTCTTGCTGTAGAGATACTGTACAGTTAGACTTCGGAGGTAAACCTACTTTTTCCCCCTTATCTTCCTTTCACTTTAAATCTACCTTTGTATTATTATCCATGTATAATCCCCCCTCCCCCTTAAAAGGAAGATTAGTGCAAGGTAAATGTTTTGGAGTCATATAATCAGAATTACCTTGGAGTTACCTTGACAGTAAAGAGTCATGTTGATTTAAGCATGTCTAGCTTTTGTGAGATTTGAAAAGAACTATGCATGGGCTTTTACTTACTTATTTATTTTAGTTTTCAGGTATGTGTTAACTTAAAAAAATTTAAAGAACTATGCATGCTTTTACTTACTTATTTTAGTTTTCAGGAGTGTGTTAACTTAAAAAAATGTGTGACTAAAAATGCTAATTTATTGATTTTTAGATGTGATAAGTAAGGAAGGGATTTGGCAAAAATAATTTCAATAAGGAAATTATTTTTATATGTTTATCTCCATGGAATATAGCCATGTACAATAGGTTTATTAAAAATAGTACCAAGTAAGCAAAATCATTTACTGCCAAAGGAAAAAGAGTGATTTATCTGCTGGATGATGAATAATGGAATGGGCTTACCTGGTTTATTCCTTTTTACTTGCCACGACTGAGTAACATGGGCCTTGGGCAAGTTGGTATTTGTCCACAGTGGAGGTGCCTGAGTAACTGCTCCACTATCCTTGGCTGGGAGTCATAGGTGGCAATTTTTGCCTTCTGAGGCTTAAAAAAAAAAAAAAAGTAGTGAGTAACCCTTCCTATCTTTTGTCCTGTGCAGGAAATTGTGTGGTTACGTTTTAACTCAAGGAGAAAAGGAATATTTTCATGAACTTATGAGCAGAAGAGATGTGTCTTGAAAGCAGGTTGTCCCTGCAGCCCTGGCCTTTGGGAGCTAACTAGTTC
This sequence comes from Urocitellus parryii, assembly GCF_045843805.1. NCBI lineage: Eukaryota > Metazoa > Chordata > Mammalia > Rodentia > Sciuridae > Urocitellus > Urocitellus parryii. Next base: position 58,798,112 of record NC_135531.1, on the reverse strand, counting down.
TGGAGTCTATTCTGTAGGGACAGGTTGCCCCATGCTATTCCCAGAGGAGGATAGACTCTTGCAGTCATCAGTACACTGGTTAGCTTCAAGGATCTTCTTCCTCCCTTCTAAACTAAAATGGAGGCGTTTGCTGTTCCACTGAGACAAAGGCCAAGAAACGAGATGAGTTGACTGTCCAGGGGTGATAGGTGTTTGGAGCTTCCCATGCCGTTCTGCTGCTGTCCTGGAAATGCTATCATTGGAGACCTTAATAGTTTGTATTCAACAAACTCTTTATTTATTTATTTATTTTTTTGTTATCCTGTTTTAAAAATTAACTTTTGTACCTAAGAGTTTTTTTTTCTATTTTATACTCTTGTATTGATTTTATAGATATCCTAAAAAAAAGGGATTTAAAAAATTCAACGTGAAAGCCTATAAATCTTTAGGGGATATGATCAGATCAAAGGGGCATGATGCGTGCAAGTTACCACAAATGATTCTGGGAGAAATAAACCCACAAGAAAGCTGTCCTGTCCTTGTAAAAAGCAAGCTTGTACACAATAGGAGATGAAGTAAAATGTTAACAAGAGGTAAGTCTGGGTAGAGAGTGTTTGGTTTTCTTTGTGCATTTTTTTTTTTAGCTTTTCAAATTTGAAATTACTTCCAAATAGTAATTTTTTTTCATTTTTTATTGGCTCTAAGTAGTAATTTTTTTTAAAAGGTTTTAACTTATTTCCTAAAGGAGAGATACACTAAGGCCCTAATATTTCAGAGTGTATCATGTGAGTTGTGGTGCATCGAAAGCTTCTCGAGGACAGGAACCACATGTGAGACTACTACATCTCTGGTGCCAAGTCTTGCCTGGTTGTGGGGTATGATATGCTATATTGATTTTCATAATTAGGTTGTCCACCTGCCTTATTGGATGCCTATGTTGTTGGGGGGTTCAGGCATCCAAACAACCTGGAGGGATGAAAACTTCATGATTGGAGGCCAGGGAGAGCCTAGGGAATGGATTAATCATGCTCTTGCTTTAAATCCAGGCTTGGAGCATGGCCAGTTTGAGCTATAACAGAAAGTCATAGCATAGCTATGTATAAATTAATCCTGATTCAAGTGAAAGCAGGTATCTCAGATATGAAAATTATTAACTCTTTGCCACTAGTAAACAGAAGATAAGTGAAAATAAGGTAGATTGGTAGCTGAGAGTTGGGGATTGTTAGGCTGTGTATCACCCTTCCTGTCTTTACTAAATGATGGCGGCCTAGTTGTGAAGAGAGGGATTGGCCTTTTTTACGTCAGCTGGACAGAGTCCCAGAACTGTAAACTCCTAGAGCCAAAAGGGCCATAGAGACAACCTCTCTCAACCACTTCTTTTTCCCGATGAGGACATCAGGACTGAAAGAGGTGAATGGATGGAATTATCCATTTGTTCAAAATGCACTTCCAGAGTGCCAAGCCTGTCTTAGGGGGTGGTGTGAAGTGCTGATTCTGGTAGATGCTATCCCTGCTTCCAGGGGTCTTTGTGTTGGGACTGTATTCCACATTTCCCAGAACCCAGGCAGAAACACCCCCTAAAATCTGTTTTTTTCAGTTCAATGGCCAGTTTATGAAGAACTGTGCTCTCTTAACTCTTACAGGCTGATGCAAATATTTTTGTCAGTCTTCAAAAGTAAGGTGGCTTGGACTTCATCCTCATTTTCTCCTTCCTTTCCTATGAGCACCAATAGCACTCTTAGAAATAGGCACCAGTCACTTGGGAAACCATGAAGGATGATTTGGGATCTCCAAGTTTCTGTGCTAATAACAAGCCTTCTTGTAGTTGATCAGAAATATGCTCTTATTTTTTTTTTTTCTCTTACTATTCGTACCTGGTCCCTGCTCTCCTTGTTAGTACTCCCTTTGCTCTGACACCCCCTCCCATCCTTGTTTTCTGTTTTTTGATGGATACACAGACACAGCCACATTATTGGTTTGTTTAGAGAGTGATGTGAAAATGTAGACAGAGGATTTGGTAATAAGAGGAAAACCCAACAAACCATATTTCCACTAAAAAAAAAAATGTAGCTGGTACTTTTTCATCTTCTTGCCTTCAGGGGGAAAGAGAAAAGGATGCAGCTTAGAAGCAGGTTGTCTGGAAGTGCCTGGCATCTCAAGGGTGGGCAGTGAAAGCTGCAAAAGCTGATGTGACCAGAAAGTTCTCCTGGGGTTCTCAGGAGGTACCCTGGGTCATTCTGTGGGCAGCCCCAGGACAGGCTGTTCTGGGAGCCCAGTGGTTAATGATTGGAGTGGGCCAGAATCCACAACCGTTCTGCTTCAAGGGCTCCTGGAATGCCTGGATTTTTGTTTTTTTGGTTTAATAGGAGATTCGAGCAAAAAAAAAATGTTTATTAATGTTATTAATCAAAGATTTAAAAATAGAGGGATTGGACCTCACTGAAGGCTCTGATAATTTATCATTCAATCTTTAAAGTGCATATTTTAGCGTAAGCCATCAGGCCCTCGGAAATGTTGACATGTTCTGTTCTTGGTGTCTTCTGTTCACTTAGGCAACCTCTCCCACTCTCTGCGGCTCCAGCTCATATGCCTCTCGAATGATGTAAAGTATGAAGAAGTGCTTTCCTCCCTTTTTTCCTTTTTGCGGGTGCAAATCCAGTCCACAGCTGCCTACAGAGGCCATGTGTATCAGAAATTGTGAACCTCTTGGGAAGCATAGGTGACACTAATTTTCTGTAGTCATAGCCAAAATAACTACGATGGTGTGACACTTTATTAATCACAACAACTACTTTTTTACTGAGCTATAACACGTGTTTGATATTTAATGATGTCTGCTTCTGAAAATAACTAACTCTGTAATACAGACATTATCTGTTTCATAGATGAAGAAACTGAGGCTTAGAGAGTGCCATAATTTGAATATGGTGTGTGTCCCCCAAAGGGTTCACATGTTGGAAGTTTGGTCCCCATTGTGGTACTGTTAAGAGGTGGGCCTGATGGCAAATCATTAGGTCATTGGAGACACTGCCCTTGGAAAGGATTGATGTAGTTCCTGTGGGGGCCTGGTTAGTTCTCTAGAGAAGGCATACATAAAAGAGCAAGACTAGCTCCTTGCTGTCCTCTGTCTTCTTGTCTTCTGAGGATTTCTCCTTCTTCCACACATTTCTGCCATGACATCCATTTCCATGATCTGACAAAACCAGGGGGCCTTCCAGAGCTGGTGCTATGCTCTTTGGATCTTAAGCCTTCCAAACTATGAGCTAAGTAAACTTTTTTCTTTCTAAATTGCCTAACCTCAGATATTTTGCTATAGCAACAGAAAATGGACTAATATTGAGAATTTTAAAATTATTCCCAAGGCCATACCAGGAAATGCAGAGAACAAGGAATAGCAGAATAAGGAAGGAAAATGAATGAAAGAATGACATATGAATCAAGTGTTTTCCATATGTGTTATCTTGTAAAAGACCTGAATGTTAGATGTAATTGTGACCTTCCTTCATTTATAGGTTGGGTCTCTGAGGCTCAGAAAAGAGAAATGAGTTATTCCATGTTACAGCCAATAAGTAGCAGAACCAGGCCTAGAACCAGGGCACTGGACTTAAGAGGTTTTGATCTTCCCAGTATGTTTTGCCATCACTTAATAGAGATAAGGGATGGTGAAGTTCAATGAGCTGCCACCTTGGGGTCCAAAGATGTCACTATGTCTCACTGTCATAGTTCTTCATCTTCTTTGTGAATCTTTTACTAGGAAGAGAGGTGGCAGAGGAAACTCTAGGGGAGCAAGATGTGAGGGCTGATTATGGTCCAGGAGACGTCCCCCTACACACAGATGTGCTACTTACATCACTGATGGACAGAGGCCTGGAGAGAGGATGAATTGAGAAAAGAGGCGGGAGAGAGTCCTTTCCAGAACCTAGAAGTCTCCAGTTTTTGTCCAGGACAGATAAGGTTGCAGTCAGGTGGAGTGTGCTGGGAATGGAGTTGAGGAGCCTGAGGCCACTGTTATGGTTTCTCTGTGTTACCCAGGCTGATCTTGAACTCCTGGCTCAAGTGATCCTCCTTCTTCAGACTTGGCTTGTTTGGGCTTTTTATTTATTTACCTTTTTTTAAAATTAGCTCATTTAGTGTTTGCAAGGCAGGTACCTAATCTGAAAAAATAACCCTCAACACAGTAAATATTTAGAGGTCTAATGATGTTTCAAGAATTTTAATGATCATTTTTAAAGGTGAGTTATTTTTAATCTCATGGGCTTACTTGTTGTTTTCCTCTTTCCCTTTCTCCCTTTTCCTGAAGTTTCATTGACTACACACATGCACACAGGTGTGTAACCGTGTGTGTGTGTGTGTGTGTGTGTGTGTGTGTGTGTGTGTGTGGTGTGTGTGTCCCCAACTCAGAAATTCCCCAGAGGAGTTCCTGAATGCCATAGAAGGAATGAGTCATTATAGAAAACCTCATTAAGGAAGAGAGACATTTTCGTAAAGGTGACATAACCTGCTAAGATTTCTTTGGCTCTCAATGAAGATAAAGTTGAACCTCATACAGAGCCGTTTCAGTTCCAGACTCTGCCTCGGGGACCCAGTTTGTCAGCAGAGAAGAGACCCATCGAGAGCCCTTTGCCCTACCACACAGCCATGTATCCCTCGTGATTCCCATTAGTTAAACAAATACTTTACCAAAAATTTTTTAAAGTGATCCCCCCCACCCCGCACCCTTTTTGTTTCTGGCTAGCCCAAATTCTTGGGCAAGATATCTTCTCCATTAATCCCTTCAGGGGGAAAGGCGACAGTACTACAGTGTATCGTCCTCATGTTCAGGGGACTTCTCTCTCTCATTCTTTGTTTTGGGGAAGGACAAAGTTTCCTATTTAGAAATGTTGATTACATAAGCTAGACAAGGATTAAGTTCCATAGGAGAGATTAGGAAAAATTTCAGTAAAATTTCAAGGTGGAGAGACCAGTTTGAGATGGAAGGCATCGTGAAAGGGGTGTCAGTTTATTAACCTGTAGTGACCTGGTGGGCTTTTAACAGGTAGGATGGTCCCTCTAAGCAAATGGGCAGTCAGGCATATAGATATCACATTGAAGGAAAAGAGCCTGGTGGTTTGGACTGCTGATTCATGAGGACATGGAAATGTAGTGTGATGCCACATGTTGCCTGGGCCTGGACAGTGACTTTGGTCTGCTTAGCGTCCTTCTCCTTGTGAACAACAAGCACCTTCTTTATGGGGTGTCTCTTCCATTGCTCTGGTTACAAGTCCAAATGATGCTGCCACTATTTCATGTGGCCTTGCCTTCCTGAGTGCAGTGGGATGGGCATACTATCCAGAATGGACCAATCATAGCACTCTTCCCACCTGGCCACAGGGATTAGCCCGGGAGTCACACATGGCCCAAACAGCCAATCAGAATCCTTCCTTGGGATTTTTCCAATTCAAGTTTGGAGGCATCTGTCTTTCCTCTTGAATGGCAATTGCAGAAGGATGGGAGTAGAAGTCATTAACTGGAAGAAAATAGTCTGTTCTTGGAAGAAATATGTGAATGAACAAAGAGAAACAGATGGGTGGCTTCCAGGCTCCTGATCTAGTCTCTGAGGCTCTGGTGGCTGCCCAGGTTCCAATTCTTAGCCCTTGGATGTCAAGTCCATTCAGTTCTGTGAGTATCCACCATATATCTTCAAGAAATATCTTTCTTCCTTTTTTTTTATTTTTGTTTTAGCAAATTTAGATGTTTCTCCCACTTCCAACTAGAAATCCTCAAATTGTCCTTTAGGATGTCGATTGAGGGTCCTTCATTTAGAAGGTCTCCTGAATTCTCTCAGAGGTCAACACTGTACCCTTCGTGCCACTCTGCCTCGTGTATATTTTAGGATAGCCCTTCTCATCGGTATCACAGCTATTATTTAACTCTATACCTTAAGAGACTGAGTTCCTTGAAAGTGGAGGCTGGCCCACTTGTTTCCACATCTCCAATGCCTGGATCACAGAAGGCAGGCAGTAAATATTACAATTATATTTCAATATTTTTTTAAAAATATTGACCCATACTATAGCCAGATACGGTTTATTTTGTCAACAGTCTATCTTATTTTCATGAAGTCCTGCCCTGTAGACAATGGGATGGGAAGGGTAAAGAGTATATTTTACTTTATTTATATAAATGTATTTATATAAATATTTATACAGAAAACCTGGGTCTGATGAATAATGTAAGCAGTCATTTTTGATTACCACTTAGTGTCTTTAAGCAAAATGTTGAGCATCTCAGATTTCTTCTCTCTATCCTCTTCCTTGCCAAGTGGGTATAAAATGTGATTTCTTGGTGTGGGTAGAGGGCAGTTGGCAGTGGCAGGGGGCCCAATCCCTGATTGAAACATTGTTTTCTGGGTCCTTCTGGGCACTGCTGCAGACTGACTGGCCTGGGCTCTTCCCCAAGGTATGACCACATTGTTGCTGGCTGCCCTGGCATTTGTGACCAAGATCTGTGGTTAGGATCCTCCCACTGGTGTTGGTGAGGACCTGGTGATTCTCCTTCTGACTTCACTCTGACTTAGCCTCCTTTTGGCATCATCCTGGTTTTATACTCCAGAACATTGGAATCTTGGCCCCTGGCCACTGGCCCAGATGCATCTTCCAGAAATATCTGCTATAAGGTCTCTTTCTTTGCACTATGTTGGGCCTGGGTGCTCAACTCAGCCACTGTTTTCTCCTCTGCAAGGCCTTTGGGACCTTAGGGAATCCATTTTCACCACTTGGGAAACTGAGAGCAGCCAGGGAAGGGGGAACCTGGTCTTGCTCTCTGACCTTGCTCTCCCATCTGGTGTGCATGGTGTGGTTGTTGTCATAATGAAAGAGGGCAGCCTGTGAGGTCATCTCCTTCAGAGCTCCAGATGGAAACAGGAAATGCCTACCCCTTTGCAAAGTGACCCCCAGCCTATCTCATACTGCTCCCAGCCACCATCCATGACCATGGAAACCCCTCATTATGAATTCTAACAAATCCCATATCCAACTCTCTCTCATGTCCGTCTTACCAAGAGGTGCCCCAGAGTTGCTCAGGATAATGAAACAGGATTCGGGGATTCAGTGGAATGTTTATCAACCAGAACAAACCCAGTACAACTTGGAGGAATGCTAGGCAGTACTTGACAGTCATCATTCAAAATGTTCTTATCGAAGACACAAAACAATAAGTGAAATAATTTATATTTCCAAGGACAAGTCTTCGTTTTTGCCAGCACAGTTCCTTGTGCATAGTAGAACTCAATTACTTTTGAGGATATTTGGGAGGAACAAAAACACATAGGGCTCTAGAGACGAGCACTGGAGAATGAAAGTTCCTTCTGATTTTTAAAATAAATAAAGTCACTATTGGGTACCAGCATCTTTCCATAAATTATGCAAGATTTGAATTATTCATCGATTTCCTTGTGATGATGACATATGGGGACATCTTCCTCATCAGTTTGTTTACATTTTTTTGGAGGGACTTGAAATGGCCTTGCTCTCTGAGGGCCTTTGGTTCTCTCCTGGTATTACTATAATGTGTTAGTTTCCACCCTTCTCTGCTTGCTGAGTTTTCCCTTTATGTAGACTAATTTGCTTTAGGCCTTGGAGAATTGCATCAAGAAGGAAAGGAACTGCTGGTTAAATGTGATCACACCAAATCCACACACTACACAGGACTGAATATCTACCTGATTGCTTGGAAGAAGCAAGGGCAGACACAAGTCATTAACGCACCTGAGAGTCCTTTCTCAAACGTAAACGTAGGTACTCTTGAAGGCGACTTTGTACTACTGTAATCAGGAATGGGGACTTGGAAGGATTTGGGGGAAATCATGTTGCCCTCCGAGGACTGTTTTCTTTCCCCATTCACCTTCCCTCTGTGCCTCCCGTGTAATTGTGATGGAAAAGTCTTGCTTTCTTAAAAAATTTTGATACTTGGATCTTTCAAAACACCAGAATAGGACTTTTATTTAGAGCCTGATTTTAGAGATCAAAGTTGTAGTTGTTATTGAGAAGGGGATTTTAAACATCTGTTCCAACTCTGCTGGGGAAACAAACCACTCTTGCCTCTGGAATCCATTGGCTTCTGTTATCAGCCATCACTGCTGTTAACAGGACTTTTCTGAGAGGCTTGACCTCCCCCCAGGGCATTTATTTATTTATTTATTTATTTATTTATTTATTTATTTATTCATTCATTCATTCATTTAATAGGATCCCAGGAAGAAGAGGTAAGAGGGAGCACCAGGCATTTGGATGGATGTTAGAGACTCTCTAACAGAGGCTCCTGGGTTCTCCTAGACACCTCTTGGTGTAAACTAAAACCTACAGGGTGACTTCAGCTTAATGTGACCCACAGGAAATTCCTGGGCTAAGAATAATTTTGGAATTTGGATGGATCCTCTCTGTAACCTCAGGTCTAACTCAGAAGAGTGAGGCCAAGAGATTTTCCAGGCCAAGATTAATACTGGGAAAATCTTAAGAGAAACTTAGAAGAGGAATAGTCAAGGAGATAAACTGCAGTTTGCTTCTGGAAATGTTCACTTTCATTTCTTCTGGATCACACTAAGACCATGAGAAGAGGCTTTCTGTATATTTCAAAACTTGAGAAAGGTCCCTTAAATTGGAAAGTCCGAGAGACAGTGTACTGCAGTGACCAAGGATGGGATTGGTCTCTGTTAGCACTGGGCTTCTGTCCTAATTCAATCCCTATTTTCCCTGGGCCTAAACTTTCTTATCTATAAAATGAACATGAAAACACTTATCTGGTTATGGAGAATACAGTTGGCTGATGGTTCAAACAATGCTGTATACTCACAGGGAGAACATTTCCATTTAATACATGTACATGTATGTTCTCTGCTTTAGTTGACTTACTCATAACCTAGTATTTGGCATGAAATTACATTGTTGTTCTTTTTTTTAACCTTTATTTATTTTTATGTGGTGCTGAGGATTGAACCCAGTGCCTCACACATGCCAGGCAAGTGTTTTACCACTGAGCCACAACCCCAACCTCATAGCTGTTCTCTGACACAGAAAGCACATTTTAAAATTGCTTTTCATTATCTTATTTTAGATGGGAAGATGATTTTTTTCTGGATTTTTTTTAAAGTCTAGGAATGGTAGATCATAAAATGTTGGATATAAAGGCCACCAGATCACCTGACTTCTTAGTTTATCATTCCAGTCTTTTCTCCGCAGTACTTTGAATGCGCTGTCATTAAACAAAACAAAATTATATAGTTACTGTTTTGTGAATATTTTCTCAGCAGGATTCATGCTGTCATCCCCTGGCAGCAAGTGACTAGGGTGAATAATACCACAGGCCCAGGAAGTAGGCAGACACACCTAGGTACAAATCACACTGTAACACGTTAACGGAGCCTCTTAATGAGAAAATACCAGACATTGCTCGAATTCCATTTTCTTTGTTTCCAAATATGATACACAGAAATCCCAATTATTAAACACTGTACTCAGACCCTCCTTGGGGGGTACCTCTGTAGAGCTGCCATATTTGTGTATGACCTTGAGAAAGTACATAAAGGGCTCCAAGTTTCCTCATCTGTACAATGAAGTAATAAACAGTACAGCTTCAAAGGGTTGTTTTGAGGATCCAATGAGTGAATACATGTAAGTTTTAAGTGCCTAGTTCATTAAAAGCGCATTGATGTGAGCTATAATAGTAGTGGCATCTGGCACAGTTGTCCCCTATGGGACAGGTGTTTGATACATTCCGACTCTTGTGGTATCTCATATCTTGCTCCTTCTTTCTCTCTTTGAAAGTGCGTTTTTCCATCTTTCCCCCAGTGCCTTTATTTTGCAAATCTATTTGTTCCATTTTTCCTCTGGTAAGAGGGTACCTATATGATATTTTAAAGAAAGCGATTGGACGGTGATATTCTTGGGCCGTGCATAGCACAGGGTACAGGAAGTTGGTGAGATACACGTGGTTCTGTGCCATCTGTTTCTGCATCAGACCCAACCAGAAAGTCGCCTATTCCCCCGCCAGGAGGAGCCAAGGAAATCTCACCACCAGAGTGTGGCAGCTGACAGAGGGGAAAATGCAGAAGCAGCAGAAGGAAGACTCTCGCAGGAGAAGGAGAGCCTCCTGGCCATGTAGAGGAATAGGCTCTACCTCCTGGGACCTCTTGGGAATACACAGGGATGTGCTTTCAGGACGTTTTTAAGAGTCATCATTGGGGGATGAGCATCCTGGGCTGGCAATCAGTAGACTCTCAGTAAATATGAAAAAAAAAAAGAAGAATGAATAAATGAATGAAATTTTAAAAAGTGCCACTCCCTCACATCCTGGAGTAGAGCAAGACCAGCTGGGCAAAGTCCAAGGAAACCTCCAAAATCTGAGAAAACATTTCAGACCAGGGGAGAACATCTCTTAGTTGTATCCTAGTTGTACAAATGTCTGTTCTTTTCTAAGAAGAAATTATTCATTTCTTCTGTGAGTATTTGTTGAATATCTACTTGTATCCTGCATGGTTATAAGACACTGGAAATATAGTACAGAAAACTTTCAAAGCTATTGTTCTAAGGGGACTTCCATTCTGATGGAAGAAAATGGACAATATATGATAAAAGTGTAATGTGCTAGGTGATGGTAAGTGGTGTAGGAGAAATAAAGCAGAGCTTAGGGAGTTATCATTTTATATATACTGGTCATTTACATGATGCCTCTTTGATATGACAACATTTGAACAGAAACCTTAAGAAAGCAGGGTATCCAGATATCCAGGGGAAGAGCAGTGCTGGTAGAGGGGAGTGGCAAGTGCAAATGGCTTGAGGCACAGGACAGCACAGAGGCCAGTGAGGCTGGAGTAGAGGAGTGGGCAGGACTTCAGGGAGGTTAAGTGGGGATGGAGGAGACACAGTGTGTGAGGCACAGTAGGTCCTAATAAAGTCTGGCTTTTACTCAGGATGAGATAGGAAGCAATTTCCTTTGTAAAAGGACTGCTGTGTCTATGTTGTGGAGAATAGTCTGTGGAGGGAAGACCATAGACTAGAAGCAGAGAGACCAGCTGGGACACTCCTGCAGTAATCTAGGAAGGAGATGCTGGTGGCTGGCCCTGGGGTAGCAGTGGAGGTGATGAGAAAAGATTAATTCTGAATCTTAGTTGTGAAAGGAAGAGATAAACCAAGGGTGAGTCCAAGGAAAGCCACAGGACTATGTCCTAGAGAAGCATGGAAACCTGGGAGAAGTGGACGGTCCTGTCTGATTTGGACCAGTTATGCTGGGCATGGCTGTCGGGAGACTGGGGGGAGATGTTGAGGAGAGAGTTGTCATTCGAGAGAGGTCTGGAGTGAAGACCTGAGAGTCCTCACCGCACGATGTCACGGGATGCCCTGTTGTCAGATGACCCAGGAAATGAGTGGACCGAGGGGAGGTTGGAGGATTGACCCTAGAGCAATGTGACCTGCCTAAATCTGGATAGCCAGTTGTAGAAAGGCCAATGGGTGAAAGGACCTAGGGACAGCAGTGTCCTGGAGGCTGAGGGCAGGAAGGGAGGCATGGTAGGTCCGAGAGGGTGAGGCAGAACTGGGGATGAGCTCTAGCATAGGAAGACAGTAGGGACCACGATGGACACTGTTTCAGTAGAGCGAAGGAACCCAGAAGGCTTACCCTTTGCCAAACGGGGGTCCTTCTGCCACACTCAGAAAGTTCTAGGTTCAGAACAAAACCTGATGAATGAGCGAGCAAGTGAGTGAATAAAACCCATCTGCCCAGCCATAGTGAAGAGATCTGTGGGTTGAGAGGCGTTCACCTGACTTTGGCAGGTGAGAGCTTGGCACCCAGAGTGGGCCAGACCAGGCCAAGGGCAGGTTCGCCGAAGGCTGCCCAGGCCGGGTTTGATCATGTCTGGGCGTGGGTCTCTTACATAACCTTCAAGTAGGCCACAGTTACCTGCAGCCACCAGGCCCTGAGCTTCTGGAGGGAGACCTGGATCTCACCAGACATCCATCAGGTGGCAGAGGTGTGGGAGGGGGGAGGGGGAGGACTAGGCTGTTAACTGTTTCCTGCCAGATTTGGAGGAGTCCTAAGGGCCAGAGAGAAGGAGGCATCTGCAGCTTCCTTCCCTGCCCCCTTCCAGGAGCCCACTCCCCTTCTTCCTCTGCGTGAAGCATGTTCATGCTCAGCGTTGCTCGTGTCCCCTAACTAGAGCATCCAGCACCCCAAAGAAGTGAAGTGCTGGCCAACCCTTGTAGAGTTCCCAGGATCACATGACAAAGCAGCAGTGGGAGAGGGAGAGCTGCAGGCCGGGCAGCCGCTGTTTGTCCTGCAGGGAGACGCTGGCCCAGTCCACTCCTGGTTAGAACATCTTAGCTCCTGAAATCCTCCCTTTGTTCTGGAGAGGCTGGCTGGGGTTATGGGACTTTTGTCTTTGTGCTGCAGTTATAATCCCTCCCCTTTTGTGAGATCTCATCCTTGAGTCGCTGGAGGGAAATCCTGGATCCCGGCAGGTGAAGGCTTTTCTTTTCTATTCACATTTATGTTTTTCAGTTGCCTGATCTAGGACGACAGACTTGGCAAAAGGTCTTAACATGAGTTAGGACTGAAATAAAAGTCAGAGCATTTTTAAATGTTCTTGGTGTAGCAAATGGAATGTTCGGCGCATTCCAGTCGCCTTGAGTTGTTTTAAAAGATATAAAGTGATCGCCAAGGACAATATTACTTTTTTTTAATAAGAATCAAAAGTGGGGTAGAGAGAGAAAAGGGGAGGGGAGGGGAGGGGAGGGGAGGGGAGGGGGGATAGTAGACAATAGGACAGACAGCAGAATACATCAGACACTAGAAAGGCAATATGTCAATCAATGGAAGGGTAACTGATGTGATACAGCAATTTGTATACGGGGTAAAAGCGGGAGTTCATAATCCACTTGAATCAAACCATGTAATATGATGTATTAAGAACTATGTAATGTTATGAACGACCAATAAAAAAAAAAAAAAGAATCAAAAGTGCACAACCACATTTACTTGTATGATAGTCACAAGCATTTACATAATGCTTACTGTGCATCAGGTTCTATTCTAATCGCTTGAAATATTTGCTCATTTGATCCTCACAACAGTTCTATGGGATAAATATATTATTGTCCTTATTTTACAGAGCAGGAAATGGAGACACAGAGGCCAAGTAACTTGCTCAAGGTCACACAGCTAATAGGTGGTGGAGACTAAACCCAGATAATCTGGCTTTAAAGCCCGTGTTCTTTGCTACTATAATGTTCTACCCTTTACTAATTTAAAATCTGTAGTTGCTTGGATGGGAGTTGAGCTTTAATCATTGTTATACTGTTTTTGAAATATGGGATTACTGCATATTAGAAATTAATGCTATTAGCAACACTATAAAGCTAACTTTTTACTAAAAATAGGTTTACATGACAGCAGTTATTTAAGACAAATACGTGACATTCTTAAGCAAAATATTTTTATATGTTCATTGAAAAAGAACCAGAAGGACATTTTGGGGGAGGGTGAGGTCAATGGTTTTCTGCTTAATTTACTACTAAAGTAGTTACATATGGAAGCAATAAAGTCATATTTCTTGAAAACCTTAAAAAAGATTTTTTTTTTTAAGGTAAAGCACCATAACTTTTCCTTTGGTCTGAAACACAGAAAAACAATTAGCCACTTAAATAGATGTAATCGGTGTTTATTTGGAAGTCCTCTTGAAGGCTCCTTTTCTTTTCACAATCTCATTCTGCTGGTTTAAGCCCAATTATTTGCAGTGACTTGTGTTGAGTGGATGAAGTATCATGGTCCTGTTAGCCTGTGTCACTTTCTGGTCTGTCAGTCTTCTGGATCCTGTGACCTTGAGGTGCCCTTTAACAAGTACAAGTGATGGATATTCCAGGGAGATGTTCAAATTTATTAAAATTAGCTGTGCTAATTTGCAGCAAGTGACCCAACTAAATCCACATGGCAGGTTATGAGTGACAGAAGTAGAGAGAAGATAGAGATTTTCCCTCCTCACTGCCGTATTATAATCGTGTAAAGTCATGTCCCTCCTCCCCCAAATCAGGACTTACTGCCACATCAGAGTCATTGCCTGAGAGACAGGATCATGATTCCATCTAGGCTAGTTTTTCAAAGTGTAGGGTAAACTCTTCTGGAAACTATCTATCATGGAGATGAACAATCTAGCACTACCTGACATCAAATCCGGTACTGGGACAGGAATTTTCTTTTGATCATTCTGGTGATTGAAGGAGAGCATCTCAGTTTAGTACTTCTGCATCTTGAACACGTCTTGAATCCTTCAGAACCTCCCTTATAACCAAGAAAGAACAGATCTCTCAGATTCCCAGCTTAGACAGAAAACGGTGTTCAGACTTTAATTTCATGATTTACTTTTCACTGATTTTAGTATGTGAATTCCATTCTACTTTTGACAAGGAAGAGTGGTTTTCTGTTTATAGTAGGGATAGGCATTTCTTTCAAATAATTTTATTTAAAGAATAAAGATAAGTCAATCTGAAGAAAAGTACTGAAGAGCAGAATCATGTAGGTGATAGGTTTGCTATGGTAAAATTGTGAATTTGGTAGATTTGTTATGCAAATTTTTGTTATACTGTGACCAAATTACCTGACACAAACAACTTGAAGGAGGAAAGGTTTATTTTGGCACAAGGTTCCAGAGGATTCAGTCCACAATTGGCCAGTTGCATTGCAGAAACATCATGGCAGAAGAAAACTGTTCCTCGTGGAAGCTGGGAAGGGGCGGGGGAAGAGAGAGAGAGAGAGAGAGAGAGAGAGAGAGAGAGAGAGAGAGAGAGAAGCCAGGGACAAGATACAGTCCCCAAAGCCATGCTCCCAATAATCTACTTCCTCCAGCCACACCCCACCTGCCTACAGTTACCTCTTGTTAGTCCATTCATATTATTAATTCAGCAAATACATTAATCCAGTGATGAGGTTATAACTCTCATAATTCCATATTTTCACCTCTGAACATTACTGCATTGCCTAATGCATGAGCCTTTGTGGGTACATTTCAGATCTGAACTGTAATAGTAGAGGATTACCAAGATTTTGGGAATTGTTGTTCTAAGATTTGTTTGGAAATTGAGAATTTTCAGATCTTTTTGACAAGATGCTTGTATATTGTGTGTGATATGAGTGATGGTGGTGCAACCCATCATCAAGCATGATAATATTTCCATGGCAAGATGTGTGAGTGTTCATCCCAAGTGGAGTAAATAAAGAGTACATCTGAGCTCAGGTCAGATTTCAGCACCAAATATGTTTCCGAATGAAACTGATGAAAAAGTTTTGATTTTTCAAGATTTCAGAATTGCAGCTGAGATATTGTAGACCTGGCTTTGTAATAAATTATAAAATTTTCTTTAACCTTAATCAAATCAATCATGCAGAAAATAAATTTGACCCAAGCGTGGACAAAGTACCCAGATTCTACCTCCTCTGAATTTCTTTTACTGCTTGAGCATGATCTCCTGATAGATTCTGCTGTGCCACACAGGGCAGATAGATTTGTTTATGAAGGAAAATTGCATCCCCAAGTATCTCTTACCTATGTACATGAAAACACCAGTAAATTCTGCTCCTATTCATCCCTGAAGTAAGTGGTCAGAGTTTTTGGACACTACATTTTCTTTGTTCATTAAGAGCATGTCTTTTGCATCACTTGGCAATGCATTTAATGCACCATACAATTTGGGGTAATATTTCATTATATGCTGTATTTTTAAAAATGAAAACCATCCATTTCTTGGAATCATTTTGTTCAATATCGTGTTAGTTCTTAGGTCAGTCTAGTTATCAACAAAATTTTAATTTGGCAGTGATTAAAAAGGAGAATGAACAGTCCCCCAGATGTGATGGCAGAAATACCAGGTGTTTTACAGTTGGTGAAAATATGACACTGTAGAGCAGTTAAGCTGGATTAATCACACTTCAGAGGGCTGTGTTGAATCACTTATGGTTGTTTGTAAAACATTCTGTAAAATGACAAATGAGCAAGTATTTTCTGACTCCAGAATGCATTGGAAGCATTTTGTCAAGTTCGTAATTTATAACCTTTGGAACCTACCTTGCTTTTCTTTTGTGTAATCAGAATCAAAACATATGTAATTGATCATAAAGGTTGTACTTGTGAATTATTTTTGGACTTCGTATATTATATACCTAGCTGTTCAATTAAGTTAATTAAATATTATGTTATGGACGTAAGAAGAAACTATTTTGCTTTGTATATTTTCTCAAGGCTTAATAAAACCTCACTTTGGTGTTCTGTGGGAAAGAGGTAGTTTTGGATTTGGAATCCAAAGCCAAGCCATTTGATTTGTACAATCCATATATCTTTGTAACTTTTATATCATCTAGGACTTTCTCATGAAAGAGTAGATTTTTTTTTGCTTGTTGTATATCAGTCTAACAGTTGTTAATCTTTTTAAAACAATTCCTGATCCACTCCCACGGGCTCCAGCATTTCTAATGGCTTACTGGCAGTACCATCCCCTTTGTACTCATTCAAGAAAACTTACTGGAATGTGAATGAGAATGACCACTGTTGAGGATGGAACATTGAATCTCCTTATAAATGTCATTTACAGGTATCAGTATCCTGTTATTATACCACACAGTGCAATTAGTATTAATGACCTTATACCTTGCACTGAACATGGTTTAAAATCAACATTTATGATAGTGACAGGAATAGTAGTGACACATGATATTAATTGAGCACTTTGTGTCTGAACTTCATGTGTCTGAACTCTTTTCATCCTCATAACCCTACTAGGAGGAAAGCATGATAATAATCTACTTTTATGGATGAAGAAATTTGGTGAATATCTCTTGAGTTTTATAAATAAACCAAAGTCACAGGAAACAAGGCCTTTTGGATCTCCTATGTTTTGTCACTTTCAATTATTTGTTCCCTACAAATATGATAATGTGTCAGCTCTCTCTCTGGGACACAACTTTGAGCCACCTCATCTAATTGGAGCAAATCTGGGGACACGGAAGCAAGCACAAACATTTCTGTAACTGAAACAGGAGGGAAACTTTATATCAGAGACTCTGCACTCCCTTGAGCTGCCCAGAGCCAGAGCTGCTGGGCCTTGTTCTCTGTGTGTACTCGTAGGCAGTCACTGGCCCTGAGCCTGTCATTTTACCCAAGAAGCACAAGAATATGTCCAATGCTTTCATTTCATTGATGAAGGCAACTAGAATTTAATCTGTTAAAATTGATGGCAAATATTTAATTGATTTCAATAGTGCTTAAAGTGGGCAAATATTTAGTTATCTAGAACTATTCATTCTACAAGAAGGTTCTAGATAACTGAGAAGATTTGAGTACAGAACAGATTTTTGTGTAGATCTTAAGATGTGAAGACAGCAAAATGCCATCTTAAAAAATGCACTCCTAATTTTTTCTCCTTATGGTTTGACCAAGAAGGTAAAGCTTGACAAAGTAAATTCCTCCGACTTTATCTGTTCTGTTTTCATTTCCCTCTAGATCGCTCCTTTGATGCCCTCAAAACATCCAAGCACTCCCCGACTTTCCTTGAGGCAGGCCGGCTTTCCCACATGCTGAATGGGGGTGATGAAGTCTATGCTAACTGCATGGTGATAGATCAGGTAAGGCATGCCTGATAACCCAGGGTGCATCTGTACCTCTTTCCACAACTTGAGCCTGTGAGAAATACGTGCAGCATCATCGTGTTTCTTTGAAAAACTTCCGCCTCAGAGCTGCCTTGGCAACGTAGCTGTGAGATTTTGTTTTAGGAACATTCAACTTAGGTTCTTATTTCAGAACACAACACATCTGACCTCACTGAAAAGCACTGGAAGGGAGGGGTCTTGAGACACTGGAAAATGAGAAAAGTGTGAGAGCTCTTTACTGGGGCCAAAGGATGACACAACAATGGGTCACCAACATTTTTTGTATGGCTTTTCGATAAACAGGGCATGGATGACTTGATTAGGCAGTATTTGTATTGAAATCTAGGAATCACTAATGAGCAAGCGCTTGGTTCCAGCCTGGTATGACACGGTCACTTATAGAACTATAGTATCAAAATAAAATGGTATCACATTACAGAGAAACTGGAACCTTTCAGAATTTTCTACCAATTCCCTGAAAGAGACTTGCTGGGCGCAGTGGCACACGTAGGAGGCTGAGACAGGAGGATTTTTTGCGAGTTCAAAGCCAGTCTCAGCAAAAGTGAGGTGCTAAGCAACTCAGTGAGACCCTGTATCTAATAAAATACAAAATTGGGCTGGGGATGTGGCTCAGTGGTTCACTGTCCCTGAGTTCAATCCCTGGTACACCCCAACCCTCACAAAAAAAAAAAAAAAATCTCATAAAGGCAGAGGGTTTGAACGTGCCAGGTGTCTACTAACATTTTTTTGTTTCTCTAGCTCAGTGATCTTCAAATTTTGTGTTTATAAAAATTAAAATGTAGTTGTAGAACTGGAGATTTCTACATATTATTATTTATAGGAGATAGAACGGATTTTCATGGATAATTTAGACAACAATTTTTTCCTTTTCCACTGAATTTAAAACCTAAATATGATATGTACCATATTATATCAATTGGGCAATGATGTATTTTACCTTTCTTATTAATGTTATGTATTTTACATTATTAATGTTTTCTTTGATATGAACTTTTTTCCTGTTTAATTGATCAGCCCTTAGTTGTATAGCTCTGCTCATTTTCTCTAGTATTATAAACATTGTTACAACAAATGCATAGTATGAATGACATAGGTTGAATGGAATTCAAAATGACATAGAAACCAATAAATCAGAATAACAACAGTTGTCTTGGTGTAAACCAGCTGCATGTCAGCTCTCATTATAAAAATCTAGATTGGAACATAGGACAAATTGGGAGTTCTGGGGATATTCTTTCAGGGTACAGTGTAACTAGATTTTGTGTGCTCTAGACATACTTTAAGATGCATGTATACATTTATGTAAGATTTATTGTTTTATTTATGATACTTACACCCAGCTTTTTTAAAGTATAGTTGACAAAAATTATATATATATTTCAGGTATATAATGTGATTTTTGTTTTTATTAGTACTGGTGATTGAACCCAGGGGTGGGCTTTATCACTGAGCTACATTCCCAGACCTTTTATTTATTTATTTATTTTTAATGTTGAGGCAGGGTCTCATTAAGTTGCTTAGGGCCTTGCTAAGTTGCTGAGTCTGTCCTCAAATTTGTAATCCTCCTGTCTCTGCCTCCTGAGTCACTGGGTTATAGGCATGTGCCACTGTGCTTGGTGTAATATGATGGTTTGTGTACACACATGCACATACACACACACACACTGTGAAATGATGACCAAAATCAAATTAATTTAACATATCCATCGTCTTACATAGTTTTTGTTGTGTTGTTTGCTCAGATCTGTACTTACTGTTTCTATGAATTTTTCATATGTAAATAAGGTCATGCAGTACTTATCTTTCTGTGTTTTGGCTTATTTCAATTAGCACAGTATCCTCCAAGTTCATCCGTGTTGTAACAAATTATAGGGTTTTTTTTCTTTTTTAAGGCCAAATAATATGCTTCTCTCTGAATCATGATACACACCTATTATGTTTTCTTTGTGCATTCATCCACTGATGGACACATGTTGATTCCCTGCCTTGGCTGTTGTCAATAATACTGCCATGGGTATGGGAGTACTGCTGTCTCTTATATGGAGTGAATTTATTTCCTTTGGCCTGGAAATGGAATTTTTGTTGTTACAGTTTTAGTTTGGGGGAACCTCTGTACTGGTTTATGTAATGACTGTAACAATTACTTTCCCAATGATGGTGTACCAGGTTTTCCTTTTTTCTGTATCTTCCCAATGCTTGTCTTTGACTTTTGATGATAGCCATCCTAACAGGTGACATTTCATTGTGGTTTTAATTTGCATTTTGCTGACAATTGGTAACGTTCACCACCTTTTCATAGACCTGGTTGCCATTTGTAAGCCTTCTTTGGAAACATGTCTAATTGTGGTCCTTTGCCTATTTTTTAATCAGGTTATGTTGTTATCAATTTGCATGAGTTCCTTATGGATTTTGGATGCTAACCTCTTTTCAGACATATGGTTTGTAAATATTCTCTCCGATTTCATAGGTCTTTTAATTTTGTTGATCATTTCCTTTGCTACACATTTTAGCCTAATGCAGTCCTGCTAATTTATTTTGCTTTTGTTACTTGTGTTTTTGGTGTCAACCCCCCCCCCAAAACAACATCATTGTCATGGCATTTTTCTTCTATGCTTTGTTTTAGAACTTTTATAGTTTCAAGTTTCACATTTAAGACTTTAATGCATCTTGAGTTGACTGTTGAGCATGGTGTTAGAAAGGCATCCAGTTTCACTTTTTTTACTGTGGATGTCTAGTTTTCCCAGTATCATTTATTTAAAAGAAACCACCCATTCTGTTATCTTGGTACCTTTGTCAAAGATTAGTTGACTGTATATATGTGCATTGATTTCTGGACTTTCTATTCTGTTCCATTAGTCTGTGTCTGTTATTATGCCAGATGCATTCTGTTTTTGTTATTGTAATGTCGTAAAATCATTTGGAAACAAGAAGTGCCACGCCTCCAGCTTTGTGCTTCTTGCTCAAGATTGCTTTAGGTGTTCTTGATCTTGAGTGGTTCCATGCAAATTTTAAGATCTATTTTTCTATTTCTACAAAAATGAAAAAACAAAACTAAATTCCTTCTAAAAACCAAACCAAACACTCTTTCTAAAATACAGGGATTTCAGTGAATCTGCATGTCACTTTGGCTAGTATGAACATTTTAACAATATTAATTCTTCCAATCCATGAACACAAGATATCTCTACATTTGTTTGTGTCTTCTTTAGATTCTTTCATCAGTGTTTTATAGTTTTTAGTGTTTAGCTCTTTTCCATATTCTGATTTTGATGCTTTTTGGCCATAATTTCTCAATAGTTGAAATGAAAGATTTCTTGAGTTCTTATTTCATTTTGTTCTGAGCTCCAGTGAGTACTATAATGTTTCCATTCACTTCAACTAGCTAAAATTATAAATGACTCAGTTCTATGTGGGGGAAACTGTTTTTATATGTTCTGAGACACATTAAAAATGCAAAATTTCCCAAACCAAAGATGAGGTTTAGGTATCATTTCTCTTTGGTTATATTTTGTGGGAAAAAAAGTATTGCTCTAATAATGTTGAACAAACCACAAAAGAACTAAAGTTAGCATTTATAGAGAATCCAAAGAGTCTAATTCAATAAACTGAAACAGAGTTGAAGACGGTTGAATTTGTGCAATTAAAACCTAGGAATAAAACTAAATTACAGGGACTGGAGTTTTAGCTCAATGATAGAGTGCTTACCTAGAGGGTGTGAGGTACTGGGTTCTATCCTCCCCACCCATAAAAGTAAATAAATAAAATAAAGATATTGTGTTGATTTACAACTTAAAAGTATTAAAAAAACCCTTAATCACAAAGGTCCTATATCAGTGTAGTACAGTTTTCACATAGTCTTTGTTACTATTCTTATGGCCAATTGAATAACAAGGACAATGTGAAGAGCTAAACTTTTGTGTATTTAAAATAATTTCTACAGTATCTGAAAATAATATTTTCAAATCTCCTTTGTCTCTCTCTCTCAACTTACATAGAAACCTAAATAGATTATTAGGTTAGCTTATATTCTATGCTGTTCCCCATTACTTTTCAGGGTTATCAACCTACCTGATGAGAACATTCATATGATTAAAAACTACTTTGAAAATTTCTCTGTCATATAAACTACTTTGAAAAAACACTTTGAAAAAATATTTTTAGTTGTAGATGGACACAATATCTTTATTTTATTTATTTATTTTCATGTAGTGCTGGGACTCAAATCCATTACCTCACATGTGCTAGGCAAGCGCTCTACTACTGAGCCACAATCCCAGCCCCCCGCCCCGGAACACTTTCTTTGGATATAATTTGGGATCTACATAACTTCAGTACAAAGAATCCTGTATACTTTTTACCTCAGTTCCCCCAATGTTAACATTTTCTACACTCTACTTTTTATTCTTTGAGTGTGTATTTGTGTGTGTGCATGCATGTGTGCTTGCAAATGGCTAAAATATTTATGTAAAATTTTTAACCATTTGAGAATACATTGAAAATATGGAGCGCCTTTGTCCCTCAATTATTCATGATGTATTTTTCTAAAAACATGGAAATTCTCTTACATAAGCACAATATAGTTGCCCAAATCAGAAAATTATCATTGATAAATACTGTTATCTCCAGACCTTATTTAATTTTATCCAATTGTCCCCATAATGTTCTTTGCAGTAAAAGAAAATTCCATGATATATGTTGTATTAGTAGTCACATCTCTTAATTCTCCTTTAATCTGGGAGAGTTCATGGATCTTTGTCTTTTATTACATTAATATTTTTTAAGAATATGGACCATATTTATTTTTATTTTCCTAGAAAGTTCTTCAGTTTCAGTTTGTCTGATATCTCTTCAAAATTAGATTGTGTTTGGGAGGATCATTTATTATGGGAATAATGTCGTGTTCTTCTCAGTGCATTATATCAGGAGGTTCCTAATGTCAGACTATCCCTTGTGATTTTATCTTTGATTTATCAAGTTTCTTTTCAGTAAGGTTACTATTTTTTTTTTCTTTTTAAAATTATTAAACATGTTGTCAGGGGATAGTTTGAGTTTCTGTAGACATCCCTTTACTCATTAGAATTTCATCTGCTAGTATGGGCATTCATTGTTAGATTTTTCCTTAATAAATTATGATGATGATGCTTGATGATTTAGGATCCTAAAATTTCCCCCTTTTGCTTCTTTTCTTCTTTGCCATCCTATCTCTGATCTCTTTCTCCTCCTCCTCCTCCTCCTCCTCCTCCTCCTCCTCCTCCTCCTCCTCCTCCTCCTCCTTCTCTTCTTCTTCTTCTTCTTCTTCTTCTTCTTCTTCTTCTTCTTCTTCTTTTTGGTGATGGGGGTTGAACTGAGGGCCTTGAAGATACTAAGTGTGTGTTCTACTTTGAGCTATACCCTGGCTCAACAGTCTTCCTTTTTACTGACTTACCCCCAAGTTATAATGCTTTTTAATGACTACCACTCAAATCACAGCACTTTTAAACGTCTAAGAGTAAGTACTTTGGGTCAACTAAGACTTTTTTTTTTTCCATGTGTGTAGGTCACACTTCTTTCTGGTGATGATTTTTAGATAGATAAGTTTTAGGCTCCCAATGGCTCCCTCTTCTCTTTCTGCCAAGTCTCATGGTGGGAATAAGGGGGTACTTGCTGGAATTGATGCTTATTTTATTATTCACAGGTAATTCAAGGTTTGGGTCATTTCTTGTCTTCTACATTTGCAACACACATATACTTTATGTTGTTTTATTTGTTCTTTTTGTTTGGTGTGTTTTGGGGGAGACTCAAGTTAGTGTGACCACCATTAATTACCTTGGTTACTCAGGTTCTGATGAACCGATGAATTCTGGTGGAATAAAGCAGTATACTCTTTAGATTTTTCTTTAGTATTTTAAACATTTCCTCCTCATTTTGAATCAGTGGTTCACAAAATATCAAAAGCATAATCAGTTTCGGGTTCATAAAGTGCTAAAAGTATAATCAGTTTCTGGATTTGTGATAAAAAGCAGTCTTTGAAACAGTCTTCTTCCATCTGAGAATTATGGAATGGCAGGCATGTGAGCAAAAACAGATCCTGAAGGAATTCTCTGTTTATATAAAGCCAAACAAAAATAAGGTAAAAACAAAGCAAAAAGACAAATAAGGTGGAATTTTTTTAAATTAGGAAAATTTTATTAATTTTCAGCTAAGCCATTCTTTCCTACTTTTTCTCAGCAAAAAATTTTGCCTTCAACTTCCAGGTTGGTGATTTGGATATCAATTATATTAATATAGAGGGAATCTCTGCCTGCACCAGCCCTGAATCCACTGGTCCCTCGCTGGAGCCTCAGAGCTGCAAGCAGATCCTTCCTGCTGACACCAGCCCCAGTATGTACCCACTCGGGGAGAACAGCCAAGTGATGGCAGATTCGGAAGCCCAGCAGTCTTTCATATCACCATCTAGTTCATGCACTTCCAACTTGAACCTTTCTTTTGGTCTTCATGGATTCGAAAAGGAACAAAGTCATCTGCAGAAAAGAAGGTACAGGGCTGGGGTTGTGGCTCAGTGGTAGAGCGCTCACTTACCACATGTAAGGCCCTGGGTTTGAATCTCAGCACCACATAAAAAGCAAATAAATAAAATTAAAGTATGTGTCTATCTACAACTAAAAAAAAAATTAAAAAAGAAAGCACAAGACTATCTTCTAGAGGAAGATTGTAGAAAATCAAGGAACCTTGTAGCTAGATTTGGAAACCCCTATTTTTGATTTTTAATTGTTTCCACCACTTTTATCTCTGCATCAAATTGTCGCCCCCTTTTAATATTCTATAGGTGTTTTTTTTAAAATAAGCACTTAATAAAACTGACTAAGATATACCAGAAAAACTGCAACAAGATACCACTTCCTGCTTATTAGACAGAAATTTTAAAAGTCTAATAATACCATGTTTTAGGAACATGCATACAATGGAAACTCATGCACAGTTGAGAGGAATAAAAACTGTATAACAACTTTGGAGGATAATTTGACATTTTCTTGTAAAGTTGTAAAGGGCATTTCCCTACCATGCACTAGCAGACATATTCATGAGTATGTACAGCAGCAGGAAATAACTCAAATGGGGAATAAATAAGTAATTATGTATGCCTTTAAATTATATATGTATGAAATACTACACAGTAATAAAAATGAATCAACTACCACTGCTCTGCATGCATCTCAGAAGCATAAAATTGAACAAAAAAAGTGAGCTGCAAAATGCTGCAGGCAGATTTCATTTTTATAGAGCCCAAAACCAAATTATTTATTATTTAGAAGATATGTATATATGTTCATAAGCTATAAAGAAAAATTACAGAATGAGGGGCAAAAAATCCCTGAATTCAAGATAGCTGTTATAACTAATGAGATAAGTGTTGAGACTGAGAATGGAACCATGAGAGTTTCCATGGTATGGTGAATGTTCCACTTTCAGTTTAGATAAGTTCTTAAGTGTTTTATTTTTAGGTCCTTAAGCTTACAGATAACTTCCATGTGAAGTACTTGCACCTGTAGAAATATCACTTAACAATAGTTTCATTGTTTAGAATGTGATTGCATATATTTGTGTGTGTGTACATGCTTGTGTGTGTACCTGTATCTCTCCATTCACACTATTGTCTGTTTTCCTTAGGGACTAGGCCAAGTTCCTCTTTCATTAGGTATCAGTCTTTTTTTTTTTTTTTCTTATGTCCTAACCCTATGATTATATGCTCGTTTTCACATGTAAAATCATGATTAAAAATAAAAGTAGAACACATATGCGAGTGTTTATATACATTTTTATCTATGAGTGGGATATCCACATAGGCAAATGAACATGGAGCAGGGATTTAATTGATCAGGAAGGAGAGGAAGAGAGAGTACCCAGCAATCAGTGGGTGCAGTTCTCTGTGCTATATTTTGCACAGATGAGGTTGCAAAACTTAAAGTGACAGGAGTTGGTACCAGAGGTTATGTATCATATGTAAATAATAAAATCTTCCTTTTGGTTTGTATTTTATGAGTTATAGTTTTAGAGATATTGGAGAGTGGTCATGACTTTAAATTTCATAGTTAGGTTATTTTGAGCTCTTCATGGTATCTACTTGGGATAAGAGGCTGCCAGTCCATGCAAGATCCTTTACAGTTCTATAGAAATACATTAAACTGTATGTGACTACAGCATTCTGCTAGAATTGTTAGGATTTGTTGAATGTGTGATTCCCAGATCTCCAGAAGTAAGTAAGTTCTTTAGAGGAAGCATTTTAGGAATATATGATAGAAAAGGTTCCAATGATATTCTCTTTTCTTTGTACAAATATTTGCAGAGTATTGAAATTATACTTTTGGATCATTGTCTGCTCTGGGAAGTACAAACATTTCACTAACACCGATAGAACTTTTCTTCTTTAGAGGAACAAGAGACGTTACTCAGAGTAAAAGTATTTGGAAGGCTTTGTAGAAATGGCAGAGCTGGTCAAGGCAGAAGGAGAAGCTGTCCTAGCAAAAAACCCTCTGGCCGCCCCCATAAGCTAATGTTCTCCTTTATACTCCTTCCACTCTGAAAACTGTTGGAATGAGTGTGGAGAACAGGTGACCCTGAAAAGCCTTATCTGGACCTTCAGTGTCTTTCATCATGAGGGTCTGCAATATGATTGACAGTGAACTCAAAGTGAAATATACTTCATTTGTTAATACATGAAAAATGAAAGAGAAATTTGGGGTATGCAATAAAAACCATAGTCCATACAGGGACAAGGCTGATTGGAGCCTAAGACCTAAATTTTCTGAGTTTTGAAATAATATTTTAGTAAAATGTGCACAATATATAACCATTATGTTATTTAACCTTAATAGTTTTTTGAGATGCCACATGGGGAAAGCAATAAAACATCATTTAAAATATTAGACATTAAAAAATAAGGTAAGGGAAATAAGCATTTGTTTCAATCTAAAAGTTTTTTTTTTTTTGTTTCACCATAATCCACAGTATAAAATGTGTGTTATGCCATCACCACCCCATACACACAAAATTTAAGCAAAGTTTTATGAAATAACATGTGGAATGTATTTCATAAAATCAGAATGTATTCTGATATTTTCTGTTTTATATTATTTTAAAAGAAAATTTTGGTCACAATCTAATGAATTGACTCCTATTCCATTAATGGAATTTAAATAACATAATTGTAAAATGAGAATCTATAGGTAATCCTGAAGCATACCAATAACTTATGTTAATAGCTTACCAAAGAAAAGCAGTAGTCTAATTTGAATTAATGTAAAAAGAAATGTTTTATGGTATATAAGATAAAGTAATGCTACAACATTATACTGTAGCATTAAAGTAATGCTGTTACATCTGTAGTGATGGAAAAACACAATCTGTAACTGGAGAGTCTTGTAGTACAATAGGGTATTAAGGCAGGCTGCCAATCATCTGAATAACTATTTTTCACTGGTATAGAGATCACAAATTGAAACACAGTTGCAGAGGCATAAGACATCAGCAAGCTTTGACTGGCCTGAAGATTTTCTTTGTATTAGGAAATCACATAGCATCTTGAATATCTGTAATTTACTCTAACCTCAAAGCACCAGAATTTACCAGGAAGATTTTCTTAACATTGAACTTCATTTTTTTATATAAATAATTGAATGGAATCCAAGATGCTAAGTATTGACTTAAGGCAAAGCACCTCCAATTTGTTCCCTTCTGCTCCATGCCAAGGCAAGGCTGTCTCTCAATATGTTCTTTTTTATTTTTTCCCATACTAGGGATTTAACCTAGGGGTACATAACCACTGAGCAATATCCCTACCCCTTTTTATTTTCTTATTTTGAGACAGGATCTTGCTAAGTTGCTTATGGCCTTGCCAAGTTGCTGAAGCTGGCCTCAAACTTGTAATCCTCCTGCCTCAGCCTCCCAAACTGCGGGGATTACAGGTATAGTCCACTGTGCCCAGCTCTCAATTAGTTCTTAAAGGAGAAAATCCTGCTTTGGAAATCCTTTGTGGTGCCAGTCATGGCTTATACTTATCTCCCAGTTTTCTGGTGCCTTCTATTGTCTATGAAATGGTTCAAGGATTAGAAACTAATCAGGGTTCACATTGGAAGCACGGAGGATATGAAATTGATTTTTTATTTGTGTGTCCCTTTAGTGATTTATGGTTTATAAGAAAAAATAATCCAAATGTATTCAATCAAAGTTTATCTTCTGATCATTTATAATTCAAAATCAAGACAGTTTCATTGTGTCATTATTAAAGTCTTAACTCCAGAACTGACACAACCAAAGAAAAATATATTTAAAAGGGCTTCCTGTGTTCACATGCCCAGAACTCTGTTGTCCTTGACATTAGAGTGGTTTAAAAATGTAAATGTTATGAATAAACTCAAAATGTGGAAGGTCAAATTTTTCCCTTTTAATTTTATGGTTAGGAAAGTTAAATGGGGAAAGAAACACTGTAGTCAAGAAGAATCAGGACCTGGTTCTGAGATGGAATCATTTATAAAAAAAAAAAAAATCTCTACAGATGATAATTTATCCTGTGCAGTGTCTGGGACCTTGCATATGACTCGTTTCTGACCTGGGTCTTGGCCCAGCTTTGAGGTGAGAGCTGCACAGGCCTCTGCCCTCCTGAGCTTCCAGCTGAGGCCCATGGAGAGAATGTCACACTGCACATTCCCACATGTGGTCCCCACAGCCTCTGTCTCCACACACAGCCCAGTGGCTTTGTGTCATTTGCATCTTCAGTATTTGAAGGGCTGCTATGTGAGTCTTGATATAATTACCTTTATGACTACATTTATAAATGGTGTGATTAAGGCCTGTGCCAGTGTGTTGGAGGGTTGACCATATTTCCATCTAGTGGTTGCATTTTCTACTCTAATTCTAGGTCTTAGATGGACTTTGATTTTTCCTGTTGGGCAGAGTAAGAGGCAGAGATCTAGTCTCATCCTTCTACATACGGATATCTAGTTTTCCTAACACCATTTGTTTAAAAGGCTGTCTTTTCTCCAATGTATGTTTTCGGCACTTTTGTTGAGTATCAGGCACCAACTTCCTTAATAAGACTCCTAAAGCACAAGAAATAAACCGAAAAATCTATAAGTGGGCTAGCATCAAATTTGAAAAGCTTCTGTAAAGCAAAGGAAATGATGAAAAGCATGAAGAGAGAACCTACAGAAAGAGAAGATTTTTGCTAGCTGCTTCTCCATTAGGAGACTAATATCCAAAATATATGAAGAGCTCAAAAAAACCTCAATACCAAAAAAAGAAAAGTTACCACCAACAACAAAAAACAATAAACTAATTAATAAATGGGTAAAAGTACTAAACAGACACTTCTCAAAATAAATACAAATGACAAACAAATATATAAAAAATGTTTTCGATCCCTGGCAATCAAGGAAATACAAATCAAAACTACACTGAGAGTTCACCTCGCCCAAGTCAGAATGGCAGTTATCAAGAATAAAATTAATAAACACTGGTGAGGATTTAGGGGGAAAGGTACACTCGTGCATTGTTGGTAGGACTGCAACTTAGTACAATCACTATGGAAAAGCATTATGGAGATATCTCAAAGATCTAAGAAAGGAACCTCCATATGATCCAGCTATCCATTCCTCAGTATTTATCCAAAAGAACCAAACTAGCGTACTATAATGATATAGCCACATCAATTTGTTTGGAATAGTGCAGTTCACAATAGCCAAGTCATGGAACCAGTCCAGGTGCCTGTCAACAGATGAATAGATAAAGAAAATGTGATATATATATATTTATGTGTGTGTGCGTGTGTGTATTTGTGTGTGTGTATATACACACACACACACAAATACACAATGGAGTTTAATGCAACCATAAGGAATGAAATTGTGGGGCCTGGGGCTGGGGCTCAGTGGTACAGCGCTTGTCTACCACGTGTGAGGCAGTGGGTTCGATCCTTAGCACCACAGAAAATAAATAAATAAATAAAGGTATTGTGTCCATCTACAACTAAAAAATTACTTTAAAAAGAATGAAATTGTGGCCTTTGCTGGTAAATGAATGGAACTGGAGCACATCATGCTAAGTGAAATAAATCAGACTCAGGAAGTCAGGGGTTGAATGTTTTCTCTCATATGTGGAAGTTTGATCAAAATAAGGGGAAAAAACGTGGAGTGGGGGAACTCCATAAAATAGAAAGGAGAGGGCTGGGTTTGTGGCTCAGTGGCAGAGCACTTGCCTAACATGTGTGAGGCACAGATCCTCAGCATCACATAAAAATAAATTAATAAAATAAAGCTATTGTGTCTATCTACAACTATAAAAATATTATTAAAAAATAGAAGGGAGATCGTGGAGCAGAGGAAGGGGATTGAAGAGAAGGAATGAGAAGTGGGAAAAGAGACTGTGGAATGAAGTTGAACAAAATATGTTATGCATATATATGAGTATACCACAGTGAATTTCACGTTTATGTGTCTCTATAAATCTTTAATTAAAAAAGACACTAAAAGTAAGTAGAAAAAAGATCAATATAGAGGAAGAGGAACAGGGGGAGAGAAGGGGAGGAAAAGGGGAAGTACTGGGGACAGAAGTAGAGCAAATTGTATTCCATGGTTGTACGAGTATGTCAAAATTATCTATGACTATAATTCACTAAAAAAATTTAAAAACATAAAAAAGAGTGTAGTGAGTGCTAATTCAAACCAGCTTTTGTTTCTTAAGGTAATTGAAATGTCTTTGGTAGGTAGAAATGTTCATTTGGGAAAACCTAGAAAATGATTTAAAAAGAGGTGATTACATGTTAGTGTAAAGTTAAATGAACAACCCTTGCACCCTACACCAATGAGAGAATCTGAACTCTGAGAAACAGAAAGCACTGTCTGTCTGCCTGCCTGCTTACTGGATCATTTACTTACTGAATCTGTGCTTTAGTTCTAGCCTCGATGCCCTGGTGGCCGACAGTGAAGGAGACAGGCATTCCGAGCAGCCACACCTGTGCTATACTCCAGTGTCTCAGAGTTCCTCAAGAACTGGGATTCCTAGTGGCGATGAACTGGACTCTTTTGAGACCAACACTGAACCAGATTTCAATATCTCCAGGACTGAATCACTTTCTTTATCAAGTAATCTGCACTTGAAGGTATTCTTATTGGTGTTAATTTGGCTGATTTTAAGTGTGCTGAGTAGGTTGTCTAAATCAATCCATCTATCTGAAAGACAAATTCTGTCTTACAAATATGAACTCCTTTTTGTGTTAGAGGAGAGACTCCTTTGATGTCTGTTTGAGTCTCTTTAATCTTTGTAACTTGTTTAATTTTTATAGTTCTTATGATGGTTGATTTATGTTTTCATTAATTTGCAAGGAGTACATGCCACTTTTTACAGACTTGGAAAATTTTAATATTTTATATAATGATCTCTACCATCATCCCTTAAGCAGAAGGAAAAAAATGGGTAGTATTAAATGACTTCAAGTGATCAAACTTATTTTGCTCACATAAATTTTAACCTGGCCCAGTGATGAGACAAATGATGTTAGGCAGAGATGATATTGGTTCAGCATTCCTGGCTTCATGAACTAATCAGCAATATCATAAACATTTTCAGCTTTTCCATTGGAGCCAGATTTTCTCCTGTTAAAATTTCACAAAAGAATTTCATTTTCTTGTAATTGTTTTTAAAAATACTAAACACCATCTTTTCTGGTCTTGCAAAGAAAGCTCTTTTGTGTTTGAACATATTTTCTTCCTATTTGATTTCTGTTGTCATCCACTCATTTCTTTTTAAATCAAGATTACTACTGTAAAACAGTGTGTGCCATGCCCAAATTTCTCTTAATAAGAACATATTGTTGTTAGGATAATATTTTTGTTCCAAGTCCTACAATATACAAAGTGTTTAGTGTATGTGCAAAATATATACTTTTCTTATAAGTCACCTAGAACATAATTAATGCTTTTATTTGTGTTTTTTGAGTAGATGAGGTACTTGAAGTGTTAGAGTTTTGTCCAGGTAGACTCAATTGGTGATAGAATCATTATTTTAATTCATCTTCTGACTAAAAATCCTTCACCCTTTTCTCTTAGCTCTGAGGTCTGTAGAACTATTGTTATCTTTTGAATCTGAACATCATGTGACATTTCTGGTTAAGAAATGGGTATGATTGTTAATGTAGGTACTAATTAGTTTTGCATTTTGAATCGAATTGTGAAAAACTCAATATAACTTGGAGTGAAAAATAATTCAGTCTTTTAACAGCTTCGTGTTGTTCATTTTTAGAAGAGTTTGCCCTAGAAACTTTATCATGCCTTGCCTGTGTAATTACCCCAAGTATAATGTTTTGCCAAAGGTTTTTGGACAATTTTCAAATTCCATTGTCTTGAAAAATGATTACCATATATGACTTAAATGAAGAAAATGGCTCTTGGCTAGATGCTTGGTGGCCAGGTCACTGTTAGGTTATAGGACAGCCAGAATCCTATCACCCTTCCCACTTCTAGCCCTATGGGTGCTTCCTGCTAGGACAGTCAGGGAGCCACAGTCCAGAACCTGGGAAGCAAGATCAGCTTCTGTTTTCAACTTTTCTCTGGACTGTTTAACTAACAAATGAACCCAGGATGAGTGTGTTTTCACTCAGGAACTGAAGAGGCTAGTGCTTGTGAAAGACAGTTTCTAATGGTTTAATTTTAGAAAAGACTTTTGCTTTACTTTCTTTTAGCTCTAACTTTAAGTGCCATCTCAAAAACACATGGACAGGATAAATCCTAAGGCCTCTGTGGAATAGGAGTTGGATACCATAAATGACTTTAGTGGAGTTCTATTGCATACTGATCTAAATTTTCTAGAACATGTAAGAAAACCATGTTTTAATTACCTTGTCATCTTGCATTTTTCATGTGTTGCCAACATAATAATAGAAATAATATATAATTGGGGAAATAGGAACAAAAAAGACAGGTCATTAAAAGGAATAATATTGAAGAAATGTAAATCAATGATATTCAAACATCACTCCAGGTGCAGCATGGCAGATCTATTGAAAAATGAGCATGGACTAGTAGCATTTGTATATTGACCTGATGTATTTGACCCTAGAGGCATCAGCTAACATTGTAAATTTAAATAGCTCTTTGGAAGCTTAAAAAAAACTCTTAAAATTGTAGGTGGCTATTCTTCTGCCTTCTAATAAGCCTGAAGTATAGAAATCTCAGTATAGAATTTTGTTTGAATGCTACAGTGTAAAATGAAAAAACTGACAATTCAGTTAACAACAAGTCAAACACCTTGATCATGCAGAGAAAATGTCATTTGACTTAATTTTTCATTTTTTAAAAAATTAGTTGTAATGGCATTATTGCATATGAAAGTATGTATAGGAAACCTTCCCCAAAGCTTGAGTTTAATAAAACATTAGAAAGACAACATTTTAAAAGTTGTGAGAGGCAAACAGAAACAAATAATCCATAAAAAAATCTAAGAAATGTTCAGGTTGAATTATTTTTTCAAAGACATTGACTTTATAACATTCATGATGAACATGTACTTTCAAGTCTTCTGTAGAATTTTTTTGAAAGCTTCATTACCTTCTTCTTCATTACCATTCCTAATACTTCTCTTTCAGGAATCATTGCTTTCTGGAATCCGCTCACGTTCTTATTCCTGCTCATCACCCAAAATTTCCTTAGGAAAAACTCGGCTGGTGCGTGATTTTACAGTGTGCAATTCAAGTGAAGGTAAACATTATTTACCATTTGGCTTTGGAAGCATTCTGTTCCAGACAGATTTTCAATTATAATAAGACACAAGAAAAGCAAGTTTCAATCCCATTC
Source organism: Urocitellus parryii (assembly GCF_045843805.1). NCBI lineage: Eukaryota > Metazoa > Chordata > Mammalia > Rodentia > Sciuridae > Urocitellus > Urocitellus parryii. The sequence goes on along the minus strand of NC_135531.1, from coordinate 58,764,630 downwards.
CTGCAATTGACTTTTCTTTCCTTCTTTCTTTTCTTTTCACAGTGCTGGGTTTGAACCCAGGGGTATTCTACCACTGAGCAATATTACTAGCCCCCACCTTTTTTTTTTCTTTTGAGACAGGGCTTTGCTAAGTTGATCAGGCTGTCCTTGAACTTGTGATCCTCCAGCCTCAGCCTCCTCAGTTGCTGGATTACAGGCATGCACAATTGATTTTTCTAAGCTTAGGAAAATCCTTTTCTCATTGGATGTCAGTCAAGTAATAGATTTAATGGTGATGAAATTGCACATAGGTACATACCTCTCTTTTGCTTTGTTCTTTGTATGAAATGTTTTCCTTGAGGACAGTGCAATAAATTACAGTCAATTCCAAGTTTATTTCTGTGGGGACTTTAGAGAATTTTATTTAAGCAAATGATAAAAGCCCCTTTTGTCTTGTGTATAAAGTGTTGAAATAATCCAATTCCTCAGAGCCTACACATTGCAAAATGGAGTTTCTTTCCTTCTTTATTTAGCAAGGGACTTTGGAGAGTTGAAATAAGAACAAAGTCACAACACTTGCAAATATTTTCATCATTTTAGGGGGGATGGTGATATAATCAATCAGAAATATAACTTTTGTACAATAAACTTTTACTTGAAATAGTTAAAGGATATAAATTATAGTCATACAGTTTGATGAATTTTTTTAAAAATTGCAGTTGGACCCATACCTATATTTTATTTATTTATTTATTTATTTATTTATTTAATTTTTTTTTTATATTTATTTTTTTAATGTGGTGCTGAGGATCAAACCTAGTGCCTCACAGGTGCTAGGCAAGTGATCTACCACTGAACCACAACCCCAGCCCCAGCTTGATGAATTTTCAAGTGAATCTGACCTATAACTAGAAAAATTACGGTCAATTTAGAGCTTCCTCATGGCCTCTCAGCCCCTGCGCCCATTTTAAACTTTCTTCTGAAATGGAATTATTTCATGCCTTATGTAAGTAATGCAACATGTAATTATCACATTTAAAGTCATATTTGGAAGTAAGTATTCATGCCAAGGCAAAATACATAACATTTTAATGAAAACTTTAAAAATATAAATATATATATATATATATATATATATAAAATAATAACTTTCTAGTTTGTTATCTTTAAGAGTTATGATAGACTCAGAAAATCCTCTCAGTGTCTCAATATACAATATTTAAAATTGGATTTATTTAATTTCTTCCTCTTTTCCTTTTTTCCTTACTTCATTACATTTTTAGTATTATTTGGCTTTTCATTGCTATGTGGAGCAATACTGAGAATGGAATCTTTGTGCTTGAAACTGCCATCTAAGGTCATAACATATATGGCAGCTGTTCAAAGAATACTTGTTGGTTGAATATGATGGACAATAAATATAAAATACAAAACAATTGCAACTTTGAGTTTTCCCCCTCTTTTCCCAGGATGAATTATTAGAAGAGAAGAAAGTAAGCCTGATAATAAGTGTCAGTTTGGGGATTTACAATGGACACGTTCTAAAGGAAAAGTTATCAGAGAATGTAAACTAGCTTGAGAGGACAGGAAAGAGAAGGTGAATTGAATTGGCTCTCAATTGTTTTTTCCTTTGATTTCATGGGTCCTTACAGAATCTCCAGGTCTCCCCATCCTTAATTTAGGTTCTTTTTAAAGGCAACTTTCAATTTTTCACTGACAGTCCTAGCTGATTAATTAGCTTTATACTTTTACAACTTGAAAAACATGTTAAGTATTCCATGCAGTGTGTCACATGATGACTTTGCCTTTGCATCTGTGGTGTCTCTGATTTGTAAAGTCAGAAAACTCTGGAGTTTTAGATTCCCAATCAGATGACCAAAAGGAAAAAAGGGGAAAGTGCCTCAATTTATACAATCTGTAATGAGCAAAGAAAGGTACATACAAGCCTTAAATCTTTGCATTTAGAATTAGAAAGAATAAGAAGCTGACATCAATTCCTTTTTTTTTTCTGAAAAAAAAAAAAAAAACCCTTTCCTTTAGGCAAGATATTTAAAAGCAGGGCTATTCAAATGAAGTTTGATACTATCCAGAGGGTAAGAATTACAACCAGGTGATTTAAGTAGAAGCTACACACTACACATACAAAAATCCCAATGGATAGACCATCTGGTTGCAACCATTTGCATGGATACCAGATTGGCCAGTCAAAATCATTGTACTGTGAAGAGTAATTTACCTTCCAGTAAAGAAGGAGTAATTTTGTGTAATCCAAGCACAGGTATGAAGACTTGTCTAATTCAAAAGTATATTCTAATGTTTCATTGTTTAGTTTGCTTTATCAAAAGCAAATAGACATTTTTGTTCCTGTAAATCTTCTCTTGATGGGTTTTGAAGAGTCCTAAGAATTTTCTCTATTTGAACAGAATCTGTCTGTTGGGGAGGCTCCCATAGATGAGGTGTCATGCTGATATACAAAGATAGGATTTTTTTTTCAGTCCTTTTTTTCAGGGGGAGTTGGTCCTGGGGATTGAACTCTGGGGCCCTCAACCACTGAGCCACATCACCAGCCCTATTTTGAATTTTATTTAGAGACAGGGTCTCACTAGTTACTTAGAACTTTGTTTTTGCTGAGGCTGGCTTTGAACTCTCGATCCTTCTTCCTCAGCCTCTGGAGCCAATGGGATTCCAGGCATGTGCCATCATGCTCAGCATTTTCAATTCTTTTTAATTCTTATGTGTTCCTTCTTTCTTGTCACTTTCAATGAGGCAATTTTTTTTTCTTTTTAGCTAAGGATACAATGGTGGCAACTGTACTATTTATTGTTTAGATACTTAAAACGTTTAAGTCTAGTTTTGTAATTCCTTTTGGTACATTGTAAATTTACATAGAAGGAAACATTGTCATATTGAAGTAATAACTCAGTCTCACCAGGCTGGATGAAAGCATTCTACTTCTAAGCATTTGAGAGGTGAAGTCAGCATACTTTTGAAAGTTACTGTGAACTGATGAGGGCACTCCTGTTACATTGTGCCCAGGTGACTGAGTCTACTATATTATTTTATTGCTTGATTATCTTAGATACCTTATTTTCTTGGAATTTTACCAGATTTCTATGGCTTAACTTGAGGAACACTTTATGATAGCTATAAAATAAAGCCTTAACTTCCTCAAAGTAGGATTTCTCTTACAACAAGGCAGTACTAGATGCAACATTGATATTTACAGGTTTCAGGGAATCTTTATTTATTCTCCATATGTAGCTGGCTCATTTCCCTTTATGACCTAGTTTTGCCTCTTCACTGTTCTGGATTGTAACAGTGAAGGATTGTCCTGCTCAGTAGATGGTGTGCTTCACAGTGGCCACTCCCTCCTTCAGTTCTTCTCACAATCTTAAGTCAGTGTATCTGCTCCATCCCTGGAGTAACCACCAACTCTGGAAACGAGATGGAGATGGCGTGAAGCTTTCGTGAGCCCTTCCTTCTGTCCCACCAGCCCAGCAGGAAAGGTAGTTCTCCTCTCCCATGAGCTACAAAGCACATCTCTGAATTGGCTGCAGCTAGGATTTTATAAAGACAGCAGCTATATTAAGATGGATTCTTCCTTATGACTTTTCCTTTGAGCTTTGCTAAAAAAAAAATCAGCTAAGAGAAATTTATTGATTCTTTATGTTGGGGAATTAGTGTTATGAATAAGGGTTGATGCTCTGGTGAGAAGTAAACATAGAACATAGGACTAATTTCCCACACTTCTCCTTCTCCTTGCTGATGCTCAGCCCATGAGTTCATAACTTTGTCCTCCTCCCCTCCCTTTCCAGTCTAGGGAAAGTGATCAAGACCTCTAGAGCAGTGCCCTACTTAGATGAGATTACTTGTTTTCTCTCCCATTTTCCAACTGGTAGTGGGTATGATGATGAAATATGATGAATGTGTGCATTTCAGACTAACCCAAGACTGCACGTTTGTCTGCATTAGTTTTCATTTTATTTTTCTGTGTCTTACAGAGCAAAGAGCGTACAGCTTACCAGAGCCACCAGGAGAAAAAAGGTACTTTAACTGTTCCAATTTTCTGGAGTGACCACTTGATCCACCTTTGGAAATGTTTGCACATCTTGGTTATCTGTTCAATGGTTTATGAGAGGTTTCTGTGTAAAAAAAAAAGATCCTTCACTCCCAGGATGGGGTTATGGCTCAGTGGTACAGCACTTGCCTAGAATGTGTGAGGCATTGGATTCTATCCTCAATACCACATAAAAACAAATAAACAAAGGTATTGTGTCCATTTACAACTAATTTTTTTTTAAAGATCCTTTGTTCCCTTTGTGGTTTGTATCAGTGCAAATTGGACAACTGTCTCTTTTAGTCTCAGGTGTGCAGGCCTTGGAATGGGGAAAAGATGTTTTGTTTTGGGGTATTTTCAAAACTGAATACCTCCACATATGGCACCCAAGGGAGCAGTGTGAGGACCACCTGCTTCAAGAAGGCAGCAGGTCTGCCCTGGATCTGCTGTGCCAAAGAGAAAACTTAAATCTATTAACAAATCTCGGGATGGTGAGTATAGGCCACCTCACTTATTCCAGGGTGCCTAAACTTCCTCATTCTCTCTTACTATGGATTTTTCTTATCAATGTTAGATTTGAAAGGAAGAATAAATGATGCAGAAAGGATTTCAAGCATTATCAGTTTTCTGGATGACATGCAGATTTGCAGAGAAGCCTAAACTTCTCTTTTCCCTAGAAGGTAAAAACCATTGCTGGAGGAAAGATTGCAAAACAGACTAGGAAACAAGTGTGATAGCTGAGATCTGTTGGTCTTGAATAACTAACTGATCATGAGTCACACCATGTAACAGATCTGGGGTCATATGCAAAGCTAGCACTAGAAATGGCATAAATGTTTGGCTTTAAGAAATCATCTAAAAAAACAGTAAAATTGACTGAGTTTTGGTCATTTTAACACGAAAGCTCTGAAACTGTTTAATATGTAGTTCAGGACAGACTATTTTGTTTTAAATGTTAGAATAAAAGTATCAATAAGAAAATGGCTCTTTTGGTTCATTTCTATTCTTTTTGGGCCAGAATAGATACTTCCAAATGGTACAAACAGAGGAAGTCTGGGAATGTCCTTGAAGGATAGGATGACAATGAGACAGCCTTGTAATGATGGTAGTGGTGATAATGAGGAGGACAGAAGTACTAACCACTGACAATTACTGAGTGGTTTTTTTTTTTTTTTTTTGAGCCTTGAACTGTTTTAAACAGCTTATATTTATTACCTCATTTAGGCAAATTTATTTCCTAATTATGGCATTTGATCATCCTCTTCACCATCATTTTGATTAGAGGTCTTCTTCCTTTAATCTTTTCAAAAATTGGAGAAATAATGGGCTGATTGTAAAGATGTTTTAAAAATAAAAACATTTATTTTCCATTTGGAGAAGGATTTAAGACTGGAGGAGCCAGCGCTCTACTGGGTTAAATAGTAGCCTCTCTATCTTTCACATGGATGGGTGTTGAGAGCCACAGCCAAAGGGGCCCCAGCAAACTTCCAGCTGCCAGCAAACTTCCAGCTGCCGGCTGATGATTGGCTCACAGTGGCCCCAGCAACATCTAGCTGATTGGCTCCTCTGCGGTGATGTTCATTGGGCTGTTTCCCTGCCCTTCAAGCTGCCAGCTGATGATTGGCTCACAGTGGCCCCAGCAACATCTAGCTGATTGGCTCCTCTGCAGTCATGTTCATTGGGCTGTTTCCCTGCCCTTCAGACTACGGAACTGCTCACTGGGGGACTTCTTTGGCTCCGCCCACGCGACCTAGCCAATCGGCCTCAAGAGCAGGAGGATTGTGGGAGGTGGTGGTTGGTGTGTGGGAGAGGCTTGTGGAAGCCGGTGGTGGCAGTTGGGCTCTGAGGGTTTTTCCTGAGGAGCTGTTTTGTTTGGCGTTTGTAGTTTTAAAAATAAAGTTTGTTTCTTTTGACAAGTGGCTCCTGAATTGTGCCCAGTCAGACTGCGGCAGATGGGTTCTGTGTGTGGAGGCCCTTTCTAATTCCTCATTCCTCTCACTCCTGTTTTCCTCTGTTCTTTCATCTTTTTTGGTCTATATCCTGAAAGCCCCTGACTTTCTCTAACATACCCCTTGTCATATCTAGTGCAGTATAGCCTTCTTCTTGCTTAATCTCTTCCTGATGTCTTGTTAGATATCCCAACCATACCTGATGCTTCACTGTAGTCATGTTGCAGTTAGCTACCTGAAGGACTGCCTTCTTAGGAGTCCTCTTACTGAGTTTCTGGAAAAGGATACATTCAGGTACAAAGGGGCTCATGCCAGAATTTTCAGGCTTGTTTAGCAGACACTTCATCTATCCCAGTTCTTGAAGATCACAGAGCATAACTCAGTTGTCTTTTTGCCACTTCTATATCAAATCTAGAACATCTATAGCTGGTTTTTTTGGTTGTTTATTTGTTTGTTTGTCATACTGGGGATTAAACCCAAGGCCTTATGCATGTGAGGCAAGTACGCAAGCACTCTACCAATTGAGCTATGTCCCTAGCCTGTTTTTTCTTTTTCTTTTTTTTTTAACTCCAACTATCTATGTGTTAAAGGAAGCATCACTGTGTCAATTTTCAATTTGCATAGTGGGAACTTCTTTTAACACTTTAGATGCCCTGTTCTTTAAAAAAAAAAACACAGGCAGTTATAGATATAATTAATTAAGGATTAAGATATTGAGGATTTATGTTCTTAATATATATTAAATATCTGTTTACATATTGAGAGGGCAGTACTAGGACAGCCTCTGAAGAATGGGCACTAGTGTTTTGGCATTTGTGTGTTTACTCTGTCATTGCTCAGGTCTTATCAGCTTTTGAGCCTTAAAGGTTAAATGGCACGGTTTATGTCATTTTGTAGATATGCATAGGACACTTGCTAAACTGTGGTACACTTAGAGATTTTTAATCAAAACTAAAAAAAAAATTGGTGCAGCTTTCTGTAACTTGGAGAATAGGAATAAAGTTGGGTAGCTAAGGGTTTATTTCATTTTATTTGAGAAAGTTTAGTTCTTTTCCTGGTGGGGAGTAGGGGAAGAGACTTCTTGACCTTAAAATCCACACTGACCTGACTTGACCATTCTTTAATTCATTATGTCCCAAGTTTTCATTTCTATATAGAACAATGAGATGTAATAGAATTTAGGCCTTTTCACCATTCTGCTCTTCTTTTAGACATTGTATGGCACTTAGTGGGATCAAAAAAAGGTGTTCCAGAGGAGATTTAGGGTAATCTCTGGAATGTGTTTTTCATCCCTAATTCTAACAGTGAGCCTGTAGACTATTATGACAAAGAGTTTTGCAAATCAGGATGCCTAAGGTAACAGAGTTTATGGGGGAATTTTAGATTATATTAACCAGTCAGATAACTAAGGCAAAAATGACTAGAAGTGGCTGAGGAAGTAGAGAGGAAGTAAAAAGACCTGAGATCTTTTGTTACTTTCTATCATCACTCAGTTCTGTTCACTTCCTTTCCCTTCTAGCTTTTTCAGATAGCTTCTGTCAGGGGCACACAAAGTTTCACTTACTGTGCAGGATTTGAGTAGCAGAACATACACCATCCTGACTGTGCCTTTAAATCTGTATGGCCAAGAGGTAACTCTGAAGCCACTGGAGATAAATATTTTCCCTAAATGCATTATAGATTTGAAACTCTAAAGTACTGAAGATAGAGCTTCAATAATTTAGTTTAATATACAAAAGGTTTAAAGCATACTAGGTAGATATATATTAAAGTGTGGAATGGGTCTCAGAAGTAACTTAGTCTAAGTTTGTCATTAATCAGATAAGAAAAATTCAAGTCCTAAAAAGTTCTCATCAAAAAACCACCTTTTCATGAAAAGCAATCATGAAGTTTAAGGGGAGACTTTAGTTGGGAAATATTCATTATAGAAATAATGTACAGAAGTATTATCTGGCTTGACATGAAACTTAGTTTGATTTTTAATGTATATTTTTTCTCTCTCAAGTAATAGTGTCAGAAATATGAGTGTTAAAGGAAGTTCTAGGAGGAAATGTAACTTTGTAGCTTAGATTTTTTTTTTCCCTAAAGAATGGTCATATGCATTAGAGGAGAGTAAGTGATGCTCAGTGTGCTCATGGTCGTGTGCAATCACCTCTAGCTTGCATCTTATTTTGGGGAGAATCCAAGGTCTTTTCTCCTCTGCTATTCAGAGTCTCAGATTACAAATAGCCCAAAGAAGTGGGAAAAACTGAATTGATGGGGACACAGTCTATTTCTTGGGCTATATCAACAATATATGCCTACTGAGTATCATCTCTGCTTCTCAAAATAAATAAAAGCCAGTTTCATATTATTGATTATTTGGCAACTTCTCCGTGTCCTGGGAAATTTCTATTAGCACAATAAGAGGGAAACGAGAATTCTCAGAGTAAAATTGTAAGTCTAAGATTTCCTTTACTTCCCTAATATTTTGGCATAAAAAAATTTCAGGTATATAGAAAAGTTGAAACTCTGAAGTACTGAATACACATTTCTTCCATCTAAAGTCTACAGTTGTTAACATTGTAAGATAGTTGCTTTATCATATCTGAAGAGATGTGTCTATAAGATACATTTTTAATAAAGAGTTTCTATTTTTTCTCTTTGGAACAACCATTAAAGCCTGATTTACACATCCATCCATGCATATGCTGTTCTTGGATCAGACTTAAGTCCTGTGAACCATGATAACATGTTCTCTTTTGCAGAATTCAGGAAGAAGAATGGGATAAATACATCATCCCTGCCAAATCTGAGACTGAAAAGTATAAAGTGAGCCGAACTTTCAGCTTCCTCATGAATAGGATGACTAGCCCTCGGAATAAATCCAAGGTAATCAAAGTTCTGCACCTCTTGGTACAAAGCATCAGTGGCTTTCTGTCTCAGAAATTGATATAGTTTGCATTTTCCTTTAAAAATCGCTCACCTTAGATTTTGCACACATTTTCCATATGGAATATCTTCCAAGTCATTAGAAATACCAGGGCATCCTGACACCTAGTTCTTATTCTCATAGAAAACACAGATTCTGCCCCTCTGAGCTCTGCGAGAATGGCTCACAGCTTTTCCCTTTTTGCTTTCCCCCCACTTTCCGTGGCTGCTGGTTCTGAAGATGAAAAACAAGGATGCCAAAGACAAAGAGAAGCTGAATCGACATCAGTTTGTCCCAGGAACATTCTCTGGGGTTCTGCAATGTTCAGCTTGTGATAAAACACTCCCGGGGAAAGAGTCATTCCAGTGCTCCAGTAAGTTTGGGGGTCTAGTGTGTGATGTGTTTTGTCTCCCCAGCCAGTAGGCTTTCTGAGACTAGGGCCGTTGCTAAGCACATTTGCTAAACTTTCATTTTAGTGCCGTGGGTCTGATTGAGCAGTTTACCACGCAATAGCCAATACTGGTTAGAGTCACTACACATTGTGCACAGTGGGTTGCCTCCCTGAGCTCCAGGCTTATCTCCTTCACTGCCTACTTGATGTCTCTACTTGGGTGTCTCTGCAGCATCTCAAATGTTACATGTCTAAAACTGAGCTCCTGATCTTCCCCTCTGTGCTCACCTACAAGCTGACCCTTTCCATTAATGGCAAGTCCATCAGTTGAGCCAAATGCTCACGCTAAACACTTCTGAGTACTGTGTGCACCTCCCTTTCTCTCACAACTTACACATAATCCTTCGGCAATCCCCTTGGCTCTATTTTCAAAGTGTGCATAAAACCCAGCCACTTGCCACCCTTATCACTGCTATCTGTCTGATGTAAAGCCATCATTTCAACACCAGTCTGACTTATTTTGAACTTTTACCACCTCTTCTCAAAACATTGGCCAGAGTGAGCTTGTTAAGACATGAATTCCTGGATTCCAAGTCTTTCAGCGGCTCCCTGTACCCCTCTGACTGAAGGCTAGAGCCTTACCATGGCCCATTCCATTGGTCCCATTTCCTCCTCCCACTTGCACCCTGCTTTGGCCACACTGGCATCTCTGCTGTTCTCCCAACATCCAGGTACCTCCTGCCCTAGGACCTTCCCTTCCCTGGTGGTTCCTTCTGCCCACAATGCTATTCCCTCAACTGGCCACATGATGGCTTAGGTAACCCCTTCTCTTCAGGCCTTTCCCATCCACTTTGTGTCTGGCTCTTCTTTTCCCTCCCTTTTATAATATTTACCACCATCTAACTTACTACATATTCTGTTTTATTGTTGGTCTCTTTTACTGTAACTTCTATGGGGCTGGATTTTTTGTCTACTGACAATGGCTAACACATAGGAAATGCTTAGTAAATATTTGTTGAATGAAAGAGACAAAGAATTTAGGCCCAGGCAGGTGCAATACATTTCATGGCATTTGCTGGTAGCCAGAACTGGGAAGATATTTGGGAGGTGGGGTGAAAGCACAAGGGGAAGAGAAGAGCAGGGGAAGGGCCATGTAAAGAACCAGGCAACTCAGAGTGAAAGTGCTTATATGCACTTGCAGTTGTTCATCTGATGCTGGCACAGTCTGTCTGTGGCATTAAAGGCAGACTGAATGCTTTTCTCACACTTGGCACAGTCTTCAGAGATGCCACGTTATTGTATGCTGGAACTTTGCTGTCCTTCAAGACTGATTTCTTTCTTTTACTGGATACAAAATGGCACAAGGCCGTTCAGATGTGTGTTAATTTGTTAAAGGTTTAGAGATTTTCTCTGAGTGCTATCAGTGGATTGCTGCTGGCTTGCCTGCACTTCAGCAGTCAGCTTATCCGTGTGGTGGGTGGTTGTTTCATAGGTTGTCACTTCACCTTTCTCATGGGACCTGATTTCTTCTATAGTGCCCGAGGCCACAACTAAGACCTCTTTCCCTGCTATTTTCCATTCTCCTGGTTCTTCATTCGGTGCTTAATATCCATCTCTGCTTCTTCTTATGAAGCATCTGCATTTTGGCCTCTGTCCATACCACTTAACAGAAGTCTTGCTTTTGATGGAAACTTGGGATTACTTTGTAATTTAGTCTACAGTCTTTCCTCCTGCTTTTAGATTGAAATCCCTTCTTTGGGGAAGGGTTCTCTTCTTTTCCATGGTGGCCACTCTTCTCTTTTACCCCTTGCATGGTCTCCTTTTTCCTAACTCTAGGTGCCCTCCAAACTCATCTTTTGAGCATTCATTCATTTTCCTTTTATTATTTTTAAGAATAGTCACCCAGCCTATGTTCTAAAATACCCAGCTTAGACCTGTTCTTCAGCTTCATGGACTTCTTACTTTCCTTTTAGTTCCACATTTCCAGTTGCCTAGAGGCTGAGCACCATGTAATTTATGGCTACTTTTGAGCATGATGGCAGAATGATAGATGTAAACCAAGACTGCCACAGGCACTCAGGCTCATAGGTGACCCTGTGTATGGACGTCTTCTCCCAGAGACATCGTTGTCTCCTAGACTCTACGTGTTTAAAACCACCATGGTAATGTGGTCCCCTGCTTGGGCTAATGTCACTGCAGACTCAAACTTTGGCTGCAGTGATCCCACTTCCCTTTTGTCTCACTCTCCCTGGGTCAATCCATCACTCTTTCATTTCCCTTTTCACTGTTAATAGTCGGGTAAATTCCTATCCCACTGCTACAAGTGAATTGTGCTAGTTTCTCTCTCTCCGGGTGTTTTCATCTACAAATTAGGATGAATACTTTTACTGCATTTATCAAAATGCCATTGGCTCACATAAATTAGGGACTTCTCTCTCTTTTGGTTTACTGAGCTAAGCTTGGTTCTTTGCATGGGCAGCCAGTCCCTCATCTGTGACCTGCCTTCCGGTCCCATGCTTCTCTCTTCAGCCTTAGTTGACCTCCCGAGGCCTTGTGAGTCCTTTGTCTCCTACCACATGTGTTTTCCTGCGTCTGTCTTTGTGCTTAGGCTGATCTCCCTCCTCAGACTCCCCTCCTCCTGCACATGGATCCAGGTGTCTGACCTCATCTTTGCAGGTCTTTCCTGTCTTCTGTGGTCCAAATTCCATCACATTTGTGGTATATTGCTCCTATTCTATTTAGTACTGGGCTATGTAAACCCTTCTGGAGTTTAACTACTAAAATAGACCAAGTTCTTTAAGGACTTTAATGGTGGTGACTCTTGGGTAGCCCCTACAGCAGCCACCACAGAGCTGGCTCTTAGACACTCAGGCCCAGTGGATGACTGATAAAACCAGGGAGCCAGGGCTCAATGGAAAGGAGACTTGTAGTAAACAAAATGTTGGTTCTTAGTGGGTTGATACTGTGGATTTTGATGGAGGTTGCAGTGAAAGATGGAATTTGTTGGAAGTACTTAAAACATATTTAGCTGTTAAAACAGTTATTCCTTTTTTAAAAAAAATGGATTCAGATTCATAAAAGATATAAGATTTAAGGAGAAATTTAAAATTATTTAAAATTTACCACTTAGAAAAAATTACTATTTTGGAGTGCCTTCTAACCACAAAAATATTATATCAGCTTTTCATGATAATGTTTCATTTGATGGTGATGTCAAAGGTATTCAAGTCTTTTTGTACATTTCAGTTTTTTCTAATTTTTTTACAACATAAACGAACATTCCTTTGCACCTATCACCACCCACATCTTCAATTATTCCTGTAGATTAAATTCCAGAATCAATATGTATGAGTCAAAGTGTATGTTTGACTTTTTTATTAACCCATAATTTTTTTAGAATTAGTATTAAAATTTATAGTTTTGTTGTTGTTGTTGTTGTTGTTTAAAGGGGGGAGAAGGGCGTTGGTTCTTTAGCTTTTGTTTAATAAGTTTTTACATTGGGTAACAAGGTATGATAGACAGTCTCTGCTAGGTAGACAACCATAGTCTTTGAGTATGTTTTTGTTTTTAATAACAATGGCTAATATTTCTAATCTTAAAACATGATATGATATGAAACAACATGTAAATCCCTGTGTCCCTTTTTTCTCTGTTAGAGTTGCTAATTTTTTTTCCAAAAATTGTATTTCTATGAAATTCCCTATGTTTATAAATAGGTTTCCCTGCTTATATTTTGATATTACCTTAACCTGGTAGGCAGAAATTTTAAAAATCACACCTTCATTGCAGATTTAACTGAAAACTACCCTTTTTAACTCCATTACATGTCTTTTATGACAAATTTTACTTTGTCTGAGATGAAAATTCCTTTTGTTCTCTTCTTTACATTTCCCTTCACTACCCCTGTGGTTCTGACTTGGGGCGTGTGCCTTGAATTTAGCTAGAGGTGATCTGCAACACAACTGAACGAGCTTGTTTTATAGCAAAGAGTTTTTCTTATTTACATTTAATTTTACTGCTTCCAACTGTCTTTTATGGCTCATTGCTGTTTTCCTTGATGTTTGGCTTAGCTATTTAGACCATGTGTCCTTCGCTTTTATCTTCTCACAGGATTTGGCTCAATACACTCTTTTAATATCTACTAATGAAGGCTTTAAGGCTAAGTAAGGCTAATAATTTAATACTCTTTTATTTTCCTTCTGTTTACCCTTTCCCCCAACCTCAGTTAATATACCAAGTTAATTATTATAATTATTATATTACTTTTTTATATTGTACATTTAATCTTTCAAGAAAAATTTTCTATCTGAAGAAAAATTTGACTTTTTTATTTATTTATTTTTTCCATTCTGCATCTCTACTTACAACAACTTTTAGATATGCTTATTTTCCTGGTGGCTTTTGCTTTCCTTCCTTCCTTCCTTTCTTTTTTTTTTTAATACAGCCAATCTATTCTTGAACCCTCACTTTTGATTCTGCTCTCTTGGGCTGGAATAGGATTGCTCTGTTTTCTGAAACCTTGTGTATGGAAGGGCCGTATCTTTGCTCATTCACACAACTTACCTAGCTAAATAAAACCTTGAACTACTATCTTTTCCTTTGGTGCTGCCTCAAGGATTGGTCCTCCTTGAGCTCTTCCTATTACAGTGGCAAAGTCTGGGGCTGCCTGAAGGGACTCTTATCGGTGACCTCCCTTTTTTCTGCTTGGATGTTAGAGGACTTAAACATTTTTAATCACGTGGGTATTGTCAGAATGTGTCTATGGGATAGTTGTTATTTAGTTATTTTTCTTAGAAGACAGGGAGACCTTGGGTGTGCTCTTTGCAGCATCATAATGTCCTCATGTTTTGTACCTTGTTGCTTCTGATCTACTTTTCCTGATTTCCTCCTTGGGTAAATATGATCTCTGATATCTGCCTTCTTTCTGTGGCATCTTGTGTTATATAATCATACCTGTCTTCTCCACATTCAGGAGGGAATCTTTCAAGTTTGGTTTCTAGCATGCCTTTGATATTTTTGTCACCCTGATGCATCCCGTCTTGTCAGCTGACACTCTGCGCTTCCCCGTCCATGTCCTCGCAGTCCCCACTTGTCTCATGAAGTTCCATTTTCCTCTTACCCCATTGGCCTGTCTTCACATCCTGTTCTCCCTTCCTGGCCTTGGTCCTATGTCACTGAAGCCTTATCTTCTGTCTTTTAGTTCAAGTATCTACATTTTTCTTCTCTACTGCTGGACTTTATATTCAGTGACTTGCTCTTTCCCTGAGTTTCAGTGTAGCCTTGTACTCTGGAATCTCAGAGGTGCTACTTTTTTCTTTTTCCTTTTTTTACTTGCTCAGGAATGAGGAGAGAGCCGGTGGATTTGCCAGGAGGGCTAGTGTGTAGTGTGCCTTTGGCTCTGCTCCTAGGCTGTGGGGGTGTTGGCTAAACTGCCCCTTTATACCTGCAGCTCAAGAACAACTGTGGGGTTCTGTATCTCACCCAGTGCACAGTAGGTGACTGGCTCTTATCCAGCATGGCTCTGACAGGCTAAACTGGTGTCTTCTATCCCCATAGAAAAATATCTGCTAAAGGAGTTTCTAATCCATCACAGGCTTCTCTAGCTAAGATGCAGTATGTGGGTGGGTAAAGTGAGAGGGTGGGGTGTGTGGTGGGGAGACAGGGAGGAGGAGAGGGAAGGAAGATGGCACAGGTTTCCCTGAAGAGAGCCTGGTCCCTGGGCTTGTGGGCAGAGAGTAGCAAGGCGTATAGAGGGTTTCCCTGTCTTCCAGTGAGATAAAGCCATGTGTTTTTATGTTGCTTTCTGATACAAAATCTGGAATGGTGGCTAACTTATCTTTCCAGATATGCCTATCTCAAACTTCGAGTCAGGAACTCTTGTTGTAACTGACAATAGCACCCTGTTCCCTATCCCCACGACCTTGGCATTTTTTGGTTTTTTTTGTTTCCACTGTCCTGGACTTTTCACCTGGTATAGGAGTGGGAGGCTGCTACCAGCCAGCTGTCAAAAATCCCTTCAAAGCATAATGCATAGGATAGGAGGTTCATTCTCAGGCAGGGGCAGCAGTGCCCAATATACATAAAGCCAGGTTTCAGAATTGATAAAATAACTGCAGAAGATTAAAAATATCTCCAAGGAAATTGAAATTCCAACACTTAGGAAGAGCTTAGGAAGAGCTATTTGTGATTTGAGTATTTGTCTTTCCTTAAGTTTTCTAAGTATTGCTAGCACTTATATGTTATTTTTATAGTGACTAATGAAAGCACGATGTGGTCTTACTCATTTCAGATCCACATAAATAAGATGGTGGCTTTTGAATCTTTTCCTTTTATTTCAGACTGTAACGCAAATGTACATAAGGGTTGTAAAGACGCCATGCCTCCGTGCACCAAGGTAATCTCTCTTTGCTGAATATACATGTCTATATCCTATCACCTGTTTGAGATTTAACTCTTATTCTCCCTAAATTTATTTCTACAGTGATCATTGTAGTGGGAAAACATCCTCAAAGTGTATGGTTATGTACTAAACTGTACAATGTAGAAATAGAGGGAAGCCCAAGTGTGACCATTTGTGTTAAATGGTGTGGGTGCGATATGTGGGGGTCAGGCTTCCTGTGGAGACCTGCTTGCTTTACCAGTTCCAATTCCTGAGTACTCCTAAATGAAGAGCATATGGCAATTCTCAAAAATGAGCCAACACAAGAATTACCTGGAAGATTTATGGGCCCTACCTCCACAATCTCTGATTCTGTAGGTCTAAATGGGACTGATAATGTGTATTCTAACACATTCCAGGATTTGCTGATGTTGCTGAGTTCCCACTTGGAGGCCACTGGACTAGAGGGATGTTCTCTGTCTTTGGGGTGGGCTTGCATGGATGGAGACATATGATTTCTGTTCTTTCTCTTCATTCCACATTATGTCAAAAGTGCATGATGTTTTTTCAGTGGGAAACTTGAAGTCTTGAAACCTCTGTGTTAACTGAAATGTGTATTGTTTGGGATCAAGAACTGAGGCTGTTCTAGAAAGTCATGTTTCAGTGCTGGGTGGTCATCTCCTGCAGTCAGGAATCAAGGAGTAGAAAGAAATAGGAGGATAAAGGCAGTGTTGGTAGGAGCTCCTCTTTCACTCTGGGTCTGAAAACAGGAACTGGAGATGTCTGGTTGCCCTGAGGCTTTTAATGAAATGGAGCATTTATGAGGCTCACCTTCATCATTGCACATTTCATTGTTGATACACCTAAGTTCTTCATTGCATTTGATGTCTTTTGCTTTGAGTTCCTCTTTGTTTGAAATAAATAAAATAAGAAAAATGATACAGATGAGAATTCTATTCTGTGTAACTGTGTGCACATTCTTATAGCCCACTGGCACTTTGATCTTATTTTATGTGTTTCTAATATTCTTTACCAGAAATTCCAAGAGAAATATAACAAGAACAAACCACAGACCATCCATGGAAGTAAGTGATGTGGAAAATGACAAGAACTTTAAAAGTTAATACACACCACACATTTTTTTTATTGTTAAAAATACCTCTTGCTTTTGTTTTCTCATTTGCCCAATATTTTTTCTTCTTTCATAACATATGCTTGGCGTAATTTTTATTTAGGCATCAAGGTTAAGAAGGATATCATGTCTCTGACAGTCAGAAAGCTTTTGAATTATATGAACTGTATTATCTTCTGTACTAAAGAGGACTGTAAGGAAAAGTTATCATCTGATTGCCTCAGTTTTCAGATGCCATCTAGTACAATGTACTATATTGATTTAATAAGCTTTTGAGGCAAAAGACACTACATTAAATGTACCTATGTACACAAATTTATCTATGCTGATATGTACCTCGTTCTTCTTAAGAATGACAAAGTTTGGTGAAAGAAAAAAGGTTTGAGTTTAGAGTCTGTTTTAGACCCCAAGATTTTTATGAGTCCTTGTCCATTATCATGGCAACTTGGTGCTTTGACTAGCAATCTTGAAGCTATGTACTCCTTACTACCTTTAGGATGATGGTGAAATTCCAAGGTATATAGGAGTTTTGTTTTTACATTTCAAAATTTGGTGGTTCTGTTTTTTTTTTCCATTGCTGAAATTTAAACAGTTTCTCTTGAAAGTAATTGTGACCTTTGAGAGTTATTTGCATTACATTCAAGAACCAGTCAGACTCATGTCTCCTAAGTTTGAAAATGATTTATTTATTGTGAGAGATTTTGCCATTTCTTCTACCTAAAGTTTTATTGCCTGACATGCAGCAGGAATTTTAAGTGCATGATAACTTTTCATTTCAATGCTATAACAGAATGTGACTGATATTTTGAAAACCACTTCAATTGGGGGATAACTAGGTATGCAAAGTCATGGAACCTGCCATTTGGTGTGATATTACACAAGGTTAAGTTAGTGGAGGCAGTAATAGCTGTTATGTCACTTACTCCCTGTGACTTCAGAAGTCTTTCAATCTCTATTTGATAAGGTTAAGTGTGAAAATGAAACACATCTTAGAATTGATAAGATATCATGTGACCTTCCTCTTGATAATCATGAGAACAAATCACACATGTATAAAATCCCCTGTAATATCCTGATATCTGTGAATTTCCACCTTCCTTGCCTGAAAATATGTATACCATGACTCTAATATTATGGGACTGCAATATTTTCTGAGAGTCATTTATGGTTCATATCAAATGTAAATGCATATGTTTATGCCTAGAACATTCTAGAACTGGCCAGAAAAGTATGGAAACACCATTTAGTTTTCAGTATGTGAAAAGAGAACAGCCCAGCTGGGTTTGCAGGTTTCCTTTGTCTGGATTTCGTACACCATGAGGAATAATCTCCCCAGCATCATTCCATTCCATTGACACGCCCTCCCTGTGTGTATCCGTGTTTACACACACAGTGTGCATTCTAGTAACAGTGCTAATAACACCTTGCATCTATTTAAAGCTCACTTTAAGGAATACAAGCTGTGGTTTATGGGAGAGCTTCCCAGTGTTTCCCCATTCCATTTCCTCTTTTGCTTGTGTCATTCCAAACACCCACAATCTCCAAGTGGAGATGCAGTAGAAGGCCTGAAGCATGGTGTCGGGAGAGCATGAGAAAGAAGGGGCATCCGAAGCGAGTGTCAAGATGTGGCAGGGAGACCAGTTTCAAGTGTGAGCATGCAACACCTTAGAAGTGACTGTTTGAGGGTTTACCCTTCGGGCTTTGAAGTGGCTTTCTTTACTTGTAATTGCTGTCCTCTATCAGAACCACATGAAGTTTCTACTCTGATTTCCAGGTTCTTCAGTGAGAGACATCCCACAGCCTGGGCTCTCCCTGCACCCCTCTTCGTCCATGCCTATCGGATTGCCAGCTGGAAGGAAGGACACCGCAGGGCAAGTCCATCCATTGTCCAGAAGCGTTCCAGGCACCACATTGGAAAGGTAAGGCTCAGCCTGTTGTCTCACCTTTGTGGCTCAGACAGGCTGCTGGAGCTAACTCCTCTCCTCTTCCTCCCTCCCTTTCAGCTTCAGAAGGTCAGGGACATCATTGGAATCTGAGGGTGACAGTAACAACTGGCGAAGCAGGTCTCACTCCGATGAGCTGCTACAATCTGTGGGCTCTTCTCCCTCCACAGAGTCTTTCATGATGGAAGGTGAGGAGAAGATGCATTTCCATTTATTGGTGCTTCTGTGAGCATTTGCTGAAATAAATTTTTTTCTGAAGAATATTCATTTGTTCTTTCTGAAAGAAATCTGTTTCTTGGTGTCTCTTTGCTATAGGCTCTACTTTTAAAAATAAGGGAAATTTAGTTTTAAAGGAAATAACCAGGGAATAGTGCTCAGAAAATATGTTGCAAATTTTAAATGGACATATTCCCCAAAAGATTAGGCAGTGAACACAGCAAAGAGAATAAAATACATTGTGTGCTTATACTAAAAAATGTTTTACAGGTATTGATGGATTGAAATGGCTCCTACATGAAAATACATACTTTAATTTGTTAACCCTGGTCTTGCCTGGATCTCTGAGATACTTTTCCCTACCTGTTGCATCTGATTCCTAATGGCATAAAAACATTTTTAAAGCATATTTTATAGTTCAGTTTTGAATATGGAGAATTGACTTTTGTATCCAAGTTGCATCAGTAAGTGAAGAGAAACCAAACAGAAGGAGAATATTGACAAGAGAGGGTTGGACCCTGTTCCAGGAAACTCTTTCTTTAAATCCTTTGTCATCTCATCTTTATTGTGATGAGTTGGAATCTCTCTAATGAGTGCTATTTAGAGCCAATAAGGGTGAGTTTTCCTGAAGGGCATTTGTGTATGTGTGCCTGATTCTATCAAGAAAATCTTTACTCACCTGAGATTCAAATTCTTATGCTCTGCCTTGTGTCTTGCCAAGTCAAGAGCAAACCAAGTGGTCAAGTTCAAAACTCAGATCTGAGCAAATAGCAAATTAGATTGAAAAAAAAAATCAGTGAGCCTGAGGTCCTATAGGCACATTGTAGATTCCAAAAATTTCCTAAAATAGAGCAAGCCAAAATAAACAAAATTACCTTTAATTTTCTTTTTTCCCCCGTAGATACAATCACTATTTTAATATCTGATTCTTCTTTGCTTACACGAAAGCTGTCTTGATTTGGACCATTTCATCCTTCTGGTTCTCAGTGTTTTGACTCCACAAGCCAGTATTCTGGCTGAGGAGTTTCTGTGTTCATAGCAGCTTTATTTGCTGTGCTGAACCTGCAAACAGAACTTGAAAGGTCTGTTTGAGCTGTGTGGTTACTTTGTGTGTTTTCTTTTCTAAACACATATTAGATGTAGTGGATTCTTCTCTGTGGAGTGACCTCAGCAGTGATGCCCAGGAGTTTGAAGCAGAATCCTGGAGTCTTGTGGTGGATCCTTCCTTTTGCAGTAGGCAGGAGAAGGATGTCATTAAAAGACAGGATGTCATTTTTGGTAAGCATTTCAAATATGTCTTGGGGCTGGAGCCGTGTGGTTCAGAGGAAAGAGCATGGAATCCCAGTTTTACCATTTCCTGGTTGCCTGATCTCAGACAAATGACTTTACTCATCTAGACCTCAGTTTCTCCACCTACAGATTGGGGATAATGAAGCTCAGGTTTAAAAAGTCTGATGCGAGGCCCTGTGTTCCATCCTGAGCATTACAAAAACAAAACCGACAATGACAGTGAGACTTAAATGTGGTGTTGTATGTACCTGGTATAAAACAGGTTTTATTTCTCATACTCTTTTTAGATTTACTTAGGTTTGGCCTACACTTTCTTACCTCTTTTATTTAAGAGTCACAGTGAATTTTCACGTATTTAACATAGAGGAGACAGGGTTCCTTGGTACAGCCTTTGAATGTATGTACCAGGTCCCATACATATAGATAAGTTCAACTGAGTGCCACAGTCCTGAGTGTAAAATTCAACTGTGGTGAGATTTCATTATTTCATGCTATATGGAGTGGTGTTAGTGTAAAATAGGGGAAGTTAAATTATAGTGTAATCGGGAAAAAATGAAGTCTTAAAAGAAATTTTAAGTACAAAGTCTGTGCTAAACCGTAGTTCAAGAAGATGCCCTACTTTAACAAAGAGCTTTGTAACAGGCTCTTCGTTTCCCTGACCCTGTGTTTGTAAGTTGTCTGCTGAGGAGGCCACCTTCACACCTGCCTCAGGTGACAGGCAGGTCAGGTGAGGGATGAGTGTGCTTTAAAACCTGCCAGGGGCTATGGATGTGGGAGACCATTGGGAAAGAAAGGACTGTCCCTTTTAGTATTTCTTAATCATTTATATTATACTGTCCTTCTTCAATTACCCATCAATTT
Source organism: Urocitellus parryii (assembly GCF_045843805.1). Classification (NCBI taxonomy): domain Eukaryota; kingdom Metazoa; phylum Chordata; class Mammalia; order Rodentia; family Sciuridae; genus Urocitellus; species Urocitellus parryii. The sequence goes on along the minus strand of NC_135531.1, from coordinate 58,743,522 downwards.
CACATAGTATTAAAAATAACCTAAGTAATTTGGGTTATGGATGACTACATATAACATGGCTTTTGGCCTCAGAAAGGCAAAATCTGGGAAAAATCCTTCACCCTTCTTTTCACATTGTTTCCCTTTTAAAGATGAGGATAATTGTTCCTATTTGGGGGGTCATAATGGCAAATGGATTAAAGGATTAAATGAAATGATATGGAAAAGTGCCTAGTACAGAATGGGCACTAAAAATACAGTGGAAAATAATAATTGTTAAAAGTCAGTGGGTTCCCAGTGAAAGATTTGTTTATGATAAAGTAATAAAGCTATTTTTAGACTTATTTGCTCTCCAAGGATGATATTTTAGATTTTGTTCTCAAAAAGTACAGTGTTTATTCTGGAAATAAACACCCAGAATTTATATTTCTGGTATTTCCACAGTTATTATTTTCTCTCATGTTGCATTTAAAAAAATCAAGATGTAATTCCATACAATAAGATCCCTCACATGCAGTGTACAATCTAATGATTTTTTGTGAATTAACAAAGTTATGCTACCATGGAGCTTCATCTAATTCCAGAACATTTGTATTGCTTCAAATGTCTGCGTTACCCCTTCCAGCAGCATCCAGCAACCACTCATCTACTTTCTGTCCCTAAGGACTTGCCTCTTTTGGACATTTAGCAACATATGGTATTTGCAATGGCTCCTGCCTCTTAGCATAATGTTTTCAAGGTTCATATTAGTTGTAATACATATCAGCACTCCATTCCTTTTTATGGCTAGTATTCCTTTTTATTTAATCATCAGTTGATGGACATTTTGGGTTGTTTCCACTTTTGGGGTCACATGTGTAACTTTATTTTTAACCTTTAGAGGAACTACCAGACTGCCTTATAAAGTGGCAATACCATTTTACCTTCCTACCAGCAATGTATGAGGGTTCCAGGGTTCTACTTTCTCCACATCCTTACCAACCCTTGTTTTTGTCCATCTTTTCTCATTATGTTTATTCTAGTGTGTATGAACTGGTGTCTTATTTTGGTTTTGATTTGCATTTTCCAAATGGCTAATGATATTGAGCATCTTTCCTCCTCCATCTCCTCCTCTTTCTTCTCTTCTCCTTCTCCTTTCCTTTTCCTTCTTCTTGGTGGTGCCAGAGTCTAATCCAGGGCTTTTCACACTAAGCAAGTGTTCTACCACTGAGCCACACCCTTCAGGCCTCTTGAGCATCATTTTATGTGCTGTCAACCATTTGTATACCTATTTGAGAAACATTTATTCAAATCTTTTGCCTATTTAAGGTTTTTTTCCCCATTTTTGAGTTGTTTTTCCTATAATCTGGATATAAGTCCCTTATCAGATATGTAATTTAAAAGATTTTTTTTCCTATTCTTAGGATCATCTTTTTTCACTTTTGGCGGGGGGGGGGGGGTTCTGTCATTGTGATGTATCATTTTCCTCTACAGAAAGTGGTATTTGGGGAGCATCTTGCAATAGAAAGAACCTACTATTATCTGCATTGAGGGACTTTATTATATTTAGTTCAAGTAAATTCACCAATTCACTTGTGCACAATTAATTGTACTTCCAGTCAGTGCAAAAACCAAAGAAAGAAAGAAGCATTCAGGTTGCAATGGGCCCTAGTTCCCAGTGGAAGGCCCTAAAGTTGCAGGTTAGTTGTAAGGATTCCAGATATATTTGATCGTTATGTATGAGAATTGACTTCCTTATGATTCTTCTTTCATTATCTGGAAAAAAGAAAATGACTTAATATTTTGAGCTTCAGTTAAATGTGAAGCCAACACTAACTTTTATATTGGAAAAAATGTTCTTGTCCTTTCTAAACATTCCTTCTTCCTTATTTGCATAACATAGAATGTTGGGCTCCTGATTTGGGACAACAGTGACACTTGTGTTTTAGAGCTTGTTTAGAACATGTTTCTGCTGACGCCTTTCAGAGCTAATGCAAACAGAAATGCACCACATCCAGACCCTGCTCATCATGTCTGAGGTCTTCAGGAAAGGTATGAAGGAGGAGCTGCAGCTGGACCATAGCACTGTGGATAAAATCTTCCCCTGTTTAGATGAGCTGCTCGAAATCCACAGGCATTTCTTCTACTGCATGAAGGAACGCAGACAGGAATCCTGTGTGGACAACGACAGGAATTTTGTGATCAACCAAATTGGAGATATTTTGGTACAACAGGTAAGAAAGGGTTTTCAAACTCTTTACAGAGCTTTGAAACCTAAAGAGTTGATTTCATTACAGTTATTATCAGATAGGTTCGGTTGGTTTTCTTTCATTGAATGTTGGTTTGTAAGATGGTTGTCGGAGAGCTTCCAGCAGCCAATGACTTGACTCCACTCTGTCACCGAACGGGGCTAGATTATCTCTGATCCCATTGCTGCCTCTACCAGGAATCACAGTCATAAGTGAATCTCCTGATGAACATCCCACTTAGACTTTTTGATGTGATGCACTCTCTGATAACACGGCTTCCCAGTGGGACTGTGATGGTCTCACTAATATCTCCCAGACAAATATAGGCTCATCTCAGGGAGAGTGAGGGAAATCTGTCATCATTAGAGCTCTGGAGCTCATGCTTGGGGAACAAGATGAGCAAACCTCACTTCAAGTGCTTGGAATGTTTGAAGCATCAGTGAGAAGGGCTGTGCCCTCTCCTAATACAGTAATGGCAACCACCTGTTACTTGACTGTCCACTGTCTCTCTGAAGGACTTATTAAAAAACACTCTCATAGAAAGGTGTGATAACCTTTATTATGTGATTCCCATATGGTAGGCACTTTTAGAATGCTTTCATGCTTTTCATTTAAGCCATTTTTGTTCTTCATTTAACTCTCATGACACTGTAAGGTCAATGCTGTTTTTCCCATTGCATAGGTAGTGACTTTCTTTAGTCATAACACATCTCATAGGTTGCATAACTGGGATTTGAGTCAAAATCTGCTCTTTGATCAAGACAACCTAAGAATGTGGGGTCTTGGAACATCCATTGTGACATTCATGGGAAGGGTTTGCTAACACTGGACCCTAAGTTTCAGTGAGACAGGGATTCTTATCTATTTGGTTACTACTGTCTTTCAGCACCTAGAGCAGTGCTTGGTACTATGATGTTTATAAATGAATGGGTCATGTCAGGAAAAACATCAGGAATTTTACAGTTGCCGTAAGCACCTGGGGAAAGGCCTGGATATCTATACATAATGGCTTTAGTACAGCTTTTCCTAGGTAGATGCCAAAGTGCCATCTTCTCACACAACGTTTTTGAAGCAGTTTCATTCTGCCACATGTGCCAATGGGATTAAGCTGTTGTTCTATATGCTAAAAACAGAGGTGTTAAGTTCATTGATATAAATATGCTTAAATACAAATATTTTTAATGCACAAAAACATAACTTAATATTTGTTGCCAAGTTGCTACAGCTACATATCTAACAATGTAAAAGTCTAAATCATAATAACAATTTTTGATCAAAGAGATATCTTCTTTGCGGATTAAAGCCCTAGACCTATTCTATCCTCCTCATTCACCAGAAAGGTTTTGTGCCAAGTAGCAAGGCCAAGTTAAGCAACTCCAAAATACTTTGCAAGATGGTTTAAATAAAAATGTCCAAATGTGTCTAAATGAACATGAAACTAAGTATATTTTAAAATGAAAAGCAAGATTTTGATTTTGTCATTTGAAATTATTTGCATGTCTGTCTCCTTGATAGAAATAATCATTATTTTACTGTTTTAAATCTAACAATTTAAGCCATTTTTAGTTCTTCAGTTCCTTTCATAGTTACAAACATTACACATCTCTATTAGTTCTATATTTATTTAATTTTTGTCAATAAACCTGGGGCCTAAATTGAGAACAAGTTTGGATAGTTTTCTGTCACGAAGGATGAGCCTGGTGGTCTCTTGGATGAAGCACACACTTCCTTTTGGGGAAAGGACCTTGGTATTCAGAGAAAAGGGTTCTAGTCATTGGCCATGCATAGTGGATGTAGAAAGGGGAACCCCAATAGTTTGTAAATAAAGACATTTACAAACTATTCATCCTCAGATAATGGATTTGGGTAAAAGAGACAGGCTGTTTAAGAGTGTACAAGAGGTGGGTTTGGGTAAATCCCACAGTCTAACCATGGAAACTTCTTATGATCTCAGAGGCTAGGCTGGAATATGATATGATTTGATCAGTGCGAATTCTTGGAGAGAAATTGCGGACAGGAGGAATTTGATCTAAAACAATAGTTTTTCATCTTCAGATACATAAGGATCACTTGAAGATTGTTAAAAATAAGTAATCTATGCTTTAACTCTCAGTGGTTTTGTTTCCTTGGGATTGAGGTGAGATCTTGGGTATGGCATATCTACTTATTTATTTAGGTACTGGGGATTGGAGTCCTGGAGTGCTTAACCACTGAGCCATATCCCCATCCCTTTTTATTTAGAGATTGGGTCTCACTAAGTTTCTTAGGGCTTTTTAAGTTGCTGAGGCTGGCTTTGAACTTGTGATCCCCCTGCCTCAGCTCCTGAGTTTCTGAGATTACAGGCATGTATCACCATGCCTAGCTAAAATTTTTAATTGTTTTCTCCCCAATGGTAACATCTTGCAAAACTATTACAATATCACAACCAAGATACCGACATGAATACAGTCAAGACACAGAATGTTTCTATCACATGGTTTCTTCATCTGGCCTTTATAGTTCTGTGTCCTTTCCTCATGTCCCTACCTTCTCTCTCACTCCTGGCACCCCCTAACCTGTTCTGCTTCATAATTTTGTCATTCCAATAATACTGTGTAAATGAAATTATGTAATTGGGAGTTAGCAGTTTTCACTCGGCATAATTCTCTCAAGAAAAATCTTAGTGGTTGTGTATGTCAGTAGTTCATTTCCTTTTATGAGAAATAGTCCATGGTACGGATGTTCCACAGTTTGTTTAATCATTCTCCTGTAGAAGGGTGTTTTATTTTTTTCAGGCTTTGGACTATTATAAGTAAATACACTATAAACATTCATGTATAAATTTTTGTGCAAAGTTAAGTTTTTATTTTACTGGGATAAATGCCCAGGGTTGTGATTTCTGGATTGTATAGTGGTTGTATGTTTAGTTTTGTAAGGAACTTCCAACTGTTTTCTAGAGTGGTTTACCATTTTGTATTTTCATCAACAATATATCAACAATCCAGCTGTTCTGCATCCTTACCAGCATTTGATATTGTGACTGTCTTTTTTTAGCTCTCCTGAGAGGTATGTAATGATATTTTGTTGTGGTTTAAATTGGATTTCCCTAATGGCTAGTGATGTTGAACATGTTTTCATATGCTTTTTTGTCATCTATATATTCTTTCCAGTGAAATGTCTATTCATGCCTTTTGCCCATTTTATAACTGGATTTTTTTCTTATTGAATATTGAGATTTTTTTTCATATTTGAAATATTAATTTTCTTGTTGAATATATGGTGTGTAAATATTTTCTCAAATTCTTTAACTTGCCTTAATTTTGATGAAGTTCAGTGTATCTATTTTTCCCTGTAAGGTTTGTGTTTTTGATTTCAGATCTGAGAACTCTCTGTCTAGCCGTAAATCTCAAAGATTTTCTCCAATTTTTTTCCTAAAAGTTTTGTAGTTTCATTTTTACATTTAAGTCTATGTTTCATTTTGAATTTTTGTAAAAGAAAAAGTTATGAAACTTAGGTTGAGGTTTTCTTTTCTTTTCTGTTTTTGGGGTATAGACATCCAATTGCTTCAGCATTATTTCTTATTGAATAGGCTATTCTTTCTCTACTGAGTTACTTTTGCACCTTTGTCAAAAATCGGTTGAGTTCCCTAGATTTCTATTCTGTGCCACTCTTTCCATATAGTCTTAATAACTGTACCTATATAATGCATCTTGAAATTGGAAGAAGGTGCCTTATTTTATTATTCTTTAGAAAATTGTTATGCTATTTCCTTTGCCATTTCATATAAATTCTAGGACAGCCTTATCTATATTTATAAAGATATAAAAAGATTGCCTGGATTTCTTTTTAAGAATTACATTAAAACTGTATACCAGTTTTGGAGGGAATTGACATCTTTACTAGGTTGAGTCTTCCAATTTGTGAACATGGTATGGCTCTCCATTTATTTAGTTCTTTGATTTCTTTCATTAGCATTGTGGAGTCTTCAGTATACAAGTCCTATATGGTCAATTTTTTAGCAATTGTAACTGGATTAAGGATCACTTTTGAAGTATATGGACCTCAAACATAGATAAAAATTAAGCAAAAATGAAAAGATTAGAGATAGTGATATAAATTTGAAGTACTTTTCAAAGGGGGATGTAGATATTCTGGTTTCTGTTTCTGTGATCTTCAGTGTGAGCATGTGTACATAGAGCTATCTATCATAGGTTAAAAAACTGGCACTCAAATCAGTCAGCTAATTCTCTCAACACCACCCATGACTCTAAGTTGATTCCTGCACAGATTTTTCTACAGCTACTTTTTGGCAGGTCAGGCTTATTGAAACTTCAAGTCTATATCTCTTCTTCTTATCAATTAATTAGTTGACATTCTGGTTATTCATCATTTTATTTTCATCTGGGCTAAAAATAGTCTGACTCTTGATCCTTTTGAGATGTATGGACACTCAATCTATAAAGGTACTAAAATTACAAATTGAAATCATAAAGTTTCACACACACCCAACAACAACAACAACAACAACAACAAAAAGAAAATGATGACAACAAATGTTTTTACTTGGCTGTTTGATTATTAGTTCAGTACATATAAAATACTTAATCTCATTAGGTTGAACCTCATCACTCAACAACTCCCTTTTATTTTTATTTAAAAAGTGCCTGGGGAAAAGAAGTGATTATGTTCAGAAATTCCATGATGTTTGTTCTTTATTTGCAAGGAATGTTTTGAAATGTAAGAGAATTGAGTGTTCTTTTCTGTGTTTAGAACTTCCTAAATTTGTAAACCAATATTGAAATGTTATTCTTCTCAGTTTTCAGAAGAAAATGCCAGTAAGATGAAGAAAATATACGGTGAATTCTGTAGCCACCACAAAGAAGCTGTTAGCCTTTTTAAAGAACTCCAGCAGAATAAAAAGTTTCAGAATTTTATCAAGGCAAGTAGTGTAAAATTTTATTCCAAAGTGGTAAACCAGCACAGGGAAATAGTTCATTCTTGGTCCTTGTATGATTTAAACAAGTTTCATATCTGGGTTCTAATTCTCAGGGGAAGGAGAAGGAAGTGATGGGTTTGTGGCAAAGAAGGAAAGTCTCTTTTTCTGTTAGTAAAATACTTCTCCTAAATAATTTCTGTTTGTATCTTATATTTGTTTGTATCTTATATTTTTGGAGGTCATGCCCTCCAAATTTCTGAGAATATTTGTAGTGTTTTGGGAAGCTATTTCATGCCCTGATAGATTATATATCAGAAAACCCAGAGTAAAAGCAAACATAAAATCCATCATAATATGATACATGATATCATATAATTTCCTCTATAATGTGTGCCTCTAAGCAATATATCTTTTAAAAATACGATGACATTATCACAAATAAATTAGCAATACTTCTTTCATATTTTTTAATTTCTCTGTTTATCTCATGAAACCATATTGCTTTAATAAGGATCTGACCAGTGTTCACTTGCAGTGTATGGTGGTTATATATCTTAAATCTCTTCTAACTTGAGTGTTCTCCCCTACCCTCTTTTCCAGTTTATTTGTGGAAGAATTTTGTCTTGTAAAGCATGTTGGATTCTAAATTTTTATCTACCATTTTAAGAATGCTACCAGATTCTCCTCTATTTTTTCCCCATGTACATGTGTGTTGAGTAATTGAAATCTGAAGGAATATTTTGAAATGTTTAGGAGAAAGTTGCCCTGATTTGAAGAAACTTTAAGCACTACAATGTGTAACAAGAAATGTAGTGGGAGACATGTCAGAAAAACAAATAGTAAACCACAACCTCATCTTCAAAATTAACTTTGATTTCTGATTACTTTTCCAAAAGTTTTGCTACTCAGAAATCCTGATAACTTGCTCACTTTTGGAGTTAAATAAAAATACATCCAAGTAACTTGACATTTCTTGAAATCTTTGAGTCTTGGGGCATTGAAACTAATGGCAGAGTGTAAAATTTAAGGACAATGCATCAAGTTTTACTGAATGAAGATAAATATTCTGCTACATCTGAATAGAACTGTACTGTTGTAGAAATTTTTGTATTATTAAATTTGAACATAAAAAGTAAATGCAAGTAGTAGATAAAATGTATTTTTATTTTAAGCTCCGAAATAGTAATCTTTTGGCTCGTCGCCGAGGAATTCCAGAATGCATTCTCCTGGTCACTCAGCGCATCACAAAATACCCTGTCTTGGTGGAAAGGATATTGCGGTATACCAAGGGTGAGTGGTGACTTGTGGCCTGATATTTGCTTCTCTTTTGTTTAAACATACCTGACATGTCCTACATGGCCACAAATGTTTATGGCCTCTGATTCATAAAAATTTTCATGATGAGGAAAATGTGAAAGCCTTAGAATTTGGATTCATTTTGAGAAATTATCTCTAATCATGCAGCTTTCTAATAGTTTCAGTTCCTACAAGGAGCCCAAACCAAGTGGTCTTCTTCATTCCTTGACCCTGCTTTTCTTCATTGTTTCCCCATATCTGGACCTTCTTAATATCTCCCTACCCTCTTCTTCCAATTACCTTCACAGCAGTCTGTTGAAACAGGATGCTATTGATCCTACCACATAACATCCACACTCCCAAGCAATGAATTATTACACTGAGAGTGACTTTATGCAAGAGCTACTTTGACCCTGTCAGTTCATCAGGTACCAGGCAATAACAATATCTGGGTGTCTTTTAAGAAACTATTCATGCACACAGTTGAACTATGAGCTCTTTGTGGGATTTATCAGGCCTGTACTTTCCTGGTTCATAGCTAGATCTTCAACGTCTAGTGCACTGACTGGCACAGATTAGGCTGTCAATAAGTAAAAACATGTCAGTGCAATGAGTGAATAAATAAAAACAACCAATTCTTAAACTAACTTACTGGTCTTGAGTAAAAATTACTATCAGTGTGGTAGTGCATTATGTTAACAAGGGCATAGATTTGGAATTGTGTGACTATGTATTACCATTGTTTTTGTTTGGTTCTGCTTCTTATTAGTTGGGCAAGTTTCTCCTTTACAAAATGAAAATGATCATCCTAGCCACATGGAATTGTTGTGAGTACTATGTGAGATTGTAACAGGATGGAGACCAGACTAGCAGAAATAACCTGGCAAAAGCAAAGTGCTCAATAAATGGAACCTGTTGTTATTGCCTTTATTATTACCAGTTGACTTAGAAACAATTGAAATGGTAATGAGATCTTAAATGCCCATTTTATAAAAACTCAACTTTTTTTTTTTTGTAAGAGGTCTAGGTGAGCAGACATACATAATTTATTCTTTTCATTTTATCAGTCACATTTAGAACTAAATCCAGGCAAAAATTATAGTGTTTGTTTCTTATGTCTCATTTTTATTGCTTCCTATAATTTAATGTACAAGAAAATATAAAAATAATACAAAAAGAAAAGCCTTGTAAATTTTGTTCTCAGTAAAAGAATGAAAGCAAAATTAAGGCTCTTTAGTTTATATATTCTCTCTTAAGTTTACTGTAATAGTATGAGAACTAAAATTTGTCAGATCATGGTAGTCAACTAGTGTTACTCCAAGAATCATCCCACACCAAATTTCTGGTAGAATGAATAAACTAATGTATGTTAGAAGCTGTAAGTATAAGTCATGGCCCTTCTCACATAGTGGCATGAAGACCAAATGCAAGCCTTCTCAGGTCAGCCCTTACCAATGGTCAGTCACTCCCTGAGCTTCTGAGGACATTGGTTTCCATGACTCTGTTACAGCAGTGTTTCTCAAACTTTATTAGCCATCTCCTTTCCTAGAAACCTTGTTTAGGTGCATATCCTGAATAAGTAGGTCTGGGGAAGAGCCCAAGGCAAGCATTTTTAACAGGATTCCCAGGGAGGCCCATGCTGTCCACTTTGGGTAACTAAGCTTTTCAAGAAGTAATTTATCAAAAGACAGCCTCTTCTTGACCTTTCCTTGACCTTGTAACTCAACTCTGATTTTCTCTACTTGGCTTTTCTAGTAGTGAAACAGGCTTTATAGAAATTAGAATCTTTTGTGGAGGAGGGGCTCTGTGCAGGTCAAGTAGTGAGGTGTGTTCTTTGACAGGCAGCAAGGAGAAAAAATCTTCCTTGAAAGATGGGCATCAGGATCTGCTCCTTGAGGTTTTCTGATAAGACCCTCCCAAATATATGAAGATGTTTAGATCCTGGAAATATTTAAACCCTTTTGAGGGTTGTTTCCCATTCCTCACTGACTGCTCATTCTAAGATATATTTCTGCAGCTCTAGCCTCTAGAGAGTCTTTGGTTTCTCTGCCAGTTTTTCTTTTGTCCTCTCCTCTTTAGCCCTTGAGTTCCAGCCACCTCAGTAAACATCAGCTAGGTGACCTTATCATCAATTCACTTCTGTGTGGCTTCAGAAGGCTATTTCAGAAACTCCTCCAGAGTACTTCCTTAAGGTGATACAGAAATGAGAGCATGTGGCCAGTGGTTGAAAGTGAAACTACTAGAACTGATAATCATTTGCTCTGGTGACAGGAGCTTGACTGACTTGCCCATTAAGCACCGTATTTGGAGCTCTTGGAAATATATTAATTTCTTTCACAGAAGAAAAAAAAAATGTTAGGTCAAAGAAAATATTGAAATTATAATGTGAATATATTCATAGGTATGCCAACATGGCTATAAAACACAGTTTTGAATGTTATTTTTATGGAAGAAGGATCCAGGAAGCCAAATGAATCTGAAGTCCACTCAGGTGATCTGTGGCTGAGCTTGTAAGAAGATGGAGACTAGATGCCAAGGGTAGCTTCAGTTCTTGGAAACTTGGTGTGGGAATTACTAGACTGCTGTGTCTAGGAAGGTGTAAGGAAGCCCTGAATTGGCTGTGACATATTCTCTGCTATAGGAGATAGAACTCAGCTATCTTATTGTCACCAAAAACACATTTAATAAGCAAATCTTTTATAATACAAGTATTCTAATGTTTCTTTTTGGGGGTGGGAAGTGCAGAGTGATAATATAGTATTTGATTTAATCCAGCACTTTTCTCATGGAGTTTTTGCTATTTGGATAATACATATAATTATATTTAAAAACTAAAGAAAAAAAAACCTTTCTTTTTCAGTGCTCTTATTGTATGTGTTCTTTCAGTGGCTTATTGTATGGTGTTCTTTCTCTCTTTTTCCCATGCAGAAAGAACTGAAGAACATAAAGACTTATGTAAAGCTCTTTGCTTAATTAAAGACATGATTGCAGCTGTGGATCTGAAAGTCAACGAATATGAGAAAAACCAAAAATGGCTTGAGATTCTAAGTAAGATCGAAAACAAAACATGCACAAAGCTGAAAAACGGCCACGTGTTTAGAAAGCAGGCCCTGATGAGTACAGAGCGAACCCTGCTGTATGATGGTCTCGTTTACTGGAAAACCGCCACGGGACGTTTCAAAGGTAACTGTGGCTACACCAGACCCATTCCTGCCTTCAGTCCTGTTGTTCAGGCAACAGGGGACGGGTTTTCAGAGGAAAAACGGTTCAAAGTGGCAGGACTGCATACACAGACCCTTGATTTTTTCAGTTGAAAGATCAAGTTGTGAGGTTCCATAGGCAAGTGTGACCAGTGATCACGTCTTTGATGGGAATTTGCTGTCCCAACCAACAACTTTCCTATGTGGTTTTATGAATGTGCATGTTTGTGATGTCTAAAATTAAAGGAGCCGAGAGTTCTGCTCATCATTGGCACAGGAATATTATTCTGGCAGTTGTGTTGATAGCAAGGTATTATCACACCTACACGGGCAGGGTCCATTGTGTGCCAAGTCAGCCTGAGGCTGTCAGATCGTGAAGGGAGCAAGTGAGAAAACTCTGAATGTCGTCTTTGTTATTGAGCACTGGAACACACATCCACCTGCACGCTGGCCCTGGTGTAAGCACTTCTTCAGGCTACTGTTTGCTCATGGCATTAACTCAACTCTGTTAATCTGGTTGGACTCTAAAGCAGCTGATTTCCATTCTTGAGGTCGTGTAGATAGCGCCTTGCCTGACCCAGGCTTTTTTACTCTGGCCACACGCTAAAATCACCTCTGGAGCTTGAAAAAAAATCAGTGATGCTCAAGTCTCCTCCCAGAGATTCTGATTTTGTCAGTGAGGGTCATCCCCTCAGAGGTCAACCAGCTCAGAGGGATGTTTTAAAGCCCCCTCCCCCAGCTCTACCCAGGTGAGTCTGCTTTGCAGACAGGAATAAGAGCTACAGGCCTGGTCTCCTTGTTTCTAACACTTCATCGTAATAATGTTCTCTGGTGAGTAACGAGAGGAAGAGAATGTTAAATCTGGTTAAATTGTTAAATTCAAGGTCATTATGCACAGGAGGATGGTCAGGTTTTTTTGGAAGTTCAGCTAATGTCTGAAATGGGATTTGTTGTTTGACAGGTTACACTGTTGTATTGAAAAAGCTTTAACCACTATCCATAGATCTGATTGTTCCTTTTCCCTTTAATAGAGTCACTGCATGGGGTCAGTCTGTGTGTGCAGTGGTTCCAGTGAAGGTGGGCTCTTGTAAACAATTTGCAAGAGAAATCTAGACACTCAAACTTCACTCAACTCTCCATGAAACACAGGAACAGGTTTTCGTGTATAAGTTGATGTGGAAGCTGCCTTTTTATATTTTAAAAAATATTAATTTTTTAGTTGTAGTTGGACACAATACCTGTATTTTATTTATTTATTTTTATGTGGTGATGAGGATCTAACCCAGGGCCTCGCATGTGCTAGGTGAGTGCTCTACTGCTGAGCCACAACCCCAGCCCCCTTGTTACATTTTTAATTAAGCGTGGTTTTCCCCTAAATGTAAGGGCTTGCTCCAATCTATTAGAACCTTCTTTCTGTAGGATATTTTTCATCCATTTTAAATTTAAATTCTGTAAGTATAGTTATACATACAAACATGCACACTAAAAGTTGGCTTTTTACTAAGTTGTCTGTATATCCTTCACTATCATAATACTGGGGATTTAATAAAAGCTTTATAATTAGACTAACCTGAGTCACTTAATTTTTATTGAATTTATTTAAATTTGAAGCATGAAATTAGAATATTTAATAAAGGCATTTGAAATGTGGTTTGCATCACTAACATTAGTAATTTTTTTTTTCTTTGAAGATATCCTAGCTCTACTTCTAACTGATGTGCTGCTCTTTTTACAAGAAAAAGACCAGAAATACATCTTTGCAGCCGTAGTAAGTATATGGCCATATGATGCATATTTTTAATAAGACTTCATTCTGCATTTCCTTGGGAAAAAAATGCCTGAAATTCTTAGTGAAATAAAATGCTTCTCATATAGTTCCATTATTATTGGTGATTTTACAGCTGGTTTAGTAACTATTTGAATTGTGAAAAGATTGTAGTACTTTGGTACTAGATAGTGAAGAGGCACTTCCCTGAGCCCCCCAGGTACCTCTCTGTTATGGCTATCTTGGTCTTTCCTATTATCCCCAAACCCTATGTCCTTTTCTCATATCTAATGGCTGAAATGTTAATGCTGGGGACAGAGGGTCACTTTCAGCATCTTGCTCCTTTCATTCCTACTGGGAGTGCCTTATTGTGCTGTTTGCTGACCCCATTTGTAACTGTCATAATAATATTCCTTCTGCCAAACAAGCGAACACTATCCTGTTATCTGAAGAAGATTCTTTCTTATTTCTACTACAATGGGTTCTGATGACTCAGGTCATGAATAACACTTACCTTTGGGATGTATAATTTTATTGTTGAGTCATAATTAGATTTAGTGAAAGCCAGCACTTTATCACATTTCTTACATAGCATCTATGTCTATGTAGTCCAAAATGGTGTGGAGAAGGAAGATAGCATCCATTAACTCCTTGTGGGCACCACGGAGCATCAGGCTCTGTTAGCAAGAAGAATCCAAGAGACAATACTAACAGGGGCAGTACAGTGGTGGCTCTGTAAAATGTATCTATTATCCATTGATTGACAGGCTATTTGGTACATGAGCAGGTAGCATTGATTCTATCTGGTTTTGGAAAAATCAAAGCTCAATAAAGTTTCTGTCTTGCTGTTCCAAGAAAACAAAGAAGCGTGTCTATGGTGATGAGATTCTGGGATGAGGCGGCCGGAGCAGTGGTTTGCTGGTACATGTCAGTTGGCTGGAGAGGCTTCTTCATTCTGCTCAGCCATGCTGAGTTGTTCAAAGGTGAAATGCTTTGCACAGAGCTAAAGCAGAGGATGACCAGAAGCCTTCCAGAAGCCCCGTCTCCCTAATACATTTGTAACTATTGCAACTTTCATGAAAACTTACTGATTTTTCCAGCTTCCTCTCTGGTATCTAGGATATTCTGAAGGAATATGGAGAAAAAAATGGGAATTGGGGGGAACCGTTTTGATTAATCCATGAGACAGTGAAAACCTGGCTGGAAGAATATCAGCATATTTTAACAGAAACAGATTTCCTCAAAACTGAAGGCCAGAAAGAAAAGCAAATCCTACTTTTGGAGTGGTATTTCAAGCCAAATGACTGACCGATTAATCAAGAATTAGACACAGTAAAAGACAATCGTCTTGTTTTCTAGGCAATAGAGCATATGGATGCAGGTCAAGCCATGATGTTCAACTTACAGTATGACCTGAGATATGGATCTGTGCCTCTTATCTCACATGATCCCCATAGACCACCTGTAGACCACACTTAACTTTAAACAGGCAGTTCGGAATGCAGTTTGTCAAATATCAGAATGAAGGCAGCCACTACTTAGTTTTTGGTAGAATATGTTTGGCCGTAAACAATAGTAAAATGTTGCTAATATTGTTTCTGGAAGATGTTATCTGAATTCATATCATAAAGCTGCATTCATATCATAAAGGCGATACCAGGGAGTAAAAGAGAAAGCAGGATCGTAGACCTATTAGTTACATCTGTCTAACATCTGTCTTACATCTGTCCCTGCGCCATCAATCTCTTTTAGTGAACACGTTGTAGAATTGAAGCATTAGCTAGGGGTACATAGATACCCTCGTTTCCTAGTTCCTACCCTAGTGTTTCAGAAAATTATTCTCACACTCTGATCAAAAAGAGAGATTCTTCATTCCTTGTGCCCTTCAGTACTAAGATGTTTATCCTGCTGCGTGTTATAGAAGACACGATGAACCGGGAAACAGCCAGAAGCTAAGCATCTGAAAGTAGTAAGAAGATAGAGTAGTGTCCTTACCAGACGGTTTTGTTTGTTTGTTTGTTTTTAAAAAGCACTCAGCTGGGAATGAGTAGGAACCAAACCTGCAAAATGTATAGATGAGTTCTTCTAAGTCCTGGGATACTGAGTCTAAGAAGCATCCCTTGAATATTAAATAAGACAATTTCTAAATTAAACAATAAAAAGACAATGAACATGTAGATCAGCTAGTTCAAGTCAAAGAATGAAGCAACCTTAAATCTTTTCATTCCCTTGGAATCACTAACAGAATCAGTGCAAAGTGGACATGATATAACAACAGAATTACAGGGAGCAGCTCCTTTGCCCCTTCCCCAGCATCATTGGTCTTCAGCTTCAGATGTCCATAGGGACTTGGCAGGAGTGGAAGTGAGCGAATCCTCGTTCAGCATCAAGGAGTCAGCGGGGCAGAGGCAGCAGAGAATGGTAGAGACTGTTGTCAACTAGTGAGTGCACATTCCAGCTTAGCAGAGCCATTGCTCAGCCATAGTTGGTGTTTTTAAATGAGAATATGGACCCTTTATCACCAATCTTCTGTCTTACCCAAGCACCCAGAATCCTAGAGTTTTTTTTTTTTTTATGGTAGAATCTCTCCGTTTTTAAATGTTGGCAACTTATTTTGTAAGAAATGGTTTTTAAGTGCTATGGCACAAATAAACATCTTTGCATTGCCAGTGTTTAATATCTGTCTCCAGAGAAGCTGTGTTGCCTTTTCTCCTGGGAATTTGAGTTCTTGTTCACAGCTTATGATTACTATGAGTAGTGATGGGCTTGCTTCAGGTGTCTTCTGGCCTAAAGGTTATTTAATGAATGAGACTTTATTTAATTTATTCTTTACTCTTTAAAGATCTTATCATGCTAGGTGTGGTAGCACACACCTGTAATCTCAGTGGCTTAGGAGGCTGAGGCAGGAGGATCTCAGGTTCAAAGCCAGCCTCAGTAATTTAGCAAAGCTCTCGGCAACTTAGTGAGACCCTGTCTCAAAATAAAAAATAAAAATTGCTGGAGATGTAGCTCAGTGGCTAAGTACCCTTGGGTTCAATACCTGACACCAAAAATTAAAAAACAAACAAACAAAAAATCTTACTCTCCCAGTGCCCCTCTCCCAATAACTCTGATTCAAGTGATTTCACTCTTGCTTATGTCTTAAGAAATTTAAACCCACCCTGAATTTTTATATATAGACACCACCAACCTTGTAATCCGAGAAAGCTGAAACAATCCATTGAAAAAAGGGAGGGAGATGACACTCCAGATAATAGGGCTGTAATAGAACAACAGATATTAGTAATGCTCAGAAGATCTTTCCTCATCACAGAAGGCCATATTGGAGAAGGCTTGCCACAAAATTTCTTTTGCCTCCATTTTCAGAGGCCAAGCACAGAACCAGGTTGACCAATTTTCTGTCTGTCCCATCCTATATTTTCATGCAACTCTAAAAAACATGGAGGAGATGCTCCAGGTCCCCCCGGCACACAACTCCAGATCTGGCAATGATGACTGCAGAGTCAGGAGGGCAGACAAGCCAATGCCAAGGAGCCAGCAGTGGTGCACAGAGCAGCATGTTCTGAATAAAGGCGTCACTCAGTCCGTGAAGGAGAAAGAAAACCACACACTGCAGCCAGCTCTGTAAACAGTGGCGAGAGCCACAAACCAAAGCCAGAGTTTTCATTTTCACCCCCACACTGCTCAGCGGCAGGCATTCTTTTGGCCATTCTTTCAGCTCCTGGTCCAAGTCAGTGTCAATCAGGGTCGTCTTCATCTTTGGGTCCCTAGAGCTGCACGTGAGGCTTCTAAGGACCACAGTGAATGTCCGTAGAAGGTGGCTGAATCACAGTGTGGCTCCACATTTTAGGCTTTCTTCCTATTTTCTCCGGTGGAATCATGCGAAGTCTAGTTCTACAGACAGTTGTTGTGTGCCTGCTCTGTGCAAGACAATGTGCCCGGCACAGAAAGATGAATTAGACCCTCTGCTGCCCACTCATCAGCTTATCTAGCTGGTGAGGAGAGATACCTGTAGATAGAGCTGTAGCAGTTCTGTTTCTGGGTTGTACAGGACAGTAGCAGAAGAGGCTGGTGACATCTGGGGAATGTAAGGTCTGGCCTTCTTGTTCTTTTTTTTTTTCTTTTTTTTTTTTTTACAGTCGATGATGTTGATTTCTGGGGATTTGTGCCCATCACTGAAACTGTATTGCTATTAACTGCCAAATTCAAGGGACTCTTCAGGTCCATCATCCTTCTCCATCTCTCATATTTTAGAGACTGTTCTCCTTTCTCATATCCTCATAGAAAAATCCCTTGTCCCAGACCACAGCATTCTGATATATTTTTTAATGAGTTCTCTGACGTTTCTCTGTCTTTTTTAAAAGCCGACTTTTTAAACCACTAATTTTTAAGCACAAACATTCCCCTGAACCCTTTCTTTCTATTATTTCTTCTCCATACCCTCTCCCTTAGAGATCTTATCAACTTCCACAGCTCTTTTGTAAATGGGAAATGAAATAAAGGTTTCCCTAGTCCTGTGCTTTCCACGGCTCATGTGTTCAGGGTGACCCTTAGAAAGGACGCAGGTTCATCTGCACATTCTCCTATTTTATGTAGGATCAGAAGCCATCCGTTATTTCCCTTCAGAAGCTTATTGCTAGAGAAGTTGCTAATGAGGAGAGAGGAATGTTTCTGATCAGTGCTTCATCAGCTGGTCCCGAGATGTATGAAATTCACACCAATTCCAAGGAGGAACGAAATAACTGGATGAGGCGGATCCAACAGGCAGTAGAAAGGTAATGTTTCCTTCTGTCTTTGATCCATGGAATGTGCTTGTTCAATTGGGAAAAAAACATTCTAACCATGTCTCCCCTGCATGAAAACGCTGCTTCAGCCAGAATGGTCTGCTCCCTGCCCCTGCACCTGCCTGCGATAGTGGTAGCATGTCACCTGCAGATCTGTCGTCCACACTCCTCTCTGCATGCAGCGCCCTCCCCTCCCCTCTGCCTGTGCACTGTGGTGCAGCTCCTGTCTCGCCTGCTTCATGAAGAATGCCTTAGCACCTGCTCTCTAAGGCATTTATCTGGTGCTTGTGGATCTTATCTTTTACATGTATGTATATATATATATATATATATGCTTATTTAATCAGATTGGAAGCTCCTCGAGGGCAGGGACATGTCATGTGTACCTCTGGGTGCCTTGTATTGAGGAATCATTCAATAAATATTTTTAGATTGGTGGAACTAAAGGTTCTAAATCAATTTATTTCTCTTGGGTACTCAAGGACAGTTTGTATAAATGAGGGTCCAAAGAGATCATTCTTAATGGTAATTTGATTTCATTAATTTCCCTACCTCCACTGCATCCACTCAGTATGGCTCCCTAACTTCATCCCCCAATGCACTTACTCTCACCTGTTAAAACACCCAAATGTTGTAAAAAATAAAAATTATTATCTTATTTGTACTTAACATGAGTGTTGGGTGTATGTGTGTTTATGTGTGTGTGTGTGTGTGTGTGTGTGTGTGTGTGTGTGTGGTTGTGTGTTGGAATATTTGAGTCATCCTATACTGCTGACTTTGAGAGTCATGTTGTATTTTGCACGGTCCTTTTCTCTCAAGAAAAACCACGCTCTTGGCCAAGGGGCATCACTAATTCTCTTTATGCTGATTTTTTTTGCCTTTATGAATAAATTTTATTGCCAAGTTTCCATGTTTTCCTAATGATTCTACACATACTTGGATTTAGTTTCAGTTGTGTCCCTTGACTATTGTCTCTTAAAGTTGCCCAGAAGAAGAAGGGGGAAGGACAAGTGAATCCGATGAAGAGAGGCGGAAAGCTGAAGCCAGAGTGGCCAGAATTCAGCAATGTCAAGGTATGGTGTGGGCCCTTCTGGCTCCCTGGTCGTGGTGTGCTCGTTGGGTGTTGGGAAAGCCCTGGTGTCATGAATGGAAGGTTAACTGTGTGTTTCTGAGGCTTGCCCTGATCACCTTCCAGGAAAACATCCTGATACCAGCCAAGCTCCTTCTTTTACCTTAATGATTAAAACACACAGAAATGCACGCATGAAACAGTAACTGGGCAGTGTGGTACTGATGAATGTCGGAATTGCTGCCTGATGGTTTAATTTTAGGTCCAGCACTGTCATGTCGTAGTTGTAAGACTGCACAAGGAACCCAATAGGTCTGGCCATCAAATGCAAATCTGTAAAGTAAGGTTAGCTCAACTTTGGCCTGATGTTAGAATCACTTGAGGAGGTTGCTCGTGTCTGGGCTGTACCCTCAACTAACTGACTCAGAATCAGTGAGGTGTGCAGAGTAGACATGAATATTTTAAACTCTCTCCAGGTAATCTTGAGGAGCAGAGGGCTGAGAACCCCTGGATTAGATTTTGGTTAAGGACTCTGAGGTTTAAGAATTTTGTCACATAGGACAATCAGGAGAGAAGGATGCATGCAAGGGTGGTGACACAAATTGGGTGTTTAGAAACAAAGACACAAGCCAGCATGCTTGGTTTTGACCATGACTGGCTGAGGACTGAGGAGTTTCAGGCCTTTGTGTTGTTTTCCCCTGTGGGCATTCACTCATCCTGGACTGGGCTGCCTCAATTTTCATTCCTGAGCAGGGTGTCTAGTCTTAATAGGAATCAGCCTGCTTAAACAAAGAAGAACTCTGCAGGGTTTCCTGGAAATAGGGGAATGAAGTGCAGTGGAAGCTGAGAGGGTTGATAAGTCACTTGCTGGGGGCCACAGTCACAAAGTGGAAGAGGCAAGATTTGAACCTGGGTCTGTCCCACCCAACGGCATGAGCTTTACCTTTTAGATCAGACAACTCACTAAGCAGCATCTTTATCTTCTAACTTGAATATAATTATATAATTCAAATTATATAACTTGAATTCTTATGTAATTTGTTGTATTCATGGTAGTGATAAACTTCTATGGTAAATGCTATTTCACAGAAATACTCAGTAATCAAGACCAGCAAATTTGCACATATTTGGAAGAAAAGCTGCATATCTATGCTGAACTGGGGGAGCTGAGTGGCTTTGAGGATGTCCATCTAGAACCTCACCTCCTCATTAAGCCTGACCCAGGAGAGCCTCCTCAGGCAGCCTCTTTACTGGCAGCAGCACTGAAAGAAGGTAAGTTGCTTTGTAAAGGGTTTGTTTTGACAAAGGAAAAAAATATTTATTGAGTACCTACTATATGTCATGCACCATTGTCTTGGTGCTGAGAATATAGTAGAACAAAACATGAGTACCTGCTCTCCTGGAACTTAAATTTAGGAAGAACAAAATATAAAGAAATAAACACACAGGCTGCATCAAGTGCTATGAAGAAAAATAAGCAAGGCAGAAGGGATAGAGGGTGACAGACTTGGGGTGGTTCCATTTTAGATAGGGTGGCCAGGGAAGGCCTCTTTGATGTAATGCTATGTACGCAGACATGAAGGAAGTGAGAAGGCCAAGTGACAAACCCCCTAATTGTGGTTTAAAGGGAGAGCTCTGATTGTGGCATCAGAGGGGCAAAGTGCAGATACTGGTGTTAACAAAGTCTTGGGTATAATTGGGGCAGGTGGTGGCGGAGGTTGGGTGGAGGACAAGATCACTGGATGGAAATGTCATGGAGATGAGAGGCCAGGCTGGTTGAAGGACTGAGTTTATAAAATTACTGAGAATTTTTGGCAGAATTAGCTTTGGAGGGAAGTCGAGAACTTGTGCCAGGTGCTGGGTTGTTCAGGGATTGTGGGCAGAGGTGGGAGTCTGTGGTTCAATGGTGCCAGCTGATGGCAGGAGTGTGGAGGGAGAAAGGACCTTAAGGGGACAGATGGGGATAGTGGTTAGGAACCGATAATAGGAATAAAAAGTTTAAAAAATAAAGTAGCTTCTACCTGATTGGCAAAGAATGCTGTTATTCAGAAAAGGGATTGGTACATTACAGACCATGGATCAAGGTCACTGTGCTGCCTGTTTTGGTGAATGTAGTTCTCCTGGAACACAGGCACATTTCATTTACTGTGTTGGACTGCTGTTTCCTACAGTGGCCCGGGTAAAACAGTTCTGGCAGAGACTGTATGGTCTGCAAAATCTATAATATTAACTATCTGATCACTTGCAGAAAGTGTTTACCAAACACTGGTTTAGAATATCAGAAAATTCACTTTAGGAGAGAACTTAGAAATCATGGGATCCACCACCTTGGGAAGGGCGTAAAGGTTGTCTGAAGTGGAGTCCACAGAGAGAACCACCTATTTGTTTATCCATTCATTCAACATTCACATTCACTGAAAATCTACCCTGTGCATCATTGAAGGTGCTAAGGGAATGGTAATGCTTTCATAAAAGTTCCAGTGGGGATGACAAACAGTACCTAAGGAACCCAGATCATTCAGAAAGTCACATGGAAACAAGATAATGGGATTGGGAGGAGGCAAAGGCTTTGCTCTAGAGAAGTTAAGGAAGATCCTCGCCCCAGGAAGTTATTGTTTGAAATAAGAGTTGAGGGGTGAGAAGCCAGCTATCTAGAGATCTGGGGGAGAATCATTCTTGAACAGAGAGAAAGTAAGCTCAAAGGCCCTGAGCCTGGAATTTTCAAGAAAGAAAGAAGGTGGTGGAAGTCAGCGACTGCCTCAACTGGAGTGGTGCAGGTGGGTGGGGATCAGATCACTGTCGGCCATGATTCAATCTTTTCTATTGTTCCAAATGTGCTGGAAGTCACTGGAAACTTTTAGTCAGGGTGTGGTGTGATCTTCTTTATGTTTTAAAAGGAACACTGGCTACTGTAGGAGAACAGATTGGAAGGGGATGAGTTTGCTTGGAGACGTGTTAGAAAGCAATTGAGATGAGAGATACTGGTGCATGGGTCTAGGCTCCGACTATTGACAACGGAAGCAGAGAGAAGTAAACAGATTCGAGTTGTATTTTAGAAGTAACACCAAAAGGACTTCCAAATGAGTTAAAAGTGATAAGGCCTTTGTGAAACAAATCACTCATTCTTCATTTTTAGCCAGTGGCTTTGACTTCATTTCCCCACTAAAACTTTTTATTAATGATGGGTTATAAGTTCATTGGCTTCAATTCCTTTGGCCCATTGTGTGAAAGAGATATGAGGGAACAGCCCTGGACACAGCTGCTCAAAAGGAACCAGATCAGGGGAGGTACTGCAAGGGCCCCAAGTGGGGTAATTCACCCCTGAGTCATTGGTCAGCACTCAGCCTTCAGGTGAGAGATGCAGCAGGAATTCTTATCAGAGCAAGGTAATCATCTTCTGTTAAAAAAAAAAAAAAAAAAAAAACCAGCTGAATATGCACCTTGAATGGTCTTCCTGGTTCTTTGAAATGCCAGACTGGTTTTCCTTTCTCTTCTTCTGTCTCTGCCCCACGGATCCCAGCCATCCTTCCAGGTCTGCTCAGATTTCATCCCTTTTGTGAACTTTGCCTTAATCCCACTAGTTTATGTAACTCTCCTGCTCACCAGTGCTGCAGTAGCTTTTGCAATGCTCAAATAACTGAGAGACAGAGCTTACCTGATAATGTGCCGCCCTGTAATATGGTTAGTTGTATGTCTCTTTCTTTCTCCAGTCTGCAGGTTCTCTTTAGTAGTTATAAAAGTAGTTTAGTAGTCAGAGTTGATTCTCAGTATTTTCTGATTGGAATCATTGGACAAGATGGCTTTAGGAATATTTGTAGAGTCCTCAAAGTCATAGTCTGCTATAGACTAGTCAAAATCTTTTATTATGAACACACTTTCCCCTTCCTGGTGTGGCTTTTCTTAAGCTGTTGGAAGCTTTGTGATTCAGAATTAGCCTTTGGAGCTTGTTTAGAACAAAAATTGCCCCCTTTCCTCTGTGGAACCTGATATCAAGGTCTAGAGTGAATACTGGGAATCTATATTATTAAAGTTGGAGGAAATACTCTTTTGAAGAATAGCTAATATTTCTGAACAACTGCTTTTAAAAGTCTAATACCTGATGTTTATATTACTTGAATTACAGGAAGTTTTTCAACATACTATTTTAGTGAAGTAAAAGTTACATTGAGATTTTTTATATAATGGTTTTTTACTGTTTTATTGAGTTAGCGCTATATTTCAAGATGATGTTAAAAGTATTGGTTTAAATTTCAGGCCTGTATATTTTTTTCTATAAAGGGAGAGATTGTAAATATTTTAGGGTTTGCAGGTCACCCCATCTTGATCTTGTGTGGGAGTGTGTGTGCGTGTGCACACACAAGCCTGTGTTTTAACAAGCTTTTAAAAACGTAAAAATAATACATAGCTCCCAGGCCACGTAAAATCATACACAGACCAAATACAATTTGTTAACTCTTGGTCTAGATCAAACTCTACACATACATTCATTTTTTAAATTTATTTTTATTTTCCTACTTAGCGGAGAGTCTGCAAGTTGCAGTGAAGGCCTCACAGATGGGCGATGCAAGTCAGCCATCTGAGGAAGGTGGCGGAGAAGCTGTCTTGGTGGACACACTCCATTCTGCTGATGTACCAGGACCGCCCACTGCTCGTAAGTGAAAACACAGGCCTTGGCAATGAGCCTGAACAGCCCCTGGAGCCTGTAGTGGTCACATAAGATGAAAGCAATGACTCTGTCCCTATGGAAAGGGACTTTGTGTATTTTTTTTAAATTGGAAAAAAAAAAATAAGAACAACTATGCTAGTCATAAGTAAATATCATATGCATACATTCATGGCATGGTGTTCCAAGGATAAAGACTTGAAGAGTGGTTGGTGGGTTTTACTGTTCTGTTTCCCATCAAAGCATTGCACCTTCCCCGAGGCATACCCTGCTTCGACTTTTTATATGACTTATTGAACACCAATTTAGAAAGGACTTTTTCAATCTTTTTTTTTTTAAGCGTCCCTGCAGTCCACTGGAGAATAAGCCTTAAACTTAATTTCATGAATATCAACTGAGAAAATATAACTGAGAATATCTCTGATTCTTAATAAAACTAGGATCTCTCTCCCTCTCTCTCTCTCTCTCCCTCTCTCTCTCTCTCTCTCCCTCTCTCTCTCTCTCTCTCTCTCTCTCTCTCTCTCTCTCTCTCACACACACACACACACACACACACACACACACACACAGAGTTTGGTGTGTGCAAAGGTAGAATTGCCAAAAGAGTCTTCATCTGTGTTATCATATACTTTAATTCAGGTCAAAATTTATTTATTGAAACACCATTTCAGTATATTTTAAGTACAGAAAAACAGAATATAGAGAATTAGCTTAGGTAATATAGGTAATATAAACCTAATTATGTTGTTATATGTGTTATTTTTAAACTGAATAGTTAATTCCATAGAGGACTCAAAGATGAGAGTATAAAGTCTATCTTTCAGCACATACAGGTGGTAAAAACTTTACTTCCAAAGAAATGTCTTATGTACATGTGATAAACCATCTTTAGTAGCGAGAGACTGGAGGATTAAATTGTTTTAGACTTTCTTTAACAACATCCCCTGGTTAATTAAGATATATTGAAGCAGTATAGCTTTTTAATTCTAGACATTTTTTTTGTGAGCACCAATAATTATTTTCCCCTCTCCAGTTCTGCTTTATCTAATCCTGGGTCTCTATTTTCAGAGTGTGCACATGTGTTTTTCATTTCAACACAGCTCAGATTCATCAGGGGAGTTGTACTGCCCTGGGTGATTTCCTTTTAAAAGAAGAACCTCATTATGCCATTGAGGAAGTTCTATCTAAAAATACATGTAGGGATCTGCTGCTTTCAGCCTCAGCCCAGGGACAGCTGAAGAGGCTCCACTCCGCCTCTGCAGCTGCTCAGAGCACGTGGCCAGATCCCTCCCTTTGGGCCAGGCAATGGAGGCTCTCCCCATCTGTGTCCACATCTCCCACAACTCTGTAGGGATAACTGTGGCATTTGCTAGAACCAGAACAGTCTGATACCAGGATTCACATAGAGGAGATGCAGGTTCAGGGGGCAGGGTCCTGAACCCAAAGAGCTTATTGGTTCTGGGCTGAATTGGACCATGATGCTATAAAAATTAGATTTTCTTTATAAGGTCACTAAAGGCAAAAGATTATTCCTAAATGAAAGCCTCCACTAAAATGGGTCAGTTCTGTGATTGACTTTGAGGACTGGGTTCTTCCAAATCAAGCTCATGTCAGCCTGAGGTTATAAGCCAAACAAAACTCTATTTTTAGGATTCAGTATACTTCATCAGGTGAACGAGTGAAATCTACTTCTGTCAGTTTCTGTCCACTGGAAACCCTCTCACTTGCCCTGAAATTGACTATGGAGAGGGGCAACCTGATCCAAATTCCAGAAATCTGCCTTTATTTGGCCCATCACTGCCTTCTTTCCACATTTGGTTGCCCTTATTTCTGTGAAGAGTTGGGGAAGAGAAAGAGAATAGTTAATTCTTTGCTAATGCCTTTTGACATCTCTTTAAGACATTTTTTTTTTTAAAGGAATGGTATCCAATGGAACTACTTTTTGAGTGACAGAAGAGTCTCTATACAATGTCCTTTCACTATAGGCATAGACAATGAACTTGGTTTCTACTTGATATCATTTAAAGTAATTTCTGCTGAGATCAAAAGTCTTTTTTTACAAGAGGCCTTTAGAGTCTTAGACAACTCTACTTTTCCAAAGATATAAGCATTTTTTTTTTGCTAATTTAAACAAAAAGAAAAAGCATTTCCCAAACTAGAAATAAAGTTTTGAGATATCATCAAATAAAGAATTGTATAAACAGCACCACGAAGTGAATATCTTTTTCATTAGCGTCCTGATTAGACATTGTTTCATTGAAATACTATGTGTGAAATGGCCTCAAAGGGTCTAGCTTTAATCAGTGCAAGGTGAGCATGGTATATATTTTAACTGAGTTCACATGGTAAATAAAGAAATAAATTCATGCCAATGGAGATTTATTGGAAGTGAAATTTGTATTTGGTACTTAAAAATATTTCTCGACTAATCCCTATGTTTTCGTAGGTTAAATATACAGTAATTACAGTATTTGCAAATTTAGAGTATTAGTAGGAAGTGTGAGAAAAAAAATTGGAAATTATGAGAAACTGGGACAGGGTCTCAGTTTATGTGACCCTGAAACCATGAAGCCTTAGCCATCTTCAGCCTTCTTAGAAAGGTGACAACTGCTGGTCTGCTCTTTCCTTCTAAACCTTGCTTATGGGCTGCCGCTCTCGTACTGGGCAGGGGGGCCTTCTTACAGACCTGGGTCTGCCCTGAGACCTTGCTTTCATTCAATTGTGCCTGGTTTAAATTTCACCCTCCCCAGTAGGCTTTTTCCTACTAAGTGAATGTGATACATAGAATCTATATTTCCTAGACCACAAACAACACATGGGCACGTCTGCATGAGAAAGAAGTAAATGTGAAAAGATGAGTGCTCATTCATGCCCTGTGTCAATATGACTTGTGTTAGTGTGTAAGCCCCCTGTGGGCAGGGACTGTGTGCTTTGCTCTGTGCTGCTTTGGTGCCTCCTATGAGAACATTCCAGATGTATCAATTGTCCTCGTTCCTTATTTGGAAGGGTGGGTCAGCTGTGTGTGGATGAACCCAATCGGGTGGCTGATGTTTGTCCTTTTTGTTTCTGTCTCAATGGCGTGCTCCCAGCACTAGACACAGAAGGGACAGAAGGAAGAGGCTGTTGGGATGTGGATCCCGGGATCCAGGGTGTGGTAACCGACTTGGAGGTCTCTGATGCAGGGGAGAAGGTATTGTTAACTGATTTGTTAGTAAATGACTTGGGTTGCTTTGTACCAATAAAATAGCCTCAGGTCCTGCCCTGTCAATGGCAGTGAGTGGAATGAAAGTGCTTTTCTGAATTGTTCTCAATATTCCTATTTAAACTTTCTAACTTATTTCTTCTTTCAATGTTCTTGTTCTTCCTATATCATGTAGGTGTAAACAAAAGAAAAGTGAAAAAGTTATTAAAGAAGGTTGAAAACTCTCACGTCTGTATGTGTGTCTGTGCTCTGACCTCTGGGCTCACTTTCCGCGCTGCAAACCTTGCTTTCCACACACTGCTTTTGGCAACCATCTGGCTGAGGTGGTCCTGAGCATCGGGGCCCTTATGCAACCGGATGGTGCTCACGTAGCTGAGATAATTTCTACTATGGAATATTCTTGCTGCTTTTACCTTCCTTGACTTTCTCCGCTTTTCCAATTTTTTTTCCCTGTCACTGCCCACATTTCACCTACTCTTGGTAGATTTTTAATTCACCTGACCAATTTTTCATTTGTGATAAAGTGGTTCCAAATGCTGCTGCTCCTTCTATGACTTCTACTATACATAGGTTATAACTCTCTCTTTAGAAATTAAATACATACAACTTCCCATTAACTTCAAATGAAATTGAAATGTCTCATATATTAAAAGAATAAAACTACGATTCCGGGAGATGCCAAGTTGTCCTCCTTAGGAGGGCTTGAGGGCTCAAGAATTTGGTTTTGTCTGACACTGAATTAGGTCCATTATCAAGTATCAGCATGTGCCAGTGTAGGAAAGAACATAAACCTGTATGTCATCTATATGTTTAAATGTAGCATTTTATATATGATGTATGTATTACATATGGCTAGGAGACCAAGTTCAAAGATGTAAAAAAAAAAAAAAATAGAAAAGACAACTAATTTAAAATCATTTTAAAACTTTATAAGAAAAGTGAATGTGACAAAATGAATATAAGAATGCAATGTTTTATGTTTTCTGATTGTAAACTTTCTAACTTATTTGTCTTAAAATGTTCCTGCTTTTCATCCTTCTCTGTACAGACTTCACTTTTAAATCTGGTTTGTAGCTTTTAACTGTTTTCATGTTATCAGGAAGGAAGGAGAGAGGGTTGGAGGTAGGACGAGTTGGTCAGTGATAGTTTACTCTCAAATGAAAAGCCATCACAGCTCCCACCTGTGATTTAGTTACAGGAGGATAATCGAGATTAAGTGTCCAGGTTCTTCTTTGTATTAACCTATGTAGAAAATTTGGCACTTAATAAGGCATTTTGAGAAACTAAGCTAAGGTTCCACTTGAAATCACACTCTTAAAAATTGTATAATGGATAGTTTCCCATTAGCTCACTTAATAAGGTAAGATTAAAACATTACTACTGAAAGAATTAAAAAACAACCCCCCCCCCTCCAAAAACCCAATGGCAGAAATCCTGTTAATCATCCATTGCAATTATGCTCTTGAACCACAAGGTGGCGGACCAACTCCATTAAAAGGATTATGTGCATTTTCCTTTCTCACTAGTAATGGTGGTTCTTGGGTAGCACAAAGCAACTCATTTCTATGTGTTTAATTTTTAGAGTATAAAAATTCTATACCATATTTTATTTCAAAATAATAAAATGTTGATGGGCAAGAACAGACTAGTAGAAAAGCAAGAACTCCAAAACTCACTAAAGAATGGGGATTCTTAGTCCTTGTTATCTTCCATAGGGTTGGGCACAGATCTAATGCCTTTAAATTTCATCTCCCTTTTTCAGACTTTGTCTTTCCCTCTATTGGAGGGGCTTCTCAGTAATGAAATTTTTAATTTGCCATATGGGGGAAGAGAAGATCTGGTTAGTTCATCATCAACCTGAACTGATTGCATTTAACAACAAGTTGAAAGTTATCTGAGAACATTACCATGGCTGACTGTTTTTTACACTTGAAATTAGATCTGCTCAGATGAAAACAAGCAGCATATTGGAGACTGTAGGCTCTTGGAGAACAGGGAGTCCAATGATCTCCCATAGGATAAAGCATAGTGTTGATAGTGAGTGATCAGTACTTATTGAGTAGAGCGCAATCAAATTCAAGTTTTCATTGCATGCCAGACATCATCTTAGGTTTGCAGATATAATATTGAATACACAAAGTCCTGCTATTCACTGGTTTATGTACTAGTGTGAGAAGACAGACAATAGGTAAATAAACAAAAGTTTAATTCAATTCTGGAAACTGGAAACCCTCAGTATCCACATGTTCCATTAATGTGTGCTGCTGTGGGCAAGACAAAGAATGAAGCATAGACCTACTTCCCAAGGAGCAGATGGTCTCCTGTGGCCTCACTTATAGTCTTTGCACTGGCCCAGTGAAGTCTAATTGAGGCAGGCTCTGGGGGAGACCAGTTTTCTTAGTCTAACCAGTGACTATTTTGGCCAGTGAGGCAGGGAACTGGAGGCCTGATACAATGTTCTCTATCTTCTAAATCTGGCCTCGAGGATGTAAGGGGTCAGTCTGACTCAGGAGAAAACTTCAACCTGGGCGCAGAGCGCTCAGTTTACAGTGTGGTCTGCATGCAGTAAACATGTGTCCCTTGCAAGGCTTCCTCTCAGTCCTCCCTTGTTTTAAGATGGAGCATGGTAAAACTTTCCATGCATCCCTAACACCAAGTTTGCATGAGGGAGTCTCTTGCTTTCAAGTGGGGGTTTCTATAGGTTTTTCATCCTAGAAGGATTCAGAGTCACTATAGATGAGGTAATTGAGTTTAGAGAGGATGAGGGTCATGCATTTTGGAACAGCTTTTCCAAAAAGTAGAGTGGCTATTCATTTTCTTATGTTTTTATGTATTGTAGGTGGAATATAGAAGTTTTTCAGAATCTTCACAATCAGAGGTGAGCTATGTATGCTTTAAATATATCACTATGCTTTTTTTTTTGATTTGTAGCTAATGAAAGGTTTTTCAAGAATTTGATATATACCCTCTTATTTTTCAGATTATACAAGCTATACAGAATTTAACTCGTCTTTTATATAGCCTTCAGGTAACAACCTTCTGCTAATCTTTGACCTTGTGAATGTTTCTCTTAATGCAATTCACTTTGATGATTCCCAGACTTTAGAAATTAGAATATCTTGAGAGATAGTGAGTGATCTCAGAAGAATGCCAACCCCGTAAGAGAAAGTCAGCCAGATGAGCTGAACTTCACCTGGTTTTGTAATCATGAGGCAACACCACTACTACATTTTATACCATTCTTCTTAGAAACCATAAAACAGTTCATATCTTTAGAAAATAGTGATGAATATGTTCTGGCTTGACATTTACAATGAAGCTCTTAGGTGAGTGTAGCATGACTTCACATTTTCTGGTGAAAACTTAAATTCACACCTAAACTTTTTCACTTCCACATGTGGCCTTAGGTCTTAAGAGCAGTTAAATAATTCATCCACTCTTTCGGGTTTTTTTTTCCCCCCTTCTCCATCGCTTAACATTTTTTGAGTACCTGCTCTGTCTGTGCTGGACACTATGCTGAGGGTTAAGTCCACAAAAGCAAAAGGACCACAAGACCTATTCTCAAAGGGCTTATTCTTTTTCAAAAAAAAAAATAAGCATAAAAATGTTTGAATTGAGGATTAGAGTGCTGAGGGATCCCTCAGGTCATGCACAGAAAAGAGGCTCAGGGCACCCAGTTGCTTAGTTTACTGATTAACAAAATTTTAATGCTATAAAAGCAATGTTTATCTAGTAAAACGATTTGAAGAAATTTGGAAATACAAATAGATAAAAGAAATGGCTTGTGATTCTGTGGAGAGGACTCACCACCATCATGCTAGTGCATATCCCTCCCGATTCTGGATTGCTTTTTGTATGTATGTTAGCAACACCTGTCTGTGCCATCCTCCATTCTGCAATAGCATGATTTTCAATAAATGTGTAATGTTCAAGTCTATGAAATTTATCCAATCACCAATTAGCTACACTTTTTTATTATTAATAGCACAAAATGTGGACATCCTTGTACGCTGATCTCTATAGCCATATCTAAATGTTTCTTCTTCAGGATAAATTACTAGAACTATTTTCTTTCTTTCTTTTCTTTTTTTTTTTAAGGTTTTAAATAAACATTGCCCAAATAAAGCAATCAACCTTCTCTTTCTCTTTCTTTCTTTCTCTCTTCAATTTGAAAATGGGTCAAGAATCTGATAATTTGAATTTGCACTTCTGTGATTAGTAGTGAGACTAAACTTTTTACCCCTTCCTGGTTTATTACTCATTCATATTTCATATTTGTATACCTTTTGAATGTTAAAAGAATATTAAGTCTAATTTGTCACCAAAAAATGTTAAGTCATACTGCATTTGCTGTTTCCTTATTTATACTTCAACCCAACTACATCAAGACTTTATTATTATCACATTAATTAATGAATAAAGCTTTGGATCACATTTGAATATATGACAGTGCTAGTCTCTTCTTATTTTTTCATATATTTACACATACTTTTACCAGAACTTTTGAATCACTCTGTCAATTATTTCCTACCAAGACCCACAAAATCAAAATTTTATTTTATTTATGAATTAAATTGGAGAGAATTGGAACTTCTGCCATAATCAGTCCTCTTGTCTAAAAACATGGGCCAGTCATCTCTTATTTTATGTTCTGTTACAAAGCTTTAGAATATCTTCATATAGGTGAATATATGTATCCCTAATGGTTGTAAGTAAAGGATATTTGTGTATTTATTTTTTAACTGGTCTACTCAATTAACTTCTTTATTTGATTCTTTGAGGTATCCCAGGTAGGAAAAAAATTGAAAATAATAGTTATTTAACTGTTCTTTAATAGTCCTATCAATTTTATTTTCTTGATTTATTGCTTTGTATGAAACTTCTGAAAATCTGTTAACTAACAGGGGTGATAGTAAGCTCCTTATTCACAGTTTTGTGGGATTGCCTTTAGTGTCTTAAAGCATCAGAGATGCTGGTCTGGAATAGGAGTTCTTAGAGATGAATTTATCATGTAAAACAAATATGTTTAAAATATGCTTTCTTTTAAATGTCAACAAAGAAGAGATAGAGTTTGAATGTAATGTATTATCTCTTAAGGAATAAAAAAACTTGAGCATCCTGGGTTGTGTTACCTGGTAAAATACAAGTTCATCTCTCTTCTATTCAACTCTGAATGTAGCCCCTTGTGGATTCAAGGTTCAAAATGCCCTGTGACCTAAATGACCTCATTTTTGCAATGCATTAGGTTGAAGCCACTTGGGAAATACCAAAGTCTGCAGTAGACTTTTTCAAACAGGCTAAAGCTTTTGGGCTGCTCTAAAGATATGGTCTCTGAAAGATTTTCGTTCATGGTACAGTCATCTCTTTAGAAGCTGAATTTCTTATCCATGCTTAATGTTTTTACATAAGTGTGTCTGAATGAGATGAAAATGAAATTTGGTCATTTGAGAACAGGGTCAGAGAATAGGTAGAATGAGTCAAAAAGGAAAAGGCACAGATATTCTGGCAATGTAAGTGAAGAGAGAATGGATTGCATGCGGATTCCTAAAAAAGTACTGTTCTCTCCTAAATATAAGTGCAAACTTTAAGTGTGGGAAATGAATATCCAATCTTTGAATTCCACCTCTGTGTTAGGGAAGAAAATAATCTTATCCCAAATGATAAGTAGACACAAAGTGGTCTTCATAGTCATGCTGAATTATTCTAATGGTAATCCTTACATGATAGTTATCATTTCCCGTGGCAGTTTTGACATGTAAATGATTGGATTTTTGTTTGTTTAACCGTACTGATGCCCTTAGGATTTATTGGAATTAGGGAGTGATGTATTGTCTACAGTGTGTTCTGCCAGGTCAGCGAGTCCTGAGTGGTTTATTATGTGCTAATTATTTCATATTTAAAGAGCATAGTAATTAGCATCTATTCTCAATGATAATCATTGTTCTCTTTATAACAGCTGTTAAAGGTCATTAACCAAATAGTCAAACAAGCCTGAAATTTTAAAAATAATTCTAAAATCTAAAAATATGAATTTCATTTCAAAAAGCCCCAAGGGAATATCTTTTTGAGTCTTACTCTAAAACGAGTACACATTTAAAATATATTTTAGTTCTCTAACTTTCAAAAGTATAGAAAACTGCTGATCTAACAAAGAACTAATGTTCAAACCCCCATCTTCCTAGCATCTGTTACATGGACAGTTTAAAAAATTCTTAGAAAGGAAAAATGTGAATTTATTCCTAAGAGAGTAATGATTTCTCATACTGAGTCAAAACACACACACATACCCAGTATGTGTCCATTTTCAATTTGTCCCTTCTGTACATCTTTGCACTTTAAATGGAACTTTCAAAATGAAAAGCTTCCAAGGACATTCACAGAGAAATTTTGGCTTAGTGGCATCTATCCAAATCTTGGCAATTATTTTCTGTGATGTTGCCAAACTTTTCATAGGCAGATACCATAACTCAAAATGTTTTTTTAAATCTATTTGGTAATGTCCTCTGGGATTTAGAGTGTCTATTTTCTCTTAATCATTCCAGCCTCCTGTTAGCAATCTATTAAACAAATGAATTTCAGCTCAGTGTTTTATGCATGACCTTCCTGTGAGAATGCAAAGACATAACAGTAAGCAGACTAGCTTCAGCCACTTACGTATCTCCTGAAAATAGCATTAACTGCTATCCTTAAGCATTATGCTATAAAGAGATATTTATCAAATCTCTCCAAATAGTTGACTTTTATTTTTATGTCTTCATGAAAGCAACCTATGTGACTCAAGTAATTTCTGGTTTGGGATTCAAATAAAAGATACTACTAGGTTTACATAGATTTTAAAATTAATGTGACTATTAATTTATTAACTGGGGAAGCTCAGAAAGAGAATGAGTTCTAGAATGGGAATGTAGAGTCTTACAAGTTTATGTACTGTATTCTTTCTTACTAAGAAGACTTACTTAAATATCACCCAACAGCTGGCAACCAATGACATTTACAGAAGGGGGTTGAGTACAATAAACCTTCTGTAACCACATTTTCTGCATCCTCTCATTCAAACAACATTGGATAGAAAAATGTAGGGAAAAAATTTCATAAAGTTCCAAAAAGCAAAACTTGAGTTTGCATCTTGCTCAGTACTACACTGGATTTGTGCACATGAAGTGACTTGTGGGCATTGTATTAGGAATTATGAGTCATCTAGAGATGATTCAAAGTATGCAGGAGGATGTGCGTAGGTTTTGTGCAAACACTAAGGCGTTTTATGTAAGAGGCTAGAGCATCTGCAGACTTGGGTACCCACAAGGAGTCCTGGAACCAATCCCCTCAGACACTAAGGAAAAATGATATGATTTTTTCTCTATATAAGATTTCTTCTCTATATAATTTCCCAGATGATGTCATTAAGAACTAAAGATAAACCTATTTGAAATGCCAAAGTCTGTCTTTACATGTAATTTGGAAAAAGGGCAGAATATTAAGAGAAAATAGTTTGATTAGTTTGATTATACATTTTGTATTTAGGGATGCTTCCAACCCAAGAGGTAAACAAGACACAAGCCTGTTTATTCATTTGTCCTCCGCTGCCCCACAGGCCGCCTTGACCATTCAGGATAGCCACATCGAGATCCACAAGCTGGTTCTGCAGCAGGAGAGCCTGGCCCCCGGCCACTCTTTGCGAGGCGGCTCCTTCCAAGACCAGGAAAAGTCCCGCAACCTGGAGAAGCGGCGTGAGGAGCTGGCTAACATCCACAAGCTCCAACACCAGTTCCAGCAGGAACAGCGGCGCTGGCACCGCAGGTGTGACCAGCAGCAGCGGGAGCAGGAGGCCAAGGAGAGCTGGCTGCAGGCGCGGGAACGGGAGTGCCAGTCCCAGGAGGAGCTTCTGCTCAAGAACCGCAGCGAGCTGGACCATCAGCTCCAGGAGTACCAGCAAAACCTGGAGCGGCTGAGGGAGGGCCAGAGGATGGTGGAGAGGGAGAGAGAGAGCGTGCGCGCCCAACTGGGCCTGCAGTGTCAGTGGAAGCACAGCCGGCAGAGCAGCCTCCCCGCCGCCTTTCCACCAGGAAGCAAGGAGGTATGGCTCTTCCAGGGTGTCCAAGCAGCTTTCAAAGGCAGGCTCAGTCCTCCAGGGATGCTATACAAACACCGCTGTTACTGGTTGTTGTGTAAGAGCTCACAAGAGCGTCTCAAATTAGTAGATAGTGAAAGCTAGGATCTTTTAGAAGCAATGCATGTGTCTTGACTTGAAACATGGAAATTTTTAAGACCAAGGTTCTGTTGGGTCATTGTACTCAGAGACACCTTTGCCTGAGGAAGGAACATAGAATCAGATTGACCCAGTGAGGTGAGGGCAGGTTTGCCTTAGAAGCACATTCACTGTGAGCATGCCATTGTTCCAGTATTTTAAGGACCCTGTTTCTACAATCTATTCCTATAGGATATAATAAGAAAATTCTATCATCCAGGATTCATGTACCTTTTAGACTGGTTAGGTATGAATATATATTATATGCAAATAAAACACTATTCTGTTATGTTACTCTTCTTTGTGAATTGGATAGATTAAATTCCAAATCTATATCACTAATAATAGTTAACATGATTTGCACTGTCACCATAATGGGACTCAAGGAAATCTGTCCAAAGAAAGAGGAGACCGCTATTCTACTTTCCAGCCTCTTGACCTATCACAGAAAAGAATCTAAGAATCAGTCAGGTTTTAGCAAAGAGGGGGTGCTTTGTTGGAAAGTGAAAAACAAAAGCCAAAAGAAAGTGAAAGTGAAGATGTGTTTCCAGAGCCGTATACAGTGCTGTTGAGGGTAAGAAGCAGCTTTGGGGTCTCTAGTGGGCATGGGAAGGTCAGTGGGAATGGCCTCAGCCTGGTGGTTGTGAGGCCATTTATGGGAGCCTGGCCTTTCTCAGGCCCTTAGTTCAATGTTGTCTCCTCTATCTGATTGGTAGATAACATTGGGAATGTATCCTAGATTATAGGTTTCTAAAAATATTACATCTCCCTTTGTTTAGTCTGAACATACATTGTGTAAGCTAACAATGCTCTTGAGCTTAATCAAAATGAGGCCCTTCTCATAGACAAGTGAATTTATAATAATTCTAAGATTCATACATTTGTCAGTAATTATTCATTTCCTACTTAGCTGGATTCAGTTTGCTCCAGGTGTGGAGGAGAAACTGGCCTGGGGATAAAAGGTGTGAGGAGCTTTCCCATAGGCTCTGGGGTTAAAGATACAGTTTTTTTTCCTCACTCTTTTGTTTCCTTTCTACTTATATTTTCTATCTTGCCTCAAAGCTAATTAAAGACATAGGCTATGTCTGAGTAGGATGAAATCTTTCAGAAGATTACGTGTTTTCTTTGCATCCTCTCTGACAATGCTTGGCAATCCCATTCATCCCAGGAGTTTAGTTTTCTGTGCTATATGTGTTGCATGTATGCTTTTTATTGATAATGCATGGAGTTGTAAAAGCTAATGAGAACTGTGTTGCATCTGATTTTTCTTTCAAGTTTGCTAAATTACATTTATTGCAAATTCCTTGTGTATATATGGATATGTTTTCAATTTTTTATTTAGTAAAAATTAAAATGTTCTGTCTTTGATTAAAATAGAGACTCTTTAATAGTCTAGGACACTGCAGCTTTGTTATAAAAGACATTGTGGATAGTGAATTGAATTCTTTGGTTCTAGCTCATTTAAATGGAATGAGAGGAAACAGTAAATGGTGATATTCTTCTTGATCTCACTCTTATTGAGGTCTTGATTGTGAGATTCTAGTAGAAATAAACACTTTACTACGTTTGTTTAAGTTGCTGGAGAAATTATAGTACTTTTTCTGTATTTCTTTACACAGGTAATGGAACTTAATCCATCTGAGGGTTTGTGTCGTGAAAATTCACTCCTCGTCCATGAAGCTTTAGTACAAATGTCACTTAACACTTTCAGTAAACCGAGTCCATCAGGCATCCACGAGGATGCCACTTACCCCTCAAATATATCTAATTCTGATTTGGTGAGGACTAGTGAAAATCAAGTAAACCTCAAGACGGAAGTTTCTCAGCCTTCAGATGTCAACCATGAACTGTGGACAGCTGTTGGGCCCTGTCATCAGATACCTCCTCTCCACGAAAGCAGCAAGGATTCTTGTAAATATGGTAATTAACACCTTACACATCGCCTGTGTAGTTTCAACAAGAAATTGTGTTCTCTGAATGATTGGCTCTTCTGCAGATTGAATCAAAGTGAGCCCTAATATGGGAGTCAATTGGTGATGATGAGCTGGAGTCTGTAGCACACACTTTTCTGTGGGGAAGTCTGGGGATGGCCTTCTCTCAGAAGCATCTAGACAAGCAAAGCCACGAATGTAGGGTTTAGGAAATGAGACCAACACAAAGGAACCAGGTGTTTTTTAGGCCTGTGGCCCCAAAGGGTCATGTCCCCTTAAAAGTGAAGCAACTTGATCTTTATTCCCCACTGTAGACCCTGCTATGTCCCGATACGCATATCCATTGACTCTCAGAAATAAAAGATATGAACAGGGTTTGCAATAGGACTTTATGGTCTATCACAGCAATTTCCTGTAACGTTAGAGAAATCTTCTGTACTGCTATTAAACACCCCAAATGAAACTGTTAACATCATTTGTCATTGTAAAAAAAGGTGTCGTCTCTCCATAAGTACCTCATAATAACACAATTTGCTAATCCCATTAAAGCATTTGCCAAATATAAAGGAAGGGCAGCTCGAGTTTCCAACTCGTGAATCCAAATGATTTAAATCTATGTCTATCATAAATTGTTTTCTGTGGGATATGAGGTAGGGAATGAGAAGAACTTGAAACCTCTCTACAGAAAAACAGATGGTATGCAATAGAATAAACAAATGGCCGGCCACATGGACCTGAAATAAATCACTGACAGTAAAATGTTTCAGAAACATAAAACAAGCAGTGTATAGAGATCCTTAGAACTTGACATGGACTTGTGTCTGCGATTAATATATATTAGTTTGTCAGTTGGGTGGATAATTTTTCAGAAACAAAATTATTTGAAGGTGTTGAGCTTCTTCCAATTAGGGAATCATAATTCTGAGACTACCTGCAAGTGGATTTATTGCTGATATAAAAGATCTTGATTCTCAATAGAGAATAATTCTTTATACCACTTAGCCACTGTTGTGATGTTCTTACTTCTTGTCAGCATGTAGGAGAGAATGAAATAGGTCTTAAAAGTATTGTTTCAGATGTTCCCTAAATAAAAGAGAACAATACATTGGATTAATAGTTTGGACTAAAAAAAAGGTTAAGCAAAATTTAGAAAATAGGACCCCTTTAATGTATTATCTTGCAGTTTAATACTGTGGAGACCACACTGCAGGGTGCTTTTTTCCTAGGCACATGTTGCTTTGCTCTGCTGATTCATTACCTTGCTATTTACAGGGCTTTATGTGTTTTTGCCAGTGTGGTTTTGCATCCTGGCTTTGGTATAATTCAAAAACTCAGTTTGAGCTTAACCACATTCGGCTTTTGTTTAAGAGAAGTATTTCTGTTTTACTTGTTTTGTGTATCTGCCATCTTTTTCTATTGCCTTGTGCTTCAAAGTAGAAAGCTTTTAAACATTTGGCAGCATACCCGCAGTAGATAGAAAATGTACCAAGGAAATAAACAGTGACTATACACAAAACCATTCTATCTGCCTATAAAGAGTTAGATAGGGCCAAGAGAAATGCTGAGAAAATAGACTTATGCTGAAGAAATTGAATGTCCAGTATAGGCCAAGGACACTCAGCACATTTACAGCAGGGAGGGAAATCAACTTTGGCCTAAATCTCTCAGGAACATCCTGGTGTATATAAGTACAGATTGGATCAGAAATGCTATGTGCACTGTTAACCACCAGAGTTTTGCAACTAGTCAGAAAAACCCTATTTATATTTGTTTACTTAAGCACGATAAGCAATTTCTGGAAGAGACAAAAGAACAGGGAATAGGAGGTGATAGGGAAGTGGAATGAAAATGTGATATATTTTCCTAAGAGGGCGGTCAGGGCCAGATAACATTGTTGAAATGGCTCCAGAGCTTTCACAGCACTTTAAATCGAAAGTAGCAGGACATCAGCTGCTGGCCAGGGTCTCAGCTGGGGTGTGGAAGCAGTGATGGAGGGGGCAGGGCTGGTGGAGGCAGGCCCCTGGTGTGCTGGGTGGTTGGGAGCACAGTGTGTGTGCTGGAGTCAAGGTCTAGTCAGAGTGTCCAGCGTCTTTCATACTGTGCTATTGAATCTTTGGATGAGTGGTCACAGAGACCACTACTGAGAATCCCCGTGGTTCACAGTATGCTGGCCAACAGTATTTGCCCATAATGTTCTGGGCTGGTGAATTTGTTAAATGTTCATTTAACCACGACTTTAACCATCAGCTGTGCTGATTATTTCATCCATAGGCCCTAAGGTCAGCTGTTTCAGGCAACACCTTAAAGGATGGTTTGCTTTCTTGTCTGGTCCAATACTATATATGAGCCCCGCTCAGATCAGCAGATGTGAATTTCAGGAACATTCAGGAACATTAAGGCTGATGCACAAAATTGTATGTAAACAAAATTTGTGAACATGTTTAGAAGTCACCTAGTCTGGAATTTTCATTGTTTTTTTCTTGTTTGTTTGTTTGTTTTTTCCCCCAATCCAGCCTCACCAGTCACTTTATACTCTCTGTGCTCTGATTTTGATTAGTGTGAATTGCTCTACCACCAATAACCATATGGCACATTGTTATTTCATTCACTAAGGATTTATTTGGAGAAATTTCCTTTAGTATGACAACCCACTGACGTGGTTCTGGTTATCTCCATTTGAGAGGGGAAACTAGGATGCATAATGGTTAAGCAGCTTGTCCTAGATCACATAGTTAGGAAATGGGAGAAATGGGAATTGAACCCAGGAAGACTGGCTCTGGAGCTCATGCTCTCAGTGATTGCATTATAAATTATTACTTTCCAGAGAACCGGGTTGAGTTGTACTTTTAACTTAAGTTGCAGTAGATATAAAATAAATCCTTTTTTAATGCCTGGCAGGATGTTCATGATTAAGGGCCAGGTTTTTGTTTTTGTTTATTTCCTTTCCCTCCCTTTGTTTTTAATGTTACCATTTGGAAACAATTTCTAAGTGCTTTGGATTGCGGTGGCCAACTCTTACATGGAGCTTGAGCATGTTCAGATATCATAAATATCCTTTAGTTTCCCTCTTTCCTCATAAGGCGCCCTTTCTTAAGAATA
The DNA here is from genome assembly GCF_045843805.1 of Urocitellus parryii. Lineage (NCBI taxonomy): Eukaryota > Metazoa > Chordata > Mammalia > Rodentia > Sciuridae > Urocitellus > Urocitellus parryii. The sequence goes on along the minus strand of NC_135531.1, from coordinate 58,703,146 downwards.
CTTTGCTTCCTAATGTTTAATAATAATCCCATGTTATTTGAAAATATTTTTAAGGTGGCACTTTAAAGTTTACTTTGTAATTTTGGGAGTTATTTCATGGACAAAATTCTTGGATGTTTGTATTTGTTAAATCCAAATTCGTATTTAACTTTCTTCATAATAGAAGAGATGGTTGGTTTAAAAACTTTTTCTGCTCTCTTCTGAGGGATACCAGCCAAAGCCACAAATAAAAAAAAAAAAATCTTTAAGCAATGAAGTCTCTGTGGGGCGATTGCTATGTAATTGGCCCTGTGAGATTCTCAACTGCATTACCCCTAAAAGAAAAAAAAAATGCTGCTGTGACTTTTTTCCTTCTAACTTGAAAATTCTAGAACAATATATTTAATGCATCTATTAGTTTAAATTATTTGTCTTTTTTGTTAATCAATAAAGAAAACATTTTATGAAAATCAAAAATCTTCATAGTGTTCTCCTTCAATTGTATTTCTATCTGTATCTCCATGCATGGCTTTCCCTCTGTGCCTGTCTGTATTTTGATTCAGTCTTCTTATACCCTCATATTGCATCAGGGCCTGTGCTAATTACCTCATTTAACTCATTTTCCTCTTTAAAGGCTCTGTCCCCTAATACATTTAGAGATACTTCAATATGTAAACTTTTAACGGACACAATTCAGTCCTTAATGGGATAAAATGATTATTTTAAACGTTACAAAAGCCTCATTTTTTTAATGCACAAAGTTGAACTATAATCTACCTGCATTGTTAATTTTTTGACTTGATTAGGGTAGTGATTTGAATTTAGTTTAAAAAAATTGCTTAATGACAAAATTATGATAAATGCCTTTATATACATTTATAGATAGAGTGATTAAATCTATATCAACACATAAATTAGGGCAGAAAAATATACTCTACAGGTTTATTTCCTACTTATATAACCTAAACAAGAAATTCATATTTGCCAGCTGAGGCCTTAGACAAGGGGCTTTGGGAATTTTGAGCTCTCTCAAAATTAGATATAAGATGTCTCTGTTTGGATTACTTAAATGAAACCCAAACTAAAGGGTTGGGAACATTTATTATGGCATTGAATATATCTATATGAGTTTGAAGCAGTCAAAATTAACAAACAATTGAACAACTCTGTCTTTCTTCTAGAATCTTGACTATCACTTTAGATAATATGTTACAGAAACCATAATACTGATTGCTTTTGGGAAATTTACATCATGATAGAAGTATAAGGAATTTTTCTGGAATAAAAGGCTTAGTTTTAATCTTCCTCATTGACAAATGTAGCTGATTGACTTTAGCCTTTTGCAGATTTTGTACCAGGAAAAGGAAACATGACCTTTGCCTGGTAAAGCCAGGTGAGCCTCAAGTGCTAATTGCTAGTTCCTGATGGCGTATAATCCAGGTACAGGTTGGCCCTGTAAGCCAACTGGGCCAGGGCCATCTGCCTTAGCACTTGGAGCCCGGTAAACAGCAGGAGAGCAAAACCAGCAGGTGGATGGACTGGGGAGCAGCCTGCCAATCCTGTGGCTGCTTGTTCATCCTGCCCTGCTGCCAAAGTGGGCGTCCACTTAGTAAGAATGGTTCTAGAGGAAATGGGTTCTGGCTCAGTGGTAGAACGCTTGCCTAGCATGTGTGAGGCACTGGGTTCAATTCTCAGCACACTTATAAATAAATGAACAAAATAAAGGCCCATTAATGTCTTAAAAACACATTAACAACAACAAGAAAAGAATGGTTCTAGAAGTTAGGCCTGGCTCTGAGTCATCCTTAACTTAAAAACTGAAACGCACACACACACACACACACACACACATACACACACACACACATGCACACACGGCCTTAGTCTCAAGGTGATTAAGGATTGGGTTTAGAAAGGAGGTCATTTATATCCACTTATATATCAAACATGCCTTAGGGATCAATCCTGCTTCCATCCATCACAGTGACGTGTGGGGCAAAGATCCATCACCAGCAAAAAAAGCATCGCCCTCACCAGGAATCAGAATCAGGGGATGGTCTTCCTCATCCTTATCCCTAACCAACTGTGAAGTGTCTACTTTTAGATCCCATTTGAAATATGGAATATTCAGCTGAGTACTGTTGTTTTACGTTTGCCTGAAGAATCTGGCCATCTGGTTCAGATAGTAGCCTCGTAGAGTAAATAGTGTTTGTGGATCATCAGATCTTTGTGGCAGCTCTTCAACACTGACGTTGTGACTTGAATACAGCCATAGGCAATACATAAAGAGTGTGCTAGCCAGGCGTGGTGGCGCATGCCTGTAATTTCAGCAAGTCTAGAGGCTGAGACAGGAGGATCACAAGTTTCAGGTCAGCCTCAGCAACTCATTGAGGCCCTAAGCAATGTAGTAAGATCCTGACTCAAAAAATAAATAGCTCAGTGTAAAGTGCCCCTGGTTCAAACTGCAGTACCAAAAAAAAAAAAAAAATGTGCTCAGCTATGTTCCAACTAAACTTATTTATAAAAACAGGTGAATGTAGTTTGCCAACACCAGAAGTTGGTTTCCAAACTTAACCCCCTTCTGCTTAAGTTGAGGGTAGATGAAATACTCCCACTAGATTGAAATGTTCATCCAAATTAACTCCCCTTCAGAAGAATTAATAATGTGATATTATATGGCACTTCATGCCATTGAAAAACACATCTGAATTCATGATCTCATTTGCTCTTTATAATGATCTCCTGAGATCATGATTACTGTCTTTTTTTTCCAAATAAGGCAACTTTTCTTTCACTCTGTTCAGTGAACACATGAATTCAGATAGATAGTTAAGTGTATTTGATGAAGTTTAAGCCCAGTGGTTGAAACTTGGAGAATCATTCTTCCAAACTCCCATTCTCTATGACAGTGTTGGGGCAGGCTCTAACTCTGAAGCTAATGAGAAGTAAGACACATGAATGGGATTTTTTTTTGCTAGAAACCTGATTACTGCAACTGAACATATATCAGAGTTTCCTGCAGCTTGCAATAAAAGCACAGCTTCCTCTGTTTAGAGATCTGATATGAATTAGGGTTTGTCTGGAGCCTGCAACCTTGTGTATCTAACATTCTTCTTCGGTGATTTTGAAGCATCCAGCATGATGAATGTCCATGTGTCTCTGTACTGTCAACCTGGGTTGTTGGGCTTGATGTTCCAGAACCTCAGTTCAGATCCTGAATCTTGTACTGCTGTGTGATCTCTTAGTTTCCACCAAAGGCAGGGACATGTTGATAGGATTAAGGAAAAGGCCTTGCATGTCCTGGGGAGCCAGTGAACATCAGTTTCATTCCTACATTCTGAAAACAATTTATTTTAATGGACATCCAGAGGTAGCCTACTAATAAAATGAATGTGTCTTCTAAATGTCACTAGAAAGCTAATGGCTTAAAATGTGATAAAAATTAGCTGTACATTAGAGATTTTTTTTTTCTTTTTACTCAGAATGGGAAGAAGTAGAATAGAAGGGGTGACTATTTTTCTGTATTAGTCTCATTTGGGGACATTTATAGTGCATCACCAGAATTGACCCAGGGAGGAAGTCCTGAAAGCCCAGTGTTTTCTTCCCTTTCTTCCTACCTGTGGTAGAACAATTTTTACCAAATATTTTTATAGCCAGGTGTAAATACCCAAATGTAAGACATTCTGCAACAAGACTGAACTTCTCAAATTAGAATGGAGAACTTTCATATCTAAACCACCCAACCCTTGTTGGTTGCTTCCTATAAATATACCTCCAGCAAAACTTCTAATCATATTTCAGTTCTGGAGCAAGCCCTCTGACTGTCAGACAGAAAATGTCAAATGCATCCAACAGGAGTTGGATGAGGTAAACCGTTTCTTGCTTTAAATTGTAAAAATCCATTCTGGTTTATGACCTTAATCTCTCTGAGTTGGATTATCCTGGAATAATTTGTCCTTGATAGTGCTCGAAAAACTGATAAAAATCAAACTTCAGAATCACCAGGAAGCAGCTCTTATTAGCACTTATAATTTGAATTAATTAGGTGTGCAACAATTTATATAATGTCTGTCTGTCCCACTAGAGAGTAAGCTGCATGGGGGTGGAGTATTGTACGCATCTTCTTTGTTAATTGCTCTATCGCAGGCACCAAGTGCAGTGTTTGGCATATAATGCACAACTGATAAATATTTATGAAATTAATGAAGGAGTCGAGGCTACATTGTTTAGCAGAAATGAAAGCAACTGTGAGCTTGAGCCACACATTGTAAGAAGTTGAAAAGAGATATCAGAGCTACGGGATGTGGTAGTGGTTGATGCAGGCTGGGTGGGCAGGGTTCTTGCCTTAGGATGGCTAATGGGAATGACTGTTTTAAAACTTTTCATCAAATGGGTGCACGTTATATTCCATCTGATTCAAATTGAATCCTCTTTAAAGAAATAGAATGTGTAGGTACCTGCAACATCCCTGCCCTTTAACATCTTTCTGAATTCTTGGTAGCAGACTTGAAAAATTACAGACTTTTTTTCCCTCCTCTCCACTAATGATATAAATTTGTTTACTGACATCCAATACTATTAGAGTAAGAATTCCTCCTAGAACTTTAGAGAGCATCTCTTTTATATGAGTAAGTTTTCCATTTAGAACATTATACATATAGCTCCCATATGGTCATGTGTAGCAAATGAAAACAAGTTAAAATGTGTTTTTCATAAAATGCTTTATGTTAACCTAAACTTGTAGAAATGAATCCATTGCTGTCCTTGTAAGAAGTGAACACATAAATGATTTACCATGTAATTGTTATATCGATAACAATTAGTCAGTTTATCTATTCATTGGCATTTTTTAAAAGAGAGAGTGAGAGAGAGAGAAAGAATTTTTAATATTTATTTTTTAGTTTTCAGCGGACACAACATCTTTGTTTGTATGTGGTGCTGAGGATCAAACCCGGGCCGCACGCATGCCAGGCGAGCGCGCTACCGCTGAGCCACATCCCCAGCCCATTGGCATTTTTTTTTTAAACAAAGTATCTGGAACACCAGTAAATTAAGCATGGGTGGCTAGCTTGACATCAGTGAAACACTTTCTTAAACTCTTTTTCTTCTGCTAAATCCTATTTAACAGTCCAATGTATCTCCCCAGGCAAAACAATTAGTATTTGTTTATTTAAATACACTCCTAAAATGTGAACCAATTTCTCTGGCATGGCATTCTATGTGTCAGCCTTAGAATATTGCCTGAAACAACACATATTTATTACAACAGTCTTAAAATTAAGTGTGGTGGTATCTTCGGAAATATATTCCTTTGCTTTACCCCAGACTAATGGACTGAAACACACTTATGTTACTAGCCTGTCACTTCTGAGACACAACTGGCTGGGGAGGAGTAATTGTTCTAATCAGATCTTGGGCCAGATAATAAGGCTGTGCCTTAGTTTTGATCTATGGAGATGCTAATTTGCTACAATAAATCACTATTGAATTTCCTTGGGTAAGGGACCAGAGTATCCATTCTCTTTTTGGAGAAGGTATTTTTTTTCAACTGAATATGCAATGTTAATACTTGATTTGAAGAATTACTGAAGGGAAGACAGACTGCAACAGCTCAAATTATGAGGGATAGGAGCAATTGCACAGTGAGGCTATTTAAGATCTAATTGTTTTCGTGGTGACTCTTTTTCCACAGCTCTCTTTGTGCAGACTTTATTACCCTACATCTCTTTCTTCCTAAAACACAGCATGTTGGATATTTGTATTAAATATAGATTATATGGATCATCCAGTAAAAATATAGGAGACTCTGCTTCTCTGGTGAATTGAAGTCATTATTGTTTTCTTAGCAATGATGCTGTAAGGCTTTGGAAGAAACATTTACAAGCAAAGCATTGGCAGAGTTTTAATTTTATTTAATGACCTGCTTCCTACCAGTGATCTTGGCACCCTGTGCAGCGATTTGCAATCAATTAATCATGCAGAATGTTGTAATGCTGCATTAAGGGCATTGCCCTCTCAGAGTCCCATAAATCCACCAGAAACAAAGAACAGGAATTACATGCTCAGAGACCTCTTCATGGGAAACCCAAATGAGGGGGTGGTTTTTATGTTCTGTTTTCTAATGTGTCCTCCAAAGCCTCAATATTTTCTTGTGGATTCTGACTTTTGAAGTCCCCACTTCTCAGAGACAGCTTGACCTTTACTGGGCTCTCAGTATAGGAATCCATAAATCTTAAAATGCATAAAATTTAGACAGCGATCACTTAGGCAGGGGGGAATTCTTGATTCTTCTGGATTACTGAAAGAAGGTTATGGTTTAGTGTTTTCCTGTGAATTGAGGGCAGTTATGTCCAACTGCAGGAGGCCATGTTTTGGGGAGTCCTGGTAGGAATGATTCAGAAAGGAAGCATGTTTCCATCCTGGAAATACACTGACATGTGCTACAGGCAGATGGTAGAAGATGGGATAGTGAGATATTAGAAGTCAGGAAGACTTTGCATACTTGGCTTTGCCAAGAGCTTCTGGAATCTGCATGTTCAGAATCTTAAGCTTGTATTCTTGTCATTTCAGAAGTGCCCTTGCAGTTAACTTTTATGATGAATTTTATTTTCTAATTTGAGCATTGAAAATATGGAGCAATTTGATTTATAAAATTGAATAAGTTTAAACCCTTGGATGTACATATATTATATTGTTGCCTTTGTTCATTTTCCTATGGTTCTGTTTTTGGAATGTTCTTGTACCAAGAATACAAAAGCTTAACATGCATTCTGTCTGATTAAAAGTGAACTCTCTTTAAAGAAATGGAAGATTTTTTCCAAGCTCTTTTACTTCCAGTGAGTAGGTTAAACTTCTGGCTCTTGAAGAATTTATTCCTACCAAAAAGTTGTACTATTTTTGATTTCCTGTTGGTTTGTCTGGATTGGCATAATAGACACAAGCAGAACTCATCCTATATTTTTAGATGCTTGATGCTTCTGTTCAGCAAGAGCCTTAAAATATACTCACAAAGTTTTACATATGCAAATTACTTTTCATCAGTTCCTAGAGTGGGTGTAGGAGGGGGAGAACATAATGAACATTTTGACCAAAATGTGATGGTCTGTTAGTCAGCATGTGGTAGTGCGGCCACATTTTGCATTCAGACTCCAATATGAGAAAGTATAGTTGCTTATTGGTGTCTCCCTTGGGACAGACCACTGGAGCCATACCCACCTTGAAAGTAGAATGCTGTGGTCCTATAGGGGGTTGTTTGGCAGTTTAGGGTACTTCACTCAATTACCTACATCATTTGGTATTTAAAAAAAATTCTTTTAGTTATTTTATGCTGAACACGCAATCTGAGGTTAAGGATTATGAAAAAACAGATGCTAAATTTGTCCTTATGAGTTCCCTCTGCTCTGAGCTGGTTATAAATTGTTCACCTTAATGAACACAGAGGGGGAAGCCAGAACCTATTCTGTGCGAGCTGGGAGCAAACAAAATACTGGGGGAAAAAAATCACATTAAAAGTCCCCTACTTGTGCAAGTTATCGTAGGTTCTGGTCAGAACATAGAAAGATTTTTTTTCCTGAGTGATGCTGCCAGTAAATTTAAGTACTTCCTCTGTATATTTGTCAGATAACAGATGAAGACAGATAGAGATATGACTGACATGCATGTCAGATTCGATCTCTTGCCTACTACTTAAGATATCCAGTGCCCTCCCCACCCCCACACAGTGGTAGGAGAGGAACACAGCTAAATTCTTTTTGCAAACCAAGGTAGGCTTAAAGGTAAAACATTTAGTTTCTCAAACAAACTTATAGTACTCCTGGTTATGATTATTATTTTCAGGATTTTTTTTGAGAGAACTTTGGGTAACATGGAGAAGATGGGGTTCAGGAAAATTCCAGAAAATGTGTTTCAAAAAGGGCTTGATTAAACAAATGAGTCAACATTGACCCAGAAAAAACTCTAGGGTTGAAATCTGCTTAGGTTTTTGCTCATTTTTGATCAGAATGACCACGAGCCAAATCAGACCAGACATGTTCCTGTGAGGAAAGTAGCTCTTCCCTGCCAATCAAAGATGAGAAAACAAAGAATGGCCCCCACCCCTGCATTCAAATTTCAGCAAAAATAGTTTAAAAACCCATTTTTCCAATATAGTGAACTTATGTGCATTTATCAGTACTTCACTTTTTATGTGAGGGATTTGAATGAATGGACAGATGGACGTGTGGAAGAATGCTCTTGGGTAACACTGGACTATGGAGATGGGAGACTGGCACTGTGATTCAGATGGAGGGCTTGGGAATTACATGTGGGTTCAGATCCCAACTCTGTCATTTATTATCTGTGAAAAATATAGCACTTGTTTAACTTATGACGTATCTTAATGTCCTCATCTTTAAAATTGAATTTCTGATGGTGTCTACTTTGCAGGTAGTGTGAAGATCATAGACAACTCTTAGAATTGTGTGATCCCTTAATAAACATTTATTGTCATTACTGATCACTATTATATCTTGGGGTAAGAAAGGAGTAGTTATTAGGAAGTGTGTTTGGTCACTTGGGCCACTGGACTCTTTCCAATGTGGTTGCTTGTGTGGCCAGAAAGACTTCTTGTGCCTTATTTGCATATTATCTAAGTTGTCACATCCGCCCAAATGTTCCACAATTCACTGGTTGTTATTAATTATTATATGACTTAAAAAGTTCTCATGATCAAATAAGACTGGGAAATGCTGTTTTGAGGACTGTAGGACTTTTTCCACACTTTCATTATGATCATATGCTCTGAGACTCTCCAAAAGTAGCATTTCCCAAACCTTTTTTAACCACAGCATCCTCCTCCCCATCCCAGCCTCTTACAGGACCTACTGTTTTTTGAAACACACTGTGGAAAAGACTGATGTCAATGGATGTTGAAATTAACTCATTGCATGGGGCACACCCTTCAAGAACATTTTTTCTCCCTTGGGAACAAGTTGAAATCCAAGTGACATATCCCAGCATGATTTATCACATGGTTGTATTTTGAAACCCAAATTTAACACAACAGATTTCAGATAGAGCTTTGTTTAGCCCCTAGGCCAGCATGGGGGCCTATGGACAGGGTTGGTGTCTGCTCCTTTTAGGGCTTTGTTGGGTCCACTTTGGGGAACTTATTCAAACTCTCCTTGTGCTGGAAGTTGGTCATCCCTGATGAAGCATGGGCCTGGAGGCAGACTCTGGCCTCCAGTCTCTCAGCCTCATCTTGTTCTCTTCCCTCCTTCTTACCCTGAGGTCCTGCTGTGGGATATCCTTTCAGTGTGTGAAAGACCAGGCCCTTATACCTTTTGTTCATCTGTTTTTTTCTGAATATTTCCTCAGAATATCCTCTCCCCTACCCTTTATTCCTGACCTTGTCACCTCTTAATCCTATTTCAGGAATAGCTCTGGGTCATTTTCTAGCTGAGCCTCTCCAGATCCTCTCACACAGGGCCAGGAGCCTCTCCCGTGTGGTCCTGTGGAACCAGGAGATACCTTTATTACCTTATGCACTGTTTTCTCACTTGTGTCTCCTCTGGACTCTGCAGTGTTTTCTACAGCTTACTTCATGAATCAAGGTGTAATTTACAGAGGCTGAAATGCTCAGCTATTAAGTCTGTGGTCCAATCAGTTGGGAAGAAAGAACATCAAGGCACAGAACATGTCTGCACCCCTTATACTCCTTTCCAATCAGCCTCCAACTCCAGCAGCAACCTATCCTCTGCTTTCCATCACCACAGGCTAATTTTGTTTATTCTAAAATGGAATCAGACCACCCATACCTTTTTGTGTCAGCTTTGTTCACTCAGCATGTTATTTTTTTTTTTTTAAAGAGAGAGTGAGAGAGAGGGGGGGACAGAGAGAGAGAGAGAGAGAGAGAGAGAATTTTAACATTTATTTATTTTCTTAGTTCTCGGCGGACACAACATCTTTTTGTTGGTATGTGGTGCAGCTGAGAATCGAACCCGGGCCGCACGCATGCTAGGCGAGCGCGCTACCGCTTGAGCCACATCCCCAGCCCCTCAGCATGTTATTTTTGAGATGCATCCATGTCATGGCTTGACTCCTGGGCTGGTTTCCTTGTATTTATTACTGGATACTCTTCCGATGAGGAATATGCCACTGTTGCTTACCCCTTGTGTTGGTGGACACCTGGATTGGTTTTTGGTTTTCGCTATTATGAATAAAACTGCAAAGAGCATTCTCCTACATGGATTTTTCTGAATTATGTTTTCATTTCTCTTGGATAAATACCCAGGAGTATAATTACTGCTAGAATAGGTACCTGTTTAACTCTTAAGAAGCTGTGGAACAGATTTCAAAGTGACTGTACTGACTCTATCCTGGGTGATGGGAGCAGGTCTCTTTCAACTTAGTTTCCCTGGAGCCCAGCCCAGTGCAGGGCACACGCTGGACACTTGGAGTGTGTTGAAGAATGAATGGGTAAGAAGCTCAAACCAGTTTTAATTCTGAAATACTTTGACAAAGCCTAAATGCTTTGTTCATTCAAGGGGAAGGAAGTTTCCTGGCTAAATGTGGGTTCATTATCGGCAGGCAGAAAACAGGGAACACTGCTCCCTTCTCAACCTGCTCTTGGGTCAGGCTTTCTCGTTTCAGTTTGGCAGGGTGTGCTGGATAGCCAAGGATGCAGTTGACACAGAGCCATAGAATTATCCTGATTACTAGTAGCAGCCACGCTTTAAAAAGCCTCCTAAATTTAAGATCCCATAATATTCTCATTCTGGGCCCTCCCCCACTTGGTTCACCAACACAAACCCAGATTCAACCAAACTTGACAATTCTCTTTCCATGATGACATCCCCTTTGCAATGGTGGTGGACACTGCCTGTAAGCCCTCCCACAGGCCACCTCCTCCTGTGGACATCCTGGGGAGCCTTCAAGACACAGTTCAGATGCTTTCTCCTCTCTGAAATCTGTCTTGGCTACCATTATCTGGAAGCTCTCCTTTTCTGGAGGGTCTCAGAAGTCATGTCCACTTCCAATAGCTATTTAGCAGAATATCTTACCTACCGAACTTACCACTCTGCAAGGTAATAGGCAGATCACATGCTTAGTGGCCTCAGCAGCCTGGAGGAGCAAGGGCTGTTGCTCACCAAGGGAGTAACTGAGGCCACTCTACATGATCTTTGGTCTTGGATCCTGCTCATGATTTTCCACTAGAGAAAAGTAACATTGTATGGTAAGGTTGGGCTTCTTCTTGAGAAGAGTTGTTTTTTTTTTTTTTTCCCATTGGTCTAATCTTTTTTTTTTTTTTACATTTTTTTTTATTGATTGTTCAAAACATTACAGAGCTCATGATATATCATCTTTCATACATTTGACTGAATTGGGTTTTGAACTCCCTTTTTTACCCCAAATACAGATTGCAGAATCACATCTGTTACATACTCACATTTTTACATAATGGCATATTAGTGACTGTTGTATTCTGCTACCTTTCCTATCCCCTACTGTCCCCACTCCCCTCCCCTCCCCTCCCATCTTCCCTCTCTACCTCCTCTGCTGTTGTTCAATTCTCTCCCTTTTTCCCCCCTCCCCATTGCCCCTCATATCCTCTTATAATTTTGTGTATCATTGAAGGTCTCCTACCATTTCCATATGCTTTCCCTTCTCTCTCCCTTTCTCTCCCCCCATTAGTCTTTGTTTACTGTTAGTCTTTTCCTCATGCTCTTCCTTCCTGTTCTGTTCTTAGTGGCTCTCTTTATATCAAAGAAGACATTTGGCATTTGTTTTTTAGGGCTTGGCTAACTTCATTTAGCATAATCTGCTCTAATGCCATCCATTTCCCTGCAAATTCAATGATTTTGTCATTTCTTAGTGCTGCATAATACTCCGTTGTGTTTAGATGCCACATTTTTTTTATCCATTCATCTATTGAAGGGCATCTAGGTTGGTTCCACAGTCTAGCTATTGTGAATTGTGCTGCTATAATCATTGCTGTGGCCGTATCCCTATAGTGCGCTCTTTTAAGGTCCTCAGGGAATAGTCCGAGAAGGGCGATAGCTGGGTCAAATGGTGGATCCATTCCCAGCTTTCCCAGGAATCTCCATACTGCTTTCCAAATTGGCCTCACCATTTTGCAGTCCCACCAGCAGTGTACAAGTGTACCCTTTTCCCCACATCCTCGCCAATAGAAAAACAAGCTCCGATTAAAATAAGGCAGCTAGAGAACAAATAGGGGATTTATATCCCCTGCCAGATGATGGACCCATTAAGCCCCAAGTTTTCAATTCTGCAAACATAATAATTATTTCAAAGTTGCCATAAGTGGTATATTCATTGCATAATTTAAGTTTTTATAGTGTTTCACATCTGGGAGTGTGGGACAAAATGGGTTAAAGGGAAATTAGCTAGCTTTCTTTAGACTTGGATGTTTGTCATCGGTCACATGTCAAGAAGCACAAATACTAATGGCTAGAGGAACTCCATATGACATTTGTATTTACAAGACAATTTAAAATCACTTCCTTTAGGGAGAGATTGCCCCAAGGAATAGAACAGTACATATGTTCTCTTTTGATTGTGGTTTCAGTAGTTTAAAATTCTAAATTTACCTCTTTTCCATAAACTGTCTACTTTTCTAATTGTACAATTCCTAAAAATGTTTAATTTCCAGAAATGTCATCTTTCCTCTGATAGCATAAATTTAAAAAGAACGTCCAAGGGTGTGAAGTCTTCATTGAACAAAACATATCTTCAATATATTATGTTGTACTTTTAAGTTGTAATTATTTTTGAGCAGCAGAAACTCAAGGCTGTAATTGGAAAAGATATTTCAGAATTTGGTTTCTTAGCAAATGTTATTTCAACCAAATGAGAATTACAAAATTAATGTTTCTCATTTGAAAAAAGATTCGTGTTGTACCAAGAATTGTAAATACCAATGTCTCAAAACAGAATAGGCCTGTAAGTTCTTTAGATCTCATAATTTTACAGTGGATGAAGAAAAACAAAAACACTCATGAGTAGTCTGTTAAAACAAAAAAAATTGGAGGCCAATTTTTTTAAGTCTAGTAATAACATAATTATTAAGAAGCAGGTAGAACTAATTAGCTTGGGTGTGTTTGATTTAAATGCTTGCTGCTTTCTGGATTAAAGGAAAGCACCGCTTCTTGCATGTGTAAGAATTTTAACAGCTGTTTTCCCCTCTACTGAACCAGCGAGAAGTAAATGCAGCATTGAAATTCCTATGTTGACTTCCTGCCTTATTCAGCTGGCAGAGAAATGAATTGGATTCTTCTCACAGCAAAAGGAGAGGCGTGATTCTTCCTGAATGGGGAGGGTCATGCTGGCAGCAGTTTCCAGAAAGCCAGAGGCTCTTTTGCTGGGATCCTTAGTAGTCCATGATCTCTGTATCCTTAAAAGAAATTTCATGCCACGACAGTACTACCCTGTCCTGCGGCTCCCTGTCATTTAATTCAGCATACCACCTAAGAGAGTGTCCTTGCTTCTTCACCGGGACTCCAAGATCTGAATATTTTAATTTGTTTCCATCGTTTAAAAAATGGATATTTATTGTCTAATTGAATATGGACAATTTAAAATATATACAAAATTAATAGAGGACTCAAGCAATCACTCTTCTACCCATCACCCCTTTAAAAACTAATGGCCACAGAACTGGGTTTGTAGCTCAGTGGTAGAGTGCTTACCTAGCACATGTGAGGCTGTGGGTTCGATCCTCAGCACCACCTTAAAAATAATAATAATAAGTAAAATAAAGGTATTGTGTCCATTTAAAAAAATAATGGCAAGTTGTGTTTCATCTAAATTCCCACTCCCTACATCCTGTATATTATTTTGAAGTAAATTCTAAAAATCATCTATAAATACTAATTCACCCATAAAAACATTTCAATAGATATCTCCCAAAGATAAGGCATTCATTTTAAAACCATTGTCACACCTAGGAAAAAAATTAACAATAATTCCATAATGTCAAAATATAGTCATATGTTTAAATTTCCAATTGTTTCATCAATGTCACCTGTGTGTATCTTTCCAGTTTGTTTTTTTTTTGGACTCCAGACCCAAATAAAGCCCACATATTACACTTTTTTTCTTTCTAGTTTAATGTATCTAGTAATAAAAAAAGTTTAATTATGAAAAAATTCAAAAATTATAGAAAATATCTACTCATCATATATTTAACAACTGTTTACATTTTGCCACATTTGCTTCCAATATCTTTTTCTTTTTAAGAAATAATGTATTACTGATATGGCTAAGGACCCTCCCATTATCTTGTCCTTCCCCCCACCACTCAGAGTTAACCAATATCCTAAAATTGGTATATATCAGCCCACAGTATATTTTATGCTATTGCAGCCCCATCACCAATATCTCATGTTTTTTGTTTTTAATATTTATGTAATCATATTATTTATGTGTATATTTGCAACTTGCTTTTTCACTTATACATGTAGCACAAAATGTTCATAAAATTGCTACCTTATTCAATTTATGAATAAGCCTGTTTATTACCCTAGTGATGAGCAAGTAGGAGGTTTCCAGGGTTTTCCCATTACAGACTATGCTGCATCACATTTCAGTGTGTGTCTCCAGAGCACAGGGATGAGAGTTCACCTACAAATGGTAAGGATAGGATACCTACAGCTTTGCCAGGTGGACTGATTTCTAAAGTTATTGCACACTGTTACTATCTACGGTAATGTGTGAGTGTTCCAGCTTCTCCATACCTGCCTCAACACTTATCATTGTTCAGTTTCTAATTCTTTTGCCAGTATAATGGGTATGAAATGGTAACTCATTCTTTCCATTGATTCTTTTCTGATTAGCAATGAGATGTAGTTCTATTTCATAGTTTCAGGATTGGCTTTTTAGGCTCCTCTTCTGGGAATTCTCTGTTTATATACATTTTTTTTTCTCTTTTTCCCCTAAGTCATAGTAGATTTTGAAATCCCCAAACTGCCCACTCTGAGTTATACTGAGAAAATATTTTTGAATTTTTGAAATAATATTTATAATTATATCTGCACACTTTAAAATTGGAAAGGGACATTTGAGAGAAGCGAACTTTTTATTCTTTCCTTTTTGGGGGGCGGTGGGAGGATGTGTACCAGAATAGAGCCCAGGGGTGCTTAACCACTGGCCTCAATCCCCATCCCTTTTTGTATTTTATTTGGAGAGAGTGTCTCACTGAGTTGCTTAGGGCCTCGATATGTTGCTGAGGCTGGCTTTGAACTCACAATCTTCCTGCCTCAGCACCCACCAGACCTACTGAGATTACAGTTGGACACCACTTGCTTCCACAGTGGGCTCCTTCAAGATGGAGAAGAATCAACCACAAATGCAGTAAACCCTTGGAGTGCTGTTTCTGTATTCTGAGACTTAACCATTTGCCTTATTATTCATTTGCATATTTTGTTTCTACTTCTCACCATTTTCCTCCAAATCCCCTGTATCTCTCTTGATAATTTACCAATATTATTTTACACACAATACATCTAATATCTGTCAGCTTTATTTTCTTTTCTGGAAATTTTGCTTTTTTTTGAATTTTTTAAAATTATAGGTATTTTGACATAAACACATGGGGTGCAACCCATTACAGTTTTGATTCCATTCTTGTGGGTTGAACATGACATGGAGTCACACTCACTGATCAAGTATTCATAAATTAGTATAAGGAAAGTTATGTTCGATTAATTCTACTGTCTTTCCTATTCCCATCTCCCTTCCCTTCCCTTCATTCTCCTTTGTCTAATCCAATGAACTCCTATGCTTCCCCTCCGTATCCTTCCTTGTTATGGGTTAGTATTCACATATCAGAGAGAACATTTGGCCTTTGGTTTTGGGGGATTGGCTTATTTCACTTTGCATGATATTCTATAGCTCCGTCCCTTTACCAGCAAATGCCATAATTTCATTCTTCTTTAAAAATGAGTAATTCTTCATTGTCTATATATACCACATTTTCTTGATCCATTCATCTGTTGAAGAGCACCTGGGTTCATTCCATAGCTTAGCTATTGTGAATTCAGCTTCTATAAACATTGATGTGGCTGCGTCACTGTAGTATGCTGATTTTAAGTCCTTTGGTTATAAGCCAATGAGTGGGATAACTGGGGCAAATGGTGGTTCCATTCCAAGTTTTCTAATCTACATACTGCTTTCCAGAGTGGTTGAACCAATTTGCAGTCCTATCAGCAATTTATGAGTGAACCTTTTTTTCCCACATCCTCACCAACATTTATTGTTACTTGTATTCTTGATAATTGCCATTCTGACTGGAGATAGAATCTTAGTGTAGTTTTAATTTGCATTTCTCCAATTGCTAAAGATGTTGAACATTTTTTTCACGTATTTTGACATTTATATTTCTTTTCAGTGAAGTGCCTGTTTAGTTCCTTTGCCCATTTATTGATTGGGTTATTTGTGGGTTTAGTTATTGTTGTTATTGTTTGTGTGTGTATATGTTCAGTTTTTTGAGTTCTTTGTATATTCTGGAGGTTAATAATCTATCTGAGATACAGGTGGTAAAGATCTTCTCCGGTTCTTTAGGCTTTCTGTTCATATTCTTGATTGCTTCCTTTGCTGTGAAGAAGCATTTTAGTTTGATGCCATCCCATTTATTGATTCTTGATTTTAGTGCTTGTACTTTAGGAATCCTATTGAGGAAGTGTGTTCCTGAGCCAATATGATGAAGAGTTGGGCCTACTTTTTCTTCTAGTAGGCACAGGGTTTCTGGTCTAGCCCTAATGCCTAGGTCTTTGATCCACTTTGAGTTAAGTTTTGTGCAGGGTGAGAGATGGGGGTTCAATTTTAATCTACCAATATGGATTTCTAGTTCTCCTAGAACTATTTGTTAAAGAGACTATCATTTCCCCAATTTCTGTTTATGGAAATTTTGCTTTTAGTATCCTCTGTACTTCTGTTCCAATATGACCTTGCTCCCCACTTCTGCTCTGTCCTTGTCACCTGCCACTTCTTGGCTCTCTCATGCTGAATCCTCTTGCTCTCCATCCAGGCTTCCTCCTTCCTGGGACATCACTTTATTGGGTTGTATGTGTGTGTAAAGTATATCTCTAGGATTTTTCCTAAGAAGAGATGAAGTGAAAGTAAATTTTTTCTGGATTACTTGAAATGCCTTTTAAAATCTCATTTAATTATTTTTGCTACTATGACACTCCTTTACTGCTATTTTTTTAGAAAAAAAAATTTAATCTTTTCAGAGTTTTGAAGGGTTTGTTTCTTCTCCTTTCAAGGGTTGTGCTGAGAAATCTAATTCTGTTCTGATTCCTGATCTTTTGTTGGTGACCTATTTTCACCCTGGGAGCTTTTCTGTCCTTTTTTATTCCTATTATCTGAATTTTATAACATGTCTTTATGTGATCTTTTGTTAAAATTATTTTTACCAGTTATTCATTAGGCTCTTTTAACTTGGAGGCATATTCCTTCAAGTTCTGAGAAATAGTCTTTTTCTTTGAATTTTCTTTCAAAGAAATAATTCTTTCTCTTCAGTTGTGCCTTCCTTGAACTGATCTGGTTGGAAGTTGGAGCTCTTAAATCCTCTGATTTTTCTGTTTTCCTCCTATTTACATTTACTCACATTTTTGTCCTGTTTCGTGGGAGATTTTATTTTCTCCTTTTAAAAATATTTTTTCTTTTAACATTTTTTTATTAGTTGTCAATAGGCCTTTATTTTATTTATTTATATGTGGTGCTGAGAATCAAACCCAGGACCTCATATGTGATAGGCAAACACTCTACCACTGAGTCATAACCCCAGCCCTTTATTTTCTCCTGAACGTCCTGCTGTTCTTTCAATTAAAAAAAAAAATCACTACCATAATTTTAATTTCTAAGACATTTTCCTTGTTTCTTAGGGGTCAGTGTTTTACAGAATCTTGTTTTGTGGCTGAAAGTTCTCTTAAATATTTCTTTGAAGATAATAAGTATGATTTTGGGGAAATTTTCTTTTGCTTTCCACATTCCTGAGTTGTGTTCTGGACTTTTCCAGTTGGATTTGTCTCTGTGTTTATTTTAGGCTTCCTCTGCCGGGTTCCATAGCATACCTACCATTTGTACAAGAGATATGTGCATGTAGAACAGTGCCTGGAATTTAACAAGTACTCAATGCATTTTTTTTTTGGTCATTTTAAAGGTTTTCCACATGCCTGGATATTTATAGATCACCTTGAAGTACCTTAAAAAATAAATGTAAATATTGAGACTTTACAGGAGAAAATGTTGAAAACATAAGCCACGTTAGTGTTCTGAGAAATCTAAAAGTTTTTCAGTTCAAAATATATAAACCTTCATCTGTTTTGATCAGTTTTGAAAAGTAGCCTCAATAATACATTAGAAATAATGGAAAAAAGGCTTAAGTTTGTAAACTACTGACATTTCACAGTATCATTTTAAGTTGGAGAAAATTCAGGTTTGCCTTTACAGAAGCAGTTCTCACTCACATCCTGATGTACTTGGTAGCTCAGGAATTACTAATAATTTGTGGCCTATTTTATGTGTGGGACCCCCAATAATTTGAGCAAATATATGGTTGTGTGCTCTGCTGTGAACGTTATCCAGTGTTGTGGGGAGATTTGAGGCCTGCCACCTAGTTCACATGCCTCAGTAGACAAATAAGGACATGGATGTTCACTATATGGTTACCCAAGATGGAATAATAGTAGCATCTCAGTGGGAGAAGCCTGTTTGCAATTCTAGCTTTGTTACAGCTACAGTTTGATTCTGCTAAGAGAACAAGGATCAAACAAAATGAAATTTTAAGGTCTTTTCTAAGCATAAGAATTCCAAGTTAATGATTTCCTATGAGTCTGACCACAGTAGATAGAATTTTTGAGCCAAATATTCACAACTCATTCATTTATTTGACAATATATATTGTTGGAACTAGCTATATTACTTTATTTCTTAAATGTTACTTTATTTATTTATTTATTGGTACCAGCGATTGAACCCAGGGGTGTTTAACCACTGAACCACATTCCCAACTCTTTTTATTTTTTCATTTTGAGACAGAGTCTCACTAGGTTGCTTGCAGTCTCACTTAGTTGCTGAGGCTGGCTTTGAACCTGTGATCCTCCTGCCTCAGCCTCCCAAGCCACTGGGATTACAGGGCTGCATCACTGCACCTGGCTTAAATGTTACTTTTAAATTTTAAATGAATTCAAACTTTAAAGGCCAAAATTCCAAAACAACTTTATCAATTTATTGCTAAGGGAAAAATAAAACCAGGATAAGTTATTTTTGGAATCACCTAGAAGGTATTATTATTGTATTTTCTAGGCAAGAGCAAGGACTATAGCTGAATCAATAACATTTTTATTGTAGCTGTAAACTAAAATGAGCCATATTCATTTTATCCACTATTTGTATATCTTTCTAAATAGATAGAAGCCTATAGACACACTTGCCAATGACTTGTTATATAGTTGCATTAAAGTTGATACAAACATGTTCAGCATCAGAAGGAAGCCTCTCATTTATTGCCACGGTATCCATTTATATCAGATATATAGAAACTACATTGTTGGAATAGCAGAGAAACCTTTATAATATTATAGTCCGAATGTATGGAAGGCTACTGATTTTAAAATGTTATCATGGAAAATTTCAAACATACAAAAGAAGAATAATTTAATGAATCCCATCTACCTACACTGAACTTAACAATCACCAACTTTCAGCCAGTCTTGGATGGATGTCCTTTTCCATATCTTTCATATTGAGTTATCTTTAAATGAACCCAGGGCATCCTTTAATTTCACCCCAAAATACTTCAGTATCTTTCTCTAAAAGTTATGACTTGCTTTTTAAGCATCTTCACAATATTATATAAAATGATATTGATAATTGCTACTTAAAATCATGCTGTCAGTACTTGTCTTTGATAGTTTCATAAATGCCTTTTCCCCTGGGCTTCTTTAAATTAGGATCCAAATAATTTCATACATTGTGTTTGGTTGCCATCTCTCTTAAGACTCTTTTAATGTTCTCTTTTCTTTAATCTTATAATTTATGTACAGAAAAGACCACATTGTTCATTTGTTGAAAAGACCAGGTTGTTTTTTGTTTTTTTTTTTTTGTCTAAAAATATTTCCATACTCTGGACTTTTCTGGTTGCATTCCCACAGTTTCATTTAACATATTCTTCTGCTCCTTAGTTCCTATAAACTGGTAGTTGGGAACAGAGATTGGATGCAATGCAAGTTTTATTTTTCTGACATGAAAATATCTCCATGGATAGTATTGTATATTTCCTATTGCATCCTATCATGTGACACACAATGTCTGTTCCTCTCTTTACGATATTAAGATTGATCCCTGGGTTCAGATGTTGCCAGCCTGATCTGTTATAAAGTTTCCCATCAGCTTCTGTCTTAATAGTTTCAGCAGCCATTGATGATGATATTCAGGGTTATGATCTTGTAAATTTGGAAAACTTCACCTATTTCCACTTTTCACCCCTGATTTATTCTAGCATCAATTATTTACTTTTTTGTTTTCTCTTAGTTTATAATGGACTTATAGTTCTCTATGACCTGGTCTCCAAAGGGTGTTGTATGGAACACAATACTATAAGGTACACTATTGAGAAAAGGCTTCCTGAGTGGGGGGTATGCCTCATAGTGTCTGTTTTCTTCCTCGGAGGGATTCTAATATACATGAACCTATTCAAGCTCTGAACAATTGTCAAATAAGAAGCTTGACTTACCTGGAGTTTCACCAACTTATTTGATCACTGTTTTCTTTTGTTATGAATGCTTATTGGTATCCTGCTTAGAAGAACACTTTGAAATGTGCTTCAAGGATAAGGTGAAAAATGTTCCCCTGGGACTTGCTGCTTTTGAGGTCATAGTGACTTAACGATGGCACCTTCTTGAGAGAAAGATGAATGTGAGAGCCATCAAAGTTCAGGTGGCAGATTCATATGTTTCACTGTTTTTTTGTTAATATAATTTCATCTTCTTTGTATTGATTGCTTCAATTTCTTTGTTTCTTTTCAGCTTACTTATATAACCAATATAGAATATTCTAAATATGTTAATTATGAAGGAAATAAAGTCCAACTGACACAGTCACAACTTTAAAAAATTATAACACAATTTGCTTTTTTGACAAATTTGTATGTGCACATAACACACACACACACACACACACACACACACTCACACACACATGCTCCAAAGCACATTTCAATGATTTTATTTCAGGTGTAATATTGGTACACGAGGAATAGAAGGGGAAATCATAAAGCTAATTTAGTTTGTTTTTTTTTTTTGCTTCAGATATCAAGTCCAGATTGGTTTTCATGCTAGAGGCTCACATCCTGTTTGTGGCTGTCTATGGAAAATTGAGTTGAGCAAAATTAGGGACAGAGACCAATTTTCCTTTGCTCTGAAGATACCTCAAGCTCTCTACAATAAAAGTTTTCCACTAGATGGAAAATATTGTTCATTAATGCTCCTGAGAAAAAAACAGTGATTGCCAGTAATGCCATCAGGAAATGATTTTTCAGTATTTCAGAGTGTAAGCATGAATCGATCACTAAATAGGGAATACAACTTATTTTGCAGAGTTGGAACATTAACAATAAAATCATGGGTATTTGAGGTACAGTTATTCTAGGAAAGTGTGAATTTTGATTTTAGGAATGTGCATGAGGAATATAGTCATGAGAAGTACAAGTTAGAGCACTTGATTAAAATAAACAAGGGCAGAGCCAAGGCTGGGAAGGAATGAGGTTCTGTTCTGTGACCCCCGTTGAAAAGGATGGAATGGGATGAGACGTGAGGGGCTTGAATGGTGCATCATTAGTGATTTTGACAGTAAACTAAACATGCTCTAGTGCTGGACTTCTGGGTTCTTGGCCATTGGGTACACTGTTGGGCTAAATTCAGACATTGGCAGTTGATGTTTATGATGAAAATTACACAGTGATTTTGAGTTTAAATAAAATTTTCATTTAAAAATGAAAATGATCGTGATTTTAAATGTGTTTCTATTCAGAAGGCCAAGACTACATTAATTCAATATTTTTACATTATAGACGATCCTTTCCTGCTTTCACAAACTTGTTCTTTATGAAAGTTGCTCTGAGGTTTAACAAGAGGAGAGATCCAGTGTAGATTTTAAATGTGGATGTTATTTTCAACTCATTAGTTAGCCTTCCAAATTCAATCTTTTGAGGATTGTGTGTGGGCTTGCCTCAAATATGTTGGAAAAACCAAAGATAGAGGGGTGGAAAAATGTCTGACTGCCACCATAAAAACATTATTTTAAGTGCAGCTTCAGGTAGAATTTGATTGCACTTCCTGAGTGAAAAAAAGGGTAGGAAAACACATTTTTTAAACTTCAGTTTGTTACTTGATAAATCAATGTGCCAAAGCACACATGTAAAAATTCACATGCTATGTGACAAGTTTGAGCGGCCTTCGTGATGATTTCAGTTCAATCCTTCATGAGCTGATGTTCAGAGGGGATGTGACTTGTCCAGGGTTTTTTTTATTCCACCTTGTGGTTTGGGAGATCTCATTTGCTTCATAGTTTAGGGGTAACTTTATCCATTCTAAATATGACACACAATTGTATTTCACACATGGAGTCTTAGACTGGTCTTTAAAAGCAGCCAATTATCGAGTTGGCTCAAAATAATAATGATGAGCTGATGGGAGGGTGACTGACTCTCTTCCCTGTTAGTTAGAATTTCCAATACTGAGTGAGCAAAGTCTGAAGATGATAAATACAAATGTCAACAAACAGGCTTCCAAGAGGGGATAAAGATCAGGAGACTTAGGGAATTGTCCCTGATTATCAGTCCTCTACGTATGCATGTCCCTTGGCAGCTTGGGTATTTTTTTGCCCCATGTATCCCCAAGAGAAAGCAGCCATGCCAACTAGAATGTGAATAGCTTTAATTTTAAAAACTGCATCAGGAGACTAACTTAGATCCCACAGTGGTCCTCATAAATATGAGGGTGGAAATTTCTTGTGGAGGATGAAATTTTAGTCTGTGAACAGAACCCTCACTATGAAGCAGAAAAATCCCTGAAACAAGATTTTACTTTTCCACTTGCTATAGCCAGGTTTTGGGTTTTTTTTTTTTTTTATGTGCGTTAGTCTATTTGTCCTTATTTTAAACGTAATAATACTCATTCTGTTTCATTTCCAGAGACATGGTTAGGATCAAATTAGTTCTGTTCTGTCAAGAGAGACAGTGTTGGTTCTTTGCAGTCTGAAGTTTTGTTTCATTATAATAGTATTCAATTTTTAGTGGACCAAAATTATGATTGAATTAATACTTCTCTGTTAATTAAAAATAAACCATTCTATTTTTATCTCCTATTAACAGGCATTTTGATCATAAATGGAATTGGATGATTAATTTTACGCCCCAAGAATCCTGCTTTTGGGATCAGCAATGTTTAATTTTCACAAATGTTTCTTTCAGCTTGGGGTTCTATGTGATGAGAGGACTCTCTAGGGTAAAATGTGTAGAAAAAGGTGGCTGGCCCTGAGAAGCACACTATTGCTGTGCTGGAGTTCTTTCAGGGTTGAAATGGAGTAATAAAGCCAGAAATCATGGAATGGTTTCCAATTTCAAAGACAGACTGTCTGACCTTGCCTGCATAGTTCAGGTAGAAACCAAGAAGGGACACAGAGAAGGAAATTGAGTTCCTGTCCAGGTGACGCACAACCACAACAATATCCAGCAATACATCTGAAATTACAACATGGGCCATTTTACCATCGGGCTCAACAAGCTCTTGTTAGAAATGTTTTCTACTATACTTTTGTTCTAATTTGAAAGCATTCTGATTAACTCTCTGCATTCAGACACACACACACAGACACACACACACACACACACAGTTTCCCCACCCCACCATTCCTTCTTGGTCTTCTATCTTCCTAAGTTCAAGCCTGCAATTTAATTTAAGGTAATACTTTCTATTATGCATTTGGTTCCCTGGCTTGTTCTTTGGACAAGTCTCTTGTAGCCATTAAAGGGACTTCCTAGGTTCTCAGGCCCATCAGTATTCGGGACCTTTTGCTACATGTTTCACCTCCAGAGGAAGGAAACTTACATGGATTAAGGGCTTCCCTTGTGCCTGGCATTGTCACACTTGTCAGCAGTCACCTCCCAGATCCTTGTTCAACAGATGATTTTTCCTTCTCAATGTAATATTTCTTGTGCCCTGGCTGGATTCTCTTTTGAAGAGAAGGCTGTGACTGGAACAGCTTGGGTGTCTGCTCACGCTGCTACATAGAAGTTTTGAGAGTTTTTTTCTTCCTTTGAAGTTGTGTGGTATTAACTTGAGCAGTTTAACTGGGACTTTTTATATTTAGAATGGCTTCATTCAATGGCGGGAGGAAAAAATGGAGAGTGTGAATGTGTGTCATGGCCACCGACAGGCATACTCTGTCTGCCAATGGGTAAAAATGATGGGGATCATTCTAGATTGATATGCTCTGATAGTGAAATCTGTTGGGGATATTTGTGTTTGCCTGATTAAGTGGACAAGGTTCCTAGTTCTGTAATAACTGTTGTCAATTTTGAGAGGCTCGTGATGTCTTTTGCTTTTGTATTTTTTTCTCTTTTTTCCTTTTTGGTAAGTGATGGTTCAAAAATGTAGAACTTTGGGGAGGGCAAATATTAAACATCCAGGTTCTCTTAACTCAGAAAAGATGTACAAGCCATTTCTGGCACACTGAGAAATGAGAACCCTAAGACTCCGGAACTGCTAAGCAAATGTCTTCACAGGTCACGGTCCTCTGAATGGAGAGCTGACTAACTTCCTAGCTGCGTGATGTCCTGCTTAGAGTTTAGCCTGAGGACAGTTTCTGCAGTCAGAGAGGGTCCTGGATAAATGGTGGCAGTTAGAAACCTCCTCTGTAGTTGTTTTACCTGTTGTTATTGAGTTATTGGCATTTGAGGTAAAGATTTGGTATCGGGCAGGAGAATCAAGTCACCTCATTTAGGTGGATTTTTTTTCTTTGTGCCCGTGGGAATGTAAAAGGTCAGTGTGGAGTCAGGGCCAGGGCTGGTCTAAGCCTTTGAGCATGCTGTGGAGGGAAGCCTCCCTCCCTCCTTTCCTTTCCTCTCCCTCAGACATGCAGTTCAGCTTTTGGCACTGCTTCTGGGGGGTTCTGTGTCTACTTCCTGTGGCCCTGCTTGGCCCGACTCCATCGACTCAGCCTCCTATTGGAAATTTGGTGATCAAAGAAATGATGGGTAGCAAAGGCCACCACCTCCCCTAAGATAGATCCTTGTGGGGACAGGTCTGCTGTTCATTTCTGCTAAGCCTTGTGGACTCCTTTACTAGCAAACAAGGATCTGTGTCAGGAGGGTAAAAATCACAAGCATTTTTTTTTTTTGTCATGAGAATGCTAACAGGCATGATATCCATCCAGATAATAGATGCTTTGAATAAGATGTGGCAAGAGTTAGAATGGCCTCTGGTTAAGGGGTCTCAGGGTAGTTCACCCTCCCTGCCCACCTGGATTTCCATGCCTGCTCCACTTTTGGTTCCAACAGAAGCTGGTTATTTGTAATATTGCCATATGGCTGTGCCTCAGGGAGGATGGTTAATGGAAGAAGTGCAGTGAAAATGGTTTGCAGCAAGTGTCTTCCTTCAAATCAAGCATCTCCCCTTTAAACCACACTATTACAGGGTTTTACCAGAAAGGGGCAGGGGCAGTGCCCTGCTGTTGCTAGGTAACCAGAAAGGGCGGGGGGTGGGGTAGGGTGTTCAATCCCAGCCATAGTTGATATTGGCTTGATTTTCTTCAAGAATCTGTCTACTCTTGCTATGGATTCTGTGTAGTGTTAACAGATCTGCGCAATGGTAAGGCCTGAGGGTCTCCCTCGTTCCTTGACTTCTTTCTCCCCACACCTTGCCCATACCAGTGAAGTCCCTTGTACTTTGTGATTTGAATATTGAGGTCATTCCTTAACTTTGAGGTATTCTGAGGCTGACTTCCTAATCTTTGAGATCTAGTTTCATGTGCTTTGTGTCCCAAGCTGGCTGTCCTGTAACCTGTGCTATCTGTCTGTTTCAGATGTGGACACTTCCCGAACTGAGTCCCCAACCCCACAGGACACAAATCCACACTACCATCAGCCACAGACATTGATAGCAGAAGCAAACTTAAATCTACAGACAATGGCCAGACAAGATGGGGAAGTTGGAAATGGAGCTGAAGAAAATATTTTTTACCTCTAATTGTGTGTCATTATTTTTTCAAACAAGCAACAGACAAAACCACTGTCACTTCTGACTTGTGTGTATGATTGTGCCCATATTGCTTTATGAATATTTACCATTTCATGCAAGTTGATTTTTTTTCCATGAGTCTAATAATTAAGTTATTGAAAACAGTTCTGTTTGTATAATCTTTAACTTATCACACCTATTTTCAACTTTCTGGAGGAGAAACTAACTTGAATAAGCAGAGTATATTAAAATTGTTTGGACTTTAAAATTCCACATCGCATTTTTTGCACAGTCATCCGGAGTTTTGAAATGTCCTTTAAGATCAGGATGAAGCAACTTGGATTTAAAAAGTAATATTCATAAGGGGTAAACTTTCATTGTCACAGCAGTAGCTTATTAAGACTGGCCTCAGTGCCCAAGAAGGCAGGGGAGGCTATGGGGAGGGCTTTGTCTCAGCTAGCTTGTATGTGTTCATTTCTCTTTGGAACATCAAAGGTGGAGATCTGTCTTTATTACCATTCGACCAATGTGTCCTGCTTGGGTACCTGTTCTGACTCGGTGACCACTGTGCCAGGGACATAGTCTGAACATGCCTAGGTCCTAAGCCACATGCTCTGTGACATATTTTATTGGTCCTGATACTGGTAGGGTTTCAAGCCACAGTTCAGCAGCATCTTTCAGCCCAGCTCAGACACCTACGCCTGGACATTTTGATACAAATAGTAAAACTCTTTCAGCTAGCCTGTCCATGGGGCACTTGGAGCACCAATGACTAACACTCACTGGAAGGGACACTTCCCTTCAGTTCTTTAAAGACGGAAATGGCTCACTCTTGATGAGATGTGCTGCCAGATAGTCTTTTCCATAGAGGACAAATGGGACATCTTGCTTTCTGTATACTATGGGTCTCTGTGAGAAAATAACCAGGAAATATTTTTATTTTGTTCTTCAGAAATATTTGTATATGTTTTGGTCAGTGTCAATAAATGTCTTTTATCTCCTTATTCCACTCTGTAATTTTAATATTCATTACAGGACCATAGTAAAGCACACATTTCACACACATATAAATCTCTCCTTATAAATAGTGAAAATAAATCAAAACTATTAAATTCATCAGAATTATAACATTTCCAGGAAGATGTGATGGAAAGGGAAGAAGAATTCACTCAGATCCTGATTTTGTTTTTCCTACTTAAAGTTATTAGTTGTATATCTAGATCATATTTTTACTTCAGAAATCAAATCTTTAAGTTTTTAGAGAAGCTTTTCTGGGGAATACTCTGACACATTGCTTCTGGCCATTTTTGTCACATTTTGTCTATTAAAAAGTTCAGTGGCTGTGCTTTACTGAGAATGGCCATAGCTTATGAAAATTCTAGTCAACCACACCAACTCCAAGCTAAATTCCCCATTTTTCCCCTTAGTTCTATGAATTAAACCCAGGGGCATTTTACCCCTGAGCTACATCCTCAGCACCCCCACTTTTTCTTTTTGAGACAGGGTCTAACTAAGTTGCTGAGGGCCTCACCAGGTTGCTGAGGCTGTCCTTGAACTTGAAATCCTCCTGCTGCAGCCCCATTGAGTCACTGAGATTACAGGTGTGTGCCACTGTGCCCCATCTAAACTGCTAAATTATAAGACACTTCCTGCATTCCTAAGGACATCTAGAAAAAGATGAAAACTCCATTTTCTTTCTTGAACCAGTGAATTTCATTCCCTATGTCTTTTGAATGAAAAGCATATAGCTACTTAAGTCTAAATCCTTCCTCCAATGGCTATAAATACCTTCCCTTTTTTTCATGAAAGTAGATATGGAAATGGTGAGAATATGTAAAGATGTTCAAAATCTCCATGGGAATTCTTCAAAAATGTCTGTGCTCAATTGATTTTCAAGCCCAGCAAAATGAAAGTTTTCATGTGGTCCCCTGGGGAAACATGAGCATATTTTGAGATACCTATGTTCATAGGTTCTTCTCAGTAATTCTCATATTTCATATTAGGACTTTTCAATGGCATGTAATTAAATTTCAAAGCTTTCACAGTAAGCTCTTTCTTTTTACTTTGTCCTCACTATGTAAAGAGCACAAATTCTGCTGATTTGAATATTTGTGTCCTGGAAAATTCACATGTTGAAAACATAATCAAAACATTGATATTAGGAGGGTGGTCTTGGCAAGGTGGTTGGATCATGGGAGTGGAGCTTTCATAAATGGGTTGAGTGCACTTATAAAAGAGGCCCCTGAGAAGTCCCTTGCTCCTTTGCCGTGTGGAGAACATAGAAAGCAGATCCTGTCTATGAACCAGGAAGTTGATCCTCACCAGACTGAATCTGATGGCACCTTGCTCTTGTGCTTTCCAGACTCAGGAACTATGAGAAAGAAGTTTGTGTTATTTATAAGCCACCCAGTTTATGGTATTTTGTTATGGTAGCCCAAACAGACTAAACCTCCTAAAAATCGCTAAACCTCCTCAAAATCATGTGTCCAATAAACAGACTAAGATCTCAACAGACTCACTGTGGCTGCCACACAAGTACACCAGTCTTACAAGAAGACCACCCTATTTCCCAGGATCATAAATAAGATTCCCCCAAAGGATTTACTTTCTCCATTCAGTTAAGAGCTTAAAGAAAACAGTCATCCCTTTAGAGATTTGTCCTGGAATGAAAAGTGTACTTGCTCCATTCCTTCTAGGCTGCATGAATTTATGTGTCATCTCATTTTGACTCCAAGTTACTCTGCATTTCATCAGGACTGCAAGATTTCTGGAATTGTGCAACACCTTCCAATACACTCACAGAGGAAGCCCTGTTCATTCAGAAAAGTGTAAAAACACTTGTACTGGGGAGGCAGGTGTGCACATGTGTGTGCGCTTGTATGTGCACACAAAGATGTTATATAAAGAACATACTGTTTTAGTTAATTTTTTTTTTGGTTCTGTGTGTGACCAAAAGACCCAACAAGAACAATTTTAAGGAGAAAAAGTTTATTTGGAGGCTCAAGATTTCAGAGGTCTCAGTGTATAGACAGCCAGCTCTATTCCTTGGGGCTCAAGGTGAGACAGAACATCATGGAGGAAGAATGTGGTAAAGGGAAGTGGCTTAGGACATCCCACTAGGAAGTAGAGGGAGAGCCTTGCTGAATAAGGACAAGATATATGCCCAAAGACTCACCCCCAATAACCCACCTCCTCTAGCCACATCCTCCTGCCATCCTACATTCACCAGTTAATACCTATCAGGGAATTAACCCACTGATTGGGTTAAGGTTCTCACAACCCAATCATTTCACCTCTAAACTTTCTTGCATTGTCTCACACATGAGCTTTTGAGGTATACCTATTATCTAAACTATAACAGATAGCATAATTAAATCATGGAATAACAGAAAAAATAGCAAAAAGTAATGTACATTTTTTTTCCTGTGGCCTAGGAGCAATTTTAAACTCAGAAAAACAAACTGAAGCTATTCAGTAGCTAATCTCTCTGCTTTTCTAATCTGAAGGCAGCAGAGCAGCACAGTTGAGGGTATAGATTCTGGCCACATGGGTCACTTACTGACTATGTGTCCCTGGCATATTACTTTACCCTCCATTTCCTTATCTAAAAAAACAGGATAATTACCTTATGACATTGTTGTGAAGATGAAATGATTATTATATGCAATGTGCTTAAAACAGAGCCTAAGGCACGGTTGTAATCACTCAATATATGCTAGCTATTATTAGCATATCATTTAAAAAATCTGTTAATAATTGCTCAGCCTGATCCCAATCTTTAGACAGATTGCTCCTGTGTAGCCAAAAACACTGAATAGAGATTTCAATGCTTGGCAATGTATTGTTGTGAGATTGAAGTAAGGTGCCATAAGGTTAGCTTTCAACTAATTTGCATCGCTAAACCTCCTCAAAGTAATGTATCCAATAAACATTTATTGACTGTCTGTTAAAGGCCAAGCAATCTGTTGGGGATAAAATAAAAAAGAAGAAGCCGGCAAGCTTTTGGAGAACACTGACTCATGAGCAGATGATCCTAACAGAGAGGCACAAACAATGACATGGAGAAAGGCGGGTTGCTATGGGAGCTGTTAGAAAGAGCCCGCTGGGGGCCTGTGCCTGTGGAATGGAGGGAGTCATCCTAAAGCAGGAGAGGCCTGTGGCTTGAAGGATCAGTCCAAAAGGATGTGGGAAAGGCATTCCCAGCAAGGAGAGCAACCCAAGGAAAAGTCTGGAGGCTTGAGACACCCAGAGCGAGTTCCTTCCCTCTAGAGTAAGGTACATAGTGACAAAATCTACCTCTGCCTCTTCCAAGCTCTCATAAAAGCAGGGAAACATGGAAGTCTGCCCTCACCTTTTTGGTAACTGATCAGGCTCCACATGAAGCCAGACTATGGAGTGTAGAGTACTTGCGGCCACACTGGGATTGTGTGCTTTCAACGTGTGACAAGACGCCCCTCATCCTTTCAACACCCACCTCTACCATAAAGCAACATGGGTTCTGGTCCAATGGCCAATTGGATGTCCATCTACTGGCTCCAAAACCACAAGAAACCATGAGTAAAGGGGCCCCAGAGATCACCTGAAGATGCTTACTGGAGCAGAGGGGTCCAGAAGAATACTTCTGGGTGCTCTGGCAGGAAGTGAGGACTGTATGATGACTCAGAAGGGGGGATTGAAAATGGGGAAGAGAAAGGAAAGGACAGGCTTCCTTCTTTCTTTTCTTTATCAACCCTGATGCTGCCCCTAGAACCCCATTCTGATCTGCCATTTAGAGGCACAGAATAGAAGAGAAAAAGAGGAGGAACACAAAGAGGAAGATTAGAGAACAGTCTTACAATAGACCTTAATGTCTCCGTTCCACATGCTGAGACCTTACTGCTCTTTCTTGACTGCCTCTCAGGTACAGATATTCCCTTAACAGTGAAAAAGACTCAGTAAAGAGGTAGGGGAACCTGGACCAGCACTGGGCTCTGCTTCCTGAATCTCCCCCAGGAGCACTGGGTTGGGCAATCCCAGGGGCACCCTACACAGACACTTAGAGATTCCAATGAGAGGAACCTCCTTCAGGTGGACAATCCTGCTACTTTGCTTGTGAATTGTTTGCTTATGGGAGTGTCAAAGGAGTCTGCCCTGCCAACCTGTCTGAGAACTACGTGAATCAAGCCCAGTACAGTGAATGTCACACAATGAGCACTCTAACAATTGACATCTACTGCGGAAAAGGCAGTCTTGGGTATGCTCAAGAACCGAAATAGCTGGGGCATAATAACTTCAGTTTTTCACAACCCATTTTCCTGTGGCCTGAAGGATCAAAGCCTACTATGAAGCTCTGCTTGGAGCAAGAACTTCATGTTTCAAATTGAACAAAGGGATGAGGGGTTGAACAAGAGTCTTTGGAAACCTGGGATCAGAGTTGACAGAATAGAACTAAAACCCTGATCCAGTACTTCTACTTCTCCTCTTCCTCCTCCTCCTCCTCCTCCTCCTCCTTCTTCTTTTGCCTCTGGCTGGTGAGTTAAAAAAAAATCACTTCAAGTTGATGATTGAACATGTTTTAGGTGAAATAACTTGAAGGGGAACATGGTTCAAGTAGTTCTTAGATGCTTCACGGATCAGAAACTTCAACATGTCATTAGTTGAATCCTTCCTACCGGTCTGCCTACTGATGAAACTCTTTGAAAAGCAGAAAGTCAGGAGTCTTAGATTCTACCAACAGCTAAGATTCTCATCACAATTGCCCAAGGATAAGGAATGAATTGGTGTGAAAGTGGAATTTCATTTTTCTAGAATCTACCGTTATATTAGAAAACTGTCCCTGATTCCTTCAAGCATCCCAATCCCCACTTCCCCCCATGTCCTTCCTTTGATTCATAGGTCCGGTGACACCATAGCCTCCTGGATCAAGCTGGCTTTGTCTTCTGCTGACCCAGGGATCAATTTTCTCCAGGGATCCACAAAATTCCAGTCACTGGAGAAAGTTGGGGAGGTTCTCTTATTGTACACAGGCTCAATTCAGTGGTCCCATTTTATTTCATAAAAGGAATCTGATTTGACTGCTGAAATGCATTTTCGCTTACCTTAGCAGTTTGTCCGAGTTCTTTTCTTCTCTCTCCTCAGCCAGTTTTGGGTTGTTTTCCTAGGTAGAAGCAGTGAGGGGGAAAGGAGCTAGATCGCTGATGAATGGTTTACTTCTAGTTAGCAACTCAAGTTAAACATTTAATGATGGATGCCGGTGTGATCTGAAGTGCCACTTGGGGGTAAATGCCTGGCTTCACTTTTCCATGCTCTCTTTAGCACGACTTGCCCCAGCCTTTGACGGCATGGATAAAGTCTGAGCAGGTTTTCTGGGTAGTCGCCAGTGCTTATTTTTACAGTCTGCAACATAACAGCTTCAAATGTAAACACAAACATAGCCAGCATCAACGAGAGCATCTGCATGGGCCACGGAGCTAAAACAGATTCTCAGAAATGTGCTTGACATTTCCCTTGGCAGCTTCGCAGCCTCCTTTGGAAAGCCTTGGTCACCTCTGCACTGCTGGTGAGCTCTCACTGGGGTAAGACGTTGGCAGGTGCCAGGAAAGGACAATAGGCTTTTAATTAAGGTCTGCAGAGCCAAATCTCAAAAATACACCTCCCAAAGAGTTTCTTTTAAACACTTTCATTTCTCCTTACTGCCCTACAAACAA
Organism: Urocitellus parryii; assembly: GCF_045843805.1. NCBI lineage: Eukaryota > Metazoa > Chordata > Mammalia > Rodentia > Sciuridae > Urocitellus > Urocitellus parryii. The sequence goes on along the minus strand of NC_135531.1, from coordinate 58,670,244 downwards.
ATTCTGTATGCTCCATCAAGGCAACTGTGGTCATTAATCTTCCATAGCACAGGAATTTCTTGTAACATAAAGGTAGTAATGGGATTTTTTTTTCTCTCTGTCTTTTTTTTTTTTCTCTTCTAGCAATAGCTTGAAAGAAAAAATACTGTTCCTTTCTATTCCCAGTTTGGGGCAGTGGTTTTTACTATGGTGATCGCACAACTTATCTTTCCATGCAAATGCACTCCATGCAGAGTTCTCATTATATCTGACACTAGAATTAATGTAAACATATCTTGGTAATGGTCATATTTTGAGTCGCTCACTTGGAGGAAGACTTTCTAATGTGGAGTCTGAGCCCGTTAAGCACTGTTGCTATGGAGACCGTGTGAGAGTTAGATTAATTAAGGCCTGAACAGATGTTGTGAAGTGTGCAGAATGCACTGTTTTCTGTTAGTAATTAAAGAGGGTACGTGTGTACGTGAGAGAGGAGAAAACTAGAGACAATTAGAAACAAAGCAGTCAGACAGACAGACGTGCTTGGCACTGGGCATGTAACATTTCCTCCAGTAGAACTGGGATGATAACTCTGCTGACACCACTCTATTTTCTAATTGCTTGACATGGCCAAGAGGTCCACCCAATCTTCCTTTTTTGGTCTGATTTATAAGAGGCATAGGAATATGCAAAAACATGTTCTTGGATCGGTGGGTTCAAATGACCCATCTGTCTGTGCACTCAAAAATCAAACTGGGCTGTGTAAATGGTTTTTCAACTAGCTGGCAGGGAGGCTAATACATAGACTGTAACTAGGTTAGTTTTCCAACCTGCCAGGAGTATTGTCATCAGTGAATTGGCTGCCAGGAGAGAGACCAGCCACCCAGCACCATGGAGAGATTGTCATAGCGGTGCCTTTAGGACAAGTGAGCAAAATCTTTTCATCAAAGAATACTGATTTCAGTTTTTGTACGACCTCTTTTGATTTTTAGAACACTGTATTTTTATTTTCACCTGAGTAAAATATTAACATTAGGTTGATGTCTGAGTTTAGCAAATTGGGTTCCATTTGAATCCTGCTTAGTAATCCCAATGAGTGGTGTCTCCAGATTACCTCCTCCTGATTGGCAGGAAGTAATCAATGATTTGAAAATGTTTGAAGACTTTTCTTTTGGGTGGGCAGCAATTGAACTTGAACTGGTAGCTTTTGGAGCATCATCATGTTTTCTTTGTCTCCGTGGTAAAAGAAAAGTTGTCTGAAAATGAAGGATCGGAAAGCATCACAGTTATGATTTGTTTTCTGGGGGAATCTCCTGCTGGCCCAGTTCTGCCTGTTGCTGCCCACAGACTGTGAAGAGCAAGTAAGCATGTAATGATGTCATGGGGAATTGGGCAAATCTTGGGCCCGAGAAGTCAAAAAGAGTTGGGGTTGGGGGTAGGGAGAGAGCATGTGCGCCCAGCCACAGCTTGGCACCTACTCATACACATGGGCCTCTAATCAGTCAGCCACCCCCACACATAATTTTTGCCCAGTTTTGCCATGTCACCACATGTCACACTGTTCTAGCCAGATTATGGGGCAGTTTCTTTCTGTTTGTAAACTAAATGGAGACTGAAGAAAGGAGTTCTAATATCCCACCGAAAGTCAGATGCCTTTCAGTTGTGTGCTGATGAAGGCCATAGAGATAGGGAAAGGGGGACAAATCAGATTTATCATTATCTGGGGGAAAAATACACATTTGCCTATTCATTTCTGTGTTGTTCTCTGCAGATGTGACCAGAAGTTCACTCACTCTTAAGCCTGATTGTTGAATCTGTTGTACTTTCTACCATGCCTCATATTTGAGAATTATCTTCATTTAACTCATGGAAGGAAGCACTTACACTACAGAAATAGAAAGGAGCAGGATTTGCCTATGGATTACATTGAAATCTATGCCTCTGATTATGAATAAGAAAGATGGTCTTTTCTCTTAAAATTAATTTATTTTAATTAGGTATATATGACAACACAATGCTTTTTGATTCATTGTACATAATTGCAGCACAACTTTATTTTTCTATGGTTGTACACGATGTAGCGTCACACCATATGTGCAGTCATACATATATCTAGGGTACTGATGCCCATCTTAGCTCACCAAGAAAGATGGTCTGCCTTTTCTTTCTTTCAGACACATAGAAACAAAGGGACAAATGTATTCTGGGTTTGTCTACTGAAAAATAAATTGGGATGGGTGAAAAAAAATGGTTTGATGTCTTTGAAGAGACCCGATTTAGCAAAAGAGCAACAATGGAAACCTTGAAACAAATGCATAAAAGTAGAACCATTATAGGGAGTTAGTTCAAGAGAAAAGTCCACTTTCCCCCTCAATTATTGGATTTTGAGAAAGTATTTTATTTTTGGCAAACATCAACTTGTATTATTTCTCTCTTTCTGTGGTGTGTGTGTGTGTGTGTGTGTGTGTGTGTGTATCAGACACTATTTGTGGTTGCTTCAATATACTTGCTGCCTCAGGAAAAAAAAAAACTTTACTGTTTTCTTCCACTGTGTTCTTCCATATGTTAGTATGAATTCCCCACATAATTGCCATAATGATTCAGGCACATTCCACTATTCCGTTGTTTAAAGTTCATTGTGGCTGCTATTACAAAATACCATAGACCAGGTAACTTATAAAGAAGAGAAATTTATTTCTCACAGTTGTGGAGGCTGGGAAGTCCAAGATTGAGGCACTGGCATCTCTGAAGATTGCTGAAGGTGGGATTCCAGATTTATAGATAACTTCTTACAGATGTGTCCTCACGTGGTAAGAGAGGTAAAGCAGTTCTCTAAGGCTTCTTTTAAAAGGGAATTATCCCAATCATGATGGCTTCACTCTGATGATCTAATCACCTCTTCAAGCCCTACCTTCTTTTTTTTTTTTCTTTTTTTATTGTTGGTCGTTCAAAACATTACATAGTTCTTGATATATCATATTTCACAGTTTGATTCAAGTGGATTATGAATTCCCATTTTTACCCCGTATCAAGCCCTACCTTCTAATACAATCACATTGGTGACTAGGTTTTCAGCATATGAATTTGAGCACAAATACTCATATAGTACCCATAACCCATGAAGACAAGCAGAAAACACTGTACACTGTTTCTCTTATTAAGCCATCCACCAGTGGTCCAGGATTTAGTTCCTCTCTATCTCTGATTTATCCACATGAAGTTATTAAGTCTCTACCACACCCAGGAATCTGCTTAATATGGGAGCATGACAAAAAGTCTATCCTAAGGTATCTGCCATCCAAAAGGACAGTATGGAACCAATCAAGACCTACATCATCAGCCAATGAACAACACAGTTCAAGTGGCATCACAAAGCAGTAGAAGCCAGCAACGGCCCAAGCCTACACACAGTTTTAGGAGTTCAGTGGGGAAAGCTCCAAGAATGGAGGTGTGAGGAGACCTGGTGGGTGCAAGAACTTTGTTTTTGCTTTGTTTTCTGGTCTGGGGTGGAAAATTTTTTAATTTAACATTGCCTTCATAGGGGCAGACCATGCCTCTCAGAGGCCTGTTTAGTTGTCACTGGAAGGGCAGAAAGGTGTGCTCATGATAAGTCGTTTACAACCAGTACTCTTAGAGCAAGAAACAGGCCAGTGAAAGCCTAACAAATTTATTTAATTGAAGTGTTACAGGATATGGCAGTCTTCAGAAATGAAGACCCAGGAAAACCCATCTCTTTTTATGTTTAGGTTCTATGAAGAATGGAAAGTCGTGTAGAAATATGATTTTAAAAGGGGATCAGATCTGCTGGAATGGACTGACAGGTGAATCCAACAAGGCTTGCCTGTGCAGATTCTTGCTGACCCCTCTGGGTGGCATTCCTTTAAGAGAGAAGGGAAATCAAGCTTGCTTGGGGGCTGAGGAGTTCTGATTTCTATGGGCCATATTGGGGAAGAGGAATTCCGGTTTCTGTGACTCTCTTTGGAGGAAAATGTGGCAGGAGACAGGAGGATGGATGCCAGAAAGGCCTTTTTTCAGAGATCCTGATCATCGTTTTCAGAGCTCTAACATCACAATGACATTTAGAGGACAGCAAACACAGGGAAGCTCAAAGGTCTCATAGTGGGTGGGACAGTGCTGCCCAAGAACAGTTGTCAAAACCCCAAAAGCTGAGAAACACTGATCAAATTCCAGCTTTTAGAATATTTAATAGAATGTGAATTCAAAGGTGGGAAAGCATTTAGAAACCCTTTGACATTCTGAAAAGTGGCAATTTATAGATACCAGTAATTTGAAACATCTTGATTTTTAAACCAGTGTTCAGATTTTTTAGACATTATCATAAAAATTCAAAAGAATCCTTAGTGCAAAGCATTCCTAGAATAATAATTTTCTTAACATTTTCAACCCAAAAGTTAGAAGGGACCAATTCAAAGCCAAAGTTAATGAGACTCTGACATTTTTTTTTTTTTTTTTAAAGACACACTCTAACTGTAGCTGACATTTAAATGAAAAAGCCCAGCAGTGTAGCAGGGAGCTGATTGATTTGGAAAGCAAGGATAGGAGATAATGAAGGCTCTACCATCTTGTTCCTGGTGATGGGTAATAAATGATCTATTCTTGGCCAAAAGCAACGGAGATGAGGCAGTTCCTGCATTTGAACTGTATGAATTCACATCACATTGAGATTAAAAGTCATTCAAATTCTGCCTGTCTTCTGCTTACTATAGCATATTTTCATGTTAACCTTGATGGGAAAAGACCCTAGTAGGCGTGTCATGTGTCAGAAACATTAATGGTTGTTTTCTTACATTTCCCAAGTACTTTAGACCCCTAGATTTGTAGACAGTCAAGCAACAATCAATTTTGTAAGTATGTTAGTCCTGCCTTGACCTGCTGAGTGTGGGAGGTTCGAAAACCTCAGGTCAGAAATCTAAGTTGGCCCACCCCCCTTTGGAAATTTATCACCTATTTTGCCAAGAGGCTGACTCTGCATAGCCATGAAGTGCGATGCAATCAGAAGTCTGGGAGTGGGAGGAGGTACTGTCAGAGCAGGCTTCAGGTCCATAAGCTGCCATAAAACTCTCCTGTGTCAGTTTTCCTCATCCATTAAATGGTCCAATAGCAATGCTCATGCTCTCACTGAAGATTAATGTAGTGAGATTTATAATGGACTTTTAACTCAAGGATCAACTCCAAGTCCTTTGAATAAAGCTCCTAGAGGGGAGATATATATAAATATATGGAGGGCTGGGGATGTGGCTCAAGCGGTAGCGCGCTCACCTCGCATGCGTGCGGCCCGGGTTCGATCCTCAGCACCACATACCAACAAAGATGTTGTGTCCGCCGAGAACTAAAAAATAAATATTAAAAATTCTCTCTCTCTCTCTCTCTCTCTCTCTCTCTCTCTCTCTCTCTCTCTCCCTCTCTCTCTCCTCTCTCACTCTCTCTTTAAAAAAAAAAAAATATATGGAAACCTAGTTGGCAAAGGCCTTATAGAAGCCCAATCCAAACAACAGGAAGAACAGATCCTTCCTTTCTTACAGAAAAAGTAGGTTCTCATTCCATTTGTTAAAAGGATATAAAAATGCAAGCGGGTCCTCAGTCACGATAGGCACAAAATTTGGTTGACAAAGAGGTCTGTCCTTTTAATCATGTTCTATTCATTATTCCAAATTAACTTCAGTTCTGACTCTTGTCAAGAAGGCACTGATTCTCAAAATCAGTGTTAGAGCAGGACTCTGTACTCCAAATTATATTCTGGTACTTCCCTTGAGAAGTCAGACAGTTCCTGAGCATGGGGAAGAAAAAAAAAATCATTCCCTTAGAAACTTGGAGTTTCAACAATGGCAGAAAAGGAGTAAAGCCTAGCAGTCCCCTTGGGTCCTGGAAATGTGGTCTATATTACACTAATTGGATATTTTCTAGACAGATCTATGTGGAACGACTCTTAGAGTATTTATCTTAATTTTCTCCTTGGAGAAAAATTTAATTATCATTTTTTAGGTGCTTTTTAAGTTGGTTGCTGTTAAACTGTGTCTTAAAATAAACTCTTTCCTCCTTGATTTTCCCTCTGGGATCCATCAAGAGATTGACTTTCAGGAAGCTTAATGAAAGACAAGGGTCCATCAACATTGCTTAAGAAACTGCAGGAATTGTGCTAATTGCTGAGGCCTGAGTGCTGCTAGCAGCCTGGCTTAGCCCACTGGGCCCAGCCATCCCAGCCTTTGCTCCAACCTGACTGTAAAGGATAGAAAAAGATGGGGGGAGGGGTAATGTGGAGTTCTGACAACTACCAGTGACAAGCTTGTAGATAGACTCATCTGGGCAACATCATGTTACAAATTAGCCTCTAGGAGTGGCTGGCATAATTCCAATGCACAGAGCTTCAATGCAGACTCTGCTTATCTACCATATTTGGGCTTAATGCTCCCAGTGTAGATATTTTGTCTTTAATGCAGTCAGTAGAGTTTGTATTGAAATTCCAAACTTGTCCCCCAGGGGGAGCAGTCTGAAGGTATCAAAGAACTCAGGGAGTGATGGGGTGGATGGAGCTGGAGGGGTGGAGGGTAGAAGCCATTTCAGGTTACTGCATCCTGAATTCATTAAATGGGAGTTCATCAGTTGGGATATGCTAGAGAGATCCTAGCCTCTTTTTAAAAGAAATTTATCCACATTATTTTCTCTTATTTCTAGAAATGGCTTAAATGGGATGTAGTAAAACCAGGGGCTTTAAAAGAATGTAGGTAGCTCAGTGGTTATGAGCTTGTATTAGAATCTGAGGACCAGGATTTGAAGCCTAGCACTACTGCTTATTTCCTATATGACCCTGAGTTATTACCTAACCTTTCTGTTCCTCAATTTTTCATGGCAAGCAGGCATAATAATACCATCTGTTATAATCTAAATGTTTGAGTCCTCTCAGAAGTTTCATGTTGCATATACAAACTTCCACCCTGATAGTATTTGGAGGTATGGCCTTTTCGAGGGTATTAGGCTAAATGAAGTCAAGAGGGTAGGGCCATGGTAGGATTGATGCTGTAAGATTGATGCCATAAGGATTTCCCTCTCTCTCCAGCCTGTACTATGTGTTTTAGTCAGCTTTTTTTTTTTTTTTCACTGCTGTGACTAAAGGATCTGATCAGAACAATTTTAGGAGAGTAAAAGTTTATTTGAGGGCTCACAGTTTCAGAGGTCTTAGTTCATAGGCAGCCAACTTCATTCCTCAGGGCTTGAAGTGAGGCTGAACACCATGGTGGAAGAGTATGGCAGAAGGAACTAGCTGATATGGTGATCAGGAATCAGAAAGGTCTCCACTGTAGGTCTTGACCTCTCTAGGTCTCCAGACACAAATATATACCCCAAAGCCATGCCGCAATTCCTATCTCCTCCAGCCACACCATACCACTTAATAAATCCCTATTATGGGATTAATTCACTGATTGGGCTAAGGCTCTGAACCTTCTTGCATTGTCTCACACGTGAGCTTTTGGGGGATCCCTCTGTCCAAATCATAACACCATATGAGGATACAAGAAGAAGATGGCAGTCTACAAACTGGAAGAAGGCCCTTCCTAGAACCTGAACACTGGCAAGCTGATCTTGGTCTTCTTCTTCCAGAAGTGTGAGAAGATAAACATCAGTTTATGATGCTTTGTTACAGCATCGTGCATTGACTGAGACAAACTTATTGGGTCATTTGGAGGTATATGTAAAGCTCTTTGAGAATTAATAGCAAACACTAGTAACCTTTTATCATCAGATTAATGCTATTATTTGGGGTGTACTTTCAGTTACTTCATAGTGTATGGCATTCATCATCCCTACCATTCCCCTGGTATGACTTTTATCCATAGGGGGTTTTTAATCTGAAAAGTTAGAAATGATTGCAGACTGTTATGGTTTGGATTTAGAAATGTTCCTTGAAAAGCTAATGTTTTAAAAGCATGATCCCCAGTGCAACAAGGTTCAGAGGTGGAGCTTTTAGGCAGTGATTAGGACTATAACCTCATCAGTGGATTAATCCAGTTGATGGATTCATAGTTTGAATGGACTACCACTGAGTGGTAATGGTAGGCAGATGGATGTGGTTGGAGAAAGTAGGTCACTGGGAGAGTGAATTTAGACTATTTCTGTACCTGGCCCCTTTTTCTCCCATCCCTTCCCTTCCCTCACCTTTTCACTACCCTCTCTCCCCTGGCTGCCATCCTCTACCACATCCTTTTGCCATGATGTCCTTCCTCACCTCAGGCAGAGAAATAAAGTTGGCCAACCATGAACCGAATCTCTGAAACCATGATCCCAAAATAAACTTTTCTCTTTCTAAGCTATTCTTGTCAGGTATTTTGGCCACAGAGATGAAAAGCTGACTAACACACAGACCTCTCATTAATTCTCACAATGTCATTAAGAAGTAGGTAAGAGAGCAGGTATAAGCCACTTTCCCACAGTTGGAAAAAAATAAAAGATGCCATTATAGTAGAATCATTGTCAAATATGAGAAAACTCATTAACTGACTGGTTTTCCCCCCAGCATTAAGTTCATGAACTTAGTGAATTCACCTGGGAAGTACTCATGGCTGATTCACCAACACTCAAGGTGTGATAAAGGGAAGAGAGCCTCGAGTTGTCATTATTGAGAGAAGCTTAAGTATAATGGTTTTTGTTGCCTACTCAGGAATTTTTGCTGGAGTCACTACAAAAACCCACAGAGCAAAAGAGAATGGCATATGCCATTGCTCTGGTGAAGATACCTCCCAGGCTAGATGCTAATTTTAGGAGGAATATGACCTCATTATTCCAGTTTATTGCACAAAATCAAGAAGAGCGAGACACTGGTTGTTAGTTTGACACATGACAAAACTCATTTAGTTTCAATCCATTTCCCTGGGCCGAGTTTAGCATATCCCAAACTAGATTTGGAGAGGAAGGCATTATTTTCCAAGGGTAGAAACTTCTGGATGTCTTATATTTGGGTCTCACAGGAATTCCTAATGGTTTTATCTTCCAATTCAAGGGATTCTCTGTTACAATTTTCTTTTCTTTTTTTTTTTTTTTAGATGGATTAGAGGCTGAATCCAGGTGATTTTCTTCCCACAGACTCCATAAAGTCTACTTTGAATCCATAGTTTGCATAATATCAAAAGAAAAAAAAGATACCAAAAACTTGATTGACTCATTAATTGAACTCAATAACATTTCTTAAGCCAGTTATGTCAACAGAGTCTTTATCTTATTCTAGAGGGTCTTAAATTTTCATTGTCCTGGACCAAAATGAAATTGCCCAGTGGCCCATATTCTTTCTTCCCTCTGCACCATATTGTGCAGCATAGGTAACTCACCTACTCAAAATGAGCTGATGAACTCTGCTGATCCAATGAGCCATGTCTGGCAACTTGGAAGTCTGGGAGGATGGAGCCACTAAGATGAAAGAGAGGAATGGGCCTTTGATTTTACCAAAGAAAGTTGGCATGTTTGTGCAGATTTTTCTATGAGATGACATAACATGTTTCCTAGTAGCAACATGCAGTCTGACTGCAGTGCTATTGGTATCACTCAGCTTCCCACTGGGAAAAGTAACAGGCGACCAGGCTTGGCCAAATGCCTCTGGACATTTGGCGCTCAGCTGTACCAAGCTTGAGCTTCATCTGCTTTTTGCACCAAGCTCTGAAATTCATCTTCATATGGAAGGGTATGTTCTTGCTAGGCTTCTGTATGACCCTTCTGCTGAAACCAATTAATATTCTCCTTTGTAAAAGTCATTTGATGTCCCCCAAACCTAAGGAGCCCTGAAAAAAAAAAAAGCATGCTATTTTCTTTCAAATAAAAAGTCTTCTACTGTCAAGAATTTCTTTCTAACCTGAAATTCAAAAAGCACAAGCAAGGAAGAATTGTTGCAAGAGCAAGTCAACCACCTCTCAAATTTATCTGAAGTGAAATAATCAACACCCAACAAAACTAGCCAAGGTCAGGCAGTGGGTAAATGCAGGACTGATTTGCAAGCCTGAGAATCCAGGTGGGGAGATGGGTCAATAAACAAAGTATACGAGGGAGGGTGTATTCACATTCTTCTTCCTATAGGAGTTGGTGTGGCTTCTCCCTGGGAGCTAGAGTTACTGAACAGATCCCAGTCAGAACTGATATCTCAGCATGTGAGGATCACCATCCTTAGAGCACTCCATGTGGGTCATGTACTATACTCTCATTTCCCAGGAAATATTTTGGCCAGTATTGTTATTATTCTCAGCTTACAGATGGGTAGCCTGAGGCTCACAGAAGTTGAACAGTTTGCTCAATGTCATTCAGTAGTGGAGCTAGGATTCACCCAATGTCTGATGGGTTCCAAAGCCAGGGCAGGATTTTAAGCATATGCACTTGAGTTACCAGTGAGTTAACAACTTGTTGTGAACTTTATACTACAGAGTACTGAGTGCGTTATACACATCTAAACATCTAAAGCTATTTGGAGTGTTCATAGTATTTTAGTGTTAAATTCAATTCTAAGGTGATTATTATTCCTACAACCTAGGGATAATAGTAGATAGTACTTATTGAGCATTTACCAGGTGTAAGACACTTTACCAAGAACCTTAAGATGCATAATGTCATCTAATTACCACCAAATATAGAAGTTATTAACTTCTATTTTATAGAAAACAGGTTTGAAAATGCAATGTCCCCCCTCTATGCTCTTTTGATATTAGGACCTATATGGAACCATATGAAACTGCTCATTGAGGTGGGTCAGTATGAATTGAATATAGTTCAACTTCATATTAACTAGTAAAACTGGGACTTGAGTCCAGCTTTGACACCTAAATAATTAGCAAGAATACAGTTTATAGTGCAAAAATAGACTCGATTGTCCTTGATGTCATTGGAAAGCAATGCTTCAGATCAGGGAGGAATAAACTATTGGAAGCCATTCATAATATTTATAGTGTGTGAACTGACACAGGCTTCTAGAATGAACAGTCACAGAAGACGGCTGGAATGCTGTCTGAACTGTGGTTCAGACTCAGCCTTTGGATATCACACCACACGCCTCTTCCACCACCTTCCTGCTGTTTTACACTGGATTCCCGTTTCCCTTCAACTCTGTCCTCCTTCCCTACAGACTGCTGGATTCCTGCCCTTGGATCCACCTCAGACTTGGTGCTTCTTCTGCCTTGACTTGTTCTGACGAGTTTTCTCCTCTGGAAAGGCCCCAGGCACTCCATTGCTCCTGTGACTCACAGGCCTCTCGGTTCCCACTTTTGCTCTCAACCCTCTGGGGCCTCTGGCTGCAGCATCAGGCTCAGCCCTGCCTGGGCAGCTATTTACCCTGGGGCTGACCTTGATGTTTCCTTAGTTCCCAGTTTTCCACACCAGACATTTTTCTGTTCCAGACTCCAAAAGATCTAACTTCCCTCTCCTTTCCTCAACCCATTGTGTGGGTTGGGACAGACAGCCTTTGAAGGTGTTGGTGATAAGTTTGGAGGTGGGAGAGTTAGCTAGCTCTGTTTGGTTCCCACGAGCAGGAAGGAGTTCTTCAGAGAGTGGGCAATTCTGGCAAAGGCCATGAGAATCTGATGGCTGTTTATGGTTTCTGAGAGGATAACTATGATAAAAGGGTGTGCTGGAAGGTGGGAAGGGAGAGAAAACAATAGGGACATGCAGTTTTGTCGGTCCCCTAAGGGAGCAGATCATTTAACAACTAGTTCTTAGAGGAAACCACCCATCAGGAAAGGAAACAAAGTCAGTCATGCCCCTGATGAGCAGGTAGAAGGAGGGGAAAGCTCATGGCTGGTGGGACTGCAAATTGGTGCAGCCAATTTGGAAAGCAGTATGGAGATTCCTTGGAAAACTGGGAATGGAACCACCATTTGACCCAGCTATCCCTCTTCTCAGACTATACCCAAAGGGCCTAAAAACAGCATACTACAGGGACACAGCCACACCAATGTTTATACAGCACAATTCACAATAGCTAGACTGTGGAGCCAACCTAGATGCCCTTCAATGGATGAATGGATAAAAAAAGGGGGGGCATTTATACACAATGGAATGTTATTCAGCACTAAAAAATAACAAGATCATGGCATTTGCAGGGAAATGGATGGCATTAAAGCAGATTATGCTAAGTAAAGTTAAACAATCCCAAAAAAACAAATGCCAAATGTCTTCTCTGATATAAGGGGGGGGTGACTCAAAATGGGGTAGGGAGGAAGAGCATGGGAAGAAAATTACCTCTACATAAGGGAGAGAGGTGGGAGGGAAAGGGAGGGAGAAGGGGAATTGCATGGATGGTTGAAGGAGACCCTCATCGGTATACAAAATACATGTATGAAGATGTGAGGAAAAAATAGCATTACCTTAGATTAGATAGAGAGAAGTGATAGGAGGGGAGGGGCGGGATGAAGGGATAGGAAGGATAGTAGAATGAAACAGACATTATTATTGCTGTGTGTATATATGTGAATGCATGTCCAATGTGATTCTGCAATCTGTACACTCAGAAAAATGAGAAATTATATCCCATCTGATTCAAATGTATGATATGTCAAGGTCATTGTACTGTCATGTGTAACTAATTAAAACAAATTTTATTTTTTTTATTTTTTATTTTTTAATATTTATTTCTTAGTTCTCGGCAGACACACATCTTTGTTGGTATGTGGTGCTGAGGATCGAACCCGGGCCGCACGCATGCCAGGCGAGCGCACTACCGCTTGAGCCACATCCCCAGCCCCTAAAACAAATTTTAAAAAAGAAAAAAAAAAGGAGGGGGAAGCTGACTTCTACATTTATCTTAAAGGAAAAAATGTATTAGGTCTTTTTTTTTTTCTCCCTGAGCAAAAGTGGTTGACCAGGAATGGGACAGATGGCGTGCAGAAGGGGAGACGGGCTGTCTTGGCACCTCTTTCCTTGTGGAGGATTTCTTCATACTGGTCGACCCAAGTATTTTCATCCCCATGAGCCAACTAATTAAAGCGATGGAAATTCTTTTTTTTTTTTTTTTTTTTAGAGAGAGAATTTTTTTAATATTTATTTTTTTAGTTCTTGGCGGACACACATCTTTGTTGGTATGTGGTGCTGAGGATCAAACCCGGGCCGCATGCATGCCAGGCGAGCGCGCTACGGCTGAGCCACATCTCCAGCCCGCGATGGAAATTCTTAATGAAAATCTGGGAATGATGACCCAAAGGAAAGCCAGACTGAAAGATTTCAGTAGAGAAAATGAATTCACTTTATGGGGAAATAAAAAGGATCACAGGAAACCTATTTGGGATGATTGGCAAGAGGCTAATGGGAAACCACAAAGTGGAGTGTGAACTTACCTAGGCGTATTTAATACCTGGACGCTTGAGGACTGGGCCACTGATCTTAAACACATGTAAGACAAATACAATGAAGACGCCCTTTCCCTATCACCCTGTAGGAGGTACAGCTACATAGATGTGTCATAGTCAAATCACTTGGGCATGGCAGTGAAAGGAGGCTTGGGTGACCATGGGGACTAGAAATTTTAATGGAGAGATATGGGGATCCAGAGAGCAGCAAAAATCAGAATCTGAGCCTGGTAATAAGAGTCTCAGAGAGTTGGAGCCCTTATATTTCTACACTGATACCTCTTTGGGACTGTGCTATGTCCTCCAACCAGAACTGAGCCTGACCCCTATGAAGAGGTTGTAGGGTTATATGATTACTTTGGTGATTAAAAAAAAAATATTGATTAGTGACTGGGCATTGCAGTAAGATACCTGGGTTCAAATCCAGTTCTACCATTTCTACCACCAAATGGTCCCTTCCCTTTCCCTAACAATAAAAATGAAAAAGAAATAGCTACTTCACAGGATTAAATAAAAGCATATATGTATGTGAAATAATTCACTTAGGATTTTGTTCATACTGAAGAACTGATAGAGGGTGTAATAATGATGAAGAAGATGATGGTGGGATGATGCTAATTCCCAGTTTGAGAGGCAGGGTTGATAGTGAAAAATGACGCCTTAGTTTCAACTTGAGAAACCCTCTTCATTTCTTCTCTATGTTTAATCATTTTCTGTCCAGGTGTTTTAGAAAACCCTGGTCTTCCTGTGCATGCTGGGCCTCACCATAGACTCATAGATGCCTACCTCTTTTTTCACAATGTGCCAAAGCAACATTCTTTCCCTTGATATCCATCCTACCCTTAAGGCAGACTGCACCCACCACCTGACCTAACCAGAAGCCTCTGAGAGAAGCACTCCACAAAGGGCAAGCCCTTGTTCCACGAGAGTTGGAGGAGAAAGCAGTCTTGCTATCAAAGTGGTAGGAGAAGGACCAATTGCAAACTGGCTCCTTATTACTTTCTCCTGGGGTATCAAGCACCATATATTGCGTACCCTTTAAAGCTGCAGGATTAGTGAACAGAAGAGTCATTTACGGGGGCCTAATTTTGAGACTCTTTACTTGATACTTCTTCACTGGAAAGAAGGATCCATTTACTGGAAATGAGGTGTTCCAGCACTGAGGCTCAGGTGGACACACTGATCAAAATTTGCTTGTAGTAAAGGAGCCCGGTGATTTGGTGTTCTGTTTTCTGTCTTGTACTCTTCAGGTCTGTCTGTGTAGCATGTGAGGGGAAGGGGGTTGGGAGTGCTTTGGAAGCAATTCATACTGGAATCAAATTGACTTAAGGAGTTGTGGGTCAATGAGTATCCTCGAGCATGTTTATTTCATTCTGTGTTCAAGTATGGCAATATTTGTAGTTTGACTCAAATGGATTATAATTAAAAAGGGATGGTCATCTCCCTGAATGTTGATTGTTTTCTTATGTTTTTACAAATTGAACATATACACCTCTCTTGATACAACACAGTCATATGTCTCTATAATTATGAATTAAATCTCCCACAGCATGGAGTTTCCAGATAACTGAAGCATATTTCCTCTAAGAGATAATACATGTCAGTTTTAAACATTGAATTGCAAATCTTTCTTGGATGCATGACATATTTCTCTGATTTCCTAAACAGTGTCCCTTGACACAAGCCAACCTTTTCTTGATGAGACAGACTTGGGTGGTTTTGTTTTTGCTTTTTTCCAAATATCTTTTGTGTCCTTTCTTGCTGTCATTCTTTTGTGGGAAACTCTTGCTACTATTGGAAGGCTGATGTCTATGCTTTCTCCTTAAAGTTGTCAGCTCTACTAGACTTTGGACAAAGAAACCAGATAACCAATCTTAGCGAATTTTTAAGTAAAGCCAGAGTCAGTAGTGTCTGAGAGAAGTTTTCTCAGAAATAAAATATTTATGTTTCAGTACATTGACTTCATGAGCCATATTTTGGCTACACTAGTGACTTTTTGGTTTTTATTTTGGCGTTTTTCCCAAGTGTTCTAGATAGAAGTTGCAAGATATGTGAATGCTAGGTGATTGAGATACTGCTGTGCTCCTGAAAAAAATAATCAGTCCTTTTAAATTAGTCTGCCTGTGTATCCATTGACTCCAGAAATGAACATCGAGAGCCTTCCTACTCAGTCTTGTTCACATTAATCTCTCCCCTGATTCCCTAAGGGTAGAGCTTTGATTTCCAACCACACAGTTAGTAGTTTATTATACATAGTAGACCCCTGGAATTCACCAGAGATATATTCCAAGGCCTTAGCAAATCTCCACCATTGCAAATATTATTACAATATATTAGTGTCCTCCATACAATGCAATAAAGTGTGGTAGAAAAATTTAAGTGCTCTTAATGACTCCATAAATACAGGACTTATAAAATTGGCTGACTTTCTTTTTAGGGCTGTTTCTTACCAAGAAATAAACTTTTATTATTTCTCCAACATTATGCCTGAGACTTGACAGAGGGAAGCAAAACCCAGATATGAGGTGGTTGCCATGGGTCACACTGGGGTCTGGCATTCAACAAAGTGACTCTTCCCACATATCAGGCTTCCACCTTAAATGGTTCAAGTTCATGCTTAGCAAAACTTGTTATGGACCAAAGATCGAAACTCCAGGTGCCTACAGGTCCATGCAAATAAGTGAGATGAAATGTCAATCACATTCATGGATGTACTCTGTGAACACTTCTATCCTCATCGATTTCAAATACAGCTTCCCATACTCCTAGTGTGACAGCAACACAAGGGCCTCACTCGGAAACCATCCGAGTCCTCTTCTCTATTGTTTTTCTCACCTTTAGTGGTTACAACTTCATTTCCAAGTTTCCTTGCTATAGGAGTAGGCCCAGGACAAGAGTCCTGGTTAATGAGACACAACAGAGGTCCCTGGGAAGGGCTACCTTTTTTCCCTTTTCCTTTATTTTATTTTTATTTTTGTAATACTAGGGATTAACCCCAGGGGTGGTCTACCACTGACCTATATCTCCAGCCCTTTTAATATTTTTAAAAAATCGATATGAGATCCTGCTAAGTTGTCCAGATTGGCCTCCAACTAGGGATCTTCCTGCCTCAGCTTCTCCAGTAGCTGTGATTACAGGCATGAGCCACTATGCCTTGCCCTCTTCCTTCTTTCTACTTGCAACATGTGTGAGATGCTTTTCTTTCTTTTTCTCTTTTGTCCTTCTTCTTTTTTCACATTTTTTATTGGTGCATTATAGTTGAACATAATGATGCAATTTGTCATAACATATTCGTACATAAACACAATAAAACAATATAATTTGGCCAATATCACTCCCCTGCACTTACCTGCTCTCTTTCTGCCTCCCATCCTTTGGTCCCTTTCCTTTACTGATCTCCCTTTGATTTTCATGATGCAAGATGCTTTTTAACCATGAACATAAAAACCACACAATAAGATGATAAAATCTGAGGGGGCCTGGGGTTAGAAATCATGGTGGAATGTGATGGATATTATTATCCAAAGTACATGTATGAAGACATGAATTGGTGTGAATATACTTTGTATACAACCAGAGATGTGAAAAATTGAGTTCAATTCAAAAATTGTGTAATAAGAATTGTAATGCATTCTGCTGTCATATATAATTAAAAACATTTTTTAAAGGTGTTAAAACCTGTGTCCCCAAAAGCCTTGCAGAGCTGCTAACACTCTAAGCTAAGCCAGTGTTTTGGACTTTTCTATTACTTGGAGCTGAATATATTACTGACCAGTTCACTGATCAAAATTCTTACCATGGTTTACTTTTCATCATAAAACATTAAGCTGCATTCTTTCACCCAGATACACATTTTCCTGTTAAACACAAAACATAGATTTCTCGTCCACAAGAAATATTTGCTCACTCCCCGCCCCCTTTTTTGAAACATGTAACCTTCTCAGTTTATGTACCTTAGCAATATTTTGAAAAAAAAAAACTCTGTGATTTCAAAAATATAAGAAAGAGATGATAAATACCCTCTGTCTCAATGCTGGAGAGAAAGAAGGAAATGCTAAGTATAAGTCTTATGAAAATATTCAGGATTTGTAGCTCATCCAAACAGATCTTTGAAATGGGACTCTGGATCCAGCATTGCTAAGAAAAGAAGTATATTTGATTTTTTTTTTTGCAAGAGAAGCCAGAAATGTGGATATTGGTTATATGTCACATTTATACAATTTCTTGGCAACTGAAAAATTTTAAACACCCTGTGAACCCCCAATGTGTAGGATTACCTATAGATGTGCTTGGATCACTTGGCTGGTTGCAAGTGTCTTTTATTCTGGTCCTGGGGAGCTCACTGAAATTGCACATAGCAGAACACCAAGAATCTACCCTACTAACTTCCATTGTTATTATTTCACCTATAAATTCTTCCCTCTGTGAGTCAATTTTAGGGACTTTAATAGAAAGGAATTTCTATTTTTTTTTTCAATAGTCCTTAAGATGCCCTCCTGGGGTTGCCTCCCAGCAGACTCACCAAGATTGTTGTGTCTTTTAGGAGATTTTCAAGGGCATGTGATATTCTTGCACTCAACACCAACATGCACGTATAGAATATTAACTGAGGACACAACACTGTGAGCAACACAAAAGAATGCAAGAGAAACAAAAAAGAAATAGAAGAAAATGTAGCAAATCCCTGCCGTCTAGTGGAAGGAACTACATTCACAGTACATATGATCTAGCAACCTGGTAGAAAAGAACCACAGACTATAAATAGGGGAAAACAAGTGTTGCACAAATTGTATACATATATCCTGAGGGAACAAGAAGTGGATGTGTTATTACTCAGTAAGCCTTCATACAGAGCGTGAACCTTGAACGGGTCTTGACTAGAAAGGGGACCTACCAGGTTAGGGATTGCTATGAGTCCAAACACAAAGCCTTTGAGAAATGGGAACCCTCTCTCTTAAAACAATTTGGACCTTGACCATCTTTCCATAGACCACAGCAAAAAAATCATCTCTGCACAAATTGTTTATTTGTATACACATAACGCATTTCATGACAGGTTAGGTGAAAATGGAAAATGTGAATGCTGAGAACATGCCAGATATGTTTGTTAAACATTAAAGTGATTTCTATGATAATGAATGCATGGTTACTGAGCTGTGAAAATTTTGAGTAAGATGAATTACCAAATACCTTCGTACATTTAACAACCCTGGGATGTTATCAGGGCTGGGAAGTTAAATTTATTTAATGCTGCACATCGAACATCCAGCTAAGCACCCAAAGAATGTGGAACGAAAGCTAGGGGAGCCACATATCTTTAGAAAAATCCCCGAACTTGACCAACAACATGTGCTTGCTTGATTCCTCAAGTTTCAGCAGGCTGAGCGCCAAATTTTCTAAATTCATTTCATACCTGTGATAACTTCCAAAACTAATAGTTCTTGCTTTTATTTGGTACACAGTAGTCATGGATGATACTACGACCAGAATAATAATGGGGTGAAAGCCAGAAATGGACAGGGCAGCTGTTGGAAGTCAGAAGTGGAGTCCAGCTGACTTCAGAATCTCTAGCTCAAAGGATACTAGATAGGGAAGTGTAAATGAGGTTCAAGTTTGCGCTCAGCTAGATGCTAAGCACTGTGAGGGGTTTCCCAAAATTTGAGTGGTCTATGTTTGCCCCTAAAAATTCTGCCACATGGGCACCTTATAAAGATTCACTATGAGAAAGACACATCTGGTTTTGGGTACGGACTCCACATTTCTTGCATTAGCTGTCTAACCTTGGAGATGTACTTAACCTCTTTGAACTTCAGTGTCCTTATATTTAGCCTGGAGCTGGTACATCTCAAGCCAGGCAGCTACTGCAGAGTTTATAATGCAGGCCAACAGCTTAGCACATTTGCTCAGTACAAAATCCCCACAGATTAAAGGCTGACTGGTATCTTTGTGGGGTATTGTGTAAAAGACTGAATTCGAGATTGCTCCTACACAATAGCTTTGTTAGTTTCCCATCCCTGTGATAAAATACTTGAGAAAACTGACCTGAAAAGAGGAATGGCTTATTTTGTTTCATAGCTTCAGAGGTTCAGTCCAAGGTCACTTGGCCTGGTTGCTTTGGGTCTGTGGTGACATAGTACATCATGGTGGTGGAAGCACATAGCAAAAGGAGACTGTTCACCTCATTGTGGCAATAGGAAGGAGTGGATGTCCCAATGTCCCCTTCAAGGGCAAGCCCCCAATGACTTAAATCCCTTCCACTAAGCTCTGCCTCCTAAGGGTTCTGCCACCTCCCAGTGGCAACACAGGCTGAAAACAAAGATAGCATATGGCCCCTAAGGGACATTTAAGATCAAAAATTGTAATAATGAATTTACTATGAAGGCAGGTAGTGAGGGAGGGGAAAAACTTGATCCTAGCCAGGTCTGAAAGTAAAACTGACAAAGACAGATTAATGGAAGAAAATACGCAAATTTATTGAATGAAAGTCTTATGTGACACAGAGCATTCAGAAATGAAGAACCAGACCATAGGGGAAACTGTCTTTGTTTTCGATGAAGAGTGGACAGCTAGGTAGAAACATAACTGGGAAAGGGGGTGTGAGTTGATGGTGATTGAGTGAGGGGGAGACCCCATGAGGTCTCTGCCTGGATTCTACCTGGCCTCTGTGTGGTGTTACTTCCTCCTGGATATGGGCAGAACCCTCTGGAAGAAGGTCTGGTTACCTACTATCAGAAAAGTCAGGTCAGAGAATTTTTTTAAAATGGGGGCAGGTTTCAAGTAATATTTTTAGGGTTTTTAGGCTGGTTTAAGGAAAGAGGAGTTTAGTTTCCCTCACCCCCTTTGGAGAAGAAGAATTCTAGTTTCTACAACTTTCCTTTGGGGAGAAAGGAGGGCTGGAGAAGTTCAGAGAGACTTTACTTCTTAGTCCCATTCAATCTCCTTCAGTTCAAAGGACTCAACATAGCAAGGCTCCAGTCCATGGTGTATGGTGTTCTGATCTCCAAATAGATGGAAATCATAACATCTGGCCCTAAGGGTGCCCTTAAATTGTACTTTGAGGGCACATCTGAAGGAGGCTCTCTGGTTAGTACACAGCAGGGTATGGTCTGGTGTGCTTTTGTATTCTTGGAGTCTCTGCTGGGCCTGGTGAAGTGTGTTCACAGGTGGCTTCCCTGGGAATTTAGAGTGAAACTTAAAAGGCAGGACACATCACCAGCATCCCCAAATCCCTGAGTTCTGAAAATCTGGAATTGAACATCTCTGTACAGGTCACACAGTCTAGACAGCTTATTTTATGGAATAAGAAATCTGCTCACCTCTACTCATGCAGGGGTATTCAGAGGCTGTTACCAGTAGGAGCAGTGCCTAGAGAAGGATTGGCTAGTTTTTTTTTTCATCTTTTAGAACAGTTCTTCCCCTATCAAACAGCATTTCCTTGCCACTCCTCAGTCTTTGCAGCTCCAGCTCCACTGAAGGCAGAGCAGAGGAATTAGAGGGTGGGCTTCCTGCAGGAGCTGAGCTGTTCATCCAGCCTGGGACAGTTTTGATATGATTCAGCCTAGATTCAGAGGGATGAGCCAATATGATTTTCTTAGGATGCTGCCCATAATGCCGAGCCAGGAATTTAACAATCAATTAATCAAACAACATGAGCCCTCTATAACAGCATGGGGGAGGGGCAAATGAGCAAGTTTGGCATTTCTCTTGGGATTTAGAAGCACTTGAAACTAGTCATTTTATTTGAGTTTATACCTCTCTAGCTACTCTGTGCTTTCTAGAAAACAATTATGTTAGAAAATTTCATCAATGTTGTGTTGTTGGGTAATTCACTGGCTCTAATTGGTTTTGAGAGTTGGTGATTGCAGAATTTCTGTGGGTAAGTGCACAAATGAAAACACCTCTTCTCAGTGTGATGAGATGTAATTGAATGATCACTCTAATTTTAATAACCAGAACATCCAAGCTCTGGGAGTGTAGCTATTGGTATAGGTTACAAGACAGAACATTACCCAAAGGAAGCACAGGCTGATGACAAATGGTGGTCATCTCATTTGTCTAGAAACAACAATAGGAGTCGTAGATTATATCCGCCAAAAGCCAGGTACCATTGTAAAATTTTTATGAATTAACTCATTCAGTCCACAGCAATCCTATGAGATAGGCGCCGTCATCTTCAGTTTATAAAGGCAGAAGCTGAGGTATAGAGAGATTGAAAAACTTTTCCAACCAGTTCTCTCAATGAGGATGCAATGAAGCCAACCAGGGAAGAATTTCCATCCCCATTTCGCCCCCTAAATGTTCATATGTGGGATTTGTTGGTTTCCTGTCCTCCATCTTTACCATGTGGGTTTTCATCTTTTTCTATGTACATCTCATGCATTAGGTTGAACCATGTGAAATTACTGTTTCACAAGTCAAAAATCATTGACTATTAGTTTCATATAGTTCAACCTAATAGTCCTTGGTCAAGGGGTTATCCTTAATTAATTAAGTTAGACAATCAGCACTCTATTTTCTTGATCATAGCCAACTGCTGAGGAGGAAGGCATGAGACCAAAGTGATACAAGCAGGATGAATCTCAGGACTTTTACCTGGACATCTAAGATGGACACTGTTGTGTATGGATAAAATGTATAGAACTCTGGTAGCTATATCTATAAGGGCTTAAAAATGAAACCTACCTGGGGTTTCCACACCTATCCATAGCCAAGAGATTGCAAAATGTAGAGCCAGAACTGTGAATGAATCATACCTGATCATCCATCTCCCCATATTTTACTTACATGAGCCAGTCTCTTTCTTTATAATTTAAAGCAATTGAGATGAGTCTTTCCTTATTCCCAGTCACACAACAGCCTTTCTTAAGTGAACAGAGATTTCAGTGGACAGGAGTTTCCGTTTTGCAATTGACTGGAGTGACAGAGAAGCCAGAAATGCCCAATGACCCTCTGAGTCTTCAGCCAATTGGCCACCTAATACTGAGACAATTTGCTTTCCCTTTTTACTTGCGAATCCTTTCCACTTCGTCTTTGGTGTCTCTAAAGACACACTTGCCTGTCAAGAAACCTCCCAGAGACAAAGTAGACCTTTGCAGTTGTACCAAGTGAGTGAGTGTTTTAGTCAGCTTTTTGTCACTGTGACCAAAATGTCCAACAAGAACAACCTAGAGGAAGGAAAGTTTATTTGGGGCTCATCATTTCATAGGTCTCAGTCCATAAGTTGGCTGACTCCATTGCTCTAGGTCTATGGTGAGGCAGCACATTGTGGCAGAAGGGCCCAGCAGAAGAAAGCTGCTCATGGCAGAGTCAGCAAGAAGAGAGAATGAGGAGGAGAGGGGGCCCTAGGGAGGATGTACCCCTGCCCCCAATGACCCACCCCCTCCAGCCTTGCCCCATGGCCTACAGTTACTACTCAGTCAGTCCATTCAAACTAGGATGATCTGATGAAGTTACAGCTCTCAATAGCTAATCATTCTACCTCTGAATGTTTTTGCATTAACAGGAGCTTTTGGGGTCACCTCATAGCTAAACCATAGCAGTGAGATAGAGGAAGCAAGGCAAAAGAGCTGGAAATTTATGTAGGATAGTAAACAGTGAAGTTTTATGTCTAAAGAGGGCTATTCAGGAAAAGCAAGAGGTAGGAAGTTAAAGGGAGTGTCCTGGATTTTGTTATAAACTGACCATGAAATTTATATTTTTATTTCTATGTGGTATTTCTCTATTTGGAATTGGCAACCACTCATATTTTCCTCTACTTTATGAGATGTACTGAGAAATGAGGAACGATATCAGTGGTCTGTTGTCCCATAAATGATAGACATTTTTGGTTGCCTAACTAATATCCATCCTATTCTCCCTATTCCTTCCTACAAGAATTCTAATTGGCATCCCCAAATAAGAATGCTTCACAATGCAGAATATACCCTGAGCATGGATTTCAAGGGGGTTCAAGAAAGCCAAAGCTAATTTTTAAGATAGAAATATTTGTCCCCATTGCTTAAGGGCATTGCTTTGGTGGTAACTGATGGATGATTGCTCTGTCTAGGAATAGATTGTATATTTAGTGGTAATATGAGTAATGTTCTTTGATCAGACATGATTTAATTATAGGCTCAAGGATTTAAGAATATGAAGGAAAGTCTTTCAATGTTATTCCACTGAAAGGGTGTTAGAAACCACATGCTATTCAAAATGGGACTGGTTCCCAGAGAGAGATTTTTTTTCTGGTCATGGGTGGGTATAGGAAATTAGGGGGGAAAATCTCCTGGAATGTATTGACCTAATTCATTTAGAACCAGAGACTGACAGGCTGAGGGGTTAAGCTGGGAAACAAATAGGCTGAGCGTCCTGGAATGCTGGGTTCCTTTCCCACTTTGCAGTGGGACCCCAACAGAACCCAGGATGTGTTTCTGTCTTGTGAGATAGGTGACACCAATGTTTAAGCTCACATTACTAAGCTCACTGGCTTTCCTGTCTGTTTATCCATTAGAAATTCCCTTCTTGGATGTCAGTGATGGTGAAGACATTGTCACCATTTGTAGATATGTATGTGAATGAAGCAAGAACCAAGCAGGTCCAAGGTGGTCTGGGGAGCAGATGACAAACACTGGCCACGTACCTGTTATCCACATCAATTGGTATTAGGGAATGCTGTATCCCTTGAGTTGTGTGTAGAAGCATGAGAAACTGGTCCTTTGGATGAAGTGGGACACCTGGATGTGAGCAGGGTGGAGAGTACTAATTGTTAGCGTCCTCCTAGGGCGATGCAGACCTCCTTCCCCAACATGCACTTGGATGATTTCATGGGAAGTCACATAGAAATAAACTTGCAGGGAAGATATTGAAGGTAAAAAGAAGTTCACCTTGCTGCCTGACAGAATATGAGAACCGGACCTGAGGAGCCCTCCCGGTTGGTCTTGGAGACTGTGAGAAGTGGTTATAAGTCTCATAAACTTGGGAAGCATTGTGTAACTTTCATTATCTCTTGAAATTTCTCCAAAATTAAAAAAAAAAATTGTCATCGTTAACTCTGTTTTTATGTCCCGGAAGACTAGGAAAATGAGAAAATAGGATAAAAATTGTAGTTTTATTGTGTGAACGTCAGACCCATTAGGTCATTCGTGGGGGTTGCTTACCACTCGGGCTTCATGACCAGGTGACATGATGAGGGTCCTGGAGAGCACTTGATTGTGTGAGACTATGTGTCAATGGAGTCCAGCCAAAAAACTCACATGCCTAGCACATGTTATTTGTATGTCAGGGACATACAAGTTGTCTGTGATGTAAATAGTTTTAAGAGGGGATGGAGGGGGGACTTCAGTGTTTGCCCATGTGGTGAGCTAAACTTCCTAACCGCAGCCACTTGGCCCAGCCTCCTGAGCGGCTCTTCAGTAAGCAGCCCCTGTGAAAGACTGAAATCGCCAATAGCTAGAGGTGGCTGGGAAACTATCACTGTACCAATGACAACGACATCTAGCTTCCTTAATTTTCACTCTAGTCCTGATAGAGTGCAAGAGAAATAAGCACTTTTTCTTATTCAGTCTTCAAAATTACCTTCCGGGGTAGATACCATTATTTCTACTTTCCAGATAGTTGAAGTAACTTTCCTGCGTCACAACTGATAAGAGGCAGAGCCAGAAAGCAAACATGGGTCAGTGTGACCCTACAGCCAGAGTCTGCAACTGTCCCAGCAAGAAGCTCTCAGAATGTCCAGAACTTTTTTGAAGGTGTTCAGACGTAAATACTGTTTGAGTGCCACCCTGGCATTTGCCCCATGGGACAGTACAGAAATGGGTCAGGTAAGAAGGGGTTTCCTCAAAGTCACACACAAGGCAAGGAGGCCTCACAGCTGAATTTCAACAAAGCCCCATGCCTGGCCTGAAAAAAAAAAAAAAAATGAGCTTTACTCTCTCCAAAACAGGGTGGAGTGTCTGAGCCATTTCCAGTTCAGTCTTTGCACATCCCTGCAGGAACTGTTTTCCCAGCCCGTGATCAATCACCCAGCTAAACAAAGTGGTTTATAGAAGACTCCCAGTGTTGCCAATAAGATAAGAAATTGCTCTCAAATTTCACCCTTGAAAGTTCTTCCTCCCTTTTTTTCACTCTAGGATTGATTCATCTTGAGTTTCAAAATAGGGAGAGATGGGGGTCACCAGGAAATTTACAGGGCTACTTCCGAGAGCAATTTCCAGTGTTTAGCCATAAATATTTTCAAGGCGGATAAAAGCAGTTACTCTGTCTCTAACTGCCCTACACACAGGGGCTCTGGAAGCAGAGACGTGGGGCCAGCCAGGGAGTATGGTCTGACTTACCTAACCTACAGCTGCAGTCTTTCCTGTTGGTCCCAGGGAGGCAGGGGAGGGAAAGAGGGAGGAAGGGAGGGAGGGAGGGCAGGAGGCACTGCTGCTGTGCTGTGGAAAGTGCAGAGCCCCCACCCCACCCCCAATTTGTTCCTAATCTCCCTAGACGTGTATGTTCTTTCATTGCCAGGTCAGGATCCCTGACAATAGTTTCCATTTTTTCACCATCACCCAAGCAGTGAGCAACAAAGGGAAGATAGAGCCCATGAAATGTTTTTATTGAAACCATGATCTCCAGAGAGAGATTGAGGAAGCAATTTAAACAACCTTATTACAAAATAAAAATGTATCCTCCTCCATGACAGGAAATGTGAGAAAGAGAGACAAGCCCATAAAAAAAAAAAAAAGCAAGGACACGTGTGCACACATGCACACATACACACACAAAGTAAGAACCACAAAACAAAAAAACAAAAACAAAAAGAAAAGAAAAGGAAAAAAATGTTTGCAAAAGGACTGGAACAAAGAAGAGATGTTAAATCATTATGAACACAAGAAGCAAACATAGCATCAGACTCAGAAGGATCTTAAAAAGCATTCTAAGCATAATACTGTCTTTTGGGGTCTATTATGTATTATGTTACAAATGTTCTAATTAAGAAGATTCATCTAGCTGTGGATAATAGGTGAGAGGGAATCCCTCATCTTTAACATGACAGCTTATAAGAGCATCCCCCACTGTACCATTGGCAGTATGAGGAGGGTATTTGGCGGTGCTTCCAGAAATATTTCAGGTGCTTCATATTTTGTTTACATAACACATGTTATGGCATATCATCGTTTAATGGCATCTAAATAAATCTGCTCATTAATGAAGCTGATTAGAAAACAGACATGGCATAATACAGCTACACTTCCCGATTGATTTTCCACCAGTCCCCACTTTCCACCCGCAGTTTAGCTGAACATTCTTCTGGAATTGAAGTGAACAGGAAGTGCTGAGCTCTGTTTTTTAGGGACCCCCCCACCACCACCACCACGACCAATTCTGCTTGGCTTTGACCTTGGTCATTGCTGGCTAATCTAGGAATTTCAGAATGCAGGATTTAGTGATTTCCCCGCCCCCCACCCCCACCGGATACCTACCTCTTGTGTTTCCACGTACACTTCCTATGGATTCTGCTGCAGAGCAGGTAATAAGTACTTGGATATGGAGGCACACCAAAACAAGACTTCCATTGGAGGGGCTTATTCATTTTCTAATACACAGTTCTCCCTTTGGGATTGGTGTTCTTCCTCAGCTCTAGGAGTAGTGCTTTCCTGACTGTGAGGAATGAAGGTCAAGGGCAGATGGGGGAGACAGGCCTCTCTCTCTTCCCCTCTGTTTGCCCATCTGCTAGAAATTGTGCCTGTTAGTTTCAAATGATGTGGCCAACCAGCAGTGGTCATGGGGCCAGAGGATTATATAACTTGTTCCCCTGTAGTGTTAGTTAGGGATTGGCAGGGAGGTAGGAAGAGCAGAAGGGTGGATGGATTGGGGCTGAAAACGGAGTGGGTGTGTGGGATGAGTGGTATATAACTGGGGGATTCCTTTGTGAAAGGAGATGAGCAAGATGGACCTAGGATGGCATGTAGGGAAAGTGACAGGTCTTGTCTATATAAGGTTTGATCTCATCTCGGACTCCTAACCTCTGGGTGTCCCAACTGAGCTCCCCTGTGTAGATATGCAGCTCTCCAATGACACCCACACTATCTAATACAGAATTTATGTCTTATGTGAATTCTCCAAATATCAAAGCATAGAATAGAATAGATGTAGATTCTGAGCAAAGGTTGACTATCTAAATGGCCCAATTTCTCTCCTAAGCAGCTTTTAAGATGAATAAGGCCATGAAAATCAAGGTAGCAAGCAGTATTATTCCTCCAAGGCATGTTTGAGTCAGAAAGAGCCTGAATTTTAAAAATAAAAACTGCTGCCTTGCTTAATATATTCACACTTCTAACAAGCCACCAAGCTGCTATTGTATTCTCCCTAGCCAATGGACATATATCTTGTTGAGACACATGCATCCAAAGTCAGGATATTGTCTAGGAAACCTGAGCCCCCAGCCTGCGCAGGAGCCGCCATCACTACATAATTCCTTCCAGAAGAATAGAAACCCAGGCTCCAAGCTGCAGCACAGAGTCCCCAAAGGACACATTGCCATTTATTTTTGGTGTGATTATTTTCCATTACACACTGTGCAAGGGGCATTTTTGAATGCTATCTTACTTGCTTTTCATGTCCCTTCATTTACTGTGCCCCGAGAGACAGTCAAAGTCTCCGGGCCACACTCTGCAATAAAAACTCAGCAAGTTTGAAGGATACAGCATGAAGCTTCCCAGATGGCCAGGAAGTTCTGCTGACGGTACTAAAATTCAGGAGCTTCATCTAGCATCCCAGGCAGGTGTGTTTATTCAGCAAAGAGGAAGCCGGAAATATCTCCTTTGAGGATGGCTTCTCTTCTTCCTGTGGGACAAAGACTTGGAGTTTTTTCCTTCTTGACTATGTTGATCCCTGACGTTGCCACTTCTGGATTACAGACCAGATTCTGGGGCTTTGTTTGGATTCTGGGGGTGACTTCTCTGGGGACCCTTTATACTGCTTTAGGGATGTGTCTGTCTTCAGAGTTAGAAGGCCCTGTATGAACTATGATTTTGAGATCTTTTCACTCAAGAGTTTTTTTTCAGACTGTCCCTGAGTTCAGGGTGACAGAACAGTCCTATGTTGGTTTGTGATCTGGAAGTGCAGGGAACCCTCTAATGTATTCATAGCAAAGTAATGTTTTTCCAACAAAACATAAGTCCAGTTCCATATGAAGTGGCCCATAGGTTACTCCATGAAACCTTTCATGTTTTTAAGAACTCTCCTCTATTTCTGAACTTTGAGTTAGGATTGCTTTTTGTATTTTAGAAAATCCCTCAGGTGTCTTAAAATCAGTAATTCTCAAGGTACACTCATACATTGTTGGTGGGACTGCAAATTGGTGTAAACACTGTACAAAGCAGTATAAAGATTCCTCAAAACACTAGGAATGGGCTGGGGTTGTGGCTCAGTGGTAGAGCACTTGCCTAGCATGTGTGAGGCACTGGGTTCAATCCCCAGCACCACATAAAAAATACTAAGTAAAGGTATTGTGTCTACCTTCAACTAAAAAAAATGTTTGTTTTTTTTTTTAAAAAAAAACACTAGTAATGGAACTACCATTTGACCCAGCTATCCCACTCCTTAGTACATATCTAAAATATTTTAAATCAGCACAGTGACACAGCCACATCAATGCTTGTAGTAGCACAATTAACAATAGCATAAGCTATGGAGCCAACCTTGAGGCCTATCAACAGATGAATGGATAAATAAAATGTGGTGTATATATATACGATGAAATACTATTCAGCCATAAAGAAGAATGAATTTATGGCATTTGCCAGTAAATGGATGGATCTGGAGACTATCATGCTAAGTGAAATAAGCAAATTCCAGAAGGTCAAAGGTTGAATGTTTTCTCTGATATGTGGAAGCCAATCCAAAAATAAGGGGGAAGCAGTTAAAAAAAAAGAATAGAAGAAAGATCAGTGGAGTAACAAAGGGGAATGAAGGGAAGAGTAGAAGGGTGGAAGGATGGTATAGGGAAAGACAGTGGAATTAATGTGACCTAACTTTCCTAGGCATGTATATTAATATGCCACAGTGAATCTCACCATTGTGTATATCCACAAGAAATTAATTTTTAAAAAATGCTTTAAGACTTAAGGAGATGGAATAGTTGCATCAACCAAAGGCAGTATACGAATTTTGGACTGATCCAACTATAAAAGGACACTTTTGAGAAATTAGAGGAAATATGATATGTGTATTAGATTACATTATGAAATTACTACAATTCTGGATTTATGATAATGACTATTGAAAAAAGACTTTTTTTTTCATTACAATTGTTAATACACATATATACCACAATTTTTCAAATCTCTGTATATAACGTATGTTGATATCTAATTCAAATCTTCATACATGTACTTTGTATAATGATGACCATCATATTATACCATCCTTGCTAATCCCTTCCCTCTCCTTTTCCCACCCCTCTTCCCGATGAAAAAAGACTGTTTTAAAGATTTAAAAAGCTGATTAAAATATAGCTAACGTTGTTAAATTCTGGTGTGAGTATATGGAAGTTCATTGTATCATGATAACATTCTTCTGTATGTTTTAGGTTTGCCATTATAAAAGCCTAAAAGTAAACAATTAAAAAAAATCAGTGGTTCTCAAAACTTTCGAGCATCAGAGTCTCCTGTATTTGATTAAAAAGACTTTCTGGAATTCCCCTCTTCCTCTGGGTTTCAGATTAAATAGTTCTTAGGTAAGGCTTAAGAATTTGCAGCTATAATTATTCCTAGGTATACTGGGTTGCATAGTATCCCCTCTGTCTTCATATTTTCAGAGTGCTATAACAAAATATCATAGACTGGTGACTTATAAACAGCAGAAATTTTTTTTCATCATTCTTTTTTTTTTTAAAGAGAGAGTGAGAGAGGAGAGAGAGAGAGAGAGAATTTTTAATATTTATTTTTTAGTTCTCGGCGGACACAACATCTTTGTTGGTATGTGGTGCTGAGGATCAAACCCGGGCCGCACGCATGCCAGGCGAGCGCGCTACCGCTTGAGCCACATCCCCAGCCCATTTTTCATCATTCTTGAGGTTGAGTAATTCAAGATCAAGGGGCAAGCAGATTCAGTGTCTGGTAGGGGCCAAATTCCTTGTAGACAGCTAGCTTTTTACTACAACTTCACTGGCAGAAGGGACAAGGGATCACTCTAAGGTCCCTTTTGTAAGGGCAGGGAGCCCTCATGACCTAATCAATTCCCAAAGGCCCTACTTCCTAGAACCATCACCTTGGGGGTTAGAATATCAATATTTAAAAACTTGGGAATTTGAAAATTTGGGAAAAACATAGACATTTAGACAACAGCACAATCAAAATTGACATCCTTCCTTGAACCTCAAAATGAGAACTAATTTGAAAACAGGATTGTTATAGATGTGGTTAGGTAAGATGAAGTCTTAACGACATCTATTAACACGGCGAAGGGCAGGTCCTTAATGCAGTTTGATGGTTTACTTATGAGAGTAGGAGAAGAGACCCAAAAACAGACATAGGAGAAAATACCCTGTGACAACAGAGGTGGTGGTTGCAGTCATGTATTCATAAACTAAGGAAAGCCAATGATTTCTGTCAACACCACAAAAAAAGGGTAAGTCATGGAACAGATCCTTTCCTGGTGCCTTCAGGGGAACACATCTTTGCTGGCCCCTTGACGTTGGACTTTTAGCCTCTCGTGTGGTGAGAAAACAAGTTTCTGTTGTTTAAAGTCACCAGTTTCTCACGGTTTGTTACCGTAGCCCTAGAAAGCTAACACATTGGAGATGTTGTTGATAGCCCTGGGACCACCCTTTGAAAACCACCGATCAAAACTAATCAGCTCATCTCCTTCTTCAACTCCTATTTCTCCCCTATAAAGTCCATGATAAATTTTCTTTCCTGGAATAATTCCTACTTGTATCTGCCAGCACCTGCTTAATTCCCTAAGAAGAATTTTCACCAGCTCCTGGTTCTTGAATACTTTGCTGTTTTTTTGTTCCTGATCTCTTACCCCTGTATAATTCCTGGGGGCTCGCTTCTGCTCTATTGTGGTAAAAGAGGATCTCTGATCTCCCTGAAGCTGGTCAAGAATTGCTACTTCATGTGGTTGGGTTTCCCTAAACTCTAGCAAGGGCTGAAGACGCAGGGAGCAGGAAGCCATTGCAAGAGCCACTGGGAGACTGGAGAGACAGGGTGGGAGCGAGGGGATTTTGACTTCAGGAAGACAAGCATTAAGAGGGATTTATCTGCCTTCAAATATATGAAGTGTTACTGTGCGTGCGATGCAGGCAGCCTGCGTCCCAACCCTTCCAAGAATGGGCTAAAAGGAAGGCAGGCTTAGAAAGGAGAACTTTGAGTGGACAGAAAGAATTTCCTGAGATGGAAGGTTTTAAGTCACTGGGATGTCAAGGGAGAAGTTTAAGTAAGAGCAAACACCTCTTCATTGAGTTTGATTTAGATGAGGCCCTTGCTGGAGCCAGGCAAACGAATGAGATAGGCTTTGGGGGTGCCCTTTGCTCTTTGGGTCTACAAACTTGCAAAATAAAAAAATATGTCCTTTGGGAGAAAAATCAACTCAAAGGGAAGAAACCCCTCTCTGTTGATGTCGTTATGGTCCTACCGGGAATCTTCCTAACTTTCTTCTTTCATATCTTTTAACTGAATACCTGGAAGACGCCCTTTTGTGTTAAGGAGTTAGATTAGTTAGAAGGTTTGTTTTTTTAATCCCTCTGGTATTATCTAGTCTTGTCAAGTCCAATTTTACCCACCTGCAGCAAGATAAAAGCAGTACATATTTGTTTTCTATTGCTACATGGCAAATTAGCAAAAACTTAGCAGCTTCAAACAATACACATGTATTATCTCACCATTTGCGTGGGTCAGGAGCCTAGGCATGACTTAACTGGATCATGCCCCCGGGGTCTCACAAGGCTGCCATCAGGGTGTTGGTGGACTGTGTGCCTTTTTGGAGTTTGGGATCCCCTTCCAAGTTTACATGAGTCAGCAGACTTCAGTTCCTTTTAGCTGTAGGGCTGAGGTCTCCACTCTGTTGCTGGCTGTCATCTGGGGGCTGCTCTAAGCATCTGGGATCCTCACTAGTTCTCAGGACCTCTCACAACATGGCAGCTCACTTCTTCAAGATCAGCAGGAGAATCTCTGACTTTGTAATATAATCATGGGAAAGGTTGTCCATCCCCTTCGCCATACTCTCTATTGGCTGGAAGTTAGTCACAGGTTCCAACTGCAGCAAAGAGGAGGAGACTACATAGGGGTGTGTGTCACAGGGCCATATCAGAATGCTTCCCTATTTTGGTGGGTGGGAAGGGGCTGGTCTGCTCCTTTCCCCCAAGGCCTGGCTGCAGTGGGCTGGGATCTAAAGACTTATACTCTATTTGGGACTTACCTAATTATATAAATATAGAAATAGAATTCCAAAGGGAATGCAGGAAGTATGAATAATCCTGGTTTTATGTACCAGTAGTACCCTAAAATCTCAATTGTCAGAATGTAAGTTCTTTAATGTGGGACACAATGTTAAAATCGGTGATTTTCTACCCTTTTATTCTAGGCTGTAGAAGGTCAATCTTGGAGTCAGACTGTTGGGGTTCAAGACTTGACTCATGTACTTTGTAGTCCTGGGTAGGCCATTTAGCCTTTCAGTGCCCAGTCTTACTCTTTTGTAAATGGGGGCAATACTAGCACTGACCTTAGGAAGCAGTGGTGAGGATGAGAGGACATGTGTTAGCAGGTAGGACGATGCTTGGCACATGGTAAACACCATGAGTGCCTTAGCCATATGGTATTGGGCTAGGTCCCCAAGCATCCTCAGATGCCATGCACATGCAGAACACTCACGTGGGCATTCTTAGCATTGCTTCCTTGTAGCTATGGCTTTGCTCTGCTCTCTTTCACTCAGGGAAACATTTCAGAATACAAAGAAAAGTGACATTCCTATAAAGGTCAGTTTGAATGAGGACTGATTTTCAAGCATTAAATCATCTATCATTTTTATTTCTCAAAACTACTAATAATGACAATGACAGATGAAATTTAGTCAGCATTTACTCTATGTCAATAAGTCCACCAGGTGCTATGACAGTATCACCTCGTGACCTCACAACACTCCCACAGGTAGGTATTGTTCTCCTCTCTCCATAGAGAAGGAGCCTGAGGCTTCCTTACTTGCTTAACCCAGCTGGTTAGTGGCAAAGCCTGAGAAGAAAAGGAGGAGAAGCACCTGGATTCCAGAATTATTCTATTCTGAGCTATTTCCCCATTTTTATTGCTGGTAGCTCACCTCCTAATTCATATATTGTAAAAATAATGAACAAAAATACTAATACCAGTGGCAAAAAATGATTGAGAAACTGTGAGATCTTTTTATTTATTTATTTTATTAGAGCTTTATAGTTATACATAGTAGTTGGGTTCATCCCAACAAACTCATACATTTTAGTTCATGATCTCCCCACTTTCCCCTCTCCCTTTTCCTTCCCATATTTCCTTACCTCCCCCAATCTCTTTCCTGTACTCTACTAGACTTCCTCTCACTTATCCATTTATCTATATTTGATTGGTTCTTTCTACTTATGCATAAAATGAAGTTCCTGTAGTATAGTTATATATATACTTAACATGATTTTTAAAGAATTCATTTTGCATTGCCTCCCATTACCCATCCCTCTACTTTGTCCCTTGATCTCCCCATTACTAACCTTCCCTTTAACTTTATGTTATCCTATCCTCCCCCCCCCCTTTTATTTTACTCTAGCTTTCACATGTGAGAGAAAACTTTTTTGAGTTTCTGAGTTCAGCTAATTTCACTTATCATGATGTTCTCTATTTCCATCCATTTACTGGCAAATGCCATGATTCTATTCTTTTGTTATGGCTGAGTAGAACTCCATAATGTGTGTGTGTGTGTGTGTGTGTGTGTGTGTGTACCATAATTTCTTAACTTATTCATCTATGATGGGCACCTGGGTTGATAAACTGTGAGTTCTTGTTTGCTGAACTAGGTGGGTAGTGTAAAGGCAGCCAGGGGGAAGTCAACTCAGAAGACTCTTGCACTGGGTGAGCAACTGCTGTGGACCAAGCACCAGGCAGGGTTCCCTACTCACTGTTGTCTCATTTCATCCTTAAAAATGACTGTGTGAGGGCTCTTAGTACTTTCTTTTTGCAGATGAAGATACTAAGGCTGGAAAGTTGCTAATGAGAAGATGAATGCGTTCAAACTTAGTTTTTCAGGCCCCAAATTCTTGCACTGTTTCCAGAACACAGTTTTGTCTGAATGGTGAGAAAAAGGAGGCAGGAAAAGGACCAAAGTGGCCCAAAGGATCTCAGGATAGGAGAGAGTGGAACATCCTGGACAGGGCAGCAACCCTGACTAGCCCAACTGCACTGTGATGGACTTGACAGTAAGTACGGTTTGCTGGGCACGGGGCAAACCACTCCAACACCTTCTGCATCAGCTTCTCCATTTTCTCAGATGAAATTTGCCTTGTTCACAGAATAAAGCGAGATATTTTTGACAGCACGGGGTAGACGATAGAACACTTTACGCTTTTCATTGAAACAGATAATAACTGTGGAGGTAGGGAGGAGAGAGGAAACCATGATGAGCTGCAGGTGGAGAGGAGAGACCTCAGGAAAAGCAGCAAGCACTATCTAGGAGATATTATGACTTTGTGAATAAGAAAACAGCCCAATCCCAGAATGCTTTGCCATTTGCATGCTAGATAAGCATACTATCCTTCCAGCCCCTTACCCTTTTGTAGTTTGCTTCTAGAATTCATTCAATAAGTGAGTAAATGGAAGACATCCTGATAAATAGTATTTTAAACTCTTGATGGAGAAAAAGGGACGTATCCTGGAGGTGACGTTGAATTGACGACCCTTCTGCTGCTACCTTCTCCCTCTCATTCGTGTCTGGTGCTGTTGGTAGTCCCTGCGGCTGCTGTGCACTTACTATTAAAATAAGAATGAAACCTGAAAAAAGCATGGTCACTCTAGTGTAAACAGCACTGAGAGACCTTTTCCTGACTTGAGCCTTACCAGTGGAATCTAAGACACAGGAGACTAAGGTGTGGGAGGACCAGGCAGAAAGGGCATGTCTCAGATGTTTGCCCAGGCACTCTAGGGCTGGGAACGGGAACCAGGCAGCTCTAAGTTTCAGGAATGATTGGATGATGACCTTAGAGGAGAGGCCCTGTGCTGCCTCTCAGATCTGATAGAGGTTAACCATAGTATCAGGCAGGGTAGTGGAGACAGAGGCCGGGCATCCTTTCCTATATGCAAGTCAGCAGCCTTTTGGAGGACTTGATAGTGTGCTTGAGGGTGAAGGGCACCTCAAAAATATCAGCTCTTACTATTCCTAACCCTAGCATTCAGGGGAAACTGACAAATCAGACAAGCAAAATTTCAAATAGTGAAAAGTCGGCATCCAGATTTGTGTCTTCTCAGGATATAGGATTTTCTTCATGTCCCCTCATGTCTGTCCAAATAGTTATTAAAGTACATAGCAATAAAAGTGTGTCCAGGGCTGGGGTTGTAGCTCAGTGGTAGAGCATTTGCTTAACACATGTGAGACACTGGGTTCAATCTTCAGCACCACATAAAAATAAGTAAATAAAATAAAGGTATTGTGTCCGTTTATGACTAAAACAAAACAAAACAAAACAAAAATGTGTGTCCAGAAAAGCCATTTTTAAGGTGCTCTCATTTCCCATTTCCTGACAGTGGAAGGGCTTTGAAGAACTTGGGGGAGAATTCTGGGACTAGACCAAGAATCACGTCTGCCCAGAGCTGAGGAGTATTATTTTCTGATTCCTGCAGACTCCCACATGTTCTAAATACAAACACAAAGTTCAAAAGCTGTTGTAGACTGAACCTTTTAGCATATCCTGAAAGAGAATAGTTGATTTCATCTGTTTGAGAAAAGTATTTCAGCATAAAGGGGCCTAAAATGGAATGGATGGTCCTTTACAAAAAGCCAGATTTTACAGGGGTCAGAAGGAAAAGACAGGTAGGCCAGCTGATAGCCTGAGATAAGACTGAGGGAGTCCCAGCAGGCAGCCTGAGCTCAGAGTCTTGTACCTCATGCTAGGAGCTGATCAGATAGGGAGAAAAGTGAAAATGACGACTGCTGGTTTTCAACTGAATACAACGAACAAAGTTGGTCAATTTTTTTTTTCTTCCTCTCCTTGGGATTATAGTGAAGAGCATCAATTGTCCCTGCCTTAGTTCCCCTCAACCCCCATTTGAGCAGGACAGGATTGCCTAGGAAATGTGCCATCAAAGTTGCAATGACTTACTAGGGACTTATGGTGGACCCATGTCCCTCTCTGGTCAAAATTTCCAGTAGCCCATGTGCCCCTCTCCTTCAGGTATTCACATTCCCAGTGGTTCAACCTCGGTTTGCCTAAACTCTGCACTCATCAAACAAACAGTTTTCTAACATGGAAAAATTGGCCAAAGACTGTATATTTTAGCAGGCTATTCTCTCAAAGGCCAGCACAGTACCATTTGGCTTCAAAAATAGTTCAAGGAAAAAATAAGTCACCCAGGAGTAGGGTTGCTGGGTTATTAATGTTTCTTCCACTGCTACCCAATTATTCTCTTTCTTTCTTTATTTTTTCCCCCTGTGGTTGAAATTTTAAAGCATTAATATTCCTTAAGAAACTTTCTATTTAGAAAAAAATGTCAAAAAGATGGAGAGAGGATAGAATGCAAAGCAGCCACAGGAAGGACTGGAAGGCCCCACATGGGGCAGCACCCTTAGCCACGAGGACCCAGCCAGGTCTGCAAAAGATCCTGCTCAGGGAGGACAGCAGTGCCCAGAGGCCCCCCAACAGATCAGCTCTTGCTGTCCAGCCTCCCCCACCAACAGCCAATGAGGAAGTCCTTCTGAGTTCTGTCTCTGCTTCTTTTATCCCGACTCCTAACCTGTCCAACCCCATCAGAAAGATGAAGAAAGAGAAAAGGAAAAAGAACAAGTTTATCTGTTAAAATGTGTTCAGCTATGAGTAACTGAAGCTCACCTCATAGTGATTTAAACAAACAGGTTCTTCTTTCTCATAGCACAAATTCGGAAAGACGTATCTCTTGAGTTGGGTCAGTGGCTTAGTTATGATCGAATCTTTGTGATTCTCTTGGCTTTTCCAACATGCCTGATACCTCATGGCCACAAGGTGGCTGCTGCAGTTCTAAATATAAACTCTGTGTTCAAGGCACACAGAAATGGGAAGGGGATAGGAAGGTACCAGTCCCCTATAGTCAGCATAGCAGAGACTTTCCATATATCAGCAGATTTATGTCTCACAGGCCAACGCTGAATCCATGGCTTTCTCTGGCTCCAAGAGAGGATGGGAAAATAAGTGTTTAGATTCTCAGTCTTTGTAGCAGGAAGTGACAAGAGAGAAGAAAGTAGATATTGAATTCAATCAGTCAATAATATTGACCACAAATGTGGAATCTTGTTTAAAATGAGAGATTCCCAGGCCCCATACATCCCTAATATACAGTTAGCAGATCTGGGTGCAGCCCAGAAAATCTGGATCTTTGTAAAGCTTCTGGTTTGATTCTGATAATCATCCAGATTAGAGAACTACCTATGTGCATAGGAATCTCTGCTTTTCTAAGAAAAGTGAGGGTTAATTGTGTAGTCAGTGAATAGCTGAGCATCACCTTCTTCTGAAACATCTATCTACCCCTCTATCTTTCCTGCAATGAAGGAGACTAAAAGGAAACAAGTCACTGGTGTGCACATACTCTTCTGTAAGCTGAGAGCATCTGGGGCCTGAGAAACCACTGTTATCTTTTTACAGAAGGACATGGGATAATAAAAACTATTTTTTTTTTTTTTTTTTTGTCCATGGATAGATCAGAAGCCTTGGGCCGAAGACTTCTATTCTGTAAAACTTCTATTCTGTAAAATTCAGTGTTCATATTTCCAATAAATGTGAGAGGTAGATAGTATTATTCCTAGTTTTTAGACAAGGAAGTAGGCTTGATGAGGATCAGTGGGTCACAGAGTTGGTGCTCAAGACTGTTCATCTGATCTTCCTGTCACTAGGCTACTAATGTAGTATACATCCCAAAAAAGGGCAGGGGGAAGAACATAGTAATCAGAGTAATCAGTAGGAAGATCTCATTCTGAAACTCTCTGATGGGATGTGCGGAATCAGAGGGTGAGCGAGGTCTCAGGATGCATTGAGTTAGACTGTAAGTTTTATCTTTAGGCAAAAGGAATTAGCCCTTCTGTCTTCAAGGCTGCACCTGTGTTTCAAGTCCAGGTACCTCACTTGGTTATTGGAAGCTTTAGGCTGTACCCAGCTGCACCCATTTCCCCTCCCTATCTCTCTGGAACAGATAGTTAAACTCTGAGCTGATTCCTTCCAGAGCATACTTTTCCATCCTTGTCTCTGCTGGTGAGAGGAACTTTGTTCCCAGTGTCCTGAGATCCAAGCCCACCTCAAAACTTCTCAGCTCAGGGAGTTGCTTACTGAGGACTGTCGTTCAAATTTTCATATGGTATCTAGGGAGGATTCTGTTGGTTCAGAAAGCCATTTCCTCACGGATATTGTTTCCCACATAATGAACAGTCATTTACCAGGCAGGTATACACCTGCTTCATTTCCCTCTTGGTGGGTGAAGCCACCACCACTTGTTGATTGCTCACCAGGCAGGCATTGAGCAAAACCGGACATGTTCAGTCTCTTTTAACCCTGCAGTGGCTCACTGAAGAAGATGTCATCATAGTTCCCATTTTGTAGATCAATGCATTGAGATTCAGGGTGTGAAATGACTTGAATTTCCCATAAGGAGCCAATGGCTGAGGAAAGATTCAAACCTTGGTCTGCCTGCTTTCTTGGTCTGTCCACTTTCTCCGGACTTCGTGCCTTGAAGCACAAATCACAGATCAAGTGAAGGAAAATGTCTGAAGAGTTGTATGTAGATCACTGCCATTCTCAATGAGAAGAGCTCTGGGATTGTATCTGAGTCCAATTTGTGTTGTAGTTTCACCTTATTTGATTGTGAAACTATAGATATCAATTGTTTTCCAAAATACTTATTGCTTGGGTTTGGGGTAACATTGAGAGAAAATTACCTGAAACCAGTTAGCACAAGACTGTCCTTATCCTGAAGGTTTTGGTTCACAGGTTTTCCTTTAAATAGGAGTGGCCATGACAGCCCCTCCCCATTCCAACAATTGTTAACTTGGTCCCTACTGAGAGCTGAGATTCTACACCCTGTTGCCTGAGGCCTTATGTCCGGTCCCCTTTAGAACTTCTGATGGAATGGAGCTAGGGTCTGAACGTCAGACCTTTTAAATTCCTTCCAGATTTCTCCACATTGTTCTAAGGTGTGGCCAAGCTTGGGGGCTATTAATGTCAATTGATAGAGAAAGGAGAAGAGTTGGGGGAGAGGCCTATAAACTAAAATATGAAGAAGCACTGCAGAAAGATCAGCTCATCTGTCTGCCAGGAACTGTTCTCATTTTAGGACTTAAAATCCTGAGCAAACTACAGTGGTCACTCATCCTAATACACTGCCAGGCTTTAGGTTAAGAAGGCTCTCAAATAACTATTTGCTTTCACAGGAAATGGATCTGTTTGCAAAACTTCTCTTTAGGTAACACTTTAAAACCTTGTGGGTTTTACATGGAAATAATCTCATTCCATTTGAATTCTAGCAAAACAAATGTATATCTCTGCTCTTACAACATGCATTTCCTAAGCTTTGCAGTTTGGTCCAGGGCTTGACTATTATCCACAAAGAGGCAAGCATCAATCCAGCTCTGTGGATATATTCCATGGCACTGTTATTTCAGAAAAGTCTTAGCCAATAATACTGCTTTTTCCTGTTGGCCAAATAATTCCCAACATCTGAAGATAGTCTGGTCTCTTTGAAGTACCCTGTGATTCTGATTCCAATCACTTTACAAGCGATGGGAGATAAATCTGAATTTACTCAAATTAATGTGTAACTTTCGGAAGGACCCCACCCACTGCAAGCATCCTGACTAGATTTCGTGGAATCCTATTTGATGCTGGCTTCCCATGGACTAAGGAATCCAGCCTTGGAGAGGGAAAGACAGTCATTCCTACTCACTGAGAATGTTTGGCAGAGTTTAGAGTAAACTCCAAGGAGACTGGCCTCTGACATGTCTCAGCTACTGAATCAATCAAGTTGCAGTGGCAGAGATATATTCAAAGCATCAAGTAGACCACTGTTACATTTCCCCACTGTCAATTTCTACATTTCATCTCTCTGGCAAAATGGGTTTCTGGTGGGCCCTACCTGCCCAGCCCCGAGCTGGTGTCCTGAAGGCACATATTGGCAGGAGACCTGCAGTTTGGGACCAGAATGGCCAACTTGGTCATCAACAAGTTGCCCTGTGAAAAAGTCCACACTTGGAAATACATGAAAAGGACTCCAAGGTGCTGTTAGTGAGGTATGATAGGTTGTTGCTCAGGGTTCCCTCTGGGCAGGGGCCAGCACAGACACGGCCAGTGTTCATATTTCCAATAAATGTGAGAGGTAGATAGTATTATTCCTAGTTTTTAAGATGAGGAAGCAGGCTTGATGAGGATCAGTGGATCACAGAGTTGGTGCTCAAGACAGTTCATCTGATCTTCCTCTCACTAGGCTACTGATGTAGTACACATCCCAAAAAGGCAGGGGGAAGAACATAAAACACTGAAGTATAAAAAGAGAAAATTGTATAATACGTCACAACACATTCTACTGTCATGTATAACTAAGAAGAACAAATTTAAAAAATTTTAAATAAAACAAGGGCTGGGGTTGTGGCTCAGTAGAGTGCCTGCCTGCCTCGCACATGTGAGGCACTGGGTTTGATCCTCAGCACCACATAAAAATAAATAAAGATATTAAAAATAATAATAAAAAAATAAAACAAGCCTCTGCTTACTCCTAACCAAAAAGAAAATTTAGATAGAAAAATTAATGTAAAGTGTCAAGGACGTAGTAAGACAATTTAATGTTTGGACTTGGAACCACACTGCCTACTTCTAGATCTTGGTTCACTTGTCTATACAATGGTTTCAACAAGTTAATCAAGGTAGAAACAAATTAAGATCAGTAAGCAGATTTTGAGCAGTAGCAGTATTGCTCTTATTATTGTTTGGGTCTTCATTATTATTATGGCTTTTAAAATCAGAAATAATACATTTATTTAGGCCCTAATAAACTTTTAAGTGATATATCATGGTGGTATTAGAATGAACCTCAGAATCAGAGAGATTTGGGTTGAATTTTCACTTTGGCATTATTGTTTTGGGGAAGAACCTGATCTTATTAACACAGTTGATTTGTCTGTTAAAGGGGAACAATGACATACTTTGAGAGCTATGGAGACAATGAAGATGAAGCAGTTACCAACATCTGGGGTCATTGTTGGTTCCCAACATATGGTAGCTGTCATAGTCATCATCATCACCATCATCGTTGCTGTTATTATCTACTAATTGTCCCCAATGCCAATCTAGTAATGAGGACATGGATTTGAGAAAAAGGAAAAACGTTTTATTGCTTTGCTAGCAAAGGAGAAGCACAGGGGACTCCTGTCCCAGGGGCTGTGATTCTGGCCATCAGCAGAAACAGGGAGCTTTTAAAGAGGTGATTCAAAGGCTACATTCCACATGTTCTCCGTAGTCCTAATTCACTTGTCAATTTGGGAGAGTCATTTCTGAGATCTTCTGTACCATCCTCAAAGTCTGGATTACTTCATTCCTATGGTGGGTGTATATTCAAGGACAGATTAATCTGCCTAAAATGGGAAAGAAAGGCAATCCTGTTTCCCCTGAGATTAGGGAGGAGCAGGAAGAGAGGAAAAGAAAGAAACATGTTCATTTTAAAAATCAGTTGCAGTGGCAGAGCAGCAAGGGATATATTCAAAGCATAAAGTCGACACTGTTACATTTCCCCATTGTCAATGTCTACATTCCATTTCTTTTCAAGATGGGTACCAATATCTCCAAGCTGCTTCCTGCTGAAAGAGAGGGAAGTTGGGAGAAGTGACCTGAGTCCTTGTTTTCTATGTGTGTGTGTGTAATTATTTTGGCCTTTTGTGTCTTTGTTGAGGACATCCCTTGAGCTTCTTGGGCAATAATAATACTAAGATTAACAGAGTCCTAGGGTGGGTGGGTGGGGAAGCCATCCAGAGCAGGGTATACCTCATTTCCTTTCAAATCATGGCCTACTGTTTTCTGAAAAATATATATTTTTTAAAACAGAAAAAATCCTGAGCCCACTTTGCTAATCTTCATTCAAGAAATGTGGAAGCCAAGGTTTATATTCAGTGCTCATGATTGTGCTTGAATAATTTGCAGCTAGAGAACATTTTGCAATAGGGATTTTTTAATTGACCCCCACCCCACTACTGAATCCAGGTTGATTTTCTATTCGGTGGTACCACCTTGCATTATGAAGAAACACATGGAACGTAGACTTCCTAAGTCAAATCTAGTTGTTCCACTGTCTCTGTTTCAGAAATCCCTTCCTCGGTCTCCCTCCTGACATTTGAATGCCTCTAGTACTAGGGCATTCACTACCTCAAGATGAAGCCTGTGTCACTTTCCACCAGCCTCATGTGTTACAAATTCCTTCTTTGGATAATCCACAATCTGTTTTCCTCTAACAACATCTATCCCAGCCCTGCCTTCTTGGCCAGGG
This sequence comes from Urocitellus parryii, assembly GCF_045843805.1. Taxonomy (NCBI): domain Eukaryota; kingdom Metazoa; phylum Chordata; class Mammalia; order Rodentia; family Sciuridae; genus Urocitellus; species Urocitellus parryii. The sequence continues at coordinate 58,627,259 of NC_135531.1, read as the reverse complement.
CACCACCCCGCCCTCACCCACAGAGGGAGATAGCACCTGCACCCATCATTTAAGTATTTGGCAATTTATTCCTTTTCAAATTTCTTGGGGAAAATGTTCCAACTGTGGAAGACAAGTTTTACTATTATACTGGGAACAATGTGCTTATTGTGTGGACCGTTTTTTGGATCCAAACAAGCTGCATTGCTTAACAGTTTTGTGCAAACATGTTTGAATGGGCTTAAGTATGAGATTTGGTCATTTCAGCACAAGGCCAGACTGGCCACATTTCAGGCCTGCAATTGAATTACCAATTCATAATCACCTTTATCACTTGGCGAATTTTTTTTTGTTTGTTTGTTTGTTTCCTGCACGTGAAATCTTTTACTTATTCTGATGCCAGCAGGTCCTGATCATCTTTAACTATTCCCATTTTCGGTATGGAATTTTTATTTCCAGTCCAATGTCTTTGTCTAAAACCTAGAAATAGAGCAGGTTCTCTCTGCAGAAAACCACAAGGCCACAGCTTCACAGAGAATTTGCTCCAGTGTGTGTGTGTGTGTGTGTGTGTGTGTGTGTGTGTGTTTTAAAGGGCTATCCCACATCCCTACTAATAATAAGGTTGTCTCAGAGTCACTTCCCTTCTGTGATTGAGTTCAAAGTGCTTTATGGGCCAAGCCTAATTAGAGCATTTTTATTATTTTGTTAAGTCTGACTGATGTGCTATGTTATTATCCCCACTTTGTATTGAGGGAAATACAGGGAAGCCCCGAGCATGGGAAAGAAGCAGGAGCTGGGAGTCTGATGCACACTCTCCTTCAGGCTCTTCCTCACCTCAGGAATGCTGCTCCTGCCCTGCCCAATTTCACCCAGTCTCCAAAGTCTACTTCATGGGCCTAACTTTATGGATATTTCTCTTCCCAGCTACTTGAGCATGCCATATAGCTCTTGATTTGATTCAAACCTTTGTTTTCTGGGTAGGTGTTTTGTGGCATTTTGACTCATTCTAGTTGTTTATGCTTTTACCCTTCCAATGTGCAATAGCAGTTTCTTAAACCAAGAGCATATAATCTATTATTTCTTGTTTAGCCCAAACAGCTCTTATATAAGGGTCGGGGAGAGGGTTACATAGTGCTTATCCAAAAAACAATTTTAAGTTTCACCTTATCACTTAGATATGGGATATGACATGCACAAATAACCAAATATTTATGCCATGGTTGTGGGTTTGGAAAGGAAGAGACTCAACCAATCAGCACAGTGCTTGAGGCTCTACCATGTGCAGGACACTATGCTATGTTGGAAGGAGGATGCAAAGAAAGGCAGAATGCTGCCTCTACCTTCAGGAATTTCCAGTCCCTTGTCTTGTGCTGTTTGTGCTGCTGTAACAAAATTCCATATTGGGTGACTTAGGAACAACAGAAATGTACTGTTCATAATTCTGGAGGCAGGAAGTCTAAGATCAAGACATCAAGAGTTTCAGGTTCCTCACTAAAGGTATCATTGTGCTGTGTCCTCACATGAAGGTAGAAGCAAATAAGCTCCCTTGACCTCTTTTATGAGGACATTAATCTCATTCATGAAGATGGCGTAGATCACCACTTAAGATCCCCATAGCTTAATACTATTGCAATGTGGATTAGGATTCAACAAATAAATTTGGAGTTGGGGGTCACAAATATTCAAACTGTAGTACTCATTAAAGAGTTAAGGGTTATTTTTAAGTTAAGGTTATATTTATATAATGGTGGATGATATAGGATTTATAACAGGGAGATGTGTCTTTGAATCTCTGATCATCCACTTATATGTAGCCTTGAGCAAGTTTATTTAAATATTTGAAATTATGGTTTCACTTTTGTAAAATTAAAATAATAATAGTGTAGAGATGATAAATGAGAGAATGCCTACAAAAGTGTTTTGCATAATGGCTCTTACAGAATTGAGAATCAAACAGGGATGGGATGTAACTCAGTGGTAGAACTCTTGCCTAGCATGCAAAAGGCCCTCGGCTCAGTCTCCAGAAAACTACCCCACCCACACACAAAGAATCAGTAAATAGTAATTATTTTAATATTATTACCAGGTAGTTGGTAATTCCAGGTAGCATAAAAAGTAGGGGGCATACATAGCAAAAGCATATGTGGAAGTTCAAAAGATTGGCCAGTAAAACACATAATGAGGAATGCACCTGCAACTAATCTTGGAAGATAGAGGACATAGGGTTTTGAGGAATAGAAAGGACAGAGGAGGTCCAGGGAAACGTAAGAACCAAGCTCAGGGGTGGGGATGAGAGTGGGCTGGAATGGAGAAATAATAGCAGATAATAATAAGAAAATGAAAACATGCTACTATGAATAATAGCAGTGAATTCTTTCCTTTAATAACATGATAAAGAATTAGCATGGCCATTTTAAAGAGCAGGAAGCTGAAGTTCCAAGACAAGCTGCTAAGTTAATTGTAAACATATACTCAGACCTTAGTTAGTGTTAGTGGGGATGGGCCCCTGAAATGCTATCAACAGAAAGTAAGACAGAGTCTTTCTGGAGAGCCCTTTGTTAGCATTTATTAAAATTTTACATGACATGTCAGGTCCTGATGATCCTGGAGAAACGTGTGTAATCAAGGAGATACCAACAAAGATACTTACCGAATATTCCAAAGACTTGAATGAAACTCACCTGTCCAGGTAAAGTAGAGAACTTATGATTTCTAAGTACTAGTGTGTCCACACTGATCTGTATTATTCAGCACTTCAACATAATGATTGATATGGAACAAGCTCTAAAAGAAGCATTTGGTGAAAAAGAAAAGCCACAGATCATAAAATCATTATAATACTATTAACTTTTAAAATCCTACCCATTTATAGCTCTATTTCACATGCATATTAACACACAACAAAAAGGCCTGGAAGGAGACAAGTCAAACCTCTTAATAGTGGTTGCGTCTGGGGAAGGAAGGGGAATCTGAGGGAGGATATATGTTGCAGGAGAATTATACTTTAGTTTACATACTTTTTGTATTGTTTATGAGGAAAATATGTTCAGTTACTTCTCAAATTCAGCAATTAAAATTAATATATATATACATATATATGTACACACACACATATATATGCTATATCAATATTGTAAAGTATGGTCATGAAATATGTTATAAGATGTACTTTTTGCATTGGAAAAAATATTCCTCATCAAGTGAAAAAAAAAACAGTACGTTTCAAAGCAATAAGATACGTATATGGTGCTTAATAAAAATGAGTGCTTTATATAAACACATATGAGTAAAAATGACAGACCAAATGCAGTTATCACTGTGTGTAAGGTAGGTGCAAGGTGTCTTAAAATTTTCTTTCATTGTATTTGTAGCATTCAGCTTTTGCTATAATGATGCTGTATGACAAATGACCCTAACACTCAGTGTCTGAAAAAAATCATATTTTTCTCATAGACATGTGTCTACAGGTCAGTCTAGGTAAAGCTCAGATCAGCAAGGATTGGCTTTAATCTGTAGGCTAGGTCCAGGTCTAATCTATGTATCTCGTCTTTCTTGGACTTTGGGCTAACTAGGGCATGTTCTTGGGATAATAGAAGTACAAGAGGTTAGTGGAAATTCATGTTCTCTCTTCAGGCTTTGGTTTGGAGTTGGCCCACTATCTACTCTGCCCCCACATAGACAAACCTAAATCAATGGAGGAGAGAAATGGGCTTAGTTTCTAGTGGAAAGATCTGCAGTCACATGTCAAAGGGCATGAATACAGGGAGTGGCAGAGTTTGAGAATTACAATGCAATCTAGAAAACTTGACCTATTTTGTCCCAGTGTCCCAGATATCATATTTGCCCAGTGTTCTATTTTTAGGACTGCTTATATGTGTAAAAGGTACTGTATGTCCCACTGTTCTATTTATGACAGTCTATTTTCTTAATGATAATACATAAGGTCTACATTTCCAACCTATTTTAACACACTTATGTCAATTTCATTGAACTATTTACAGAACTGAAACTTTAGGATTCACTGGATAAGTGTGTGTCCTAATCTGTTCTTTAATGAGTACAAACTTTTTATACATTAAAAATATTATTATTTAAAGTATGATTCTTCAAAAAGATGGGTGATAAACCAAGATTTGGGAGAGGTGGTACTTTCCTTAATGCTTGCCTGGCTCTGCTCCAGAACCTTCTGGCTTTTGGGATTATTGCTACTCTCACCCGTAATTTCATCAGTCCTTAAGAGACACCTGAAAATGATACCTGATTTTGGCAACCACACAGGCCTTTTCTTCTCTTAGCAAAATTCTCTCTGGATTGTGATAGTTCACAAAACTCTGGGAAAATAACTTGGAATGCTAAATGATTTTCTGAGGAATATAAAATTAAGAGCAAGAATGCTGGCCAGTCACTGCATTCTAAGGAGGAGACACACCAGAAGCCCTTTTTGTACTGTTTCACAATTCTCAATTGGAATGATGATGTGCCCATCAGGCCTCCTGGCTCAGATGGCAAGCAACAATGGCCACAAATATGCCACCATCTCAAACAATACAGCAACAGCTTGATTGATTACCTCAGCTTCTTCTTCTGGCTTTACCTTAGTTTATTGCACCAAAGCACCAAATCATAGCAATGAGAGATGACTTTAATGCTGCCCCACTTTGCCATCACTGTGTACCCTGTCCACCAAAAAGGCTATCACTTTCAGAAAAAGTGCTTGGGACAGAAACCATTCTTTTTTCTACCCTTATTACCTTCTGCCCACCCGACCCCAAGCTAAACTTTTGTCTCAAACACAGATTTTGTTTTCCTGAGAAGAGCCAGTGGACCTCTCCATATATACAGTAAACCTCCTACCTGTCTGTTTTAAGGCTCTTAAATAACAATGGTGGTGGTGGTGGTAGTGGTGGTTGGTGGTGGTAGTGGTGGTTGGTGGTGGTTGTGGTGGTGGTTGGTGGTATGTGTGTTTATGTAAGGAAAGGTTTCATAATGCAAATAGTTATGGACTTTTAAAATTTTCCTCTAGTCTTTGGCCAAATAATCCCTTAACTGCTTTAGCCTTTCTTCATAAATCACTCCATGCCTCTTCCTTTTCCACTCTATTTTTTATGTGGTGCTGAGGACGGAACCCAGTGCCTTACCTGTGCTAAGCAAGCTCTCTACCCCTGAGCCCCAGCCCCAGCCCCGCCATTTCCATTCTGATCTATCAACCTCTTTCTTATTTCTCAGATGTCCAGTGTGGAGATCAGAACTGTCTAGAGCCATCCCCAGATTTTGCTTGGCGTCTTGCTTAATTTTATCTAAAGTAGAGATGGATGTGAAAGCTTTTACGGGTGAAAGATTTCCTTTTACTCCTTTAGACGTTCAAATATCCATTTCACTCCAAATAGACAACATTTCTGTTCAGAGCAATCAGGCAACAGACAAAATATCCTCCAGCTTCTGTGTGGGCTCCTGTGTGAGTGGCTCTGCATCAGTGGTGGAGGGAGGGAGCATGTGGCGAAGTATATTTTGAGCATCTCTGCCCTGTGGTCTGTCCCCTGTTGATGGAATCATGCACTCGTGTAGTTTCACATCGCATTAATTGCATGTCTCTGCATGCATAAAATATGTATGAGAGCCAGGCACAGTGGTGCACTCCTGTAATCCCAGTGACTCAGAAGGCTGAGAAAGGAGGATTGCAAGTTTGAGGCCAGACTCAGCAAATTAGTGAGATTCTGTTTCAAAATTTAAAAAATGGGATACTGGGATTGTAGCTCAATGGTAAAGTACCCAGGATTCAATCCCTACTACCATAAAAAATATATATGCACATATATATATTTGTGTGTGTGTGTGTGTGTGTGATTACCACTTTTGAAGGAAATGCTTGGAATAGAAAACACCCTTTCCTCCACCCCTACCTCTTTTCTACCTTTTTTCTATCTAAGTGCTCGTTCAAAAACTGGAGTTCAGGTCCTTTCCAGTATGCTCTATGGCTACTCTCTCCTCTGCAGGGACATAAGCTGTGCCCTGCTGTGTTTCTCTGAGACAAGGGCAAGATGCTCAAGCTTGGTAGCTCCATTTGTGGTCATACTCAGTTCTGAGTAAGTATCCCTTGCAGAGCTGCTCAAGATGGTCACACAGAGTGGGAGTGCGGCCACTATAACAACCTCATAGCCAGCTTGATGAAGAGCCATTGGCTGACAATATGCTGACAATGAGGGCATGGGCCTTACCTGATCCAATGCTTCTTAATGAAAAGAAGGAAGGAAAAATGCTTTCAGGAATCTTAAAGAATTGAGGGATAGGCCAGTATTTTAGTAAGCACATTTTGAACTCTGAAAGGGATCACCTACAGGAAGTTTTTTGATTCTTTGTTTTTGGATACATCATTTGGGGAAGTTCCAATTCCTTTCCCTTCATAACTGAAGCCTATAAACCAACCCTGGGAAGCGATTTCACGACTCCTATTTCAGTTAAAGCTAAGGGAAAGTTCCATAATAGGGAAAATGGAAAACTTGTTCTGATTATTTGGAGAGGAAGCATCTAAAAACAATAATGACAACTAATTCTTGATTTGCTAAGATGGACCACCTATCTTGGCAGGGATTATGGAATAGAATACCAGGTAGGCAGGAGAAGGAGGCAAATCAGGTGTTATTGGAGATGGCATAGTTAAAATGTTGGCAAAATGAATCCTTCTGAGGGACAAGAAACACACAAGGTTGAAAGCATCTCCAAAGGGTTAAGGATTCAGGATCAACAGAAGGGAAACTCTTGTGGTCCTTCCCAGCATTCCAGATGAGGAGATGTCCTGAGGGAGCAATAGATATTGATTTCTGAGGACCATCTATGGTCCTTCTCCAATTTACACCACCTGTTTGAGGCTGGTTTCAGACAAGAAATAATTTGTGCGAGTGATAGTACAGCACTTCTGAAAGTGTTCTGAGGACTACAGGTCCCACAAAACACCATCCAACCTAAGGCACTTCCAATCCCCAGGTAGACTCGTGGGTGGTGAGTTGGCGTAGAAAGAATATAGTGCATGTCCTGTTCCAAAACTGTCTCCTTCTACCTTTCTTGCCTGGAAAACTTTTTTTTTTTTTTTTTAAATTCATGTTCCATGAAATATTCTATGGCCCGCAATGACCAAGTGGGAAAAAATCTAGGATTGGGAATTAATTTAATCAGGATTTTAGTTTTAGTTCTGATTGTTTAACTTTGGGCATTTTTAAAACTTCTTTGAGCCTCAGCTTTCTCATCTGCCCTAAAAGAAAGTTGAGAATCTTGTGCTTCTTATATAAGCACTTTCTCATGTTCATCTTCTTTCCTCCAAAAATGTATTCTGAGAACTCTTTTTAGGGAGTCAACCTAATGATTTGCCCAAGATAAACAAATAATATCCCACTACTATTTTTGTGACTCACCAAAGTATTGATAGAACCAAGTGGTTTTGTACTCAACCATTGCACACTAGCCAAACTTTCCTGAGAGAACAGTTTATACTGTAGAATGTTCTCTTGACAGATTACTCTCAGAAAACATGAATCACACCTTGAACTTCAAGTCCATTGCAAAACTCATCATATTTTCCACCGTGGCCGGGAACATGCTCTAAGTGGAGGAAGACACAGTCATTTTCCCTGGGGTAATTTGTCAGAATGATAAAGAAACTCTTGCAGAGAAGCTAGGATCCCATACAATAGATACCTGGTAGAAGCTCTGCTATGTGTTCACTATCCTGCAGGGAAAAGCCATCACAAGCATGGGTGGTCCAGGCTAAGTCACAGCTGAACTGAAGACAGAATTTCTTGAATTTCTCATTCATCCAACAACTCGAATTTAGCACCAGTTGTCCCAGGGTTTTAACAGCTACCATTATCATCATGTCCTGAAAGGATTCCTTTTAAAACATTCTTGCCAGGAATGGGTATTATATTATAAAACTGCTAATTTTGGAAGTAAAAAAATATATATATTACCTCACTGTGGTTTTAATTTAAATTTCTGATACTTGACATTTTATAATTTTTTTGGCTTCCTGTATTTTCTGTCTCATGAATTTTCCATTTATATATTAGGATCTCAGTACATTTTGAAGGAATAAATAAATACCAGGAGAACACTTAGTAACCCATGACCACAGGAATGATGAAGAAAACTATGAGGAAGATGATCATCCAATGTAGATGAGAAACACTGAGTACACAGGCCAGGCTTCTCCCTCCCTGGCCATTCTGCTGGCTGTGACATCTCCTTCCTCCTGCCATGTGTCCTTCCACCTATGTGAGACCCTCATGTGACCTCTCCAAGTGGTTCTTCTTCTAGTCTGTGTTCTTGTAGGAAACACACACACACACACACACACACACACACACACACACTGTTTCTGGAGAGATAGAATACACTTATTACCCAATGACTATTTAGGTATTGAGCTATGTAGTTTTTACTTATGGATCTTCTCTTCCTTGTGTTTCTGCATGAATTTGGAATCGTCATGTGAGAGGAGCAATGAACATTGCCCATCCATTTGACAGAGCTGACACTCATGCTTGAATGTTGCTCTAAGGAAACCCAAAGTCTCATAAAACTTTGAAGCCAGTTCTTTGGCATCAATGTATTTTTTCCCACATTTTTAAATGTCCCGTTGGATGCACACTCCAGGGAAGCATCACAAGGCTTACACAGCAGCAAGTTCTTGTGGTTCTGTGGCTGAAAAGATCTGGGTGGACAACCAACTTCCTATTGGTGAAGTTCTCACCTAGTTGGACCCTTTCCCACCTGCCAAATTTCTTCCTCCTGCATAAAAAATGATTTGGGGCCCCAGTGAGCTCCCTGGCTGGCCTGAGGATGAAAGGTTCTCCCAGTTTCTTTTTCCTCCTATTTTCAAAATTGACAAGTTCATTGTTTGGCAGTGGGGGGGGTAGGGGAATTGTTTTAAGGCAAATCTTTTACTTATAGATTTGATTTTTGAAAGTTGAGAACATGGTGGGCACTTTCTCAGAGTAACCTCACTTCACGAATGTTTGTCAGGCTTTGCAATTTGCTAGTGACATATGGTTTAATTAGCTCCCAACCTATGACTGCCCATGAAATAGAGCCATTCTCTATCTTGTCTCTCACCTTGGCATAAATTTGTTGAGGACTGACCTCCTCTTAGCAATGGTGATACAGTGCTGATTACTATGCAACCCTAAGGTAGCCCACACCTCCATTTGATAATGGGATATTAGATATGCTGTGGGAGACTATTTGTTAGGAATTGTATTCAACTTGCAGTTTGTATTGGATTGAATAGATAGTTCTTCAAGTCAAACAAAGCCTTGTTCATGCTCCCTCCTACTTTTCTTGTAATCACCCATGTCTCTGGATAAGAAATGGCAGATTTGTAAAGGAAACCAAGGCTTGGGTCAATGCCCCAAACTTTTCTTTCTGTGATGTAACAATTTATTTCATTTAAAGCTGTGTTACTGAACTGGTAGGCCCCCTGATGGTGCCTTTGGAACTGTTTTATGCTTATAGTTCACACTGGCAGAGGAGCATGGAAGGAAAGATGGACAGATGAGAAGAGAAGCAAAGATCCAGGGAACTGATCATTGGAGTAATCTTTGCCAATCCCATGCTCTAGACCAGAATGCTATGCTACATCACGGTTGTGTGTCCCTGACGAGTAAGCCCTCTGTATCTATGGGTTCTACCTTCACAGATTCAACCAGCCATGGGTTGGAAGTGTATAGAAAAGAAAATCATCTGTAGTACACTGGTACTGACATTTTTTTTTCCTTCTCATTTTTTTTATAAACAATTCAGTAAAACAACTATTTATGTAGCATTTACATTATATTATATAAGTAAACTAGAGATGATTTAAAGTATACAGGAGAATGTGTGCACCATTTTATATAAGGGACTTGGGTGTCTGTGGATTTTAGTGTCCACAGAGGTCCTTGAACCAATTCCCCTGGTGTGGGGATAGCTTTCCCATTCTTTTCTCATCATTAGTACTGGTAGTAATGATTGTACCTATCTTAAAAGGTTGTTGAAATATTGAAAGTTAATACCTGTGAAAAAGAACAATATCTAGAGTACGATAAAGAAGTATGTTAGTGATGATGATGATGATGATGAATACCACAGTGGCTCCAGCAGACTACAAATGGAAGCCTCTGGTTACCTTGAAGTGAAGGATATTCCATGAAAAGATGATTCATGGTACCTTGAACTATTGGTTTCTGAAAAGCTGACCATCTGCACAGAAAATAGGTTGTGTAACTTTCTTTTTGCCTTAACCTCCTAGTTGATAAAATTATTTTAAAATATTTGTACCTCTGCCCCTCTCCTTAGTTTTCTATAAAAATAAATGTTATAATTTTTAAAAGTGAAAGAAAGGAAAATACAAGGAATGTCATTATTATGCTTTTTCTTTTTAGCCATGAAGATACACAGATTTTTCCCCCTGCCACTAACACAGGTAAAATAGCCTTTTTAAATATATATATAATTTTGCAAAAAAAAAAAATAGGCTTTACAATGTTTGGAAGTGACAAAATTGCTTTTAGAGCTTCTTGTGTTACCCTAGATCATTCAGTCTTTAGCTCAACAGGGCTTGTCAATACAGGGAAATGCCTAGGAGATCTTTGTTCAATCTATAGCAGAAAACACAGTAAGTGATGAAAATGACCTTCTGGGGCCAAAGTAACAGTAGACACAAAATACTGATACAGCTGCAGTCAGATGACCTCTCTGGAACAGTTAAAGGAAAATTGCAATTTACTGGGAAGCTCTGTAGCAGCAGTCCTTATCTTTTAAATCTTACTTGCTAAAATTAATTAGATATTATCTGTGCTCTAGGCACCCTTATAAGGGATCTACAATATTTTCTCCTTTCAAATTCTGATTAATAACCCGAGGGGTAGATATTATTTTTATTTCCATTTTATAGTGGAGCAAAGAGAAGCCCCGGGGGGTTAAATAACTTTCTGAAGATGGTAGCAGAGAAGTGGCAGAGCTACAATTTAATCCAGATCTATGAGACTATAAAGCTCAAGCTCAGATTTGTAACCACGAGGCTATAATGGCTCCCATATTAACGTGTGATACCTCCCAATAGCTTCTAGGGTACCTGTGTTGGACAGGTAGTAAAAATGTATCCTCCCAAAAGGAGGTCATTAGCTTTAAAAGGAATAGGGAGACATCACCTCTTACCCTACGGTGCTTCCAAACTTGCATTTCACTTTTGAGCTTGTGAACCAGTGCCTTTAAGGGAGAAATATTTGCAGAGGAAAAATATATCCTGGGCCCAACATTGCCATGGTAAGTGAGCTAAAACATGAACCCACAAAGAGCTATGCATCACTGCTGCTCAGCAAACCATAAATAATAATGGCAACTAATAAAATCAAATACATGTGCACCAATGTGATTACTTGAGCGTTAGCCTTTCCAGGGAGAGTCCAGCACATCTGCTGCTGTAACTCAAAAGAAATCAGACTCCTGGTATTTCTAGTGGCCAGTTTTGGGAGAGCTACCTTTTAAGAAGTCTGGAATAATCTTACATACTTTAGTGAATATGCAATTGACAGATAATTTACTTCCCATTCATCAACATCCTCAATGAAGGAAAATGTTGGAGTGATTAATATGATGATTTAATGGGGGAAGGAAGGGGAAAAAATCAATCTGGAAAGTTGGTATTTGGATAATTTATGGGCAGCATGGCACGGAAAGGCTCCATCAATTTTTGAGCAAGTACGAATAATGTGCTTCAATAAGGAGCTTATAAATAAACATGAAGGCCTAGCAATCTTGAACTTCAGTATTAATCTTGTCTGAACCAATCAGGGACTTGTTTCATAGGAGAAAATCTAGGCCACAATGCCCAGCTCAGCAGACAATCTGAGGAAGGGTAAAGTTTTCTGAGAAATTAAAAACCTATTAGTTATTTTTATTTTTAAGCTTAAATGTAAGTGTATCACAGTTATTCACATGTAACCTCTGAAAATTTTATGAGAGTAAATTTTACATTGAAAACATTTTAAAATTTATTGAATCTGTTATGGTTTGGATATGAGATGTTCCCCCAAACTCTGGTGTCAATGCGGCAGTGTTCAGAGGTGAAATAATTAGCTTATGAGAGCTGTAGTGGTATCAGTCCATCCTAGTTTAAGTGGACTAACTGGGTGGTAACTGTAGGCAGGTAGGGCCTGGCTGGATGGGGTGGGGTCACTGAAAGGTTTAGATCTTAAATGTCCCCCAAGGGCACATATGCTGAGGGTCACCAGCTTGTGATGCTGTTGGAAAGTAGTGGAACCTACTGAAAGGAAGTTAAGTCATTGGGGTGTGCCCTTGAGGGGACATCGGGACACCAACTCCTTCCTCTCTCTCTTCTTCCTAACTGCCATGAAATGAATAGTGTTTCTCTGCCACATATTCTACCATGATACACTGTGTCACCATAGGCCCAAACAGCAGAGTCAAGCAAACATGTAGTGAAAACTCTGAAACCATGAGAAAACATGATTTTACATTGTTAGTCTCAGATATTTTGTCACAGTGGCAGAAAGCTAACAACATTAATAATAAAAAATATTACATATTTACCCACAATAGTTATCATTTCTGGCTTCCTGTTTTTATTTGTGAAGATCCATATTTATGGATACCCATTTCTGATATCATTTCCTTCTATCTAACTGACATTCTTTAATGTTTCTTATAGTCGAGGTTTTGAGGATGATTTTTATTTTGGTTTTTGTATGTTTAGAAAAGAATCTATGTTGACTTGGTTTTCAAAAATATTTTTCCAGGATATAGAATTATAGGTTGATAGTTTTTTTTGTTTTTTGTTTGTCTTCCAGCACTTAAAAAATGATGTTCCACTGTTCTGCTTTCCTGCAAGAAATTTAATATCATACTTATTTTTGTTGTTCTGTATCTGTGGTTTTTTCTTTTTCTGGTTGAATATTTTTATCATTGGTTTTGATTATTTGTGCTCATTTGATTCTTGTGCTTGGGGTTTATTGTAGTTTGTAGTTTGTAACACTCATTCGATTTGGCAAATTTGGGGCCATTGCTTCTCCAACTAATTTTTTTTTGTCCCCTACTCTTTTGAGAAGTCTGATTATACATGTACTAAGTTATGAAGTTGTCACACATCTCACTGATGGTTTGTTTATGGCTTGTTCATTATTTGAAAAGTTGTTATCTCTTAATATCTTTAAATTAGCTATTTTTGTGTGTGTTTGTGTGTGATTGCTCTGCAATAGCAGATCTGTCATTAGTACCATCCAGTGCATTTTTCATTTCAGATATTGTAGATTTTATTTTTAGTAGTATGATTTAGATCTTTAAAAAATGTCTCAACTTTTGAACATACAGAATGAGGTTTCACATTCTTAACTGATAATTCTAACATCTGTATCAGTTTCGATTGATTCATTATCCTCTTTATGGATTATATTTCCTGACTTCTTTACATAGCCATTGGTTTTTATTATCTTCCAGACATTGCAGATTTTACCTTTTGGGGTAGTGGATGATTTTATATTCCTATCAATATTCATGAACTTTGTCCTTTGCAGTTAGTTAGAAACAATCTGATCCTTCTAGTCTTGCTTTTAACATTTGTTAGGAAAGAGTGGAGTGCTGCTCAGTCTAGGTCTTATTTTCTCCTATTGAGGCATAATCTTTCTGTGTGTCTGCCTAATAAATTACCAAGTTTTCCTTCTGTCTTGTGGGAATATGCCCTATATCCAGCCTTGCGTGAGTGCTAGTATTTTGACCTCCAATCCTATCCAAGCCTATTAAGTGGTTCTTTCCCCAGCCTTTGGAAGCTTCCTCACGTGCATTTGCAAACACTACTCAGCTGAACATTGAACAGAGACCCTCTCAAATCAGCAAACTCTTCCCTATCCAGGACTCTGTTCTGAGAACTCTCGCAGCTTTGGTGTCCCCACACCCTCAGCTCCCTCTCCTCAACTCTAAAAAGTCTCCAGGTTCTACCTGGGTCCCTCCTCTAAATGGACTGGAAATTCTCAAGGCACTAAACTAAATGTTCTAGTCAGCTTTTTTTGTTGCTATGACTAAAAGATTTGACCAGAACTATTGTAGGAGAGGAAAAGTTTATTTAAGGGCCCACAGTTTCAGAAGACTCCATCCATAAAAGGCTGGCTCCACTCCTAGGGGCCAAGGTGAGGCAGAACATCATGGCAGAAAAGTGTGGCAGAGGGAAGCCCCTCACATGTGACCAGGAAGCAGAGGTCTCTACTTGCCAGATACAAATAGATACCCCAAATCTGGGCCCAGTTCCTACCTCCTTCAGCCACACTCGACCACTTCAGTTACCACTCAGTTAATCCCTCTCAGGGGATTAATTCACTTCTACCTGATCATTTCTCCTCTGAGCCTTCTTGCATTGTCTCACATGTGAACTTTTGGGGGACACCTCAAATCCAAACCATAACACTAAGCAATTATAGGGCTTATTTCATCTGTTTCCTGTCTTTTAGAGGTAATTGTGATTTTTGTTACCTGAGGTCTAGGGTCTTAAAAATCATCACTTAATATATTTTATCTTTTTATTTTTTTGTAATCTTTTCCAGGCAGGAGTACCTTTTACAGTACCTTTTACTCTATCTTGGTCAGAAGCAAGAAGCATGTGAGTAATAAAATTTGAAGTTATTTGATACATATTGCTGAATTCTTCTCCATTAAAATCAGATAATAAAATAACAACCCAAGGGCATTTTTCTTCAGTGGCCATCATTTTATTTAAAATATATCAATTTGATAAATGGCAAATACTATTTGATTTTAACATGCCATTCTTTTGAGTCACCAGTGAAAGGTAGTGCACTTTCATCTTTGTATCAATCACTTTATGTCCTCTTTGGTGGTCTTAACTGTTCACAGTCTTCCATATTTTTATTAGTTTCAGGGAACACTTACAGAATCTGAGTCAGCACCTCAGGCAGAGAAGCTAGTCAATAACTTCAGATTCCTGTTCCAGAAGCTGCTCTGTGGGCTGGGAGGTTGTGGAACATGAGGACATGTGGAATGGGAGGCAGAAGCTGAGCCAAGGTGCCCTGAAAGCCAACAAAGGCCTATTACCTAACTCAGAACACAAAACTAACGAGCTCTTTGTTAGCAGCAAAGAAGGGTATGATTAAGCCCCCCCCCCCCCCCCCCCCCCCGCAACCAAATTCTGTTCACAGTTCCTTCCAACTCGGAGCTGCCTGTGTGTGTTTGCAGGTGGTAGCCGTGGTCTGGATTTATTGGCTGGGGGGGGGGGCTTTTGGCAAATAGAAGTGTGCTGGTCAGATCTGAGATTAGTCAGACCCTGGTCTATAATGTCTGCTTGGGCCAAATAATACTCCCTATTTAAAATAAAGTCCTATTCATTCTTTGGCTCATTTCATTGGAGGGAAAAACTTACAATTTAGTTGGGTTTCCACCTTCATCCCCGTTGAGAAGTAGGCATATTAAATTTAAGTAGAGAAAAGGTTATCCAAAAACTCCCGGTTTACTTCAAAAACTTGGAAAAGTTGTTTCTAATAGACTTCATGTCTTTGATTTATACGGAATCTAATACAGTACATATAAGAATGTTTTATAATGATGGTAATTCCCAGAATGAATAAATATTTTTAAGTGAAACTGACAGTTATATTTTATCTGGCAGTTATATTTTTAACAAGTTATAAAAATCTGCAGATTGTCCAACATCAACTTTCTCAACAACCTTTAGTAAGCAAAATAGAAGGTCAGAGTGATATATAAATACATGCATGCAAACATTTTCACACATATCCCAGGGCTGTTATTAGTTTGTGCATTTACCATGAAGAACTAGGAGGTGTTCAAGGCAATTGTAGCAATTCATTTGTATATTTTTCTCTTTAGGATGCCATTAAAAAGTACCATGACTGGGTGCCTTAAACAATAGAAATTTACTTTTAATAGTTCTGAAGTCTAGAAGTGCAGCATCAAGGTGCCAGGAGGGCTGGTTTCTCCAGAGGCTCTCTCCTGGATTGCAGATGGCAGCCTTCTTCTTGTGTCCCCACATTGGCCTTCTTGCTGTGTGTGCCCTTCCATCATGCCTCTTTCTCTTTTTATGAGGACCCCAGTCCTGAGTTCCTTATGAGCTCACCTAACCTCAATTACCTCTTTAAAGCCCTGTTTCAAATAGAGTCACATTGGAGATTTGGGTTTTAACATGAATTTTGAAGGTACAATTCAGTTTGTAGCAATGTTCAAGGGGGTTCCTATGCTTTTGAGGAAGGAATACAGAATTGAGGCTTAGTTCCAGATCTGCTGATGTTTCCAGATTATTACTAACCAGGTGTGAGATTCTTGTTTCAATTCCTGAATCTAGAAATGGTGGTGGGCCAGTAAGTATGATTATTTTTAGGAAAATAGAACTCACCAAGGCATGGGAAAAGTCTATGCATCCAGGCTCCCTTCTGTAGAGACTACGAATGTTAGCAAGATTTTATCTACCATTTAAAAGGTAACTAAGAAGCTTTAAATGATGTGCGTGGGTTTCCTAAGTTTTGAGTCCCTATTGACTAGGACAGCAAAAGTCACGGACAGTATGTACATATCCAACAACAGATTAACCAGTTTGAAAATTAGTAGTCACTCAAACGTCACCTCCTACTTAACACTAGTTGTCTATCCAGTTGTGTGTTAGCTAGCTTTATGTAGCTGTGACCAAAATACCTGACAAGAGCAACTTAGAGAAAGAAAAGTTCATTTGGGGCTCTTGGTTCAGGGTTTCAGTCCTGGTCAGTTGTTTCCATTCCTCTGGGCCCAGAGGGAGGCAGATCATAGCAGAAGGTTATGGTGGAGGAAAACTGCTCAGCTTATAGAAGCAGGAAAGAGAGAGAGGGAAAGAGAAAAGCCAGGGACAAAATATAGTCCCCAAAGGCACACCCCCAATGACGCACTTCCCCTAGCCATGCCCCGCCTGCTTACGATTACCTCCCGGGAAGTCCATTTGAATTATTAATTCATCGAATAGACTAATTTCATTAGTCCAATATTCATTTTACCTCTGAAAACCCCTGCATTGCCTAGCAGAAGTGTTCTGGAAGATATTTCCTATCCAAACCATAATATGTGGTGTGCTGGAGCTGGGCCTCAGAGTCAATGTACACATTTTTTTTCTGACTCCTCATTAAATGACATCACATTGCTAGCTTGGAAGTGGCCACAGTGGGATATTTGAATCATGATAATTGCAGACACTATAAAACAGAACTTTGGGGTTTTCATATTAAGTATTTATTATAAGATGTTATGAAATATCTTTTTAAATAAATATTTACCTACAAATGTCTGGATCTACTCATGCCCATAGGTTCAATATCATTACTAGACCACTTATGGCCTATTGCTGAAAACACCTAAGAGAAAATAAAAATTCAGCAGAAACACAAGGCAGAGTGAAACTGAATCTTTCACAAGCCAATAAATACCATGGGACTTTATGTATCATGGCTTAGGCTTCATCCTCAGGATCTACTCTGCCACAGCTTCTGTTGACTATGACCTGAAGGTTCTGGGGACCTTTAAGGAGGACATATTGGGACACCCCAGAAATTGGAAATTATAGTTGAATAGAGATGCCCCAGGGCTGATGGGGTTGTAGCTCAGTGGTAGAGCACTTGCCTAGCATGCATGAGGCACTGGGTTCGATCCTCAGCACCACATAAAAATAAATATAATAAATGGAGCTGGGGTTGTGGCTCAGTGGTAGAGCGCTTGCCTAGCATGTGTGAGGCACTGGGTTCGATTCTCAGCACCGCATGTGAATAAAAAATAAAGGTCCATTAACAACTACAAATAGAGGCGGACCTGTGACCCAACCACAGAACAGGCCCAGAGGCCTCTACGTTAGAAGAGGTAATATCTGCAGCACATGGAATGTCAGAAAAAGAATTCAGGATATACATGCTTCAGATGATCTGGAGTCTCAAGGAAGACATTAGACAGGAAAATCAGACAATGAATTACATAAACAAATCCAAGAAGCAAAAGATCAACTATACAGGGAGATAGAGGTTATAAAAAACAAACAAACAGAAATCCTAGAAATGCAGGAAGCAATAAACCAACTTAAAAACTCAATTGAGAATACTACCAGCAGAGTAGAACACTTAGAAGATAGAACATCAGACAATGAAGACAAAGTATTTCAACTTGAAAAGAACATAGACAGCTCAGCAAGACTGTTAAGAAACCATGAGCAGAACATCCAAGAAATATGGGATAACATAAAGAGACCAAACTTAAGAGTCATTGGGATACAGGAAGGTATAGAGGTCCAAACCAAAGGAATGAGCAATCTATTCAATGAAATATTACGAGAAAACTTCCCAGACTTGAAGAATGAGACAGAATCCCAAATCCTTGAAGCCTACAGGATGCCGAATGTGCAAAATCATAAGAGATCCACACCTAGACACATTAAAATGAAGATGCCCAACATACAGAATAAGGAGAGAATTTTAAAAGCTACAAGAGAAAGGAAGCAGATTACATTTAGGGGTAAACCAATCAGGATAACAGCTGATCTTTCAACACAGACTCTGAAAGCTAGAAGATCCTGGAATAACATATTTCAAACACTAAAAGAAAATGGGTTCCAACCAAGAATCATGTATTCAGCGAAATTAAGCTTCAGAATGGAAGATGAAATTAAAACCTTCCACGATAAACAAAAGTTAAAAGAATTTGTAGCTAGAAAACCATCTCTTCAAAACATCCTTGGCAAAACATTACAGGAAGAGGAAATGGAAAATAACAATGAAAACCAACAGTGGGAGGTAGGACAGTAAATGGGGGAAAAATAAAGAGGAAAACAAACCATGTATAGTAACATAAATAAACAAATATGGCTGGAAGAACAACCCATATCTCAATAATAACCCTAAATGTTAATGGCTTAAACTCACCAATTAAGAGACACAAGCTAGTAGAATGGATCATAAAACAAGATCCAACAATATGCTGCCTACAGGAGATGCATTTGATAGGAAAAGATATACATAGACTGAAGGTGAAAGGTTGGGAAAAATCATATCACTCATATGGACTTCGGAAACAAGCAGGAGTGTCCATACTCATATCAAATAAAATAGATTTCAAGCCAAAGTTAATCAAAAGGGATAAAGAGGGACACTACATACTGCTCAAGGGAACCATACACCAACAAGACATAACAATGATAAATATATATGCCCCAAACAATGGTGCAGCTATGTTCATCAAACAAACTCTTCTCAAGTTCAAGAGTCTAATAGACCACCATACAATAATCATGGGAGACTTCAACACACCTCTCTCACCACTGGACAGATCTTCCAAATAAAAGTTGAATAAGGAAACTACAGAACTCAATAACACAATTAATAACCTAGACTTAATTGACATATATAGAATATACCACCCAACATCAAGCAGTTACACTTTTTTTCTCAGCAGCACATGGATCCTTCTCAAAAATAGATCATATATTATGTCACAGGGCAACTTGTAGACAATATAAAGGAGTAGAGATAATACCATGCATCTTATCTGATCATAGTGGAATGAAACTAAAAATCAACAATAAAAGAAGGAAGGAAAAATCATGCATCACTTGGAGAATGAACAATAGGTTACTGAATGATCAATGGGTTATAGAAGACATCAAGGAGGAAATTAAAAAATTCTTAGAGATAAATGAAAACACAGACACAACATATCAGAATCTATGGGACACATTGAAAGCAGTTCTAAGAGGAAAATTGATTGCTTGGAGTGCATTCCTTAAAAAAAGAAAAAAACAACAAATAAATGATCTCATATTTCATCTCAAAATCCTAGAAAAAGAAGAGCAAAACAAAAGCAAAAGAAGTAGAAGGCAAGAAATAATTAAAATCAGAGCTGAAATTAATGAAATCGAAACAAAAGGAACAATTGAAAAAATTGACAAAACTAAAAGTTGGTTCTTTGAAAAAATAAATAAAATTGACAGGCCCTTAGCCATGCTAATGAAGAGAAGAAGAGAGAGAACTGAAATTACTAGCATATGGGATGAAAAAGGAAATATCACAACAGACACTTCAGAAATACAGAAGATAATCAGAAATTATTTTGAATCCTTATACTCCAATAAAATAGAAAATAGTGAAGGCATCGATAAGTTTCTTAAGTCATATGATCTGCCCAGATTGAGTCAGGAGGATATTGACAACCTAAACAGATCAATATCAACTGAGGAAATAGAAGAAACCATCAAAAGAATACCAACTAAGAAAAGCCCAGGACCGGATGGGTATACAGCAGAGTTTTACAAAACCTTTAAAGAGGAACTAATACCAATATTTTTCAAGCTATTCCAGGAAATAGAAAAAGAGGGAGAATTTCCAAATTCATTCTACGAGGCCAACATCACCCTGATTCCTAAACCAAAGACATTTCAAAGAAAGAAAACTACAGACCAATATCTCTAATGAACCTAGATGCAAAAATCCTCAATAAAATTCTGGCGAATCAGATACAAAAACATATCAAAAAAATTGTGCACCATGATCAAGTAGGATTCATCCCTGGGATGCAAGTCTGGTTCAGTATACGGAAATCAATAAATGTTATTCACCACATCAATAGACTTAAAAATAAAAACCATATGATCATCTCGATAGATGCAGAAAAAGCATTCGACAAAGTACAGCATCCCTTTATGTTCAAAACTCTTGAAAAACTAGGGATAACAGGAACATACCTCAATATTGTAAAAGCAATCTATGCTAAGCCTCAGGCTAGCATCATTCTGAATGGAGAAAAATTGAAGGCATTCCCTCTAAAATCTGGAACAAGACAGGGATGCCCTCTCTCACCACTTATGTTCAAAATAGTTCTTGAAACACTGGCCAGAGCAATTAGACAGACGAAAGAAATTAAAGGCATAAAAATAGGAAAAGAAGAACTTAAATTATCACTATGATTCTATACCTACCAGACCCAAAAGGGTCTACAAAGAAACTATTAGAGCTAATAAATGAATTCAGCAAAGTGGCAGGATATAAAATCAACACGCATAAATCAAAGGCATTCCAGTATATTAGAGACAAATCCTCTGAAATGGAAATGAGGACAACCACTCCATTCACAATATCGTCAAAAAAAAAATAAAATACTTGGGAATCAACCTAACAAAAGAGGTGAAAGATTTATACAATGAAAACTACAGAACCCTAAAAAGAGAAATAGAAGAAGATCTTAGAAGATGGAAAAATATACCCTGTTCATGGATAGGCAGAACTAACATCATCAAAATGGCAATATTACCAAAAGTTCTCTATAGGTTTAATGCAATGCCAATCAAAATCCCAACGGCATTTCTTGTAGAAATAGAGAAAGCAATTATAAAATTCATATGGAAAAATAAAAGACCCAAAATAGCAAAAACAACTCTAAGCAGGAAGTGTGAATCAGGAGGTATAGCGATACCAGATCTCAAACTATACTACAGAGCAATAGTAACAAAAACAGCATGTTACTGGTACCAAAACAGGCGGGTGGACCAATGGTACAGAATAGAGGACACAGAGACTAATCCACAAAGCTACAACTATCTTATATTTGATAAAGGGGCTAAAAGCATGAAATGGAGGAAGGATAGCATCTTCAACAAATGGTGCTGGGAAAACTGGAAATCCATATGCAACAAAATGAAACTGAATCCCTTTCTCTCGCCATGCACAAAAGTTAACTCAAATGGATTAAAGAGATTGATATCAAATCAGAGACATGGCGTCTGATACAAGAAAAAGTTGGCTACGATCTACTTACTGTGGGGTCGTGCTCCAAATTCCTCAATAGGACACCCATAGCACAAGAGTTAATAACTAGAATCAAGAAATGGGACTTAAACTAAAAAGTTTTTTCTCAGCAAGAGAAACAATAAGAGAGGTAAATAGGGAGCCTACATCCTGGGAACAAATCTTTACTCCTCACACTTCAGATAGAGCCCTAATATCCAGAGTATACAAAGAACTCAAAAAATTAAACGATAAGAAAACGAATAACCCAATCAACAAATGGGCCAAGGACCTGAACAGACACTTCTCAGAGGAGGACATACAATCAATCAATAAGTACATGAAAAAATGCTCACCATCTCTAGCAGTCAGAGAAATGCAAATCAAAACCACCCTAAGATACTATCTCACTCCAGTAAGATTGGCAGCCATTATGAAGTCAAACAACAAGAAGTACTGGCGAGGATGTGGGGGAAAGGGTACACTTGTACATTGCTGGTGGGACTGCAAATTGGTGCAGCCAATTTGGAAAGCGGTATGGAGATTTCTTGGAAAGCTGGGAATGGAACCACCATTTGACCCAGCTATTCCCCTTCTCAGTCTATTCCCTAAAGACCTAAAAAGAGCATGCTACAGGGACACTGCTACATCAATGTTCATAGCAGCACAATTCACAATAGCTAGACTGTGGAACCAACCTAGATGCCCTTCAATAGACGAATGGATAAAAAAAATGTGGCATTTATACACAATGGAGTACTACTCTGCATTAAAAAATGACAAAATCATAGAATTTGCAGGGAAATGGATGGAATTAGAGCAGATTATGCTAAGTGAAGCTAGCCAATCCCTAAAAAACAAATGCCAAATGTTTTCTTTGATATAAGGAGAGTAACTAAGAACAGAGTGGGGAGGAAGAGCGTGAGAAGATTAACATTAAACAGGGGTGAGAGGTGGGAGGGAAAAGGAAAGAGAAAGGAAATTGCATGGAAATGGAAGGAGACCCTCATGGTTATACAAAATTACATACAAGAGGAAGTGAGGGGAAAGGGAAAAAAAACAAGGGGGAGAAATGAATTATAGTAGATGGGGTAGAGAGAGAAGATGGGAGGGGAGGGGATGGAGGATAGTAGAGGATAGTAAAGGCAGCAGAATACAACAGACACTAGTATAGCAATATGTAAATCAATGGAAGTGTAACCGATGTGATGCTGCAATCTGTATACGGGGTAAAAATGGGAGTTCATAACCCACTTGAATCAAAGTGTGAAATATGATATGTCAAGAACTATGTAATGTTTTGAACAACCAACAATAAAAATAAAAGAAAAAAAAACAACTACAAATACAAAAATAAAATGCCTTTAAATGAATAAATAAATAAATATAATAAAGGTATTATGTCCATGCACAACTAAAAATATTTAAAAAATAGAGATGCCCCATGTTTGGCTCCTTCTCCACAAAGAAGAACCAAAGCAATAGGCAGTGGCTGCATTTTGAGGTGAGTGATGGAGGGAGAATGCTAGAACTCAGCAGGGAAAGACTGGAACCAGGTAAGACTTGGAGACTGGTATGGCGCCCTAAAAGATGAACAAAGCTCACTGGCATCTACAACTCTGGCTCCTCAGCTGCTGGGGACACCACTTTAAAGGGGAAAGAGTGAGCTGGAGAATGCCAGCAAATCCTATTAGGGTGGACACTGGCAATGCTAGCTACTGAAAAATTTCACAGGTATAGAAAGCTTGGAGGTTAATTTGGGGAGCTACCTGGAGTCTGCACAGCAACTCTGCTTCATCAAAGGAACTCACATTCTCCCTTTTCTCAACCTCCAACATCCAAGCTGTTGTAGTTCAGTGCCATCTTGAGAAAAGAACAGTATTCCCCAAGTCGTATTGCCCTAGGGATCAGAAACATGTACATGTTTCCATCCTTGGAACCCACCAGCATTCCACCACATTAGCACAGGGGACTGAAACTTAAAAACCTGTCTTGATCCATCAGAGCAGTTGTGACCCCAGCATCCAATCCTGTCTCATGCCCTGCCCTACAGGGGACAGATAGGTGGTTCTGCAGAGGTGGAGGAGGGGTGCCACTCTCAAGGCCTGAGAGATCAAGGTGCTTTTCAACAACTCAGGGACCTAGGGTCTGGTGTGGACAGCTGTTGGTGGGCCTATACAATCACTGAGAGTGAGGGCAGGTGCTGCAGGTCTCCCACCATTGCTAGAGTTGTGAGTGCTAGAGGCCCTTCCTTGCCAGCCACAGAATCCATCCCATTAGAGTCTGAAAAAAATAAAAATAAAATGCCTACTGAGCTTTCAGTGCCACCAATTCTGTTGATGAAGTGATTGCAAAGTGGGCACCCCATCCCCACTGCTGTGTGCATTATACCCACCTGGGCATGCAAGAGTAACTCTTACATGACCCCTGGAGACAATGGGCTTCTCTGGCCTTGCTGTTTCACACACTGTTCCCATAGCCATTGATTTCAGCCAGAGAAGCAATAGGAAGACCATGCTAATGCACCCAGATATAACCAAAACCAGCACCACATACCAAATGGACACCCCAAAACACATCTTCAGGAAAAAGCTGTATATTATGAAAGTCATCCTATAAAAGTGATAGAGACAAATGATTCACCAGATGTGCAAATCTTAATGTAAGAATATGAAAAATATGTTTATCAGAAGTAAAACAAGGTAATACAACACCTTCAAAGGAACACAATAACTATTTAGCAATAGATCCCAAGAAAACAGTGTCAACAAAATGTCTGATTAAGAATTTAAAAGAATGATCATAGGAAAACTCAATCAGAATCAAGAAAATACAGATGGACTGTTGAATAAAATTAGGAAAACAAATCATGATGTGAATGAAAAATTCCCCAAAGAGAAACAGAACCAAACAGAAATCTAGAAAATGAATAACTCAATATTGTCTATGCCTCATGAGAGATGCAAGATTTTTTTAAATATATTTTTTCAGTTGTGGATGGACACAATACCTTTATTGATTTATTTATGTGGTGCTGGGGATTGAACCCAGGACCTCACACATGCTAGGCAAATGCTCTACCACTGAGCCTCAACCCCAGCACGAGATGCAAGATTTTTGACACAAATGAAAATGGTATCAGCTACTATTCAAACCTGCCGCAGTCCGGCTGCAGCAAAATAACCAGGGGGTGACGAACAACTTGTGTACATTGATACAGCAGAAGTGGGAGCCGTTTATTGTAGGACAACAGAGGTATTTATACATTCCACACAGCTTATCTTAATTAACATAAACTAGATACAGCAGCCAACCCATAAGGAATCTCCACACTTAATGGCTCGCTGGCGTTACTTCACAAACCACTCCCCCTGGCAAAATGCCAGGCGCCATCCTGACTTGTTTACAGACTCCAACAGAAACCCATAGCCACTGACAAAGACATGAGAGTGTTTGATCCGTTATCAACTAGAGAAGGGAAATGAATCAAATGCATACTTAAATGCAATGAGTTTCATATCAAAAGAAAATTTTGATATGTAAATATCTAACAGTAGTCCTGTTGAGAAATGATGAAACCTTGAATTTTTCCCCAAACAATTCACTGTTTAAGTCTGTTTTGTGCAGCTATAACTGAATACCACAAACTGGGCAGTTTATTATGAAAATATATTTATTGTCTCGTGTTTCCGGAGCCTGGGAAGTCCATGGCTGAGGACTGGCAACTGCTGAGGGCTTTCTTGCTGTGTCAAGGTGGAGAGGGGGCAAGAGGTGGAGCTTGAAGCCTCAAGCCTTTTTATAATCAACACTAATCTATTCATGAGTGTGGAGCCCTCCTGACCCAAACATCTTCTAGTAGGACCTACCTTTCAATAAAGTTGCATTAGGTATTAAATTTCCAATAGATGCTTTTTAGGGAATACATTCAAAGCATAGTAAGTACAATAGTCCACCTGAAATTACAATGTCCTCATGGATGCTATCGAAGAGTTATTTTGGAAAATTTTTTACTCCAAATATTATTTCTAAAAATAGTATCAAAATATACATATAATCGAAGGATTTATTTTAAAACAAAAGGACTTACTGAATAATTTTAGTTTTATTTGTAACATAAAGTTCAAGTTAATTTTTCTTAAAGGGTCCTTTTCCAGATTTTAATTATGTTCAGATAATAAAAATATGGAAAATATTCATTGAGCATCCATCTTCATCCATTCACTGATTCATCACTCTTTAATTATCTACTGTGTATTATATACTCTAAGAATATCTGAAAATAATGAGATGAATAAGACAATGTTATTATATTGAAGTGTTCTTTCTAGTAGGAAAATAGGTAATTAAGTTATAGTACAATTAGAGAGGAAGAGACAAAAGATCACACAGAAAGTGACAAGTTTTGTAATGAGAAGAGTGACTAACTCTATATGAGGCTAGGAAGGACCTGAAATAAGGGAAGCTGAACTCAAGCAGCACCTTTACAGAAAGCCTTCCCTAAATCCTTAATCTAGTTTGCACGTCCTTTATTGGTGCTCTATATCCCCGTGTACAGTCCTATTGTAGCTGTAGCCTTATTTGTTTGTCTCTCTATTTAGACTGAATACATCTTATAAATCAGTAACGAGTAGAGAAGAGCAACTAGGGGTAGAGATTGCCCACTGTGAAGAGAAGAATCGTTCCCTCGTGTGAGTCTGGCCGGTACTCAAATCTTGGAAACTTTGGAAGGCAATACCAGTAGCTGCAATTATTGAAGGCTTATTGTGAGTCAGGCACTGCTGAGGATTTTTTTTAATTCAAATTTTTCAATTTGATCCTCACAAAAGAGGACTAGGGGATGATTTCAAGCAAGTTTGAACCCCAATTAATGCTCTTGACCTTTAAGCTCTACTGCCTTGCTAAGCAGCCGGCAAAATTAATCCAAAAGCTTGTTCTGAGATTATGTGCAGAAGTTATGACTTGAGAAACCAGACATCGGGTATGTGTGTGTAGACTTTTGAGTACATATCTATGTGTACATATAAAGTTAGGGAGGAGTATGGTATGGCCACAGGTTGGGCTCTCATGGAGCAGACACCAAGATGGTGTTTGTGAGATGTTCATTTGAGATCAACATCTGTGAAAGAAAGGGGAGGAAGCAAGAATGACAAGAGGGAAATGGCATTCTATGATTCAGACCTGACACAGTTTTGTCAGTCTCGATAGGCTGTATCCATCAGAGTTGTCCAACACTGAGTGAAGATGGCTGTCATTTGTATGTCAGCAGGAAGGGTGTGATCCCAGGCAAGGCAGCTCAGTGCCACTGAGTTTGTTCCTGGGGTTGCTGAGAGCTGGAGGCTGGGTTCCACTCTTCTTTCTGGGTAGTACTCTCCCTGCTGGTAGGTATGGAGATGAACCACCCAGGTTCATCTCCATACCTACCCCTGGCATAAGAATTAACCTGATCACTTTGGGGATCAAATGGATTTTGGTATAAGCCTGCTTCTGACTGTGGTAGATTTCTCAACTTCTTTGTGACTGTTTTCTCACCTATGAAGGGTGTGTGTGTGTGTGTGTGTGTGTGTGTGTGTGTGTGTGTGTTTGTTGGGGGCTAATAATAGTACCTAAATAATGGAGTCTTGAGAAGATCAAAAGAGATGTTGTTAGATTGCCTGGCACAGAGTAAACTTTCCATAAATGTTAGTCATTATTCAAAAGACATGATATACTTTTAAATTTTGAATATCTCACACTGAAGATTGACACCCTCTATTCAAAACATTTTATGGCAAATTGCATTTTTTACTTACAGAATTGAAAATGTAATTCTACTTGACATAGCTTACACTGAACTGACCTCAGTTCATCATAGGATAAAAAGAACTACAAACTCACTGGGAATCATTTTGAAAAATATGTTAGAAGTGAAAACATTTATTTCTTAAACAGAAAATCAGAATGACAAATTTAAAAGAGAAAGTAACTTTGTAAAGATCATGCTTCTCCCGGTTCATTGGTTCATTTTATTCCCTTCCTTTCTCAGTCCCTGAAAAGAAGAGCCTGAGTTCCCCTCCTGTCTGAACCCACCTGTATGATGGAGCTTCAGCCTGGTACCTTCTGTGTGGGGGGTTCTCTTATTTCCCATGAATTGATTTTTCTCTCCTGTCTAGATTGATGTTTTCTAAGAACAAAAACTTCATCTTTGTATGGTGACTCCTAAACTGAAGAGTATACTTCCATACGATTGTCAGCTAGGACAATACAGTACAAATATATTGTACAGTACAAACATATTATTTAGATGCCCCCAAGGGTTGATTAATTCCTGTATCAGAGAATCAAAGATGACCAGAATTTTCTGAAGCTAAGGGACTCAAGATTTCTCCCCAAATCCTTCCTGTTGAGATTCTAACATTTGGCTCAATAGCAATAATTCTGTAAATACACATCCAATCAATCATCTATGGTAGGAGATCAGATAATATTCCTGACTAAAATCCTCTTTTAAAATTGAATTTGAACTTCTATTAAGTAAAAAAAAAATTCTATAAATTTTCTCTGGGAGGAAGAAAACTTACTTCCAAGAAAGTAAGTAAGTAAGACAGACAAGCAAGGGTCTGTCTTCCAGAATGCAAGTTTCAGACTGTGAAAGCTGAGGACCCAGGGCTAGATCCATGACCA
Organism: Urocitellus parryii; assembly: GCF_045843805.1. Classification (NCBI taxonomy): domain Eukaryota; kingdom Metazoa; phylum Chordata; class Mammalia; order Rodentia; family Sciuridae; genus Urocitellus; species Urocitellus parryii. The sequence continues at coordinate 58,598,829 of NC_135531.1, read as the reverse complement.
GGCACTGCCCAAATCACCCATATGGCTAACAGGAGCAGTGGGGGGCTGCATGGATGTGGTAGGCAGGAAGAAGCAGAAGTTGCAAGCTACTGAGAAGCATGATCACTAATATCCATGTCCCATGAACATTGGAGCAACAATACTGGGCAGATCTGGAGAGCGCAGTAGCATCGAGAGATGCCATCCCTTCCAGTAGTAGCTCTCCTACCACTGGTACAGTGAAAGCTGACGGGAGAGGCTTTCCATCCACATGGGCATTCCTGCTCTCTCTCTTCCTTATCCGTGGTTACTCAAACATTAATCTACCTGCAGCAGGAAGACACAGGCTTTGTAAACACAACCTCCTTCTGAGGGTGGAAGCTGAGATTGCCTCCCCTCTCCACACAGAGCTGGAGTTCCATCTCACGTGGCGTCCCCTGCTGGTAAGATGTGGTTACCGTATTTTCCCCAAACCACCTCATGATTTCCATTTTCCCTGGTGATACTTTTTATACTAGAGTACCTTTTAAAAGGCATTTTTGCAGTCTTTAAAAGCTAATTACGAACACATTGGGAAGCCCGCCATGACAAATGAATAGCCCTGCAGACCTGGGGTAACGTGTTTCACATGACTCAGTGGGGCCCTTGGGCAGATGTCAGCAGGTTTCATGGACTCCTGACAATGCAGGGTTGTCTGAAAAGGGGAGGCTCTGCCCAGGTGATAATTTCATAGACTGTAATGTGGTGAAAGTTAACTCTGGAAAATCTTCTCATAGGATATTTTGGCTCAAATAGCTATAATTTGTGCCTCGTATCTCTGACCCAGGGGACTTTTAACCGGATTAGCCAAAGGCATTTTCTGTCCGTTTCAGCCTCTGAGGGCCCTCATTCTGTACCCCGCCTCCCCGGCTCCTTGGCCCCATTGCAGCCAGGCCAGGATGCTAGTAGACAGAGAGCCATGAGACCAGATTTTGAAGCAAAAACACAGAGATCAAGGTTTGCCCCTCTTTGAAGCAAAGAGGGGCAAGCCTTGATCTCTGTGTTTTGGCACTTGTTCCTGGAAATATTCAGATATCCAGGCAGGAGGAGCATGAATTTGGAGCTAGAGGAACTAGGCTGAATCCTGATCTACAATGACAACTTCAACCCATCACTTCCTCTCTCTGGGTTATAGTTACGTAAATCACAAAGCAAGAGAATTTTACTAGGACTCTTAGATCTTTTCCAGCTCTTAAAATGTACATTGTTTTCAACTCTGGTCATGCAGTAGGCCCACCTGGACAGCTTTCAAAGCACACTGATGCCCAACCTGTAGCCCCAGGGACGTAGGTCAAGAACCTGATCCCAGTTTTAGGGTCCTGAAGAATATACAGTTTGAGGGCCCTTGTCAAAAAGACCTTACTTTGTCCAATTTTATAAAAGTCTGATTTTGTGAATGCAATACCAGGGTCCCTTCCATCCCAGAGCTTTGGGAGAGATCTGGGAAACTGATAAACACCGAAAGTTAACTTGACTACTTCAGAATAAATCTAGGGGTGGCAGGCATCATTCAAAGCTCCCCAATTTCAACAAGGATAATTGCAGAAAACTGCTGTTTCTATAATGCAGAAGCTTTGACTTCCACTTTCCTATCTCTGTCCCTCATTTAAAAAATAATAAATCTAGTTTTATTTAAGCAATATTGGTAACATAAACTATCCTGAAACATTTTCAATAAAATACTTGTACAAGGGCTGGGGGTGTGGCTCAAGTGGTAGTGTGCTCGCCTAGCATGTGTGAGGCACTGAGTTTGATTCTCAGCACCACATAAAAACAAAATAAAGATATTGTGTCCACCTAAAACTAAAAAATAAATATTTTTTTAAAAAAATACTTGTACAAACTACTTACTTCGGAATTAAATTTTTGAGAGGTGATTATTCTTGTTCCTACTGAAATCTTTTCTCCCTGGCTTCAAAGCTGTTGGCACCCACTTCCCCTGCCACCTCCTACATCATCTCAGAGATTTTAAGGGTTCCCCTTCCCAAAATAAAGTTCAGAGCTTTCCTACCTGGACATGGTTCATACCTCAGCTCTCTTTCCTATGCAAGTAACTCCATGGACCATTAAATTGGGAGCCCACTGGTGCCCTCCTCAGCCTGACACCTCATTCCCCTATTTGAAGGGGGACAGGAACAGCCCCTGCATGTTTCTTGTGCACAGGGAGATAAAGCCCATGGAGGACCCTTGGCATCTGGCCTGAAAGGATGGCATGGGGTTTGCAGTGCTGGAGGAGGACAGCAGGGGTGTCCTGCCTCACATTTTCTTCTTCCTCCCATCAACTGTCAACTGCAAATCTCCCTGCTGCTCTGTCTTCCTTTCACAGCAAGTCACCAGAAACTAAGAGAAGAACATCTCTCTGAGAACTGGCCAGTGGAGTCCACCATTTTCTTTTGCTTGGAGTCCCCCATTTTCCCTCAACCTGGCTTCCACCACCATTCTGTCTCTGCTTCTCTCACTGTTTTTTCCCCCTCGGATGGGAGATGACAATGTAAGGGGGAGCTTCTTAAATAACATTTCTCTGATTCGTAAATAATCTACAGGAGAGAGTTTGAGAATAAGAATGTGTGGACCCCACAGCACATTGTTGAACTTTCAAATCTCTTAAAGTTATGGTTAAGGCTGGGATCTGGAATGCAGAGCCACATTTGTCAAGGAGATAGTAATTTTCTCTTTAGCTTTCTAGAAAGAATGAGGGGTTCTGGTGAAGTAAAAGCAGAGGTCTCAGCAGGAGGAAAGAAAGCAAAGAGTTATCTTAGCTGAGACTGAGGGTGGCCTCAGAAAGAATTGAGAAACTGAGGGCAAGGAAGCCCGGGGCTGCCTGGACTGGACACCAGAGAGGCTCCTACAGGAGAAGCAGAGGAGGCCAGGCCAGGTTCTGCCTGTGCAGGGGTGGGGCCCTGAGACTACAAAGATGACTTCTTCTTTCTGGGGATTGTGAGTCATGGGATGCAGGCAGGTATGACTGATTCCAAAAGACCAATGGGTCACTACATAGATAATACAGGTGCCCTGATGGATTGGAGTTCCTTGACCACCAGGCCTGTGGAGTCTACTTTGCATCTCAGTCCACAGCACAATACTTGATGCCTAGTAGACCCTGAAAGGATGGTTCTGGAATGAATGAAAGAATGAATAAATGAGGCTGGGGATATGGCTCAAGTAGTAGCGCACTCACCTGGCATGTGTGAGGCACTCAGCACCACATAAAAACAAAATAAAGATATTGTGTCCACTGAAAACTAAAAAATAAATTTAAAAATGTTATCTCTCTCTCAAAAAAAGAATGAATAAATGAGTTAGTGACTGAATCAATGAAGAATAAAGAAATTTGATATTTCCCTTTAAACACTGTCCTACCCAACTATAGTATTTCTTCTTAAACACTGAGGGAAAGCATATGCTAAAGTAGAATGATGCCCCTCAAATCTCCTCTTGACGTCTCCTTCTTCTCCTCCCCACACAATAAAAAGTAACCTGGAACTTGATTTGGGGACCAAGCCAGCTTTCTAAACTTGAGTTCCAAACATGTGTCTGTTCCCCAGTGCCCTGGTAAACCAGTGCCTGGGAAAAGTCCACAGGAGAATCGTGGTTTTTGCCCCTCTCTCTTTTCAATTCTCAAGTCCAAGGCTATAAAACCTGGCCCGGAGCTCTAGACAGGGGTGTGGCCTCGGTGCTTTGGGCAGAGCCTTCCAGACCACAGGCTTTGTCTGAAATCATTCTCCTTCTATCTGGAGGACAATGGTAAATAACCAATCCCATGCCCAAACTGGAGATTTCAGGGCCTTAGAAGGCTAATTAACAATACCCTGGGAGCACCGAGTCCATTGCCATAATCACCAGTGGCCCTGTTGCCTGCTCCAAGTGAGAGTGCTCTGTGACTCACAGGGCTCCTGACTCAGAGTGCTCCAGGCAGGTTTTAATAGGTTTCAGGAACAGCTCCTCTCACCACTCACTGACTTCCGGAAAGTGGCTCTGACCAGGTGATAATTGCCTTGACCTTGAATCTATTGAGTCTATTGTTGTGGCCAGGGAGTTCTCTGTGCTGGAGCAGAGGGGAAGCGAAGCCAGGGCACATAGAGACTAGCAAAACCGGGTTTCACAACAGGGCTGGGGAAGTGCACAATTCTCATAAGACCCAGCAGAGAATCCTCTGGCTTCCTTGAAAAGGCCAGGCCTATTTAGTAGGCATGAAACCACCCAGGTGATTGAGTGGGTTAGTTCAGATGGGACCTACAGTCTCTACCCTCCTAGATGAGTTGCTTCTGGTTCCATAATCACAAGTTCCTAGCCTCTCAGAGCCTCAGTTTTCTCATCACCCAGATGGAGCTAACCATTGTATATACAGCACAGGTTGTTGTGAGGAATAAAGAAAATAGCAAAGTGCCTGGCAGGTAATAAATGTCCAATAGCACTCACTTTTCTCCTCAACACTCGGTAGAAAGTCAAGATGAAATTGATGGTTGGGCAAGAAACTCTTTCCAAATATTCATGTTAAGTAAAACATTTTCCTTTCCCACCAACATTGACATCAAATCTAGGAAATAAATACAAAATGTATAAACTGTAACTGGAGGGTTGATTCCTTTACTGATATGCAGAATAGGGGTGCTTAAGCAGTACTCCAAGGCCACTCTAAGAATCAGCCAGTGGCTTGTTTCAAGCTCCTACAATTACAAGATGACCTGGCAATAAGGTGAGCCCTGCCCTCAAGAGGTCCCCAGTCTGGGTTGGAACAAATTCAGACACATGCCGCTGGCACTGGGACAAGGGCTCAAATGCAGACGTGCTTGAACTAGTCTGTCTCAGAATCTTCTGGCAAACACAGATTCTGGACTATGCCCTCTGATCCTGGGTCAGAGATCAGGTGGATTAATTTACATTTCTATCAAAATCCTATGTGATGCTGCTGCTATTGTTTTGTGGCTGTTTGATTTTCATTGTGATAATAGAAGTCCAAAGTTATGGGATTGTTTATAGAGGTGGGAGAGCAATGAATCAATATTATGGCAGGATGGGGGTGCTATTTAGAGTAACTTCAAGGAGGAAGCAGAATTTAAGCAAAGCCCTGAAGCATGGGTAATGGGTAATATTCCAGCACATGGCAACTAGAGGAAGTATTTTCACATATCAAAAAACAAAAACAAAACAAAACATAAACCTAAAAAGTCAGAACCACAGAACATGTTCAGCCAGGCAGAGAATACCAGGGGTTCTGTTCTGGGAAACAGAGAGTAACAGAAGGGAATGCTGAGCACTTATTTCTAGAAGACCTGAGTGCTCAGGCTGAGGGTCAGGATAATTCTACGAATTATAGAGGGCACTTTTTTTTTTTTTTTTTTAGGATGGGGATAATGTCATCAATTCAATGGTCTGGTGAGTTATGCCTATGTGTGAGACAGATTACAGGAAGTGTTGAGAAATGATAAGCCCATTTGCCACTTAGACATTTTAAGTTCTTTAAGTGATAGCAGACCACCTGGAAACCTAATTTACGTCAGTGGGAGTAGAAAGAAGACCTCAGAGATGAAAAATAAACTGGAATTGAACCTAGTATAGAAGCTCGGCCCAGATTCAAGGACAGATCACTTTGGCTTAAATAAGGATTTTTGAATTAAATTACCTGTGATAGATGAGAGAGAGAAATAAGTCGAAGATGATCCTAAGAAATGAATCTTGAATACTGATGCCAGTAGACAAGAAAGGGGTTTGAGGAAGAGGGAAGATTAAACAAGAAAGATAATGACCTTGATCCTGCACCTGTTAAATTTGAAGTGTTTACAAGTTACCTGTCAGTTTGCACTGTGAGCCTGGGTTCAGCAGAGAGGCTGGGCTGGGCACACCTATCTGAGCATGTCATATGGAAATGATGTGGAAACCGAGTAGACTTTTTCATCAAGGGAGCAAGGGGGAAAGACGTAAGCAAATGAGTCTTAGGTAATGTCCACATTTAAGTGGTTGGTGGAGGAAGAGCCAGCAGAGGGGACTCAGAAAAAGTGGTCTAGGAGGCAGTTGAACCCAATGGAGAGGACTTTAATAAGGGGGAGATTTGGAGAGTTAACTGCTCCAGAGCTGAGAGGGAGGAGAGAGATGTCATTGGACTTGTTCATTGGGATTGGAGTACACTTTCCAAGGTGAGACGGGACCCAGGCTGCAGGGCCTGGGGATTTGGGAAGTGAGAAAGTAGGGGAAGCCAGGGTTGAGTGATGACAGGAAAAAAATTGGACAATAACTCCTGAGAAAACAAGGCTATGGAGAGTTTGTCATTGGAGGATCAGGGAACCCCGCTTGCGTGCAGGCCAGGGGAGAAGGAGCCTGTGGGAAGGGCAAGATGAAAGAGGTAAAAAGGAGAGGGATGACTGATGCTATGGGGTCTGGGAAGAGAGGAGAGGGTAGGATGGAGAGTTCTGAGACCACAGGGCTCTGTAGAATAGATGAGGACATTCGGGTGTTCAGGCAAGGAGACTGTCTTGGATGAGATCCAAGCAAGCCTCTGATTTGATTCAGGCCAACAGCATGGTGACTCCAACACAGTCCCCAATATCTCAAATGCGGAGGTGTCTGCTTTCTCCCAAGCCCAATCTTTCTACTTTGGAGCATTCAAAAGCAACCACAGGTTAGTTTCATGACTCTAATTTTCTAACAAATTTATTTTCTTCCTGGTTTGGCCAAATCAAGAAGTCTTTTCCCTCACCTGGGTTCCCAAATTTAATTAGCCAACTTCCTCCTTCCCCTCTGAGAGTCAAAAAACAGACCTTATTTCTCTCCTTCCCTTCTTAGCTTTGACTTATCTAAGCTCAGGGCCCCTCAGGGGCTCTCAGCTGATGTATTTCAGCTGGTCCCTCCCAGCCACTCTGACTCTGGGTTAACCTCCTCCAGCCCCTCTGGGGCTGCTTTCAGGAAGGTTTGCTAGGTATTCTGACCTGCTAATAGGTCCCTCAAGGGGAAGGCCACACTGTCACAGTAGATCTTACTACCTAACACCTAGTGAAATCCTAGGCTTTGCTGAGCTCAGCCAAGATACTGCAGGAAACACGTGGTCTGGTGTTCCCAGGGAGATTGTCTATATCTCAAAGAATAATGCTAAACAGACAGTACAAAGCTGTCTGGTATAGAAGACTTTAGAGTTTTCTTTCAAGACTCTCTTTTTTTTTCCCCTCAAAACTTTGTTCTGGATGGAGTAGCTCTGTGACGAAGCATAGGAAATGGACAAAATGTGTTTGTTTGTTGGAATTTGTTATTTTAGGTAGTATTATGGCATTATTAATTAGGAGACGAGCAAGAAGCGCTTTGTGGAATGCTGTAAGCAAAGGTGTTTTGCCTTTTGTTTGGCCTGCAGGGAGTGATCCCCTCACCTTGGCATTGGTCCACTTGCTAAAGCTTTTCAAGGGCACATCATTAGTTTGAATGGCAGGAAAATGTGCTGCACCCTTCATAGAAGTTCATTAATCTCTTTTCTTAAAGCATTTTCTTGCACATCAGGTTCTGTTCTATAGCATTTCCACAAACATCGCACTGGAAATTCTAACTCAGCCTTATCTTGCATGTTTAATTAAAGATGCCAGGAGAAAGAGAAGGGCCAAATGTGATTATAAAGCTGGCAAGTGGGACATGAACTTCTGTCCCACGGCATATTTTTCAAAACTTTGTTAGAGCACAAACATGGGGAGTATATTTCCTTCTGTATTTTATTTTGTTGGGGGCTTTAAAAATAATTTATCTGTAAAAGTTATGAAAATAGAGATTTTAATTTAATAGAGCATGAACTGTGTTTTTAAATTAGAAATGGAGTACCATACATTGCTGCATGTATTGAACAGTGCATTTTTGGGGTGCAATATCATTGCCAACAAGTCTTTATTCTCTTATTTTAAGAAATATTGGTCTTAGTCAATCTTTATGTTACAGTAGTGAAAAATATTTAATATCTGTCCATGAAATGTAGTAGTTATTTTGTCTGAGTGGATATGACCACTTGCCAAAGTGACTCTGAGAATGTAAGGGAAAGAATCTGCCTATGTATCCTCATTCAAATCTTCCAGCATAAAGAGCAGGTTCCTATGGAGGCTGGGAACTGATGTCATAGTCAGACAGTCTTGATTTAGCTCATGGTGCTGGGTGACCTTCATCAATTTATTTGTTCTTCTGGTGTCTCAGATCCCTCTTCTGTAATATAGGAATTATGGTAATAGTAACTTACCTCAAACAATGTGGAGATTAAATAATCTAACATACACAGAGCGTGGGCACAGATGTCGTGGGTTCTTCTTACAGATGCCTTTTATCAGGTGCCCACACCCACTCCCACCTGCTGCAGGTTTGGGCTGCTAAAAGCTCACATCTGCATCCTTCTCCAGAGATTTGCCCATGGATGACAAGTGCTATCTTGCTGGCCATGCTTATTACATGCTTTCCTGACGACACCCTGCTGGAGGTGGCCCATAGCCAATGACCTACTAGTTCAAGGTTATAAGAACCAGCAGTCTTGCTTCTGGAAGGAATAACCATTGATATCATTTTTTAATGTACCATGAAATCAGGCTGAGGCTAAACTTCTGAAGCCACATTTTGCCTGACTGTTTTCCTTACCCTTCCTCACTTCTCTCTTATTTTATTGCTTTCTTCTTAGCAAAAATAGTCCCTTGCTTGCATAGAAATCATTTTCAGTCTGCTGGGAACCTGACCTGAAACCAGGTCAAGTATTTCAAATGGTGCTCAGCATTAAATACTTGCTCAATAAATGTGAGCATTGAGTGCCTAAAAAAGGCAGGTTGAGAAGTTGCCAGGTTGTTGTCAGACAAAGGACTCTTGGTGCGCAAACATGGTTGGGGACTTCCAGTGCCCAGCTCCATAAGTGATAAGTAGCAGGGGTTTCAGGTGTCCTAGGTCCAGGGTCTGAGGGATGTAGCCAGGGAAGAGACAAAGCAGTGAGAACTCAGAAGGAGAAATGGTCTAGTTCTTGCTCATTTCTTGACAGACAGGGGTCAGGTTGAATCTTGTGGCTCATTAATTTGGGATAACCAGATCTGAGATATTGTTTTTGCCAATATAATAAAAAATCAGAGACAGATTCTCCAAATAATAATATTTATTTGAGAATAGCAGAGGATTGCAATGGAACTGCATGTACCATAATAAACTATAGGCTTGTGGTTCAGGTAGTCTTTTGTGATACTTATTATCAGGAAATTATGGATAAGAACCCTTCTTTCATAACCTCCCTGCTTTATTTGCCTTTTGGTTGTTGGTGTCCTTATGGTTTGTATAAGTGATTCCATTTTGATTCTGACAACTTTCAAATTTCTTTCGCATTCTGTTTAAGGGCAGAGGAAACTTCTTTCAAAATTGGGAAGGAAGAGGGAAAGAGCAAAGAAGAAAGGACAGGAAAGGAAGGACGTTTCAGCTATCAGTGAAGACCCTTCCTGAGTAGCAGGGGAGAGAAGGTAGCTTTAGGAGAGTGGAGGCTGGGAACTGATGTCATAGTCAGACAGTCTTGATTTAGCTCATGGTTCTGGGTAGCTTTAGGAGAGTGGACAGAAAGGATTCCAGGTAAAGTTTAACTGCTAAATTGAGTCCCCTGCACTGCAAAGGCAAAAAGCATCCCCTCCTGGAAGGTGTTACTGGTGAGGAGAAAAGCCATTGCAAAGAGCTAGGGCACCAAGTTGCAGGACCACAATCCCCAAAGGAGCCAGGTCACAAGCCCATAGGTGGCAGTGGGTGCCAGAAGTGACAACTAAAATGGGCAGCTAGATCTGGGAATTTTATCTTCAAAAGTCCAGAATCAATCTTGAAGAAGTTCCTTTCCACTCACTATCTCATGATTAGGAAATCAGAGTCACCGTGCAACAATCTGCAGTTGCAACACAATCATTTCCTCAATTGCCACTTCTGGCTTTATCTCCTAGGAGCTGCTCCATTGCCATCATCATTGTTGGTGATGGTAAGTTGGAGACACCAGTGTACAGGTAGAAATCTGTCCTCCTGGAACTTAGAAGCAGACGTTGATTTGCTTTAATACCAGGATCACTCCCACGGAAAGATAAGAACCAGGAGCAAGGGCAGATCCTTTTGGATAGAAGATGGTAAAGCTGACAGAAGCATTGGGAGGAGAGATATAGGAGCAGCACTCCTGAGCATCTCAAGTCCATTCCAACGAGATTTCTTATCAAATTCAAGGCCAAAGAGGAGGAAAAAGGATGCTCTGGATCTCTGGCTCATATGTTTAGCCGGGGCCACCTGCCCAGACCCAGACCCTCAAAGCTCACTGCATTGAAATGACAACACTGCTGCATATTTGGGTGATTTTAAGGTTACACATGATCTTGGTCAATCCTGAACACAGCAATATTATTTCCTCCCTTTTAAAATCTAAGCAAGAAAAATAAGGTTCCAAAAATTGAACACAGAAAGTAAAAAAGTCTGTATTTGGACCCTGGCCGTTTGCCTGAGAGTCTGGTGTTCTTCATTAGAGAAAAGAGCACAGCCCTCCTACAGATATGCACTGTGAGAGTGTCTTTTAGTATAGCACACACCATTCTTATCTTTTGATTTATTTACATTTTGAAAACCCAAAAAAGGAGAAAACTCTCTGCTATGGGTTGCCCTTGTGAGGGTGTAAAGAGATGGGGCCTTGAAGAGGTGAGTGAGTCATGGGGACGCTTCCCTCACGCAGGGATTGAGGCCATTCTCGTGGGAATGGGTCTGTTATCTCAGGAGTGGGTTAGTTATAAAAGGGGAGAGCCTGGTCTCCTCTTCCTCTCAGGCTCACGTCCTCTTGTACCACATGATGTCTCCTGCCATGGGACAATGTGGCACGAAGATCCTAGCTGATGCCCTTGACTTCCTTCCCCACCTCAGGTCTGACTCAAGTAAATCTCCTTTATAAATTTCCTAGTCTGCGGTATTCAGTTAAAACTGCAGAAAATGGACTAAGATGCTCATCTTACCACCCTTGACCCTTGTCAACCATGTTCCCCTCACCCCAGCCCCATAAGTAACCACTGGTCTTGGTTTTTCTTCCAAAGTCTCTTTATGTCCCATAAGGAAATGGGAGATTATTTTCTTCTTCCTGTTTATACACAAGTTATTTATAAATATTGATAAACACCGTTCTTTTTTAAAAAAAAATGCATCCTAGAGATCTTTCTGTGTCATTTTATAGAGAGAACTTCTTCATTCTTTTTTAAATAGAGTTGTCCAGAATTCCATGTTATAAATGTTCTGCCATTTATTAAATCAGTCCCCTGTTGGTGCAAATTTGGGTTGTTGCCTATTGTTTACTATTTCAAAATGTTACTGGAAATAGCCTTACCACCTTCTTTAGCATTATGCAAGTTACCTGTAGGTGAAATGTGTGAAAGTAGAATCGTTAAAGAAAGACACATACATGCTTGTTAATTTTATAGATAATCACCAGAAATTTTGATAAAGCCAAAAGTAGATACAATGCACTTTCATTCCTCATACTAAATGAGGAACTAATTTCATATCCCATAATAGTTGGTCATACCCAGATAATGAGGACCCAGCTCATCTCCTTTCAAGGACTGAGTTAGTACTAGATTAAACCCATGGCCACTCAATGTGACAGTGCCCCTGAGTTTTTCCCTGGGATCTTTGGCCTCTTTCCTTTCTGTACAGGCTGTAAAGGCAGGAAAGCTGGGTATGTTCTTGAAATCCATCCCCTTACCCTTCAGATACATCAGACTAGAAAATAGCTGAGACAGGCAGCCCTCTGCAATCTGCCTCAGTGAAATGGAAAAGACATGGGCTCTAGGGTCAGAAAGACCTGAGTTTGAATGTTCACTGTCACTTTTTATCTGTGTAGTCCCGAGTAAAATTTCTGTTTGTTTGTTTGGGGTGCCAGGAATTGAACTCAAGGGCATTCAACCACTGAGCCACATCCCCATCCCTAGTTTTTATATTTTATTTTGAGACAGGGTCTCACTGAGTTGCTTAGAGCCTCACTTTTGCTAAGGCTGGCTATGAACTCGAGGATCCGCTGAGATTACAGTCATGCACCACCTTGCCTGGTATGAGTGAGGTTTTTAATAACTTTCTGAGCCTCAGTTCCTTCATTTGGGAAAGAGGGGAAATGGAACACATTAAAAAGTGCGTATGGTAGGGCACACCTGTAATCCCAGCAGCTTGGCAGGCTGAGGCAGGAGCTGAGGCCAGCCTCAGCAACTTCGCAAGGCCCCTAAGCAACTCATTACAGAAATAAAAAATAAAAAGGGCTGGGGATTTGGCTTAGTGCTAACCACCCCCCCCCCAAGGTTAAATCCCCAGTAGCCCCTCCCCACAAAAAGAAAAGAAGGTGGTCCTGGGGACTATATATTGTGAGGAGAGCACAGCATGTGCTCAAGAACTGGTTACTATTATTTTGTAGAATGATCTTAAAATGTGTGCTCATAAGCACACTTTTTATGTCTGTGTCATTAAGGGCCAGCACCAGCCTCTACCTGGCATGCACATTAATGACTCATAACCTCAGCTGCAAAACCATCTCATTATTGATGGTTGACTCTTGCTAAGCAGTTTATAATGGTTTGCCACATCCTTTTGATGATAAGGTCTTCCTCATGGTATAGCCAACCAAACTCATAACATCAAAGGACCCTGGATCATCAATTAGATAGAAAGCACTTTTTCAACACATGGTCCAGCACCTAAGCTGGCCTCAAAAAGCATCGAGGTTTATCTAGGGTCAGATGAGCTTAGAAATTCTACCAATAGGGCCACCCACAGTCACATAGTTTAGTGACAGGTGTCTGGACTCACAAGAAACAAAGATGCACAGAATACAAAGCAGATATTTTTAGCTCTAGTCTGAGAGTTTCTGCTTCCAGTTCTCTACTTTCATCATTTTTGTGTTTCCTGACACCCAAATCAGCACACTGAGGTCCATGTCCTCCCACGAAGGAAATAAATGCTTTCTGAAATGCAGACAGCTTCGGTGACGGCAGTAATACAATGATGGATTGCCTTGATGTTTCCTCTTCCTCTGAATCCATTAAAAGGAGGGAATTGAATTCTATCTAATCAGGATCCTCATTCCTTTCCTTAATTGCTTTTTAAACTACTGAAATGAAAAGTTGCAAATGAGGCACGTATTAGCTGTTCCTCCTGTCTGCAGCCCATCCCTGCTCCTGTCCCATCCTCTGCCCTTCAAAGTCATTCACCAGCAAAGATGTTCAAAGGTGTGAGTCACTCACAGGTTGTTCTGGGGTGTGAAGGAAAATCTGCTAATGGGATTCATGGTTTTTACAGCAGAAAAGACTGAGATAGGAAATGGGCATCATGTCGGGATTCTTCTATGTCATTCAGAGGAATGAGATCCTGTCACAGCTTCTTCCTGATTTAAAATCCTTGACAATGTATTTGCATATTCATTTTTGGATACTTAGATCTAAAAATGTCATTGGGTGAAGTCAGCCTAAAGACATATGAGAATCGGAAGTTAAGGAAAAATTCTTTCCTAAGCTTATTTCTTTCCTCAATACTTTTTTTTTTTTTGTGTGTGTGTGTGTGTGGTGCTGGGGTTCAAACCTAGGGATGTGCATAGGAGGCAAGCATTCTACCAACTGAGCTATATCTTCTCAACATTTTTATGGACTTGAAGAAGAAATTGATGGCTAAATGAATGTCAAACCTACTACCTTCCATGATATGCTCACTGCCTTTAAAAAAAATCAGAGATTTGTGGAAGGAATATGAACCTATAGTATTTGCAGTTTTAAAAATTTTATTTATTTTATTTATTTATATGGTGCTGAGGATCAAACCCAGAGCCTCATGCATGTGAAGCAAGCACTCTGCCATTGAGCCACAACCCCAGCCCAGTATTTGCAGTTTTTGTCTTTTATATTATTGAAGATCAGTTGCAGACCTTTATATATCATCATGGAGATATAGGTGGAAATATTTCTATATTTGTACTGGGCAATATGCTGACCACTAGTCACTTGTGCTATTTGAATTTAAATCAATTAAAATTAAATCAAATTAAAATTACATCAGTAGCCCTAGCTTTATGGCTAGTGTTCCATATCCACATGTACCTGTTGCACAGTGCCACTCTAGAGCACAGAAAGTGTCACACAGCTGTGTGAACAAGCCTTAATCTCCCAGACTGAGAGTGATGGAGAGCTCTACAATGGTTAATCACCCTAATTAGCAGCCTTTTGTAAAAGCCTTTTCTCCTTATTAGTGTGGGATTTTACTTGTCCCTCTTTTATAATATCCCTAACCATGATTAGATATGGAAAGCTAGGCTTGCAAATTGAAGCTCATATGTTCATGGTCCTAGATCTAGCATATGTGAGTTATGTGTCAACCCTTCTGAATCATTGTTTATTCAAATTTCTTAATTTAAACAAAAATCGAGCTGGCATCATCAATGGACATGCTTTGGAGGATTATGTTTCCTCCAGGGGGAAAAAATGCATCAGTTTGATATTTCTTTTTTTAAAAACACATTTATTTTTTAGTTGTAGGTGGACACAATACCTTTATTTTATTTTATTATTCGGTGTGGAGGATAGAACCCAGGGCCTCACACATGCTAGGCTAGCGCTCTTCCTCTGAGCCATGACCCCAGTCCCCAGTTTTATATTTTGATGTTATTTCATTTACAAGTATACAAATTTAGCCATTTGAAATAACAAACAAAGCTTAATAGTCTGCAGTTTCTGATTATGAGTTCACTCCCAAGCCTTGATTTAAATCAATCTTTTCTTGATGCAAAGAGGCTATAGAAATTGTTATGTGTGTATTGTTAGTAAAGCTATTTCTTGACTGGGGTTGTGGCTCAGTGGTACAGTACTCACCTAGCACGAGTGTGGCACTGGGTTTGATTTTCAGCACTATATTAATTAATTAATTAATTAATTAAAGGTCCATCAACAACTAAAACCAAAAAATTTTGAAAAACTATTTCTTATTCAATATGCCTATGTTCTTTCAGACAGTTTTAGGCGGTTAGAAGCTATTACCTTGCCCTTCCTCACTTCTCATTCTCCCAAACCCTCCAACTGCTGACATGGTTATATCAGCAGGTATCACCACAATGCACCTCTCTCTCTCTCTCTCTCTCTCTGAACCAGGGATTGAACTCAGGGGCACTAGACCACTGAGCTATATCCCCAGCTCTATTTTTTTTGTATTTTATTTAGAGACAGGGTCTTACTGAGTTGCTAAGCACCTCACTGTTGCTGAGGCTGGCTTTGAACTTGCAATCTTCCTGCCTCAGCCTCCCAAGCTGCTGGAATTATAGGCATGCGCCACTACACCCGGCAACACCAAGCACTCTTGATTTTTCTCTCCTTCCAACTCTTGGTAGAAGGGAAAAATTAAAAGTGTTCTTGAGGAAAGTCAATGTAAATCATTCTATAAGCTTCACCTAGGTGGCCAAAAATGGTGGTATGATCTTATCTGACATACCTAATTAACTTACAGGCTTATTCTATACTGGATGCTGTTCTGAACATTCTGTATGTACTCATTTCATTATCACAACCACCACATTTTTCTGATGAGGAAACTGAGGTACAGAGAGGTTAAACAACTTGCTCAAGTTCACATAACTAGGTGACAAACCCAGGCAATAAAACCAGGCAGTCTAGGGCCAGATCCTGTGCTCTTAACCATGAGGCTACCTACTGCATCTGCCCAAGTCCTTGCTGGGGGCATCCGTGGTCCTGAGTACTGCCTGGTGAGATTGACTGGGCCTGAAACACTCTACAAGGGTCTCAGAATGCAGGATGGGAAGCCCAGTGCCAGGTGCCACTATCTTATCCAGAAGGTGTAAGGGGAACCGAGGGACCACCGGAATGCTCACTTCGTTCTTCTTCCACTTGGGCTGTTCTTGTTGGCCAAGTATTGGAGAAGTTCATCCTATAACCCTTTGTCCAGGCCTAGATCTCTGTGTGAAGAGGAGGGCTTGCCTGCATTCTCAGGGAAACCTGTGCCTCATGGGCTTGATTGCCCACTTTTTGCAGGCCTTTGATGGGCTTGGGGTAAACAGGCCCTCACGAACACTAGAGGGTAGTCTCAGACCCTTAGGAACAGAAAACTGCCTTTGGCAGGGTCTCGCCTGGATCCACATTACCCCGTGGGTGAAGTGAATGTCAACAGGCTCCCAGGTTGAAAAGATTTCTGCTTTACAGACCCACATTAGAAAATTAAAAATTCAAGAGATACTTTAGAAAGAAAAGCAAAAGGCTTTCCTTTATAGCAGCACCAAATTAGCTGATTGCTCATGGCCTGGGCATAGAAATGAAACCATGATGTGGAAATGCAGTTTAGCCCACTATGCCCAGTTAGGAGAATGTGGTTGTTGCATAGCCTGGCTTGGCTTTGGGGGCAAGTGGAGGAGCATCACAGTGCATGTCCCTTAACAGTCTTGGTATGTCCTGTGGCTGAACAGGAATGACTTCCTCCTCCTTATCTGCAGCAGAGTGACTGACAGGAGGTAGGGTTACAGGGTCAGATTGCAGGAGAGATGCTTTTCCCTGCATTGCCTGGGTGGTCCTTGTCCCTGTCCTCCTGGAAAAGCTGATTAGATACAATTCTGGATAGGAAGGAACCTCAGAGAGAACACAGTCCCACCCTCATTGTTTGTAGATAAAGGAACTGAACCTTGGAATAATAAAGGGTGTGCCAGTGCCTGAGATCAGTTAATGCCAGGGGTTATGATCGTTGATGTCATCCAAAGAAGACTCCAATTCTGTCCCAAGCTACTAAGTGAAGTCAGTTTGTAATACATCCGTCTTAAAGGGCTTAACTACTGTTTATTAGTCAAAGTCTCAGTATATGTCATTCACACTGAGCACTCACAGGGAATTGAGGTGGAGGAAATGTTTTGTTGTCGTTGTTGTTATTATTTATAATGGGCACTCTGCTAACTACCTAAAAGGGTTTGAAGTGGATTATAATGAAGGGGAGGCACTGGAAGGGAGATTTTATTATAATAAAACTCTTATAAAAAGTTTAAAAAAGGGGAAAAAAATCTCAAAGAACAGGGAAAGAAAACCCTATCAAACTCTTTTGTTAAAGGTAGCCAATGGGAGCAGTATGAATAACACTGCTGAAAGAAAACTGTAATTTTTAGGTCTGACATACTTGAATGAAAGTAGTTGATTAGCTTAATTGTTGCTCTTTTCTGATTGTGAATTTTGTTTTTTGGTGTGTGTGTGTGTGTGTTGTTGTTATTGTTGTTGTTGTTGTTTTTAACCAAGCAAAGGGTTCTATGGCCTTCAAGATGCTCTGACCCTTAATGACATGATGGGTAGTGTCCAGAAGGGGGCACCAGAAGGCATTACTACAGGGGCTTCAGCATTACGCTGAGGCACTATTTTCACAGTGCACTATTTTGACACCATATTAATTGTAGGTTTTACCTGGGCACATATATTTTTACCTGGTAATTTACCTGTCTATTTAGGGACTTTTGTGGTATTTAATATATGGACATGTCAGGATGCACTAAAGGCAGAACTGCAAACCAGGGAGATCTCATCTGAATTTGTTCATCTGAATACAACATTGCATATTGAGGTCCTGCTGCATGTCTCCCCCTTGCTGAGGAGCAAATGATCAGATGTAAGATGAGCCTGCATAATACACAGACGGGGATCCAATGACTTATAACACAATATAATGACATAGCATGATTTAACAATCACCTGAATGATGTATTTTAGAAACAAACTGTAGGAGAGTAGATTCTGCACAGAGGCATGGGAGGAGGGTTGGGACAGGAGAGAACATTTAATTCATTCCTATTAGTGAGTGTATATTTTCTTCCAGACACTGTGCTAGGATTAGCAAGGCCATGTTGGTCTCTAGTCTATTTTTTAAAAAATCTTTATTTTTTAGTTTTCGGCGGACACAACATCTTTTGTTTGTATGTGGTGTTGAGGATCGAACCTGGGCCGCACACATGCCAGGTGAGCGCGCTGTCGCTTGAGCCACATCCCCAGCCCCTCTAGTCTACTTTTGAAGTAATAGGCTACTTATAAAGAGGGAAGATTCCTACAGTCTCCTGTTTCCTCCAGCAATAGGAAACAAAAAACCAAAACTGGGAGCAAAATGAAAGAGACATACAAGCTAAAAGGTGACCAGATAAAGTGAGGGTCATTAAGGAACTTGAACTTAATTCCATAGGCAATGGGAAACAGGGAAGGATTTGAGGAAGGGAGTGGCATATTTGTGCTTTAAAAGTTAATTAGCCACAAAGATTTAAGTACATAAAAATGAACCCATGAAAGTACTAGAAAAAATATACAAGTTTATTATTTTAATTTGGGGAAAAGCTTTCAGTATATAGCATGAAAAAGTTAAAATCATACAGAAAAAGACTGCTTTGAGTATGTGAAGATTTAAAAGTATATCACAATCCCGTATTCAAAGTTAAAAGAATAGAATTCTTGAAAAAATTCTTTAAAAAATGAAAAAGGACAAATAGGGGCAAATTTAATAGTCTCGACACACAAGTGATCCTTTATACATAAATAAGAAAAAGAAAACTTTATAACATATGAGCAAAGAATACAAATAAGACATTTACAAAAGGAGATATTCATATATCAAAAAAAAGTGAAAAAAATGTTCAAGCTCACTATTGATCTAAGGAAATTAAAACAGGTAGATATCAGTTTCCATTTACCAAATTAAAGATTTTTCAAAAAGCAATTACATGGGTGAAGACACTTTCAGGTATTACCTGGATAGATGGTTTTTGAAAGAGCAATTTGTATCATGTATCAGAATTTTTAAAAGTAAACGCATAGATTGACTCTGCAAATTTACTTCTAGGAATATATGCTAAGGAAATAGGTGAATTTACAAAAATTCTTTTTCTTCATTCCAATGTTTTTATAATAGCAAAACAAAACAACAACCAAACAAAGAAAAATCCCAAACAAAGTAAAATAACAAGAACAAAAACCCACAAGGCAACAATGTAAATGCCTAACTCTAAAATAAAGGAGGCTAAAGCCACAATAGCACATGCAGACAGATGCTATGCAGTCATTTAAAAGGATGTGAATCTATGTTTGCTGAGATGGAAATTTGCACCCAATGTATTGTTAATGGAGAACAGAGGATTACAGAGAACCATCAGAGCAGAATTCAGTATTGCAAAAATCTATTTTATATATGTAAGTGAAAACCTGGGAGGAAAGACAACCAAATATTATCATTGTTTTTGATTGTGGTTGGTATTTTTTGTACTCTGCCCATTTTTATTTTCTTGTTATTTTACATGAAAATGGATTAATAAAATCAATCAATCAAATTGTTGCAATATACATTGAAACCATTAATCCCAAGGAACAGGAGATGAAGGTCATTTACAGGAGGCACTTGCCATAATTGAAGTGAGGAATGAGGAAGGCATGGGCTGGGATCCTGTGGATTCCTTTTCTGGCTGTACTTTTGGGAGGGATTAAAGGTACTAACTCCATGCACATCACAGACTAATTAATTAAAAGTTTCTGGGGTGGGGCCTTGACCTTGGTATATTTTATTCTCTCTTTCCCCTCAATCCCTCAATCTAGGTGATTCTAAAATGTGTAGCCAGAGATAAACCAAGTACTGGGGGCTGGCAGTGGCAGAGAGGGGGATGTGTACCTGAGTTATGTTCCAAGAGTGGATTTTAAGACACCCAATAAGTTAGATTTGGTGTTTCCCTGCATTGTATACAACTCTCAAGGCCAAGTGTATTGCTGTGGAACAGACAATGGCTTCTCACTGGCTAAGCTGCAGCTGGCATTGCCACATGAGAGGCACGTCCACTGTGGCACATTTAGAGTACGATGATGCTGCAGGAACAAGCAGCCCATCTTAAAGTCCTGTCGGTACATTGGTGCTCCGAAACACTGGCCAGGCACAGAGTGGTCACAGTAGAAAGAGAGGATGACATGGCATGCCCAGATCTGTGACTTACATGATAATATTTTTTTTTAGGAGTGATATATGCCAACTGGAGTCTGCTGTTTAATTACTAATCACTTTGTGGTGTAGGCGGTAGCTAACATTCCTATAACTGAATGTTTTCAGCAACACTGCAATAACTTCCCTTAAGCTTTAAAACTTAAGATTTGCTTATAATTGCTGTCTGTCTTCATAGGTGTTACTCAAACAGGAAGGAAAACTCCGTGTATTTTCACCAGGTTTTGACACCAGAGATTGCTGAGATAATTGGAGAGAGATCTCAAAATGTGTCAGGTAAGTACAGGTGAATTTCAATATATGATATTAACTGACATTTCTATTCTAGGTAGCAACAGAGAGACTTTTGTGTGGCTGGGGCCAAATTGCATAAGGTTTTGGCTATGAAGATGGGACTTCTCACTTTTTATTGGCTGGAAAAAATGAAGTTATTATAGTAGTATTGAACTATTAATCATACCTTCCATGTTTAAACACCCCTTTAAAGACAAAAGTTACTCAATCTTTCTTCGACTTTATCTTAGACTTTCATCCCAACACTAATGGGAAGAAATGAGATCTGGCTGAATTCAGAATTGAAAGTGACTTGGACTTCACAGAGAATGACCCCAATGAGGCAGAGACCTTGACTGTGCCTTCTCATCCACTTGGGGTCAGTGTTTGGTACATGCAGAGAGAAGCCCAAGAAACAGGATAGGAAATGGTGGCATTTCCACCAAAGGTCAAGGGTGGCATTGAGATAATGGGCTGTGTCCCAGATACAGCGCTGACATCCTCTTCAAAGGAGCTCAGTGGTAGAAATGCAGGCTCAGAACCACTCCCAAGGGCATGGTGAGGCCAGGAGCATTAGGGAAAGAGACAGTGTGCAGGGGAAGGGAGGGCACCTCTGAAGTTACCTTTCCAGCTGAGCTTACATCAAAGTGCATGCATCTGCCTTTAATTGGCAGGTAAAAAATGCTGTGCGGGTGTCAACAGGCTTTGGGAAGATAAGGACAAGAAATCTTTGAACTTCAAATCCTAGATCTTTATGCTTCACTGAAGCTGGTCCTCTCTACCTGGGAAGTCAATCCTGTGGTTGTGGTGACTGACCACAAAACCCTGCAGGGCAGAGGCTGTGGAGTCCTTGTGTTGTCCCCAGACTACATGAAACGACTGAATAAGCATTTTCTCTGTTCAGTTTTTTCAGGATATATATGTTCTTGGCAAATAAAATTCAAATAATGCTGAAAGATATTTAACTGAGAGGAAGCCTTCCTCTCTGCCTGTCCCCGTTCCCTAGATCCACACTTCTCCTCCCTGGAAGCCACCACTCTTAGCATAGTTTTAGACATCTGACTAGAGGTAGATATTCCTCTTGTGTCCTCCCCAAGGCCCTCCCCCATGCATAAATACTCCTTGTTTGTTTGTTTGTTCTAATTAGTTATATTAGAACACACTTTGACACATCATACATAAATGGAGTATAATTTCTCATTCTTCAAGTTGCACATGATGTAGAATCACACCGGTTGTGTAGTCATATATGGGATCATGACCTGAGAAACCCTTCTAAATTGAGCATAAGTAAAAAATGCGTTTAATACTCCTGATCTACCAGACATCATAGCTTAACGTCATAGCACACTAGAGAGGACCCATTGTTTCCTTTCATGTTGGCAGGGCTGACTGGGAACTGTAGCTTACTGCTGCTGCCCAGACTCGAAAGAGAATACTGTGCCACGTTTCCCCACGTTGCCAGACTGGGGAAAGATTGAAATTCGAAATTTGAAGTATGGTTTCTATTGAAGAGTATTGCTTTCACACAATCAATAAATTGAAAAAATACTTAAGTTGAACCACACATATACAGGAACATACATATAAATGCAGATACACACATTTACTTATACCCCTTTACTGTTTTACACAGGTTTAAGTCAACTTTATACATTGTTCTGTACCTTGCTGTGTCCCTGTATAGTCACATACAATAGATTCTGGAGATTATTGCACACCCATACAGGACCGACACGCCCCATGAATGAGTGCACATTGCTCAGCTGTAGGGTGCAGTCATGATGTATCCAGCCCGGTCCCTCACTGATGAACTTTGAATATTTTTCCAGTCTTTGTCAAAGCTGCTGTAAATAGTCTTTATACAACTATCTTCATGTATGTGATAATATTTATTTTTTAAACATATATATATATATATATATATATATATATAGTTATAGTTATAGTTATAGATAGACACAATACCTTTATTTTCTTTATTTTTCTGTGGTACTGAGGATGGAACCCAGTGCCTCACCCATGCTAGGCAAGTACTCTACCACTGAGATACAGCCCCAGCCCATGAGAATATTTCTGAGGGATTAATGTTTGGGCAAAATATTTCTGAGTCAGGGTATACATTTTAAATTTTGATTATTGACACATTTGCTTCCAAATGTTGAACCAATTTGAATCCTTCATAGTAAACTATCTTGAAACTATCCAGAATATATGAGACCTTGAAAATATTCTATTAAGTGAAAGAAGCAGGTCACAAAGGCTATGCCATATATGAGTGACAGGTCTGGAATAGGCAAGCTCATACAGAGAGTAGATAAGTGGCTACCAGGGGCTGTAGGCAGAAGGAAATTGGGAGTCATTGCTAAAGGGTACAGTTTCATTTTGAGGTGATAAAAATATTCTGAATTTAGATAGTCGTGATGTTTGCATAACTATGAAAATGCTAAAACCCACAGAAGTGTATACTTTAAAAGAATCAATTTTATGATAAATGAATTCTGTCTCAATAAGGTTGCCATCTAAATACACACACACACACACACATACACGTACTTCTCACACTTTTTCATCATCACAATTGTAATTGCAAGTCTTTGCCCAGTCTTCCTGAAGGAGAAGAACCAAACAGGAAATAAACAGAAAGATTGAAAAGGCCAGGCACATATTTTAGGATTTGGACTATCAACTCTGTTGTGAATGATAATGGAAATGACTAAAACAGCAACAATCTAAATAGTCAAGTTGTCAACTATTGCCAGTGAATTTAGCAGTGCAAATTAAAAAGCAAGAAATGAGACCTAAGAATTCCAGAAAGAGAGAAAGGATCCTTTCCTCCTGCCTAAAAGATTTTGAAATCTCCTTTTGTTTACTGAGCCAAGGGCATTAATGCCTCATATGAATGCAGAACTGAATCCATCAGCCTGCCTCCAATAGAAAATGTACTGAAGCCCTTTGTAAGAAAAAAAAAGTATGAAAACGGAGGAAAGCATATAATTTTTGTACACAATTCCAGAGATACTGATGGGCTAAAAAAAAATAACCAATGCCTACCTCTCTTAAAACTAACTTGTATTTTCATTGAGATGGGTTTACTTTGGATTGCATTTCACTCCCTTTCACCTCTCACCTTCAGATTAACCCTGCTACATTCTTCTTTTTCTATGATGTCTTATATTTCAACCTGCTTGTACCCTGAGGGATTAAAAGCTAAACACTTACCAACAAGAGTAATCCCATAAGTGGACGTGTTTCTAAGATCGTTAGACATTTGATCACAAAGGAAAAAAGGAAAGCAGAGAGAAGGTATGAAGTGAAGAGGGCAGAGGTTTAAAACTTTCACCTTAGTGGTAGTTGATTGCAAAGGGACTCTCTAAACCAATATTTGCATGAAAATAGGCCCTGTCCTTAAATCCCAAGAATGAGTTCATTTCCCTTCTTTCTTTGAGAAATATGACCTCAAGGAACTGAGCTCCTATGAGGGAGGCCAGGACACACTTGACATTTCCCAGTTTGGGGCTCAGTTCATGTGATTTAAATAATAATAACAGTGAGCATTTAGAGATCAAACATTGAAGACGTGGTCTCCTCTGCTCTAAGTGCATTGGCTCATTGCAAGCAAAGTGTGATTTGTACTGCTGTTGTAGACTGGATTCATCTGTTGCAGCCCAAATGCACCCCCCACCCCCTCTCCACCCCCACAATTGATGATGTATGGAGGTAGAACTTCTGGGAGGGGATCAGGTCACCTCCCATGAGGGTGAAATCCTCATGATGAGACTAGGGCCCTTGTAAAAAGAGGAGAGAGCTTGCTTCCCCAATTGCAATCCTTGCCATCTGAGGACACAGGGAAAACGGTAGCCATCTAAAAACCAGAAAGAGAGCTCTCACTTGGGAACTGAATCTGCCTACACCTTGATTTTGATTTCCCAGCCTCCAGAACTGTAAGAAATCATATTTGTTGTTTAAGCTACTCACTGTCTGTTCTGTTGCAGCAGCCTATATTGATTGATAGAACTGCTGTCTTACGGAGGAAGTGGAGGTCCAGAGAGGTTAAGGAACTTACCTGTAAGAACTAGAAATTGATGGAGGCAGGGTTCAAACCCACTCAGTGTAGCTGCAGGGTCTGTATTCCTTGCTGTCTTGGTCATATGCTGTGAGGAAGACAATAGTTTCCATAATTCTGACCACTTTCCTTTCTGCCATCTTGAAATGTCAATCATGCCATCAGTAGACTCCCACAAGACTATGTTCTTGCTTCCACTGTAGCTCTGCACGTGTTTCAGAGGTTATGCCCTTCTGTGTATGGGGGCTCATAATGGCTGGGGACTTTCATCTCTGTGTCCCCTGTGTCCCCAGCTCTTAGTACTGTGCCTGAGTTAGGTATTGAATAAATCTTTTATTTTTTATTCATTAATGTTTTTAGCGAATGAGTGTACATAAATCAAAATTTATTTATCCACTGGTCAGGATTGCTTTTACTTTTTGGCTCTTATGAATAATACTGCTATAAATGTTTATGCACACACAAAAAAGAATAAATCATTGTTTTGTAAAATAATATTTGCAGCATGGGGGCTGTTTTTGTAATAACTCAGTTAACCAACAGTGGACCTTCTTAAAAAGTTACCCAAGCTCCAGAATGAGCAATCCTATGATAGCCTGAATGGGCTTGGGGATTACAGAGGGGACATCAAATTTCTATTTTGCTCTAAACTTCTTGCTCATAAAAAGTGCTCTTGCGGGTAGGCTTCTGAGGGAACAGGCTCTAAGCTAGTATCTAGTGTGCAGGATATTTATTCTGGAGGGTCCCT
This sequence comes from Urocitellus parryii, assembly GCF_045843805.1. NCBI lineage: Eukaryota > Metazoa > Chordata > Mammalia > Rodentia > Sciuridae > Urocitellus > Urocitellus parryii. The sequence goes on along the minus strand of NC_135531.1, from coordinate 58,573,768 downwards.
GGGGTCCATACCTGTGGAGGGGAGAGGGCTGAAGTAGGACTGGATAGAGGAAGAGGCTGAGATGTGATGGGGTCTCCCAGGGCAGCCTTGGCAAGCGCACAGGGAGCTCTAGAACTGTGGGATGGCTAGTGGAGCCATTTGGTGAGGTCTTTTTTCCCCAGCGCAGTCACTAGAAATGCCTGCCTGGAGTGGTATGACCTTGGGCGAGGCAACTCTCCTGAGAGGCTGGCAGCTGGGCCAGTAGCCCTTATTTCCAGGAGAGCTGGGTGGTGTATAAAAGCGTCCTGCACATGAACATTGTTCTGAAGGAACGTTTTGGCAGCACTGAAGAACAGCATGGAAAGAATTCTCATTATTTAGAATTTTACTTTCATCTCTTGAGCCACAGTTTCTTTTATGACTCTTGGCACATACCCAAAGATCACATGCCTGTGGAGAATCTTTTTGGGCCTTCACATATATTATCTCTTATGTGAGATTCTCTTTTGAGAATTCTCTAGCTTCAAGAGTCTAGCTTTAAATTTGTTTTCTCATGTTTCTTTCATATTACAGAGGAGCAAAGTTCCCTTCCCCCTTTTCAGGTTCATCTCCCTCCCACAACTCTGACTTGGCCCTTCTTGACCTCCTATAGATCCTTATCTTCTCCATGATCTTCTCTCAAATTTCTTTCCTACACGGGACAAAGGCCCAAGAACATTTTATTATAGGTAGCAGGTTCTTAGTAGGGAGTAACACAAGGACAGTGGGAGTCATTTGGGGGAAGAGCTCTCCGGTGATCTTTTAAGAGGTTGGTGAATCTAGGCCTGGAAGCAAGGAGACCAGGAATATGTGGCAGCTAAGTTAAGGAAATATAATTTAGTGTTATTTGTAGGAAATCTTAATTAATAATTCTTAGCTGCTTGTTACTCTGAACAACCCATTAGGCTTGTGGTTTTTGGAGCTGTTCAGGATTATCTGTGACACATAGCTGAGCCACTTCTGAGCTCTGTAATGCCCCCATCTGCAGTTTACTTACCTTCTTAGGGTTTCAGTTTCCTCATCTGGAACACCTGGCTTTATATGGCTCCCCTCAACTAGTGGCTGGGAGATGAGACAATCAATGAAATAACACTGGTAAAGACTTGCACACTTAGGAAGCCTCAATATGTGTAAGCTCCTTCCCAACGTTAAGGCAATCCCATCAAAGCAGTTGATTTAGCCCAGCCTGTCAGAAGCTTCCTCTCCTCTGGGCCTTTCAAACAAATGGGTCCAACTACTTACCAATTTTCCATTTAAACTCAGTGTCCAAATCCTCATCTTGCCTTTCTCAATGAGATTTCTCAATTGCACTTGAGCTGATGTTCTATTGGCCCAGTCAATATAAGACTGAACAAATAAAAACCACGTGTAAGTAAACTTAAGAATGCTTTATTACCTGAGTATTAAGTGGTTTATTATATTTTTTCTGTTTGAGGCCTAACCTGTATGTCCCATGGCTACTGGGCCGCATATGACAAGATGGTTTCTTAGTACACACAAGGGTCTGAGGGAACCTGCTTTTCTTTTGTTAACCTCACACAGCGAACTAATGTTAAAAATCATACCTCAGAAGAAACTTCTGTTCCTGCCTTTGGGGTATAACTTTAAGAGTTAAAGTTCTTCTCATCCTATGAATCCCTGAAAATTCATTTTAAATCAACAAACAAAGAACTAGCTACCAGGAAGGGCTGAGCAAAAATAAACTTTTTTGCACAGTGGTATTTTCCACAAAGAATTGGCCAGAGCTTTTCCTTGTTTTGGTAGAAACTTGAATATATGCGACAAACAGTTAAGCAACAGCTCAATTAAGACAAAAGGAAATAGAGATTAACAAACACATGCCTTTAAGTAAGTGAGTCTAAAAAAAAATGACTTTGCTTTGAGGAACTTGACTCTTATTTTGGTTTGTTTCACGATTGACTGAATTGTTTTCTACCTTACACGTCGCCTTATTTGTCTTGACACTAATCTGGCAGAAACATGTAGAGGAAAGTCCATAGGTCTCAGTGTCAGATCGGGGTCAGGACTCTGGTTGTGCTGCCACATAATCGTGGGATCCTGGGCAAGTTAATCCTCTTCAGTTTCTTCCTTAGCAAATTGGAGTTTTAGTATATATTTTTTTCTATTATAGTATATAAAAATATCATAATATATACAAAATGCCTAGAATGAAGAGGTATTAAAAATTCTGTGGTTCCTCTCTCATGAACTCCTCACTCCTAAAATATTAGTCACAGGATATTGGTTGCTACCATTTTCCCTATTAGTCACTATTTCCTGTCTTAGAATAGTCTCTACTTAAGTGTGGTTGCCATGAGCAAGTCTAGATACAAAGAGATGAAATTGCTTAGGCAGTTTGCTCAACTGGGTTTGAATTCAGGCTCTGCCACTTTTCAAATATGTGAACTTGGGCAATTTACTTAGGCTCTCTGTGCCTCGGTCTCCTTATCTGTAAATGTGGATATTAATATCTCCTTTCCAGGGCTGTGCTGAGGATTAAACGAGTTAATGTCTTTGAAGCCATTAGCCTGGTGCCTAGCAATTGTAATAACTATGTAACTATCAGCTATTACAATTGCTGACCCTACTTGATATGTCTGGGCTGCCTGCCCACTCACAGCTCTCCTCTTTGGGAACTGTCTCCACCCTGTATTCCCTCTGCTTCTAGTGGTGATTGTATTACATCAGTGCCTATATATTCAAGTCACAGTTGTTCAGATCAGGAGTGGACATCTTATCTAACCTGGATAAATCTGAACCCCTTCCTTAGTTTCAGGAGAGAGCACTTGAGCCAGTCAGCTGTGGTTGCTGAGCTGAAAGGTTAGGTAGACCCAGGTCTGAGACTGTCTGGGGGCCTTGATGGGTGAACAAAGAAAACTTTTCTGCTAAGAGAAGCAGGAAACTGTGTATTGTGTGTGTGTGTGTGTGTGTGTGTGTGTGTGTGTTTGTGTGTGTGTTTCTGTGACAGAAAACCAGAAAAAGAAAGTATATGCTCATAAGAAATATTGAGAATCCTGGGAAAAAGAATTTTCCAATTCTTAAGACTAGCCTGTGCTTGTATTCCTTTGGGATCTCTGGATTCTTACTCAGTCACCCTTCAATCCCCAACCCTTTCCAGAAGATGTGATTATAACACTGAATTTCAATAGGAAATGGTCTACATTAGTGGTCTATAAATGTTTTTGCTCACATAATTGCAGAATTTTGAAAACTTATGTACCACTGAACATTTTCAAGTTGACATAAACATTTCTTTTTCTTATGCTTAAATATCATAATTCACAGAATTCGATTCTACTAATATAAGACATTATTCATTATATTTATTCCATTAGCTTATGTATATCTAAAACATAATAAATACTGTCAAATCATGCCCTACTAGCATCATAAGGTGCATCAAATTTTAAGAGGTGTTAAGATGAGGGAAGAAAAGTGAAGCTTTCCATTGTGTTATCCTTGGAAAAAAAGAGGACAGTAAAATACCATGTTCCTGAAATGCCCCTTTCTGTTCCTAATAACCTAGCCAAGTTGAGGGGACAATGAGAGTAAGTGTGGGCCAGAAAGTCCAGATACATATTATCTTGAAGATATCAGCTTTCTCTCAGGAATGCTGGGATGTAGGGCACTTAGTGTTATCTATAGAAAGCTTCTGTCTTGCATGCATGCCAGATTCCTTAGGATGCTGGTCATCCAATGGGGCAAAGCAAGTTGAGTTAATGATGTCACTATTTCTGTAATTGAGTTTGTTAGCCCCTCCTCCCTGTGGTAACTACTGCAGAATGGAGTACAGTGGAAAGGATAAATGCCTGTCCCACAAGCCATATGTGGACAAAGCATCATCAGGGACACAGAGGCACTACTTTCTGGTGAAGCTCCAGAGGCATCATAAGAAATGGAGAGGCTACTTGTCTACCCCCTCACCACTGGACCATCTTCATAAGCATCTTTCAATAAACCTTCTGTCTCCAGATGTCTTCTTTGGTCTCTCAGCAACCTATCCTGCTGCCCTAGCACAACTGGGCTGTGGACAGTCCAACTACCAAACTGTGAACATTATCAAGGTTATAAATTTTTGTGTATTACAAATATTGACATTTAAAAATAAAACTGCAAAAGAGAGTGGCACAAAGTGGGGGGAAACCCTGCCAACCTCTTCTTTTAAATATATCCAAAGAATTTAACTATAAGGGTTTGATATTTACTATGATCTAGTTTAAATATATATATATATATATATATATATATATATATATATATATATATATATATATAAATCTATGTATATATGTGTACATACACATTTATATATATATATATCTATGCAAGATCTACTCTAAAATCTGGAAATTTTATATCTTTTCTTGTTTTGGAATCTAAATTTTCATTCTGTTATCCACACAGAATTTTATACAAATGTAATAACTTTTTATATAAAGATAAGTATAATTTTAAGTCTTTTATTGATTACTAGATCATTCTTTCTTGTGTAAACACAAGAAAAATTAGCAGATGAACTGGAAATTTGTTTTATTCCCTGAATTCATAGGATTTTAGCCTACATTATTCAATAACTACTAGCCACTGGTGACTATTTAAATTAGATAAAGCTAAAAATTAAAAATTCTGTGCCTGTATTATATTATTCACAAGTGCCCACTAGCCACAAGTGACAAAATGGTGGCTATTGTATTAGCATAGATAGGCACAGAAAGGGCTGCTGCTGGACAGGGCTGTATAAAAGTTAAAGATTAAAGATTTCTTCTAGATTCATTTATCATTATGCTTATGTAAGTACTCAATTGATCAAAACAGTTGAGATATTTACATATTTTTATAAATAATTGTTAAACAGAAAGAGGAGACTGTTTTTTTTTTTTTCTTTTTTGGTACTGGGGTTTGAACCCAGGTGAATTTAACCAATAAATCACATCCCCAGCCTATTTTGTACTTTTTATTTTGAGATGGGGTCTCACTAAGTTGCTGAGGCTGGCTTTGAACCTGTAATCCACCTGCCTTAGCCTCCTGAGCCACTGGGATCGGAGGCATGCACCATGGTGCCTGGGTAAGAGAAAACATTTTAAGCATTTGTGTCTTCTAGATGAATGGATTGGGAGTTTTGGTTTTTGTTATGCTTAAATCATTTTATTGTCTTTAACAGCTTATTGCTAGAATGAGACAGAATTCAACAGCAATTCTATTTCTATTTTTCAATTTTATTAGAGGGAATCATTGAAGAATTTTTTCATATAAGTAAAGAGTTAAAAAATTTAAAGTTTGTTATAGCATTTTCTTCAATTCTTTGAACTTCTAAGTTCTGAGGGAAAAAAAAGATCAGATAATAATCTATCATCAAAGCTTATATTTAAGGGTCATTAGACTGGCAACATTATTAGACACTCTTTCAATTCTGTTTGAGTCAAAGAATTGGAAATCACCTGGCTTGCAAAACAATTATGGCATCATAGTAATTGACTCTCAATTTCTGGGAAGTATACCAAAATAAACTTTCTTTCTTTCTTTTTTTTTCACTTAGAAGCTCTCTATTTAACTTTATACCATTTTTTAAAAAAAGGTTAGGAGGGGCTGAGGCTGTAGCTTTGTGGTAAAAGTTTGCCTTGCATGTGTGAGGCACTGGGTTCAATCCTCAGTATCTCATAAAAATACATATGGATACTGTGTGTTCATCTACAATTAAATAAATATATATTTTTAAAAAGGTTGGGAGTATATTGCTAATTTTATTAGATCTTTGCTAAAAATATTTTTTGCTAATGCCCTTTTCTTATCATAGCCTTCTAATATATATTTTAAGAGGCTGAAGACTTATTCATTTAATTTTGAGAAATATTGACCATAAACTCTAATTGACAAAACATAGATTAGTTTTCAAACAAATTAGCCAAAATAGGATTACTTCTTGCCAAAAAAGACTTTGACCTATTTTATGAAATGCATCTTGTAATACAGGTAAGGTCAAGACTAAAATGATGATAATTAAGTATAATTAGTTCATTTTTATAATGTTGTAAATACAAAATGATAAATTAATGTGTTCTAATTTATAATAATGTAAATGTAGCTAAGATAAAAGTTATACATAAAGAAAGAAGTTCAACAAATTTATTGGTGATTGGTAATTGTCACAGTAAGTTTGATAAACTTATGTGTATGCATGTATCCAACTCTGGTTTTGGGTTTTAGAAGATAAGATAGAAACATGTATTAAAAAAATAACTCCATTAATTTAATTAGTCAGTCCTCCTCGTTTTTAATGGAAGGTAAAGGTACATACCAATGAAAAGTAATTATTTGGCAGCTAACATATAATTAAATTTTTTGAAAGTAGAAAATATTAAACATTTTATAAGATGAGAATAGGCATAGTCAGTATATACAACTTAATAAAATTTTATAAAATAGATTTTAGATACTTTATTAATAATATATACCTAATGAGAAAAGAATTAAAGAATTTATCCAAGAAGTTTAATTTAGTGTGCCTTTAAAAATATAGTAATTCCAGAACATATTCTCTTTACATATGGAAGAATACACAGAAGTTTATACTATTTTGACTGTGTTTTTCTTTCCAGGTGGTGACATATTCCAGAGAAGACTTTAAAGAATAACTAAACATTATAAACTTTATTTAAGTGTGTAGTGTAAACACTGTTTTTGGAGTTCATTATTTGTCTGCTCTCTTTGGTTTGGTGCCTTGGGACTCTTCCTATGCAGTTTTTTAAAAAGTCATTTTTATTGGTTCTTTTTAGTTGTATATAACATTAGGATTAATTTTGACATACTTACAAAAGCATGAAATATAATTTGCTCTAATTCAGCCCCTAGTACTACCCCTTTCCCTGTCCTCTTCCCTCCCTTGTTCTCTATTCTACTGATCTTTTTGCTATTGACTTGCAGTTTCTTTTTTAATTAGTGCCTTGTGGATGGATATGCATGGATATGAGATATATTGTAGTATGTTCACATATGTACATAAGAAAGTTAGGTCAGGTTCTAGAATAGAGTATTCTGATAATAGCTGGTAGATGGGGGAAAATGTGATAAAAATGCTATCATTCCTCAGCCTGTCCCACCACAGATCTGAAATTCAAGATGTCCAAACCTGAGCTAGTATGCATCAGGGCTGGGGAAACTGGAGACCAAGGGGTTCTGGTGAATCTACCTCTGCTGGAGAATCTACCTCTGCTGCAATCCACCAGACTAATGGAGGTGAGTGAGGCTCTTGGCTTTCTTTTTATACTAATGAGAGAAAAGCTTTGAGGAACATAAGCATGTTCTTCTTCTTGAGCCAGATTAATTTTAGGGAAAAATACAGACAGAAGTTTGAAGATATAGAAAAAAATTTCTGAGAACTACATGGAATGTCCTAGCCCTGGATGGTCTGTGTATTTGTTTGAAAATTGGAATTTTTCTTTCTTTTTTAATATGTTACTAAAACTATTAGGGTAGCATTAAAAGAAATTTTCAGGAAAAAAAATCACAATTTTATTAAATTGATGCAAAAAACTCTCCATATTCCCTTCTAGATTTCTACAGTTCTTAGACATGCTTCTGCAAACCTAGATATGGTGAGTTTTAATTTTTTCTCCTGTTCTTATCTTTCAGTAATATTCCAATTTGTACCCAGAGGACATACAAACCACTCAGCACCACTAGTCAGCCAATGTGTGTAGGTTAATGAGCCTTACTTGGTTTTGTATTGCTGCTATAATGAATTATCACAAAATTAATGACTTAAAACAATACAAATTTTTTACCTTATGGTTCCAAAGATCAGAAGTTCTAAAATCCAGGCATCCCAGGACTGTGTCCCTCTCTGAGACACTTGGGGAGAATCATCTTCCCAGAACTGTTTCAGCTTCTAGAGACCACCTCCATTTCTTGGTTCTTAGCCCCTTCTTTTGTCTTCAAAGCCAGTCACAACAGCACATCTTCAAATCTCTCTTTGACTCTGACTCTTCTATCCCCCTCTTCCATGTATAAGAACACTTATGATTACATTGATGATCCAGGATCATCTCCCCAGTGCAAGGCCAGCTGATTAGTGCCCTTAATTCCATCCGCAACTTTAATTCCTCATTGCCATATAATTTAACATATTAACAGTTTCAGGGAATAAGACACTAATGTCCCATTACCTGCATACTGCTGACCCTCAAATCAGTTTGAATATTTACTAAATTTCCCCTTTTACTTCTGGAAAAAATCAAAAGGACCATTTGGTGTTATTATCATTCCACGTTGTTTGCCTGCCAACAACGCACTGAGTTCTCTGCTGGAACATATTTAGGAACAGTCTCTGCTCAATGTGCTTACAAATATGATTATTGTTAACATTTTCAATTATTTAGCATTTATTGAGCACCAACCATGTGCTAAGTACTCTTCAAAACATACAATTAGTCATGATGGATGCCTAAAAGGATTATTATTTTAAATTAGACAAGTCTATAAATAGCAATACTTTGTGAAAGAGCTGAATTTCCCAGACAAATCATATATAGTGCTTTGTATTATGAATCCTCAAAAATCTATCTTTACTTTCCTGAGTTCTAGAAATGTACATACTTCAGAGAGTACACATTGAAACTTTAGTCAGATGGGAAAGTAAGTAAATGCTATTTATACGCAATTTTAAAAAAATGGGACAACTGCTTTGCATTCTCATTTCAGATCTTGTGACAGATAAAGTCCTTTTGTGTCCTGTGGTTAATAGGATTCAACCATGAAAAGAAAACATTTCGTAAATGGTGCACAGTATAAAATCTAATTGCTAACTGGACAAAGAAACTTTCAAAAGATGGTACTGTGAATGGTGAGCCAAGCTCTTAGAGGCCAGAAATCATTTAGGAGAATGTTTCCCTCTGTAAGTCAAGAACAATCAAGGAACCATTTCTACAATTTAGATAATTGGACCAATTTTTACATTAATGTCTCATGTTAGTTGCTTGAAATATAAACATGGACACACAACTTGTTCTAACACTGAAAGCTACTGAATTCCTCTGGGGAGCAGCTTGCTCTATGCATCATTTATCGGCAAGGTAAATTCCAGAGGTGAATTCAAATTATACCCTTACCCTTTTGTTAAAAAAAAAAAAAGAAAATACATTTACAATACCATTTGATACATCAATATATTCTGTTTGATGAACTCTAAGGACAAAAACACCACATTCACTTAAGGAGAAAACACACTTGAGACCCTGAGGTGAGGGGAATTGTTTAAAGTATTAAAACTAATTAATGTCAGAGTTGAACTAAAAGCACAGTCACCTGTGATGCTGGGTGAGTATTTTACAACTTTACCTTGATGCCCCCTGCCTGCCTTTCACCCTGACCTTCCCTTTCCCTATGCTCCCCCTCCACTGCTTCCGCCTCCCCAGGTAACTCTGACATTGGCAAAGGGGGTCAGCTTCTGTAATGCCATGTATCTGTCATCACTGGCTTCTCCCAAACGTTCTTTTCCAAGATGTTCAGTGGACTGTGGAAGCATCAGTCTGTAATTGCCAGCAAAGGCCCAAGTCAATGCTCCCTGAAGAACAATGACATGATTCTCTCCAGTTCCATGACTGATGACGGTTTGATCTCGCTTGGCTGACCCAGCCAATTAGTACTCTGGGCACAAGCAGGGGTGGACGCCTCAACCTGTTCCTGGAGCCCAGGCCTGCCGTGTTAAATGGCTCTACCACAATGTGCCAATGGCGTGTGCTTTCTGTGGCGGGGACAGATTGTTACCTAAATTAAAATGACTAAGTGTTCATCCAACCATCTTTCCAGAGTTGGAGGAGCAGATGGAAAGGCTGGACCATGGCTTTGTATTTCGAGGGACCAGAGCTCTTGGTGGCAGGAGACTCCAGAGCTGTTTCTACCCTTTCCATGTTTTGAATTATGCCTGAGTGTGCTGCCCTCGGCCTTCCCAAGTCAGTTTTCAAACTGCTTAATGCTCCCTTCCTCTGCCCACCCATATGCCATGCTGATTGTAAAACTTGATCACCTGTGTTTAAGTCCTGCTCCACCACTGTGTGAGAACTGATGAGCCTTACGTAGCCTCTCTATGCCTCGGTATAAAATAGATGATTTTGGTATCTACCCCATAGGGCTGTTAAGCAGTTTTCACGAAGAAATACAGAATAAGCACTTGGGAAAAAACAGGCATATTATTAGTGCTCGATAAATGATGCTACTATTGTTCTTATTATTGTTCGTTTGATACATATTAGTGGAGTGACTAATCTGTGCCTCATCCTTGGATAGGCACAAGACAGGGCAATTGGTGAGATGTGGGCTTTGTTCTCAAGAATCTGCCTGTCAAGCCTGCAGAGATTCTTTTGCAAAAGGTAGAAATAATTTGGGCATATATAAGAAGAAGTTGCCAAGGTAGATGGTAAATAACTGTGAAGGTAGGAGGAAAGAAAGGAACAAGCAGGAAAAGGAAAAAATTGCCTACCCAGCAGAGATAGTATCTTGTGCATGTGTCCTCAAAGCATAAAAGCTGGCCAGTTAGAGTTCAGTGGCCATTTCATGTTTTTAAAAAATGGTAGGCAAGGTTGAATTGCTAGACCTAATTTGATTAATTTATGATATTATGGGGAATAAAAGAAAAATCACACTTTTCATCTTGTCCCCACTGCCTAGAAGTTGAATCTAAAGTCGTTTTATGAAGAAGGTTGACCCAGGCAGCCAGTGGGCATGGTTTTCTAGATACTCTAAGGCAGCAGAAATAAAATTAGACAGAAATATAATTTCAGCCACATATGCAATTTAAAATTTTCTACTAGTCATCTTTAAAAAGGGGGAAATAAGTAGGTGAAATAAAATTTAGCAACATTATTTTAACCTATCACATTAAAAATGTCAGCATTTCAGCATGCAATCAATATAAAAATTATCAATGAGATATTTAGATTTCTTTATATTGTTTTGAAATCCAGTGTGCAGATTTTACACTTACAGTGCATCTTCATTCATATGAGCCACATTTTTAAGTGCTCCATAAATCTAAGAGACTAAAGACTCGCATGTTGGACAGTTTAAATCTAAAAATTTTCACAAGGTAAGAGATTAAAAGAAAAATACATGCCTGACAATACTTTAGTTCAGAAAATAAATGGTTTCAGTAGTCCTTTCCCCAACAACTTTTAAACAATAAGGGCAAACATGAATCCAGTCTGAGGACTTGCTTGACATGGTGATTAATTAAGACATATGGGTGAACACAAAGCAAGATTTCCTCCTACAATCAGTCTTCCCCTGACCTTCATTAAGGACAAAGAACATTTTAATGGATGAAGCCTTCACCTTTAATAAGCCTTTACTCTGTTATTTCCCATGGAACAATTCATTAGATTAACAAAACAATGGTAGAAGACTAATGACAGAGCTGTGGTCAGAACCCCTGGGACTGTCTATGTCACCATTAATGCCCCATGGCAAAATGTCACTGGGGCCACCTCATCCAACCCAGTCAAGAAGACTTGACCTGTAATTGCATTCAGAGGTTCAAGGGCTCAAGAGTTTGCAGATTGGAATGGTGCTCCATGCTCTGTATCACCAGGTCATCTTGAGGGAAGGATGTATGAAAATATAAATGGAGATTGATCTGGGTATCAGTGAGACATATTTGTTTTCTGCTTCCAAATGATATTCCTGTTTTTCATGGACTACTTTGGAGAGTTGCATACTTAGGACCTTTCCAAGTTGCAGAGGCTGACATTGAACTTCTGCCTCAGCCTCCTGAATTGCTGAGATTACAGGTGGGTGCCACCACATCCAGCTAGAGAAGTATATTTGAGTATTTACCATCTAAATACACTTTTATTTTGGAATACTTTTAGATGACCAAAATAATTGGTAAAATAGAACAGAAAATTTCCACATACCTTTCACCCAGTTTCCCCTTACTGAGTATGTTAAATTTGTCAAAGCTAAGAAATCAGCATGAGTAACATTACTCATTGACTAAATTCCAGACTTCACATTGACTTTTTTGTTTTTTGTTTGTTTGATTTGTAGCTGTGAGTTTCAACATGAAGAATATGCAATTTAAAAATTTTTTAAATTTTTTTTAAAAAACAAATATCAAAGCTCCTATTTAAAGTTCCTATTCGTCTTAATTTCAAAAATTGAAAAACTTTAATTATAAAAAGGAGGGATAGAGATGCAAGATGGCAAGAGCAAAGAGATGATATCAACCCCAAAACTTACTTTCCCATCATGGACACATGGATAAACTTTAATCACTCATAGGGCACCTCTTCTGTAAGTGTTCCCTGACCTTATACCAGTAGCTTTTATGTCATCTTTAAAACACCTCAAGAGAAAATGTCTCTTGGGTCACCCTGTCCAATCTGTTATGCTCAAATTCGGGACCCCCCCAAAGACCACCAGAGACCAAGATCAATGTAAGCAGCAAAGAGGTGTTTATTGCGAGCTAGCTGGGTCCTCTGAGCGCACACAGCAACTGGTGACACTGAGAGGCCCTGAGCCCAGGGTTTGCAGCAGTTTTATACACTCTTTGGGGAAGGCAGGGACTTCACATACATCATAGCATCTCTTAGCAAATCATCACACACTATGGAAAAATCATAAAACTACTTTAAAACATGATTAGCACATTCACTGGCAGGAACAAGTTGGGTAGGGGTGAATGGTTAGTGCAAGAGGGGGATTCGTTTGAACTGATTGGTTTAAGCCACTAGGGGAGTACATGCTAAACTACATGGTTTCCCAACATGTTATCAACCACCATAAACTACTGGGAGGGTCATCTGGCATCCCAGGTGTTTCCCTGTCTCATGCTGATTGGTGGCTGCTAGGGGGTTGCTATGGGTCCCCACCTAGCCTGACTGAGTCAGGGACACCTGGTGCAGAAGATCTCTCCTGTTATTTGTAGATAAACAACTCAGCAGGGTGGGTATGTGCCTAGGAGTGCTCTGTGGGTCTTTCCAAGGACAAAGGTCATGCCCCTTCCTTGGAAAGGCTTTGCTCTGAAGTAGAGGCTGTTTTTTCAAATCCAGCCATGAAGATTTTGAGAAAACCACTCTCACTTTCCTCAGTGTGTGGCCTGGTGCTTTACAGACTCCAATGTCATCTGAGAGAAAGCAGGGGACAAGAGTATTCTCAAGGAGCAATTGTTACAGCTTCCCTCCTGCTTTTCCTCCTGCTTGCTACCTTCCAACCTGCATTACCTAATGTGGTTTCGAAAAGATTTATGCATCAAGAGTTTGTGTTTGGTCCTTTTCTTTCTTTGTTTTCTGTTTTCTTATTAGCAGGGAGTTTCATATCTCTTAAGATGTTCAGTTTAGGAATCATCATAGATAACACATCTTAGCATACTTGGGTAAATTATTCATATTAAAACAAATTAGTTCAGGAGGAATTAGGTTTATTCAGTTTACCTCTGACTAAATTCAGCAAATATCATTTGAACAACTGCTGTTATTTGGCACTCCACTGGACACGTTGTAAAGGTCACTCCTACTGGAGCTCTGATAAATAGTGCCGCAACATGTGACTAAATCATTCAGGGTCACTCTAGGTGAGTTTGGGTTGGCATGAAATAATCACACACAGACAGGAAGGACCTTTTTCTTAGTGTCCAGTGACAGCTCCTTGGCCCCAGCTCCCACAGGGAAGGAAGAGAGGCAGACAAAAGAGAGAGAGAGAGAGAGAGAGAGAGAGAGAGAGAGAGAGAGAGAGAGAGAGAGAGAGAAATCCTGAAACCATTCTATTTATTGAGGGGAAGGCACTCGAGAAAGTTCCACCCCAAATGAGGCAATGGGTCAGGTTTCAGGGGTTGAGTCTAATTGAGCAATGTCTTGTGGTCAGTAGATTGACTGACATCTTGGCAAGTCACACCCATTTCAGGTGCTGTGTGGGATCAAAGGCAGAGTGAGCAAAAAGGACACATATGTGCACAGCCCAGACAGAGCAGCATCGTCAGTCCAGTCCCCTCATGTGCTCAAAATGCTCACAGCTCACACACACACAGCCCATGGCTGGCCAGCAACAAAACAGGATGTTTCTCTCCTAAATTCCAAGTTTCTTGATGATAGGAAGAGTAAGAACTAGGTCTTGCTTAATCTTTCTCATGCTTAGATGCTCAATGCCTGAAACAATCCCTCAATCAGTGATGTTGAGCCAATAGTGGAGAAATAACTAACTATTGAATGGATAGATGGTTGGATGAATGCATGAATGATGAATGTGTTAGCTTTGTTTTACTCTAACAAGATACCTGAGATAATTAGCTTTCAAAGAGAAAAGGTATATTTCGCTTACAGTCATAGAGAAATTCTGGTCCAAGATAGATGAACCCCATTGTTCTAGGCCTGTGGTGCCAGGAGCAAATGAAAGTGCAAAGCCACTTATATCATGAAACAGGGAGAAAGGAAGGTCTGGAGTCACGCAGAGCCCTTCAAGGACCCACCTCCAGTGATCTAAGAGCCTCCCACTAGTTTGCACCTTTCAAATGTTCCATGACCTTCCAATAGTGTCACCCTACAAACCGAATCTTTGACACATGGACATTTGATGGACAGACAAGATCCACATTACAGCAATCAGTACTTCCTACTCTCTGCCTTCAGGAGACTATACTCTGGAAAGCACAGAGAAACATCCCAATGATTATAATATACGGTGAAAAGACGTCATGAGTGGTGCTAGAGGTGAACATGCTAAAGAAGTTGTGTTTGGGCTCAAAGAAACTGAGAGTTACAACTTCTAGGAAGATAAGCAGAAGTTAAATGGTTCTGGGTTGTCCAGGAAGGATGCACAGGATGTCATAGTCACAGCTGAGATGTGAAATATGAGGACACTGCAGCCTGGGGGAACACAGTGAATTGATACAGCAAGGTGGAACATCAGGGCCACTTTGAAGAGTGGAGCTTAGCCAACTTGTACGGTGTGTGGAGGTGAGTAAGGACAAGTAACGAGATTTACACATTGGATCCCCCTTATGGCAGCCCTTCATGCCTTGGCTTGCTAATTTGGAAATGATTACAGACACGGATAAATCATGAGAAGAAGCTGGTGTGGAGTGAGGGTGGATTTGTTCAAGAATATCTTCCCAAACCTTAATAGGTCTGAGAAAAAAGATTGGAATGGCAAGAAAGAAAAAAGAATTGATGATAATATGACAATGTAATTTGTCATTAAGTTCTTTAATGAGAAATCAGAATTTTCCTGTTTGTAATGTAGTAATCTATGCTGTGATGAAATTATTATTGTCTGCTCAGCCAATAAAAGGCAAAGAAATCCATCAAAGCAGTGTTGTTAAATAAGCCATTAAAATAGCAGGAAGGAGCTTCTGCATCTAATGCTTTTTCCTTTATGTATTACATGAAAAGTTATGTGATTAGGCTGAACAGAAAGAAGCTGAAGATTTGTTCACTCAAACAGTTAAGAAGAAAAACTCTGTGATGAGTTGCATTGTGTACTACTCTAAGAGTCCAGAGGATAAAACATGAACATCTCTGGAGGGGAAAGGATGCTTAGCTATAGTAAAGAAAAGGCCTGTGAACATCACAGTAATGTCTTTTATTTCAAGATTTTCTATTCAGGGGAATAACCCTTTATGCTTTTATGAAAATTTTCTTGGGAAAAGACAGATACACTGAGCCACTTGGCTGGGTGGCTCCTGATTATTCTCATTTGTGCGGGCCTTCTGCTGGGTGCCTCAGTTGCTGACTTTGTGAGCGGTACCGCCCCTCTGTTCCCAGCTCCCTGCATGCTGGGTGTGAGGCCAGAGGCTCTCATTGCCATAATTGCTGCATGTGCTGTGTTTGCACATCTGCGGTGGCCTTCTGAATTGAGTTTCGGGCAAGAGCCAGGCAGCGACCCCTTCCTCCCGCCCCTTTATTTTCAGTGTCACACCATTAAAGGAAATGAGATTATGGCACAAATCATCATTCACGTGACTGTAGCATAGAAGGTTAGGGAGATATTGCAGAGATAATTCCATAGCCACCATGGCCCCTGACAATAATTACAATGTGACCACAGGGGATCACCTTCTAATAGGCTTTTGTTCACTCAATTCAGGGTCTGTTGTGTGCTCCAGTTTGGATAATTAAAGTTGTGTCTCGGAAGCCACATGTGGTAGCTCATAATTATGTAGTCGAGTCTAAGAGGACACTGAGGTGACTGACACCCGAGCTGGAGTGAAGAACAGGGGCCCTGGTGACACGGAAGAAAGAAACCAGTCCCCTCATCTGAGGACAGGAGGTTGCTGTTCACTCCACAGCATCAACTGCTTTATTTATTTTAAAATGAAAATGACTAATTATAGTCCTTCCTGGCCCAGTCCCTTACCCCCCACAGGGACTTTCCCTAACCCTTTCCTAAGGCCTCCAACAAAAGAATAGTAGCTGACCTGGGCGAGGAAGAAAATATAAATGGCTTATTTAAACACTGTAATGGTTTAATTATTTAATCATTTGCATGTTGAGTGATTTGCATAAAAGCAGGAAAAGGCCCATGTTGGAATTTGGCCTGAATCTCCCCTCTGTTCCTCGCTGGAGAAAAGATCCTGAACTTGGCCCAATTTAAACCCTTGAATTTTAGAGAAATATGAACTTTGGGGAACTTAGATTTGTTATTACAAGGACACAATATTTTAAAGGAAAACAAACCCAAAGACTGTATCCCATCAGGCAATATTTCCCAAGTCAGCCTATGGCTGTCAAAGAAGCAAAGTAATTAATTTTCCCCATGCAGATGTTCTTGGGAAGCATGTGTGGCTCCTGAGCAGTATAGACAGAATGTTCTGGAAGAAAGTGCCTTTCCAGCACTCTTAAGACTGGCCCCAGATGGTCTAAAGATTCAATGTGTAAGAGATGGCTATTCTGCCATTCTGTTAAAAATTGGAAGCATTAGTACAGGACATCTCTTATCTTAAATCTTTAGAATGTTTAGCGGGATTCTTGGAATCTACTTCTAAAGAGCTTTGAATTTCCTGATCCTTAGAAGTAGAATTCAGCTTTATTATTCTAACATAAGACATCTTTCCCTCCAAGTTTTGCCAGGTAGAGAACAAGCCTCCTCATTCTTTTCAACATTGTGGTGTCTTTTGAAGCCCAGAAAATTTATTCTTCACCCAATGTGGGAACAACAATTGATATTCAAAATACTGCCCTTTCCGAAGGCTTTGCCTTCATGAAAATGAAACATATTTCGTACTGAGCACCATATGGTGTTTGTGAAGAGTGGACACGCAGATGCTTCCTAATTAAAGCATTAAAGTTTGTCATGAGAAATGGCAGCCACAGATGATTTTGGCTGGGTGTGTGTGTCTGGGAGGGGGGTAGGTGGGAAGGGATCCCAGAGAGTGGATGAAGTGATAGGCTGACTCCCAGCTTTTTCAAACACACACTCTGATTGGTCTTTAGGGAGCAGATAATGGCAAGAGGCAGTTAATTTGAAGATAATTGAGAGATCTCTTTCCTGTCTTTACACAATAAAGCAAGGTGTCGGGCCTCAGCTGGCATTTGCACTCGGGCAGGAAGAAAAGAGCCTGGAATTGGTCGACAAAAGCTGCCACCTCTTTTTCACTTCTCACACAAAGCTGGGAAACCACTTTCCTGTTCCCTACTCCGCCCACACCCAGTCCCAGTCTGGGCCCATGTTTATTGTTTCAACACATCAGGCCATAAATAAGAGTTTACAAAGAACTAGGGATGATCGATTCCTCTGGAAAACAAGGGCTGGGCCTCTAAAAACACTACCTTATATACCCACCCATCCAGATGGTGGGTTTTCTTTGAGAAAACCAATTGCTTTTCTGAACCAATTTTTTTCTTTC
Source organism: Urocitellus parryii (assembly GCF_045843805.1). Taxonomy (NCBI): domain Eukaryota; kingdom Metazoa; phylum Chordata; class Mammalia; order Rodentia; family Sciuridae; genus Urocitellus; species Urocitellus parryii. Next base: position 58,555,920 of record NC_135531.1, on the reverse strand, counting down.
TCAGCATCTAAATTTAGTACTATGTGCCAAAATGGCTTCAAATCCACAGTGCAGAAATCCCGAGGGACTTTCTCAGGTTAATGAACACTCACTCATCTACACACCTTGCTGGGGATGGAGGCACTGGAGGAATTGTGTATGTGCATTACTTTTAAGCCAGGCTTCACGACTGTCTTAGGAAATTTTAGCAAAAGGGAAGAGGCAAATAGCAAAACACAGTCTTTTTTTCTTTTCTTTCTTTGTTTTTGTTTGTTTGTTTCTGAGGGATTCTTCCCTCTGCCCTGCCAGTCTTCCCAACTTATCTTTATTCTCTTTTGGGGCAGATTGTTCACGAATTCTAAGTGGGTGGTAAAATATCTAATTATTTTGATAACATGTATGTGAAGATATACTGGAAATTTGGATTAAATAAGAGTGAAAAAATGTCACTTTTTCCCACAGGACTGGGAAACTTAAGGGTGACAAGCTCATGAGTATAACAATGATAAGGAACTTTAAGAAGTGAAAGGAGTCTGACTCACCATATCATTTTTCATCAGAAAAGACCCCCACACAAAAAATAATCTTGAGGGAGGTACACAGAGGCAGAGAGTGACAGGGGACAAAACCAAGGGAGGAGGCCTGTCAGGGGAAACTGGATCAAGAGATTAACACAGGATGGTTTGAGGTCATTTAAAGTAGCTAGACAACTGGGTTTGCTAATCCGATTAAAAAATTTTTTGAAATGAAATGTATTTTTGTCATTATTGTGGTAAGTTGGGTCAAGTAATTTTTCTGCCTCTAAGCAGTGGGACTATGGTTGCTTTCCCCCCAAGTTTCCTCTCAAGATTCCCTTCAAGTTTGTTACTGGGAGTGCTATAAAGGTGCAAGTCAATTTCTCAAATAAGTAAATTTGCAAACACAGAAACTGAGATAGTGAGGTTCAATATGTGCTAAAATAAAGGTCTTGTCCTGAGGCTACATGGTGGACATATAACTTTTTTTTTCTGGTGCACATCCCTATTTATCTCTCAATATGTTGTATAAATACACATACATTTGTGTTATCTATATTTAAGTATATTTTTGTATTATGTAGATTTGTGACTGTTCATTTATGTGTATTTTATATATACTTGTTGGAGAAAACCAACTGTGAAGGCTCTTGTAGTACATTTGGTGAGGGCCTCATCATTTCAGCCTCACAGGGTTGAGTGATAGATGAGATGACTGAGTTGGGGACTTCTTTCTCAGTTATCAGATCCAGTCTAAGATTCATGATTCCACATTTTTTGTAAGATACCAAATATTGGGAATGTTCTCATTCAACAATAATTTGAAAAATTCGCAGAAGAGAAAAATAGAAGTTGAAGAACCTTGACTTGCAAATTTCTAATTTTAAGGACCTGATATTTAAAATGCTTTCAATAATAATTTGAGACACCTTCCATTACCTATTGGGGTGTCTTTCAAAATTATGTGACAACCAATAAAATGGTTCTAAGCATTTGGAAATGGGAGGGTATAGCTTTTACCTTTTTAAGGTCTTTAGAGAATATTTAAAAGTATGGGATGAGGCACCAAAACATGCAAGTCTGATCCAAATTCCAGTGTAAAAATGTATACATAAGTTATCCAAGACCCCTCAGGCCTCACACAAACATTTTTAAAAATCACGCTGCACTGGCTTTCCCCTCAGCGGCCCAGCTGGGACTTCTACGTCCCCCACTATTGCCCTGAATGCCACTGAAGTCGTCAATGCATGTCCCACATGTGCTCAAGGTGTCTTCTCCTGGAGGATACTGGTGCCTTTGAGGCATGGAAGTTCTCCCATTCATTGCTGTCTCTCTGGGGTCCTAGTGGCTGATTCCTGAAGGTCCCCCTTGGAGTTCTATGTGGTCATGCAGGGAAGGCGGGAAGAGCCCCTCTCTCCTCTGCCATGGTTCCCTGTTCAAGGGTGTCTGAGCAGGATTTCCTGTGCCCACATCCTGCTAAGGTGTAAGGAACTCTGTATTCTTTCTCTTCAAAGGGCCTAAAGATGCACCCAGGGGACTGGGATGAGCACAAATTTGAGTGACTGGCATGGTTCTGGACTCAGGATCACTCAGGTCCTCCCTAAATGGGGTTCTGTTACCAGGTAAGTTTATCACATCTGGCTTCTTTGTCCCTAAGAGTTATTCCTTAAGTTCCAACAAAATCCCTTGGGACTTGCCTTCTTAGCTGCCTCAATGAAGAAAAACAAAACAAAACACAAAAACACACATTGTGGCTGTTTACCAGACTACTGGACAAGTTTAGTCATGTCTGAAGCTTATTTGTGAGCACTTTTGAGACACAATCCTGACTCCTAGTGTGTAGAAGTGTGTGTGTTCACACAAAAATATAAACATTGAATGTGACTGAGGGTTGTGATCTCTTTTGATCTCATTGAAATTTCAAATTTTCTTCTGTGGTTTCCACTGTGTACTACACTTATGCTGAGAAAAAGATATTAAATAATTGATCATATACTCTCAAAGAAAATTACAAAACCCTAGATAAATACACTTGTATATTTTCCTCTCTTTACCTTTGGGAAAAAAATAGACTATATTTTCACTTGTCTTTGAGAGGAAATTTTAAAATCTATTTTCCCCTTATTATTGGAATTTACAGGAATGGATGGTAAATTTTGGAAATAGTTATTGCTTATCTATAGAAAAGTTCATTGCCTCAAATAGCAATGCACTTTTCTATAGATAAGCAATAATTATTTCCAAAATAAAGTAGAAAAGTATCCCCACACAATAGCAATAAAAAGCATAAGATAGCTTGAAATCCTAAGGAAGAAATGTGTAATACCTTTATAAAGAAAATTATAAAACTTTATTGAGGGATATAAAATATAATCAAATATCCCAAGTCACATACTAGATGTCTGAGTGGCAATTCTACCTGTCATAAATATGTCAGTTACTCACAAAATGTCTTATAGTTGTTAGACAAGGATGATTAACAACCCATTGATGTGTTTTAGAAGAAAGTGAAACGAAGTATTTCAAAAGTGATCTGCAGGTATGGAACAAGAACAACTAAGTAAATATTGAAAATCAGGAACATTTCTGGCTTCTGTCAAGATGGCAGGACGCCATGGCCTATTGATTACCTCTCCCGGTATCAACCCTGGAGACAACATTGAAGTAAAAAGAAAGCATGGATTTCTAGAATTAAAAAGAATAACTGAGAAATACTATGTTGGGGACTGACGTGTGTGTGTGTGTGTGTGTGTGTGTGTGTGTGTGTGTGTGTGTGTGTGTGAAGGGCTAGGGAAGGTGGTGATGGCTGCAGGCAGAACACAAGGCAGCATATATCAGTTGTGAGAGGATGAGTTGGAGAAGCAAATTTATGCTTTCCAGACAATCCTTACCTGCCCCAGGGCCACAGAAATTATTTGTTCAGCTTAGACCCCTGATGTCTTGGTAATATCAAGGCAAAGAAAGACCCTATTGGGAGGAACAGCTAATAAAAGAACATCCATTTTTCTCTCTTTTTTGTTTCAAATCTCTAAATTTGGTGAATTTCTAAAATTAAATAATTTGTCTTCTACCAATCCTGATTCTCTCTACAAGTTTAAAGCAAAAATTAAGTATATATAGCTTAAAATATATTGAAATAAGATTGTTTAACAGCAAAAATAGGCTGAGTTAAACTCACAAATTGTGAAAAGGGCAAAAGAACACTCAAATAAACAAGAAGGAAGGAAATACTAAATTAAAAATTCAGAAATGAATAAAAATAAGGTGTCTATAATAATCCAAAGTTATTTCTGTAAAAATATTCATAATATCATTAAATTTCTAGAGTAAATAATAAAGATAAAATTCAGACATATTGTATACTCACATACATTCTAAATATTAGCCCTTTGTCAGATGCATAGTTCTAGTAGCAGAGACATTTTCACAATATGAATTCTTTTAATTCGTGAACATTGAATATCTTTCTGTTCATATTTCCTTCCATTTCCTATGTTGTATTGTTTTCATTTTAGAGATCTTTCACCTCCATGGTTAAATTTATTACTAGGTATTTTATTTAAATTCTTTTTGTATTTGTTATAGATGAGATTGTTCTTTGGCTGTCTTTTTCAGACAGTTTGTTATTAGCATATAGTAATGCTACTGATTTTTGTACATTGATTTTTGATCCTGACTTCACTAAAATTGTTTAATAGTTCAAATAGTCTTTTGGTAAAGTCTTTTGGGTTTCCTATACATGAGATCATGTCATCTGCAAACAGGGATACTTGGATTCTTGTTTTCCAACACTGATGCCTTTTCATTTCTTTCTGCCTAATTGCTCTGGCCTTCCCTACTTTGTTATATAGAAGTGGTGAAAGCAGGTATCCTTCTCTGAAAATGTCTATTTTATTGCCACACTTATAAAAATTCTATGTAGGAAATTTTATCTCAGTATTTTGAAATCCTTCTTCAATATACTCTATCTTTACCTATTGATGTTAAGAAATTAGATGTAAATATTATTTCATATTTCTCTCTCTCCTCTGTGGAAGCTTTTAAGACTTTCTTTTTCTTTCCAGTATTCTCAAATTGCACAAGAATATCCTTCAGGTGAAAGGATTTGCTTTTATCTTGCTGGGAATTTTATGACCCACTTAAAGCTATGGAACTCATTTTTTTTTTCATCATTTTCTTGAAAATTTTCTCTCTTCACGTTTTCCTACACTTTCTGAAAGTGCAGTTGGCTAAGCATTGGAGCTCCTTGTTTGCTGCTCTAATTTTCTTGTCTTTTCTATGTCCTCTAATCATTTGCCTTTTAATTCTATTTTCTGGGAGATTCTATTGTCTTCATTGTAAAATCTTTCTACTAAAGTCCACATTTTAGCTCTTGTATTTCTAGTTTCCAAGACCTTCTATTCTTGGATTTTTCCTTCATTATTTCTTGTTTGTGTTTTGTATGTCACGTACCTTCCTGATATGGGAAAAGCACATATGCTTTGAAACCGCTAACCCTGGAGGTGACATCAGCCAACTGCCCACATCCCTTTGGGAAGAACTAGCCATTATGGCTCCACCTAGATGTAAAAGATGGAGCAATGGAAACGAGTAGATTTTCTGGGGATGTCAGGAGCCCATTATCAGCCTCTTCTACAGAATCACTTGTTAAATGATCTCTTTTCTCTGTTCATTTTTTGAAAGCAAGTCTGGAAAATTTGTTGGAAGCCTGTATGTGTGTAAGCAGGTCATGTCATTACTTGACTGAAGGTGAAGTGACAGCAAAATGGCTTTTTTTTTTTTTTTTTTTTGTAGGGGAAATTTCAAAGAATAGTACCTGAAGTTCTTTTCTCCAGAGGAAGGAAGGTGTTTCTCAGGAGAAAGCCCCCTACTTTTCTTTTATGGGTACAAACCTGATTTTAGTTCACATTTTGAAGCCAAGAGGGAAAAGGGCTGAGAATTCTCAGTTTGTACCTAGAATTTCACCTGATCTTCCTAAATTTTTGTCTATGTTTCCTCCTCCTTCACCTCTACTGTATCTGATATCTATGAATCCAGCTTCTTTGCTTTAGTTTTCCACAGATGAAACTTCAGTGTTCTTGTTGAGGAGAAGATCTGAGACTTGGGGCTGAGAACCCAAAGTCCCATGTTAAGATTTCAATCAATCCTCACTCTGCCCTTCAGCAATACAAGATGACACCAAGTCCTTAGCTTGCAGGAGTTCTCTGAGGTAAAATAGTCTTTCTTGGGATATCTTGCACTGAAGACTCCTCGGCTCTGAAAATGCATTATGTGCTTTTCTACTATCTTCCAAAAATTTGTTTCAACCTCTTATTTGCCCTTTTCTTACTTTCTCTTTCTCCCTGTAATTGAATACATTTAAAATTCCTTTACTTTCACTTTAAATGGCTTTTAGGAGGGAGAGGATATAAACATATATGGTCAATATGCCATATTTAAAGAGAAGTGTATAAATGATTTTGAAAACAAAGCTAATTTTATAACGCTTAGTACAAAATGGATATATAAATAGTATAAAAATATAATCTCAAGCATGTTAAATGCACAGAAAAAATACAGGCAGGAAACTGAATTTTTGTTACTTATGTCTGTATGATGAAATAATGGTGATTTTAGTTTCTCTTTAATCCTTTTATTTCTAAGTGTCTTAGTTACTTAGCATAAATTACTTTGTAATCAGAATAAAGCAAATATTTCTTTAAAAAAATACCTTGCAAAGTAGAGAAATAAGAAGCAATTAAGAGATTATCTCAGTGGGAAATGTTTTTCTCTAGGCATAGTGTGCAGAATTGAAATTGGATACTGCAGATTCTATCACCAGTGAATAAGTAGATACGTAAAATGTTAACATTGTGTGTTCACTATATGTCAACTACTTTATTCATTATCTCTCTTCATAGTCATAGTGATCATGAAGGTAAATATTATTTTCTTCTTCATTTATGGATGAGGAAATTAAAACATAGATACAGAACACTCTTCATCCTGTGTTGGTAAGTTACAGGGCTTGAGATTGGACCTACCAAGTCTAACTCTACAGAGGCTTATTTAACCATTATATTACAATCCTTCCCCATTCAGAGTTACCCCTCAATATTTTCAGGGTGTGATACTAGGATCTCCTTCAGATACCAAAATCTAGGGATACTGAAGTCCTATGTTTTTTGCATTTAACATACACATATCCTCCCATATACTTCAAATCTCCTCCAGATTACTTATAATACACAAATATGCTATATAAATAGTTTTACTACACTATTTAGGAAATAATGACAAGAAGAAAAAGCCTGTACATGTTTAGTACAGATGCAATGTTTTCCCCAAATACTTCCAATCCATGATGGGTACACATATGAATATTATACTGTTGTAGTCAGTTTTTTCACTGCTGTGACCAAAAGACCTGACAAGGACAATTTTAGAGGAGGAAAAGTTTATTTGTCACTCAGGGTTTCAGAGATCTCAATACTTAGGGGGCAACTCCATTTTTGGGGACCCGAGGTGGGCAGAACATCACAATTGAAGAATGTGGTGGAAGAAAACAGCTCAGCACATGGCACCAGGAAGGAGAGAGAAAGAGGGAGAGAGAGAGAGAGAGAGAGAGAGAGAGAGAGAGAGAGAGAGAGAGTGTTCCCCTCAAGAATAACAAAATATATATCCCAAAGACTCACCCCCAATGACCCACCACCTGGTCACACCCTACCTGCCTGCAGTTACCACACAGTTAATCCCTATCAAGGGATTAATACACTGACTAGGTTAAGACTCTCATAACCCAATCATCACCTCTAAGCTCTCCTGCACTGTCTCATACATGAGTTTTTTGGGGGATGCCTGATATCTAAACCACAACAGATAACCATAAATATAAAGGTCATGTGCACATGTCACACACACACACACACACACACACACACACACATTCTTATCTAACTCTTTCTATTCATTTGTGTTTATATCTACACGTGTTCATATTCAGTCAAGAATCTGCACTGGACCTTGAGCAATTATAAAGCCAGGACAAGGAGGTCAATATCAATATGGCATCTCAGTGAGAACTATGACACTAAACAACACAGGTGGCTATACAACTCCCTGGGTCTGAACCCTAGCCTCCTTTTCTTTCTTATACACTCTTCCATACCAATAGTCTCCCACATATGGAATAAGGGAGCTTTGGGCTTATGAGTGTGATTAGAAAACAAGCAACACACCTGCTTGGCCTTACGTTCTCTGATGGTTCCAGAGGTAGGATGCAGCCTTAAGTCTTTGTTTCCATACAGTGGGTGGAGGGAGCTTCTTGCCATCCAGAATGCATTAAACGTTCATATAAGCTGCCTAGAAATACTGCAGTGTTTCCCATTAAAGATGAATAAACTAGTTTAGGCTCCCAAGTATTTCCAGGAATGTAGGAGTTTTTGATCTGTTGTTCTTTCCACCCTATTGTTTCAAGGCTCTAATTAAATAATGCCACTCATAATAACTCCTCAAAGCCCTCTGAAGATATAATTTGAATGGTTTGAAATGTTCTAATTTTCTTTTAAAAGTTCTTACAAGTCTTAAGACATTCTTATTTGCAGGCAGTAATTTTTGTTGTGTAGATGATATTTCAAATTTATTCCTTCCTGATGGTCAGCTTGAGGCCACATGCTTGATTCTAATTGGCAGAGGGTTTGTCATTATGTACAGTTTTTGTCTCTATATCACCCCTTTGCTTTATGTTTATAGAATATTTCTCCAAGCTAATTTTATTTGCATCTTTCATATAAGAGCATCATTGACAGTCACATATCTTACCGTTCCCATATGAATCCCATTTAAAGTGGACAATTCAATGCTTCTTAGTATATTCACAGAGTTACAACAACCATCACCATGATCAGTTGTAGAACATTTGAATTACTCAGAAAAGAAACCCTAGAACAAATTTGACTCTCAGATCTTACTTCTAAGACAATTCTCCAATGAAAGGGTGCAGTGATCCTTGAGGAAATGGCTGATCATAGGTCGGAGGAAGGAAATAATACAAGGTAAGCCTAGAGCGTCTTGTAGCATTGGTAAGTGAAGAAATGCTTAAAAACAAACAAATGAAAAGGTCCCAAACTCACTGAACCTACCACATTCATTGAGACATATATAAGGGACCCAGGAGTCAACTGAAATATAGTACCTAATGGACAATATTAAAGCAATAAAATAAGTAGTATTGGATTATAACTTAAGGTATCAAGTAAACATCCATGAGTCTACACTGATTTTAAAAATGGCTGTATACATTAATAAATTGAAGAAAAAAGACAAATCTCTCTTGCAAAAGAATTCTAAATAACTTATCTTTTTTTTTATATGGGGATTGAACCTAGGGGCACTCAACTACTGAGCCACATACCATCCCTTTCTTTAAATTTTATTGTATTTAGAGACAGAGTCTCACTGAGTTGCTTAGGATCTCACTAAATTGCTGAGGTTGGCTTTGAACTCAAAATCCTCCTGCCTCAGCCTCCTGAGTTGCTGAGATTGCAGGCATGTGCCAATGCCCCTGGCCCTAATTTATCATTTTGATAATTTCTCTCTCTCTGTTGGGTGAGAAAATGTCATCATACCTTCCTTTAATTTTTTTTTTAATACACATACACACACACAGTCATAGATGAACACAATAACTCTATTTATTTATTTATTTTCATGTGGTGCTGAGGACTGATCCCAGTGCCTCACACATGCTAGGCAAGTGCTCTACCACTGAGCCCCAGCCCCAGCCCCAGCCACCTTCCTTTACTTTTTAAAGCACAGTTTTCTTTAGTGTTTTGAAGTCTTTGTTAAATTCAGTGTCTGTGTCCTCTTATAGGCAGGTTCTACCGCTTAATTTGTTCCCCCATGTATGGGTCATGCTTTCTTATTTTTTTCCCATGTCTCATTTTTTTTTTTGTTATTTTTTGTTGAAAATTGGGTATTGGTAGGTACTCCAATGTAGCAACTCTGGATACTGATCTCCTTCCTCTGTTGAGGACTGATTCATAATGTTGTTTGGTTGTTTATTTGGGTGGTCCATTTTAATGAAGTTTATTTCCCATATGATGCAAAACTTATGATGGCATTTTTCAGAAGATGGAGACTCAGTCATACACAGTAACCCTCGGATGACAGTGGTTTCAACGGGGCTCTCTTTTACTGTCTTATTCCCAGATTTATCTGTTAGGGTGCTTCTTCTGGTATCTCACCCAGCTGATAATTTCCTGTAATTGCTGGTTGATTGAGCTACTCTTTTCAATAATGCCTGGTGCATAATTTGCTCCACAGTCTGAGCCTATTAAATCCAGTCCTCTTCTAAAGAGAAGTTTTCTGATTTCTTCTTAGCTACCTCTTTCCCTTGTTCTCGATGGTAAACTTGTTCACCTATAGTTTAGCACACTCCTCTCCTAGAGCTACCAGCTGTTTCTTGATTGCTTGCTACCAAAATTGCCATTGGGTTTGAGAGTGTCCTTAAACTTGAACTTCTTCTTACTGTGCTTCAGATGAAGTTAGCTCCTTTGGGAAGAGATTTGAAGTTCTTATCTGTCTTCTTATCTGTCTCATTCCTTAGGTAAAAATCTCTGAACTGGGATGACATACTCTACTCCCACAATATGAGCAGAGTGCTAGGCAGAGGTCTTCTCAGCTTGCCTTTCCCAGCATGGAGCCACAACTCTATGAACAAGCTAAGGCACACAAATTGGGGCTCCAGTATTCTTGGGCTGCCATACCTGGAGTGAGGGTTCTGGGGAAGCAAGAGAACAGCCAGCCATGTGGCTATACTTGCCATGAATTTAGTCTCTGAAACTTGGAACTGAAGGGGATAAGAAATGCTGGGGCCACCCCCTCTTGGTGAGATGCTGTATCCCTCAGCTGGGAACTGAGGGGACAGGGAGACTGTTCTTCTTGGCCACAGTCATCCCACATGGAACTTTGGTCTTCCTAAACTGTGGAGAGTGGTGCAAGCAGAAGATGGGCTATGGCTCATATGCCACAGACTCTGGCTGTTCTTTCCAAGATTTAGTAGAATTTCTTGAGTAAATGTTTCTTTTTATTTTTTAAATTTGTTTTAATTAGTTATATATGACAGTAGGATGCATTTATGCACTTTGATATATCATGGCATATAGTTTCTCATTTTTCTGAGTGTACATGTTTTAGAATCATATTTATTGGTCATGTAGTTACATACATACATACAGTAATAATGTCTGTTTCATTCTACTATCTTTCCTATCCCCACATCCCCTCCTCTCCCCTCCTATCACTTCCTTCTACCTAATCTAAGGTAATGCTATTCTTCCCTAGTGTCTCTACTCCCAGCCTTATTGTGAATTAGCATCCTCATATTAGAGAAAACATTCAGCCTTTAATTTTCTTGTATGCCCTCTGGGGATCTCTAGATATTTTAAATAGTTGCTTTTAAAAAACCATTTTCTCTAGTTGTTTTTTCTGGGGAGTGGTTGCATGGAGCATCTCATTCTACCATCTGAAACTAGAACACTTTTTATTATTTTGTCCTGAGTCTAAATCATAGCTTGGTCTCATGAACTCTCTGGTGTTTAAGAATCTGTCTTCCCACTTGATATGAATCCATATTTTCTATTTGACAGTGTATCAGGAAAGTGAAATGGGGCCAACTCTCCAACAGAGAAAAGTGGAAGATGTGAGTCCTGGCTGTGCTGAGTCTGCCCAGATTGATCTGATTTATCTGCACAATATCCCCAAAGTGCTATGCTTAGTTACTGGAACCTCCAAGACAGGAGGAGCAAGAAGACTGGGAATTCAGTGATATAAATCCATTGGACTGAGGCCACATATGAAAGAGTTCTCCACAGAACATGGGATAATGTTATATAACACAGGACTAATTTTTTTTGGTTGGGTTATTTATAAGTTTACTAGAAGAAAGGAATTTAAAAATGTGAAGGTAGATAAAAATTTATATAAACAGGGCTTCCCAGTATGCAGACACATTAAAGATTCATGACAGGTGGAACTATTGCAATGTTTTGCTTTTAAAAAACAAATAAACAGACCAATTTAGACTCCTACAAATTTCCAGGAATGTAGGAAATCCTGCTACTGTTTTCTTTCCATTTTGTTGTACTCTAGTTAAAGAGTCCCACATCCATAATGCATTATTCTCCAAGGACCTAGAAAATTTGGATGATATGACATCGAACATTTTAAAAAATGATCTCTGCACAAACATATACACACCTGCGGAGTACATCAAAATTGTAATTTCACAATATTTTTTGCTAGGCAAGGCAAAATTAGCTATTTTCTTTCACAAAAAAATAAGCCAGCTTCAAAGTGATCCAGAGACAGCAACAATTGTAAAGATGGCATGAAAATGATTTGAGTTTGAAAAAAATTGTAAACATCAGGTAATAATTTTACACAATCCCAAATCTATCTAGACCAAAAATAATCAAATTGGCTGTTTGACTATTAATATGGCAAGAAGACACACTCGGCATTCCCTTCTGGAATTCCCTTCTGCCCAGTCACGCTGGGCAGCTTACACAAACAGGGTCCTCCAACTAACAAAAGGGGAAAATAATGGTTCCACCTTTTCCACCCACACAGCTTCTCTTTTGTAGCTTCAGGTGTGTCTACTCTTTTCCTTTTCATTCTTTTTAAGCATATCAGGATTAGCTCGAATGAGCAGACAGCCTCAGTGAACTTAAAAGTGGAGCACCTCCAGGACACTCCTGAATTATCACAGTCAGCAGGACACAGGTTAATTAGGAGCCATCATCAGCAATTCACACGGACCCAAAGCTTCCAGTCAATTGCTGATAATATCATCCTTTTCGAGTTTAAGAGCAGCCTTCCAGGGAAGATTCTGGATGTTTTCATGGGCTGGTTGTCACCTGGCCCATTTATGTCTATAAACTCAAAGTATTGTTTTTTATATACATATATATACACACACATATATATGTATATGTATATATATTGTTTTTGTTTTCATCTCTTTTGTTTTCAAAGTGTTGGTCCCCAAATATTTTTCAAATTCATAAATTTGTCAGGTCAGGCAGCAATAGCCAAAATGTTCCAGCTCGATGAATCTCAGGGGCGCCTGACACATGGTTTCCCCATGACACTGATGGTGAGTATCTGTGTTTCACACCGCCTGTGGGTCTCTTCTTCCCTGTCAACCTGGCCTCACCTCCTCTTCCTGCTCACTCTTCTCCTGAGAAGAGGATAAAGTTTCAAGGAAATAGACACACTTAGCACAACCCACACCCTCAATTTAAATGGAAAAAAAAAAAGATTCTGCTGAAAACCAAGCTTAAGCAAACATATCAGGAACCTTCTTTCCCACTATCCTTCAATTTAATGTCAGCTGTCCTCATTCATCTCTGTCCTACTTAATTAACCAGTTTTACCAGTGATTTCTAGGTGACAGTATTAACCAGCATGGGTTTTGCATTCTCTTGCCTCATGCTGCCCATGTTGGAAGACCTAAATAATTGGGCACAATAAGGATACACACAGAGTATTCAAAGAAGCGATGGATCTGGAAATTTCTTGAAGGACTGACCACAATTATAACGAGATGTATGTGTGGTAATAATACACCTAGTATAGGATACATGCTATGAGCCTCCTCAGATTCTTCTAGCCTCACCTGTCTCTTGGATCCTCAGCTTGTTGAGTAGCAGAAGAGGGAAAGATTCCAGGCAGAACCTTGGGGTTCTCTCCTATGATGTCTTCAGCTCTTCCCCTACTTCTGGATTCCCTAAAAATGTCACTATAGGTCACAGTATCTGCTTCCTCTAAAGAAGTCTGCTACCAAAAGAGGCTAGGGGACTCAACCCTGAAGACACAGGGATTAACTTCCACAGGGTTCTTTTTGATGAATGGGAAAGAGGAAACAAGAGACACAGGGTTCTTTTTGATGAATGGGAAAGAGGAAACAAGAGAATGAAGTCAACAGAGAACTTTCTTTTTATTTTTTCCTCTGATGTGTTGTTCTGAAGTTAGGTTTTTCGTGCAGCTTACTCTGAGACACCCTGCACCTGTCAAGCAAGTAGCTGTGCCACTTTGTGCCTTCTTGTGACTAGTAGCTTAGGTGATCAAGCAGTTCTTGCAGTTGCTTCCCATCCCCATCCTTCCTCCACTTCCCTTTCCCTCCTCACTCTTGCTTTCTTGTGATTTCATTTCCCAGTAGAACATGATAAGCACTTAAACCTTGCCCACACTGACTTGTTCTACTTTTTTCCCCATTTTTTTGGAACCTCTACTAAGATGCATCCTAAATTTTCTGTAACAGTTCCAAGTATTCTTTCTCTATCTCCAAACATGTTTTGTTTTTGCCAAAGTATGTGATTCCTTCTTTTATTTTATTTTTTCCCTTCAGAAAAATCTCCTCGATGGGATGTATAGAATTAAAGAAGATGCTGGCAGCTCTTTAATTCAGTTTTTAAATTTCTGTCTTCAATTTGCTGGCCTAAGTTTCCAATTAATTTGGATCCCCTGCTCTTGTGTTTTCTCTCTTCTCTTGCTGGCAAATCTTGACTTACCCTTCAAAGTCCAGCTAAACATGGTGTTCTGGGTGAGGCCTTTCTTGCTCCTTCTGCTCATGCCTGCCCTGCCAGTCTATGCTGTCTCAGGCCAGATGCCACAGAGCTTGTGTCTGCACTTCTAGGAGTCCTGTTAACTGGATACCACCTGACCTTAATTTTTTCCCTTCTGCATCAAGTCTTACTGAACTCCAGGACTGGCTCATAGAATAGCTTCAATAACGTTTGTTGAATCAAAGTGGTTTAGTTTCTCCTGTTTGCATCGATAATGATGGATAATGATCCATCCCAGCCCTGGACAGGACAGTGGCTTCCTAGCCTCCCTGCTGCCAGTCTCCTTCAAACAATGAAATCTGCATAAAACCTTAGGCTATTCTTTTTAAAAATTCTTTCTAAAAATTGCATCTTCCCTCTGCCCCTAGGCCGCCAGTGCCTATAGAAAAAAAAATAGTACAAAAAAGTAAGACTGTAAATGCACAAAGCACAGACAGTTATAGTATGTAGTAAATGGTTTGTCTCATGTTCAGCCTAACCCTTGCATTCCTACCACCACATATGAACTGTCCTTACTGTCTGTGTTTCCAAACAACAGGGAATCTGAATGAAGGAAAATTTGTACAGGACTTGTTTTTCCTTGGAAATGTTGTTAAGGATCTATAAATAATCTCCCACCTGAACCCTTTAGTCCAAATCATACTTTGGAAAGATATAGGCTTGGCTTTCTTCCCCCTCACTTTCTTGTAATTATATTTTTCAATAGTATGAGCATTTAAACCTTACCTAGAATACTAGGATCTCTCCTCTCTCGCTCTTTCTTAAATTTCAGATCCTACTTTTAATTAATCAGCAGAAATATTTTTGGAAAATAGAAAAAGATAAACCCAGATAAGCCACATCACTGACTGCTCCTTTATATGTTCAAAATTAATTGGCTTCTTGTGGATGGTGGCAGATTATCACTGAGAATGAATGTTAAGATGAACATTGAATTCATTTAAATAACAGGTTAGAATAGAAAAGAATCCTATTCTCCCCTGCCTTGGGATGCTCAGCTGTCCTCTTTATTGCAATAACATGTGTCTGCCCTGCATGCCAAGCCCTGTCTGCCTTTCACTGTCCCACCTCATAGTGGCTGTAGAGTTATTCTAACCAGGCAGATGCCCCTTATCTCAAGGTTCACACCCTCAGGGATAGGCCATCTAATTTCTTAGGCTTTTTGATTACCTTGAACTTTTCCCATTTTTTTTTTTTTTGCCTCAATAAGATTCCAAGGTTTCTAAGAGGAGGAGTTATATCTGATACTTCTTCAAACATCTTTCCAATGCCTGGGCAAGTAAAAAATCAACAAATATCAGCTAGCTGATCCATAGCTATAGGAATTAGCCTGACCAAACCAGGAGGAAGAAGTTGATAAGCTGCAACCTATTATTTAGAGGTTATCGTTAGATTTTTAAATTAAAAATGTTTTCCTGTTATTTTCACTTATGTCAGCATCTAAGGAGGAAAATCTGACACACACATTTTTCTATATGCCTAGAAAGAGAAATGCTACTATATGTTATAAAAGTTTATTAAAGCATTCTTCCGCTCCCTTTCCTAGCATATGCTATGAATCTTTGTAGCAGCCAGGGTACATTTTTTTTTCAATTAATTTTTCTTTTTTGCTTTCTGGCAGTCAATTTTACTAATAGTCATTTTTCTAAGTCAAACACTTTAATTAAAGTTGGAATGAAAAATCTGATTAAAATCTAAATTGGCTCTAGGAGCCATGATCTTTTGGTATGCTCTTTGCAGTTACATAATTTATGTCCCAAATTGCTACATTAGGACTTTCAGTCCATTTTCCCTAACTAAGGCATTTAGAAAGGTCTAGAGCTTTGAACCAAATAATCCTAATTTGGAAGCTAGCACATACCCAATGTCAAGAATTCCATGACTAGCAATAAGTTATGGAGCGAATTTCCAAAATGATTTAATTTTTGAGCAATTCTGAAAGAGGGACACACAATTTCTTTCCAGTTGGTTGCTTTTCGTATCCTAACTTGTTATTTAAATATATTCAATATTCATCTTAAAACTCATTCTCAGTGATAGATGCTCTGCTACCATTCAGAAGAAACCAATTAATTCTGAATATATAAAGGAGTAGTCAGTAGGGCAAAAAAAGCAATGCGGCTTATCTGGGTCCTATTTTCCAAAAACCTTTCTGATGACAAAATTTTAAACATAAGATATAAAAACCTTCCAAAACCAATGTGTGTAAGCCACACACACACACACAAAAAGCAAATGATAAGCATTCCAAACCTTGCATACAGAGAAAGCTGATAAATCTGATTCCCACTTAGTGTCTCAGGTGGATGAATTAATAATTTCATAAAAAATGTATGAGTCCATCAGGGACATCTGAATTAGAACAAAGGCTGAAAGAACAAAGGTAACGAATATGGGGAGTATTTATGAAAAGGACATTGTAGCTGCTGGGGCATGTTGTTTTTCAAGCTCAGCTTGTGGGGGTCAACTGGGGTGGCTGGCCCTATTGCTGTGCTCTATGGACAGAAATAGCCAGCCGCAGGCAAGGGTCACCCCATGGTATCAATTACTTGCTGCTACCTGGAAAATTTAATTTCATGCCCTGCAGTAGATCTGCTTTCTTCTCTAATATGAATGGCAACTGTCTCCGGTTGGTAACAAGAATAACTCATTTCCTCAGAGTCATTAGATGCTAGAAGCTTCTCCATTCAGAAAGTCCACAGCAGATTGCTAGCAAAGCTGAAAGATCTGCTGCACTAATGCTGAGTGAAAAGGAATGAAAAGTCTGTGTTTGCCCTCTTCCTCACCTTTTAAGGTATTGTTTGATTTCTGATTTGTGGTTGGGTTAGCCTCAATTCTTCTGTGAAATTCATATTTAGGTCAACATAGATCTCTCCATGGAATTCCCCCAAAGAAAGGTAGAGCTAGAGATGTTAGCAAATACAAAAGCCTGTGTTTTCAAACAACAGGAAATCTGGATGAAGGAAAATTTATACAGGACTTGTTTTTCCTTGGAAATGTTGTTAAGGGTCTATAAATAATCTCCCACCTGAACCCTCCAGTCCAAATCATACTTTGGAAAGATGAAGTGAGAACTGTTTTGATAATTAGATTAATATTGTACTAGAAAGCTGATGGGAATATTCAAAACAAAGAACACATCTTTCACATTTGATCTGCTCCATTATGGACCTGGCTGTTAACTAGGAGAATAGAATACAAAACTGTCAGAAAACGGATCCTATTAATGGTCCTGATTTTTGTTACTTTGTTTCCTTGGCCTTAGTTCTAGTTTTAAAATGTTGCTAATGATTTCATCAGCATTACAGAAATGATCATTCAATGAAATAGCCATGTGCACTAAAATTAAAAATTCAGAAATGAAAAATTGTAGTTAGTAAATGATGTTTCTTTTGGAGTTTAGGTGTGTGGATGTTTTTATGTACACACAACGTACATAACACCCTAACTGTGCAGTTGTGCTTGCCTGTAATAGTCAGTGACAAACATAAATGGAACTTACACCCAACTTCTTTCTCCCCAAATCACTCTGCCAATTCTCATTAACACAGTCAAATCCACCCAGGCCATAAAAGCATAGAAAGGAAAGAGACAGCCTTAGGGCTTTTGGTGTTGGGGATCTCAGTGGGCGGGGAAATGGTGGGGGAAGTGAGGAAAGATGAAGAGGTGGGTGAGAATTGCTTTTTCTCTGGACTTTAGTTCTAAGAACAATGGTGTATCTGAAAAGAGCTGTCATTGTTAGAGGAAGAAGCAAATATTTCCTACTGAGAGTCAGGGGTCTTCAAACTATTCCATCCTCTTTTACACAAAAGGTCATACTCTATCGCTCCTTCTCCTCATGTTAAGAAATAAATGGATTAATTATGTGTTGTTTTAAACTCACCACTATTATGGTTTATTTAAAAGATTTTTAAAAGTGTAAGTTAAGTAAAACAAAACAAAGAACTTCTCAAAATGAAAACAATTTTAAAAAAGGTCTCTGAAAAAGGGAAAAAAAAGAAAATTATGTATCTTGGGTATTTAGATCTAGACATAGAAAAGATATTAAAGATTTTGTACTGTAGTTCCCTTGTTATGCAAAATGAAAAACTGGGACTCAGAATGCAAAGTGACTTGCCCCAGGTCACTTAACCTCTTAGAGTCACAGATTTAATTAACATCCATGTTTCTTAAATCTGGGAAAATTTGAGCATCAAAATAAATGTTCATAATACATTTTAACCCATTGCCTAAAATAAAAGTCTTTAAAAAGTATAATGAAAAGATGGGGGGAAATATTGTGCTAAACTTACTACCCAGAATCAGCACTTTGAGCCCTTGGTGCTCCCTGAAAAGGGCTGAAAGTGTTTCAAAATTTTCCCTAAAATAAAAGATTCCTTATCTTTATAAATAAATAAACATAATAGGTCAGAGGAAAGAGTTCCTTAACTAGAATGCCAACTCGTAAATATAGAAGAAATGATAGATTTTAAAAATTATTAATGGAAATTAGAGCCAGAGAACAAAATTTTGATGAGAAACAGGATAGCAACATAGCCTAGAAGTATCATTGTCCCACAGCAGCACCTGTCTTCCCATCCATCCAGGGTCCCTGTGATACATTTCAGGTAGTCCCCAAGGGTGGTCATACCAGTTTCCACAAGTCCATAGTGCTAACAAAAGTTTCTCATTATTATCTCCTTTTGTCTCCAAGAGACAAAAGGTGACCCCATGTTCTCTCAGTTGGACTTAATCCCAACCAGACAATTAATGGACATTCTCTGCTTGAAATGTCAAAGTCAAACAAAAATATAGAGATGAATCTCCAATAAGCAAACTTTTATTTGTGAAAAATAAATGGGATTGTAATCCGGGACACAAATGCACAGGCTGGGGTAGCCTCTGGTATATCTGAATAACTAAGAAAAGTTTGAGGGTTTAACTTAAGACAGAGAAAATTATGCAAGTTATTATTAAAGAAAGTTCATTGGCACTTTGAGAGCCGGCAAGCTCTGATTGGTGAGCTACAGCAGCTACTATGTAAAGGTAGTTTTAAGGTCATAATTTGCAGCTCTTTTGACAGTTGTTAAGAAGAAAAAGCAGTCTTAAAGATAATATGAACCATTTTGCTGGGTTGGCCTGGTGGGCCAGTTTCTGGAACAATTGCTCGTGATATAAGCATTTTCTCCCCTAGTCTCTTGTCTTTACTTTAGATGAATGTGACAGGAATGTTTTTATTTATATACTCAATGTCCACAGAATGGACCAGGCTTCTGGAAGCCTGGGATCCCATGCCCATCCTCTGTACCAGTGAAGGTGTGTGGAAGGCAGGAGTACAGTCAACATTGACAGACAGGGTCACATTCTAAGAAGGCTCTGGTCATGGCTTACAGAGTTCAAGAGAAGACATGCTTGCTAAAAAGGTGTGCTGTTGGGACTGAAAATTGGTGCAGCAAATATATAAAGCAGTCTGGAGATTCATTGGAAAACTTGGAATGGAACCACCATTGACCCAGCGATCCACTCCTCAGTCTATATCCATAAAACTTAAAATCAGCATACTATAGTAATGCAGCCACATCAATGTTTATAACAGCATAATTCACAATAGCTGAACTGTGGAACCAACTTACATGCCCTTCAGAAGATGAATGGATAAAGAAACTGTGGTGTGTATACACAATGGAATATTATTCAACATTAAAAGAGAATAAAATTATGGCATTTGGTGGTAAATAGATGGAGTTGGAGAATATTATGACAAGTGAAGTAAGCCAATTCCAAAAAACCAAATGCCAAATATTTTCTCTGATATAATGATGCTGATCCATAATGGGGATGATAGGGAATAGAGAGGGAGTAGAGGAACTTTAGATAGGGCAAAGGAATGGGAGGGGAAGCGGGGATCATGGGGGTAGGAGAGATGGTGAAATGAGATGGACATCATTACCCTAAGAACATGTATAAAGACACAAATGGTGTGACTCTACTTTGTGTATAACCAGAGACATGAAAAATTGTGCTCTATATGTGTAATATGAATTGAAATGCATTCTGCTCTCATGCATAACAAATTAGAATAAAAAAAAAGAAAAGAAAGGTATGCTGTTCTTTGTCTATGCTATAAAATTCTGAACTGCAAATTTAACATGGCCAGAAAATAAACTATTATTCACCGCTCCCTTCATCCTCTGGGCAAGACTTGCATAGGTCATCATCCATAAAGCCCAGAAACAACATTCAAGAATGTCACTGGAAGCCAATATTCACAAGCAGCTCGATGAATGATGCAGAGGCATGAATAAAGATGTGGCTGGCATTAAATCAGTGCTAGGGGACTGCAGAGGCAAGCAGATCTATATTGTTTCAATATAAACCGCTTCTAAAGAAGGGAAGTATTCTCATTAATAGCAGCACCGCTACATTTTCTTGTGGTGGCAGATATGAAATTAGCCAGAACAAGTGCCCTTGACAATAAAGAACAAAAACAGATAGTTTAGTTTGTGAATAGGAAGAGAGTGCCTAGACTCCTACATTTATTAAACAGTAAGCAAATGCATAAGGAAGAGCCTCTTTTCTCCCTATTATTTTAAATCTCATTAATAAATCACAATATATCAGATGAGCCCATGTGTTCTTAAATATATTGTAAAATCAAATTGTTTTATCTAGATAGGTGTCTTGTGCAATCTAACATCTTATTTTGATGGTGATAGCTTAAGAGGGATTATAAAAAACGGTCTCAAGAGTTTGTAGTACCTCTCCATGGCTCAGTTTTCTCAGCTAGCTGATGTGAGATAATAATAATTTATAGTTTTACACTGAGAAAGATTATTGTCAAGCCCAAGCGGGTATAAAGAGGTCTTGGGGAGGCAAAGTTATGGGATCAGGAAGAGGGGAGTGTCTTCTACAATGGGAATGTTTAATGTCATCATCAGGAATTGACAGCCAGATGTGGGTGGATATACTGGTGTGCTAGCTTTGATCTAAAAACAGGGCTCACCTTCTCCAACACAGTGATGAGTGGAGCAACACTAACCTTTAGTTCCAATCTCTGCTTCTCTAAGATTATCAAACATTGCTGACACCTCCTCCCTCTGGATTGTATCCCTTATTAACATTAGCACTTTCAGATAGGTCTTGCCCTGCAAGGGAGCCAGAGTCACATGGACATTGTATATTTCTACCTTTCTTATTTCTGATACTTTAACTCTCCCAGGGCAGAGTTTTATAAATTCCCCTCCTATCCCCTGTTCTTGGGAAGTAACTCCCATCTATTTTGCCAATGAGGGCTTACCTTTTCTACAAAGGAAATGAGCCTGTTAACAATGATTCAGGGTTTATCTTAAAGCTCTATCATAGAAAATCTGAGAGTAATTGAAGTATACATTTCCTTTGTAATCTCCCTGATCACCATCCCTCCAGACCAGGCAGGCTGAGATGCCCCTGCTCCCCACTCCCCATGCACATTTCTTTAGGATAACATTTATGGTTCATTGTGCTGATTTTACAATTCTGCTTACTCCTGTGACCTATGAGCTCATTAGGATAGGGACCGTGCTTTACTCACTTTTGAATTTCCCAGAAGTAGTGTAGTGTCATAGTCAAGATCTTGGTTTCTGGAGTCAGACTGTCTAATATAGACTCCCTGCTCCAGTGTTGGCTTCCAACTTCTCTGAGCTTCTGTTTTCTCAATTATCAAAAGAGAAAGTTAATAGTTTCTTCCTCAGATTGTTGCGAGGACAAAATAACATTTGTAAAATACTTAGCATAGTACCTGCCATTTAAAAACACATAGTAAATGTTAATATTTAATTATTAGTAATTGGTGCATGGAACATAGTTATTCAAACAAAGGTGTACTAAATGGGTGACTGAATGAACAGGAAATGCCAAGCCTGTTGAACCCAAGTCACAAATAGAGCTCCCAAACCACAAATGGGTCCCGATAATAGCCCATTGCAAAGATGTTTACTAAATTTGACTGCAGTAGAAGGAATATCTCTGGTGATCGCTGCAGAGGGGTAAATGAATTTCCGAACTTCTGAGATTCTCAACATCTCATTCTTCACCCAAAGGCACCTTTCCCTGGAAGTCCTACAGAGGAGGCTCAGCCGCATTGGATCACAGAGTAATGTGTACAGAAGGGACATTAAAGATTGTGGAATGCACCCTGCCCCGTTGTAGAAGGAGGATTTCAGGCTCAGAGTTCAGAAGGCCCTGAAGTTAAAGTATACCATTCTCTCAGGGCTTTCTGCCATCCCTAGTAAAGTCAGGGCTACAGCAGTTGGAGGCAGAGCTAGAGGCACACCATGAATAGTGACTTCATATGAAGGCCAGAGGTTAACTGTCAGGTTTTAAGGCCCCTTTTTTGGAAGGAGGGAGGGGAAAGGGTCCTAAAAGGGCTGTCTCAGCACAGATGTACTGGCATATGTCATCATGACAGGTAGACACATCTTAAAACAAACCTCACCGATGCAATTCAAAACAAACTGAGTCTGCAAGAACTGGTTCCTTACATTAGCTCATCAAGTTCATCCCCTTGTCAAGAAGAATCGAATCTCCAGGTAAAAGGCAAAGCACTTGATCCTTTCCAGAAGGCTAGGCAAATTCAACTTC
The DNA here is from genome assembly GCF_045843805.1 of Urocitellus parryii. Lineage (NCBI taxonomy): Eukaryota > Metazoa > Chordata > Mammalia > Rodentia > Sciuridae > Urocitellus > Urocitellus parryii. The sequence continues at coordinate 58,533,221 of NC_135531.1, read as the reverse complement.
TTTCCCTTCCAGAACCGATAAGATCTCGAATAACCACAGTCTGGTGCGTGGGAGGAGCTAGACTTGGCTCTGCTGAGAAGCTGGTAGTTGTTAGTGGGAGCTTGAGACTGTGAGTGGAGGGATTTTCAGCTGCCCGGCTGCACTTAGTTTGGTTTTATGTCAGGCTTTCTCAGTGCTTACCTCATCCACTTGTTATACAGACCCAATGCGACATGTGTAACTGAGGGTTTAAAACAACTGCAAAGTGCTGCATGGATGGGATCTGTCCCCATTCTTAAAGACAAAGAGCTTTTGGTTGAATACATTTATGATCTGTATATTCAAACACTTTGTATGTGTGTGATTCCGATAGTCAGCTTCAGTGGTAGCTCTAAAGCCATATTAACAATAATTACCCCAATTCCACTACTTCTTGCTCCCACTTGTTCTGAAGCGCTATACTCCCTTTCAGATGCCCCTCCAATATTTTGACCAGTGCAAGTGGGAGCTGCCATCTTGCTCCGCCAACTCATGCTCCAGGCACCACCAGCACACTCAGCAGTACCATGTTTTTTTCTTAATTTGTGTTCTATATCACACTTGCGTGGAGAGTCCTACCAGCAGGATTGCCTGAACCTCTTTATTTTTTCAGAATTTTAGGGGCTTCTTATTCCTACTTCCTGCTCACATTGTTCTCCCTCTTGAGTCTAATATGGCTACTCTTGGAGGGAAACGAACCATGGACTCAACACTTCACACAGAGACTTACTCTATTGCTGGCTAAATTTGCTTAGTTCCCACCACCTGTACCTGGATTTTTCCTCAAGAAAACCTCTCTCTCTCTCTCTCTCTCTCTCTCTCTCTCTCTCTCTCGACTTCTTAGTCCCCCAAAGTCTGTCTCACCAGATTTTCCTGCAGAAATCCCCAGAAATGCTTGTATCCCACTTAATCTCCTTCTGCCAACATTCACTCATTCCATAGGTTTCTTTTTTTTTTAAAGAGAGAGTGAGAGAGGAGAGAGAGAGAGAGAGAGAGAGAGAGAGAGAGAGAGAGAGAAAGAATTTTTAATATTTATTTTTTAGTTCTCGGCGGACACAACATCTTTGTTGGTATGTGGTGCTGAGGATGGAACCCGGGCCGCCCGCATGCCAGGCGAGCGCGCTACCGCTGAGCCACATCCCCAGCCCCCCATAGGTTTCTTTGAAGAATATTTACTACATGAAACATTTCTCAAACTCTAAAACAGAATTGTTTTCCAACTCCAAGCAGTGCTGAAAAAAAAAAATCCTATAACCTTGGGACTCTGCAAGAAATTAGGCATATGGAAAATTGAAAGAAGTGGTTATTTGGGGTTTACTGAAATCAGAACACCAGAATATGCCCAGGTTAAAGATGAGTAGGGATGAGATCGTGTTGGGGGGAATGAAGAGGCCATTGTTAGGCAAGGTTCTTTGTGAGAGAGCTGTTGATGTTGGCAGAGGTCAGCATGATGTCTTTTAGGAATCTCCCAATTTTGTCTTAGATGTCTGTCCCACACACTCCTGTAGGGCAGCCCTAGCACTTATCCCACTTCCTGCAGAGTGCAGACTATATCCTGAGCAGCATAGCAGTCATTGCCCCTAACCCTACCTCCCAAGGAGGAATAACTAGTAGATACCAATTCATTACTTGCCTCCTGGCAGGACTTAGAGACAGTCCATAAGGCTATCAATTACGAAAGGCTCCAGGAAATCTTCCTAGATAAGAATGAAAACTCTTCAGCATTTTTAGATCACCTGACCAAGGCTTTATTACAATATACTAATCTGGACCCTAAAACTCTGGATGGGAGACAGCTACTAATGACTTACTGTTTCTCCCAGAGTTTCTCCAATATTAAGGCCAAACTAGGGTACCTAGAGAGGGGTCCCTAACTCCCCAAGCTGAGGTTCTGGGAGTAGCCTTGTTAGGTATATAACAGGAGAGACGAGAAGGCCCGGAAGCAGAAATATGAGATGCTCTCTCAAGCCATCTGTCTGGCCTTAGCATCTGTCCCTGGTTCCACTGGCCTGCAGAAGGGTCCCTCAGAGCCCCCCAGACCCTGTTTTAATTGTGGTCAGATGGGTCACTGGGGCTCGTACATGTCCTAAGCCTCACAAGCCTCCACGCCCTTGTCCTAAATGCCATCAGGAGGGACACTGGTCATCCAGCCCTTCTGGTTCCCCTTTCCAACTCTCAAGACTGGCTGCAGAGGACTGATGAGACCCAGGTCCCCATCACCTGATCACTACCATCACTCCACGGGAACCCAGGGTAACTCTGTGTGTTCAGTAGGCCTGTCTCCTGCCTTCAGTCCTCAAGGAGCTGTGGGGGCCTACCACTCGTTCTGTGACCTCTATTGTCAGGGTAGAGGTTAAACTTTAACAACCCTTACAGACACCTAGCCTTGTCTGTGCCTTTGGCTCTCTAGTTTTCACCCTCTCCTTTTTGGTGTTGCACAATGCCCTGTTCACCTTATAGTAAGGGACATCCTCACAAAGTTGGGGGCTATGCTTTCCTTCTCCCCTCACATGCACTTCCATCCAGACTCGCCTGCTGCTCCCCTGATCCTCACCTTAGGACCATCCCCTCTTCTGTCTGCCAGTGCCTTCCCATCACCCCCTTCTGAGGTGGCCCCTTCTGTCTGGGGTGTTTCAAGTCCTTCTATCTCCTCACACCACAAGCCCATTCATATCTATTTCAAAGACCCCTTCCCCCATTTTCTGGCCCAATTATAATACCTGCTCTCCCGACAAAAACTCTATGCTTACAGCCAATCATTTAAGACCTTTTGCAAACAGTTTCCTTAGACCTACTTATTCCCTTTATAACACCCCCATCTTGGCAGTAAAAAACCTAATGATTCCTACCCTTTGGTCCAAGACCTCCATTCCATCAACTCTGCGGTTGTCCCAATCCATCCCGTGGTAACCCAATCCTTATAACCCATCCTTCTCTCTACCATTCCTTCCAGGACCTCTTACTTCTCAGTACTAGACCTGAAAGATGTCTTCTTCTACATTCCCCTACATTCTGACTCTCAAGACATTTTTGCCTTTACATGAACAGACCCTGAGTCTTATAACTCCACTCAGCTGACACGGACACTTCTTTCTCCCCCAAGGGTTCAGCCCTCATGTCTTCGGACAGGCCTTGGCTCAGGACCTAACATCCATGCATCTCACTCAGTCCTTGGTGCTCCAGTATGTGGATGACCTCCTTCTTTGCAGTCCCTCCTTTGAGATCAGTCATCAGGACACCTGTAAACTTCTTAACTTCCTTTCTGCCTGTGGCGATCGGGTTTCCTCCATCCAAGGTACAGCTCTCCTTAGCAATGGTAACCTAGGTCCCCTCCTGACCCCTACACACAAAGCCATTACAGTTGATAGAAAGGGCCTTGATGCCCTCTACTAAGGAAGACATTCTGTCCTCTCTAGGTATGGCAGGATTCCTCAGAGCTTGGATTCCTAACTACTCTGTATTGGCTAAGCCTCTATATGACTCAACCTGGGGCCCCCTCTCTGAACCCCTATTGCACTCTGTTACAAAGCCCTTCACCAGGCTCCAGCAGGCCCTCCTCCAGGCCCCTGCTCTCCATCTCCCTGATCTCACACACCCATTTTACCTTTCCATGGCTGAAAAGAAGGGATTTGCTCTAGGGGTCTTTGGACACATGCTGGGGCCAACTTTTGCCCCTGTGGCTTAACTATGGAAGGGTCTTGGCCCTACTGTTTGGGCATGGGCCCTTGTATGAACATTGGCCACAGCCTCTCTACTCATTAACAAGTCAAAGAAACTCACCTTTGGGGCCCCAGTCACCATTCTGGCTCCCCATCACCTAAAGGAACTCCTCACCTACATGGGCTCATACTCCTTACCCCCCTGTCACCTTTTACCTCCACAGATTTTCCTGATGGAAGATCCCAGTCTTACTTTCCACACGTGCTCACCTTTAAACCCTGCTACTCTCCTCCCCGCTCCTCAGGACTCTTCCACCTCTTCTCCTCTTACCCATTCATGCCTTGAAACTCTGGAGGAGCTTCTTCCATGTCCCTCCACATACAGGAAGGCCCCTTGCTCCAGGCCACATACACAGGGTTCACAGATGGCTCCTCCTTCCTTCAGGGGGGAGTTGTCAGGCAGGGTGTGCTATAGTCTCTCTAGCCTCGGTTGTGAAATTGGCTCCCCTCCCCAATAATATATCCAATCAGCAGGCTGAGCTTGTCACCCTCCTCAGAACCTTCGCTTTGGCAAAGGGAGCCTCCCTCAATGTCTACACTGACTCTAATGTGCTTTCCACATACTTCTCTCCCACTCTGCTATTTGGAAGGAGTTCAGCTTCATTAACATCCAGAGAACTTCAATTACTAATGCCCCCTTTATCTCTGATCTCCTTCAGGCCTCAAAGCTTCCCACTGCCTTTGGAATCTCACATTTTAAATCCCATCAGACAGACACCTCCTTTGTGACACTGCAACAACGAGGTAGACTGAGGCGAGGACCGCCCCCCCTCTGACAGCCTACACCACCTGCGGTCCTCTGTCTTGCTAGTCCCCCTATGAACCCTTCTCCACCTGACACCCAACAGATGCTTACCTGCCTTCACAACTCTTTCACCCTAACACCACATCTTTAAAACAATTTCTCACTGCCCACCTTAAACTCTCTTTGGAGGACCTACAATTTCTCTTTGCCCTCTCTGCCTCCTGTGAAATCTGTCAAAAAACCAATACCACCTCCAATCCCAATCCATCTGCCTTCCTTTTACACCAGGCAAGAGGACATCTCCCTTGCTCTGATTGGCAGCTGAATTTCACCCATATGCCCCTGGTCAAGCAGTACTTGTTGACACCTTCTAGAGATGGGTTGAGGCTTTTCCTACCATCAATAAATGTGCCCCTACTGTGGCCACTATGCTCGCTGAACACATTCTTCCCGGATTCAACCTCCCCTCCTTGTTCCAGTCTGATAATGGTCCTGAATTTACTCCCCATGTTTGACTGTCTATGGCTAAGGCACTCAACATCTCCTGGCATTTTCATATCCCATATCATCCCTAGGCCTCTGGCAAGGTGGAACATACCAACCAGACCTTGAAGAACACTCTCACTAACCTATCGCTTGAATTACCTTTAGATTGGACTAAACTCCTTCCCTTGTCTCTCTTAGGGTTTGAGCCCTCCCAAAGAAGCCACTCAACATCTCCCACTTTGAACTTCTATATGGACAGCCTATCTATCTACCTGCTCACCTCACTACCTTCTGATTCTCTACTACCCTTGATCCTCATCTTTTCTGGCCCTTTCTTACATAAATTAGGAGCCTACAATAATACTGTTCTGGCAAAGCCTGGTTCTGCCTCTTCTCCTTCTTTCACTCTGTTTTCTGGAAACCTGGTACTTTTTGCCCCCCACCCCATAGGCCCTCCTCCTCCTCTTGACTCTCTGCAAAATGGACTGGACCCTATTGGGTCATTCTTACCACTCCTTTCATGGCCTGCCTTGAGAGCATCCCATATTGGGTTCATAACTCCCATTTAAAGTGGTTTTCTCTGCCCTTTTATACAGTGGCATCCACAGGCCCTCTCAAGCTATGTTTCTCCAAGGTTGGAACCCCAGTCTTCCTTCAGTCTCTGAGGACCACGAGGACACTGCAGAACCATGAGTACCATCCTTCCCTTTTTCAGTTTTGCCCTCCTCCCTTATTCTGCACTCACTTCCCAGGGGTACCATTACCAGGAATTACCATTCCAATCTCTAGGAGACTTACAGCAACTTGCTCAAACCATACTAACCATACAGTCCCAGATTGATTCTTTAGCTGCTGTGGTTCTGCAGAATCAAAGGGGCCTTGATCTTTTTATGGCCAAAAAAGGTGGACTTTGTACCTACAGGAGGAATGCTATTTTTATGCCAATCAATCTGGTTCAGTAAAGAACCAGATGAAACAACTCCAACAGGACCTTGAACATTGGAAACAACAGCTCCCCTCTACTGAAGGATGGTAGCAAAGTAACCCCCTTCTCCATGGGCACTTCCTTTCCTGACCCCTCTCCTTGTCATAGGCCTTCTGTTAATGCTTGCTCACTGCATCATTAGATTGGTTCAAGACTAGATCCAAAAAAGTCTCTAATCAAACTATAAACCAGCTTTTGTTACAGGAATACCAATCCCTCACCAACAATATTAGGGCACTGGGACAGCATTCCAGCACCACTCAACTTCCGCTATGTGACATCTCACGCCCCTAATGAGGGATTCAAACACAGTCCCTTCCCAGCTGGAAGCAGTTATAGAAGATTGACCTACCTCCCTGTTCCCAAAGGGGCCCAATAAAAACAAAAAGGGAGGGGGGATATAAGGTCCTTGTTTAGCATCTGAATGGCCATCTTAAGTGACAGCTTCCATTTTAAGGAAAAAGTTTCACTTTCCCTCCCTAAGGCATTTCTGAGAAAGGCTCACCACTCCCTCACACCAACCCAACCCCTAACTGCCTGCTTTAGGACCCTCCAGGCTCTAATCCCTGAGGCTGATCCATAAAAGTCCCAGAACTCCAGCCTGTTTTGCCTCTCTCTCCTATAGAGATGGCCTTTATTTGTCAGCTCTGACAAATGAACTCTCCTGTGTATCTCTATCTATTCTTCATCTTTCATTTCTCGCTTACCATCTCTTGTTCCTTGCTTTCCTTTCAGAACGCACTGTATTTTTTTTCCTACCATACTCACACTCTGAATGCTTTACTTCTAACACCAGATGTGTAAGGAGTTTTCTTATGTCCAGAGGTTCTCCAGCAGATAGCAACTGGATGCCTATGTTTCAATACAATTCTGACACTACCTTCCTAGAGATAGCATCAGGTCCTCCTGGTTTAGGGTTTAGTCCCAGAAGACTGACTCCTACTTCAGATCCCAATCACAAGTTCTGGGTTGTGACCTGTGCTCCTGACAGGCCATAGCCTGATATTCCTACAACCCTCTCCTTGGGTCCATAATTTGCTAATATGGCACAGAAAACGCAGAGGTAATCTTCATTTCTTTGCCCATTTATTTTAAAAGACATTACAAAAAGATACAGAACAGCCAAATGGAAGAGATAACACGCAGCTAAATATGGGAGGAAGGACAGAGCTTCCATTGTCTCTCTATCCAGGCCAAACTTCCATGCCAATCTCCAGGCGCCTCTACCAGGTTCAGCAAGCTAGAAGCTATCTGAAATCCACAACTCGGGGGTTTTTATGGAGGCTTCATCAAATAGGCATGATAAATTATTAACTCAATCTCCAATGTAACTTCCCTTCCTGGAGGATGGGGGTACAGTGGGAAGTTCCAAGATTTTAATCATGTCTTTGTTTTTTTGATGATGGCCACATCTAGGAACCCACCTTTATTAGAATAAAATATGCTCCTATCATTCAGGAATTTCCAAGGGGTTAGGAACTCTGTGCCAGGAATTGGGACAAAAAACAAATACTGCAACAAAAGATGTACCAAGTGCCCCTACTGCTCAGGAATTTATGAAAGTTTTAGGCATTCTGTTCTAGGAACCAGAGGCAGAGATCAAATATATATTTCTTATTATATCACAGTTTATCATAGACCAGGTCAAATGACAATCTCTGACCCTTGTTTTCACTAACATTAATCTTTGTTTTTCTTTTGTGGGACTCTCCAAGGCCCAGGGGCAGTTCCATTCTTCAAAGAGGATCTGCCAATTATCTCAGAGTACTTCTCATTGGCAAAACCTTTAATTTCTTTACAAATGGTATTCTCAACCAGACAGCAGTGTGGATTCAAACCCAGCCCACTGAATGACAAGCAAGAGACTGTGAACTTTTTAGGAAATCGGTTTTTCAACACTCAAAACCCAAATCAATCCACATTATGTTTCCTTGTCCTCTCCCTTTGCTATTTTCCTTTCTAATCTAGAGTGTGACTTTAGAAGTCCTAGGGTTTTGACAGGAGTCTAAATTCATCTGCCACTGGAACAGACCCTATCCCCTGGATAATTGTTAAAACTCAAGGGCACCAAAATTGTATAACACCCTCAAGGCCTGGCTCTGACTCCTATTTCCACTCTGGGTTCTAGCTCCCTCTTCATTTTTGGTTCTTGAGATTTCTTTGACTTTCATGTTTGTTACATATCCTCTTTCTTGGTACTTCATAGTAGGAGGGATTTTCAGAATATGTAGTCTGTCATATTGGTAGGAACTGAACCCGCCACTGACATTTTGTAAATAAGATAGAGTAACAATTAGCATAAGAAAGAAGAAGAAAAAAGAACCTACTACTTGAATGGGTAGGTGGTCCTACCCTTCAAATCAGAACTCAGCATGTATAAGGTTGGAGAATTTAAAATAAGAACTGGTTCAAGGAGTTCATGAATGTAGAGGAAATGATATCACTGCTAGGCCTGGGGCTCATCCTGACCCTTGGCTATGGAGAATCCAGGGGTTAATAGGAGAGTGACATTATCATCTACTCCCCAGCCCTTACTTCCCCGAATCACTACCAGTCATCCAGTCTCCAAAGATGACTGGGCTGGCCAGGCCAGGTCAGACAGGAATCCTTAATTCTTTGCCCTGGGGAAGGTCTCAGCCATGGCCTTGAATGTTTCAAGACTGCAAAACACATTATAGGTCGAAGTGATAAAATTTTCTATCACTCGGCTTTCTAAAGACAGGGTGAGGAAAAGAACAGAGAAATAGGTTCTTGCCATAGGACACACTAATCAAACACTTGCATTAAATATCCAACTGTTTGATCTTCAGTCAGTAAACAACAGAATCTTTGCCCAACATAAGGAGACAGTGAATGTTTTTGATTAAATAATAACCACGACATCAATCCCAGGTATATTCCTAGACAAGTCAGTGGGATAGTTTTTCAAGGTGTGGTAGTGGTAATGTAGTAGTGGTGGTGGTGATTTTGTGGTGGTGGCAATATGGTAATGATTGTGGTGGTGGTTGTGGTCCTGATGTGGTGGTGGTGGTGGTTGTTGGTGGTTGTGGTGGTGATGATGATGGAGGTGGTGGTGGTAGTGGTGATATGGTGATGGGAATGGTGACATGGTACTATTGCTGCTGGTGTTTGTGGTCATGATGTAGTGGTAATGGTGATGGTGACAGTGGCTGTAGTTGTGATGTAGTGATAATGGTGATGGTGGTGGTGGTGGTGGTAGTAGCGCTGGCCATGGTGTGGGGGAATGGATGGTAAGGGAGGAGAGCTGCCCCTGCTCTTCAGACAGTAGCTGAGTGGTGCTTGTTTTCCCTTCTTCTTGGGTTTTCTCATACATGAAGATCATTGTCTCAGTGAACTTCATTACTTCCTCCATTGGATTTCCCTTCTTATCATTAAATCAGGACTGAACTGGGTATGCTTATTGTGCAAAAAAATTCTTATCTTATGTGGGCTCTCCAGCTGGAGGAGAAGAAAAGCCCCCACAAGATCTATGAGCCTCAAGAGCCTGGCACTAGGACTGTCATCCTGTCAGATACACTTAAGTTTACCTGATAGAGGGGAAACTTTGGGCTTCTAAAGGAAAATGTTCTCAGCTTTTATCCCCTGTCCTAGTCCCTTTAGGGCCACCAAAGCTTTTAGCTATTGCAGAATCTACTTTCTATTTTAAATCCATAGCCTTTTGATTAATTTTTTAAAACTACGAAGGTTTTCCTTTCCTCCCATCACTACATTCAAGGTCCTGAAAGGTGTGGTGACACACCTAGAGTAACACTGCTCACGTGAACCAGAATCTCCAATCCCTAGAACAGTTTCCATTCCCCAAATCCTCATCGCTTCCCAAAGGGTGAAACTGGATGAAGAAGCCTTAATGAACAACTGGAAATTATCCCCCTCCAAATAGTGGGAAGACTGGTCCTGGGAGTCTGCCTTTGCTGATGTGGATTCTATGTAAATACTTGCTGAGTAGGGAGACGAACCGACTCCACCCTGAGCTCTGTCTTTACATCTCCAACTTAGTACAGGCCATATCTGGAGGAAACAGAACCCTTGCTTTTGAATTTCTAATAGGATCAAACCACTTTGGTGCTTGTAAAGAGCGGACCATCATTTTATAGGCATGTGACTTCTCTAGCTCTTGCTCCCTTCCCTGATTCAAAGGATGTCCCAGGAAGAAGGCCCAGAACTGCAGGTGTCACAAGACCTGCACATGAACTTTCCTTGGACTAGCAACCCCAAACCAATTCTCCTAGGTTTCCTAGAGAAACATAAAACTCTTGGAAAATATGGAAATACACTATCTGTGTCAGTCTTTGGGCCCATTATTGATATTGGGAACTTTTCCTTTAACCTCCTATGGGGAGGGGAATTCTCAATTTCAGGGAAAGCCTCATGAAAAATATCTGGCCATTTTGCCTTCCCAGCATCTGCACCTCCCAAGATATCTTGGAGGCAGAGCTTGTCTTTTAGAACAGAAACAGGTCAGAAAGTTGCTCTCTCAGCCACTTTGTGGAGTTGGGTACAATTGCCCTAGATGTTGGATCTGAAGAAAGTGGTGCAGGGGGATAAGGAGTACTTAAAGATTAATTCTAGCAGTACCCTCAGCATTAAGCGGTGCTTAATGGTGGAGATTTCAAGGGGAAGTGCAGCAACATCTAGAACTTTCTGTGGCATGACCTTGGCTATACGGCCAGCACTGACTCCCTTGCACCTGTTTGTTGTCCAAGCCTACTTCTCCTTTTAGCATTCCCATCAGTGCCACAAGTTATACAATCTCTTCCCAGTAAATTCATTTTCTGCACACTTCAACTAGAAATAGTTCTTGTAGTTTGCAACCACTGATCCTGACTAGACCTATCTCTGTCAAGTTTTTTCATTGAATGGTGAGGATTTGAGGACTGAGCTCTGCTCATGGCATCTTATTAAGAGGGAGTAAAGTAGGAGAGCTTCATGATTGAGGCTTGAAGGACTTTACTTATCCAGCTGCTGGTAGTGGGGAACAAGAAGGGAGGTCATTTAAAGCCAGCAGGAGGTGGTGGTCTATGTTAAATCACCCATGTGACTTTGCTACAGCTCCCATACCCCCAACTTAAAAGCAGGTACTGACAAGCATCCTGTGGATTTATTTTTCCACTGCTGCCCTCCCTCTCTTTCTGGCTCTTCTTTGCAGCCAAAAGTCCGGCTCCACAGCTGGATGAAATAAAATGATTATATTGGGAGACCTTAAAATTAGCATGGTTCAATATGTCTTAAAGTTGAGGCCATTCCCTGGGTAGAGAATGGAGGTTTTCTCACTTTCTCTGCTGCAGCTGCTGGGGATAAAGTCAGGAGCTCCCCAGCCCCAGACCAAACTTTCCTCCCCACACCCTTCCAAATCCATTCACTGCTACACTCGCCATGTACCACAGTGAAAGACAAACCCCCTCCATCAATGGCACATTATCATGTGGCTTTCCATTTTTCTTAATCACCTTATTCCTTTGCTCTTCCAAAGTTGAGGATAAATTATTTAACAAGTCCCCAGGGTTGACTTTATGAGAACTTAAAGCCAGTGCCCATCTGCTATAGGTTAGGGTGAGCCAAATGCTGAAAGTTAATCCTTCTTGTTCCACTCTGGAAAACACCCAGCCCAGCACACACACACGTGTGCACACGTGAGCAATCACAAACCCACACACCCGACAATAGCACCTTCCAAACCACATGGCCCAAGCAGTAAAACATCAAGGCTTGAATCACCATGCTCAGGCCAATAAAAACTTTGCTCTGTGGTCTCCTACAGTAGGGCTTGTGCTGCCCGAGTGGCCCCCACGTGCCTGCCTGGGATGGAAACACAGCCATGCCTTGTAGAAATAGGTTCCATGTAAACATTGAAACATTCAGATGCACCTATACTTTTTTGATACATGCATTGAATGTGTGTAATATTAGAGATGGAAGGAAATGTCTTCCAAATGCACACCTGTATCATAATATCTAATTTTATAATTCATGGGTTTCACCACATTTCTTTTAAGGGAGCAGAGATCAGCTAATGAGATAGTTTTCAATCTTTTACAGTAGAAGTGGGTTTGAAATCTGTCTCAGGCACATTCATATGAGAACAAACTTTCTAAGCCAGATCTCAATCTCTTTAGCTGTAAGGTGGCGGTGCAAAATACTACCTATTTATATGAGTGTGAAACCTAAATGAAACAGTAAATTAAGCCTTAGCCCAGAGTCTGTCAGATGATAAATGCTGTTATAGGCTAGGGAATGTTAGTCATCATTGTTGTTATTAATATTATTCAACTCAAATGAATTTTATCTTGAAGGAGGTTGCCAACAAAGCTGCATTGATGAATGAGTAATGAATTTACTCTTGCTATCTTTTAATTTTCAGAAACATTAATATCATCACTCCATCAGAGGCATCCATGTTTATATCTCCAATAAAAGCTAAAGAGTTTTTCTAATTAAATTTAACCCAAGCAGTCTTATTGTCAATGGCTTAAAAACAATGGAATTTTTAAAAGATTTGAGATATAATGATTTATAGCAAACTCAATGCATTTTTTCTGAAAAGGAAACAGATATCCAGAGAAGACACTTTGCCTCAGGCCACAAAGAAGAAGCAAGAACCCAGGTCTCCAACCCTGAGGCCTACTTCAGTTTCTTTGAACCTGTTTCCAAGTGAGAACCTATGGCCTACTGACTACTGGCCAGTAGAGTTTACAGGTTCATGATCTAATTTAGGAACTGTGGTAGAAACCTATTGGGTATGTGCCCAGCAAACTCACCCTAATGCCACCCAGCCTCTGGTGGGAACTGCTTGTTTGAAGGCTGTGAATCAACTCCTGGCCACAAGTCCATGGCAGCCACCAGGCCCTGGTTGGCCCAGTAGGAATTGCTCTTAGGAATATGGAATGAAGGAAAGAGAGAGAGTCTTTTCCAGGTGGACAGACACCATTATTGCTCATGTTTTCATTAGTGTTGTCTGAGGATGCAGAGAAAGTCAGGGTGTGAAAACGGAGAAGAGAGTAGACCCATTATGAAGAAAGGCAAGAAGAATGGGATTCCCTATGGTTTTTGTCTCTCTTAGTTTATTTGAGATCACTGTGAAGTTACCAGGAGTACAATTGTCTGACTCCCTGTCTGACTTCCTGTCCACCTCAGCTGCTGTGACACTTCCCCTGCAAGATGTCTAAGGCTCTGTATCAGATCCCCATGCCTCAGTCTAGCTGGGCAAAATAACGGAGTGGGGGGTGTGACAAAGAACTTGTGAAGGTTGATACAGCGGGAGCCGCTTTATTACAGGACAGAGAAGTATATATATATACCCAACTAATTACACACAGCTGAACTTAATTAACATAAACTAGATACAGCAGTCAACCAATAAGGAATCCTCATCATCTTAATGATTACACACAGCTTAACTTAATTGACATAATCTAGACACAGCAGTCAGTCATTAAGGAATCTCTATCATCTTAATGGCTCGCTGGCGTTACTTCTCAAACCACTCCTCTTGGCAAAGTGCCAGGCGCTATCTTGACTTGTTTGTGGCCCTCAACATCCCAACAGCCTTGTTCTTCACTTTTCATTTCTACTACCATTGCCTTGAAGGTGGCTTGGGCTTTCCAAAAACTCACATGCTACCCTCAGGTAGGTTACCCTTTGCTTCCACTTGGCAGCTGTGGCTCAGCACCTGCAGAACACAAGATGCTGAGAGGCGGCCCCAGTAGAGTGAGTGACAGACTTCACAGAACACACAGAGCATGCTCCCAGCTGGGAGCAGGCAAAGTCTGTGCTGGGGATTCTGCCAGTAGTAGAGCTTACTCAAACAGAGGGAAATCATATATATTAACCATTACTAAACTGAATTATTAAGTATAAATATGTGTTTGTGCATAAAATTTTTTTGGGGGGGTGGATACTAGGGATTGAACTCAAGGGCACTCAACCACTAAGTCACATTCCCTGCAGGAGTTTGTATTTTATTAGAGACGGGGTCTTACTGAGTTGCTTAGTGCCTTGCTTTTGTTGAAGTTGGCTTTGAACTCATGATTCTCCTGCTTCAGCCTCCCAAGCCGCTGGTGTGCATACACATTTTTTATTTGCACAAAGTAATGTATACAGAATGGTTTCATTGTAGTCGGTTCATATATACATAAAAATGTAAATCGATCAATTTCACTCCCCGAAATGTTTTAAGAAAAATGTTTCATAGGCAAATATTTTAACAAATCAGCTGGGTCACATTTAGGGGAATGTCTTTATTTGTAGCCCCAAGCAGGTTTATTTATTCAGGAGCTTAGCAAGTTTTTTAAAAGCTATGAGGAATATTTGGGCTTTCACTCAGCAAAGATTTCTTGTTCACCTACTATGAGATATTTAGCAGCATACAAAATGAATTCCTGGTCATTGTGGAGACTCTATGCAGCAGGCCCCCTAACAGCTCTTATGGCAGCAGAACAGTAGAACTGGAAAATAGTAAGAAAGCTGATGTCTATGCAGCACTTTTTATCCTGAAGGATTGTGCTCATGTGGCTTTCACATATTTGTTCATGTGTTTGACCAAAAGATAATTTCCATAAGTGAACAGACTGTGCCTTTATCATTCCATCTCCAGAACCTGACCCAGAATTGGTCTCAGTAAATACTTTTTGATTAAATAAATAAAACAAATTATCCCCCCATAAGATCTCTGTGTTAGCATGTCCATTTAACAGATGGCAAATTGAGGAAGAGAGAGGTTAAATAATTTGACCCAAATCACATAGCAAGAAGAGCCAAGGTTCAAACCCAGATTGCTTTTCAATATACCAAGATATGGCTTTGGCGTGTATCAGTTGGACTAAGGTTTTCTTGGAGTTCAGGTCACTCTTTACTATAAGTTGTGCCTGTAGGGACAAACCACAGCACTTTCATGCTATTCTGTACCCACAGGAGAATGTGATCTCTGATAGGTGTTAACTACATGTCACTCACATACCCCAGACATCACCAGCCCAGTCAGCAGCTACTGATATTAATAACCCCAACCCCTGGTTTTGCCTTTCTTTGCAGGCTCTGCAGCATCTCTCTCCTTAAATAATGCCAACTATATTCTGTTTACCCCACCTACACCACACATCCACAAAACTTCTAGACATTTTCAAAGATCAGTCTACATAGCTCTCAAACCTATCTGAGAGTCAGCCACCAACCACCATGGGATATCTGTAGGTCTTCTGCCACAGTTTTGCTTTGCCAACTCTACTGTGAGACGCTGCTGAGGACAGGCACTGTTGCGGCTCTCAGAGGTGATTTCTGGGAGAATAAGGATGGCTGTCAGTTCTCCGGAAGCACCTATTCCTGCTGGCTCCAGATGGAACTGATCTTGGTGAAAAGAATGGCCCCAAAGCCAATGTCCCTTATCTGCCCCTGAAGCAGCGCTCCCGTGTCCTCAGGCTCACATTGTTCTTCTTTATGTCAAGCCAAATGAACGCTCCCTCTCTATGTGCCCAGATCCAGACAGAGGAAGCTTGGTGGAGGGAAGAGGCTCCTAGGCAAGTTCAGGCAGTGCAGTGCAGAAAGCATGGCATTCTTCTGAAAATCCAAGAGCCTCTGATCTCTGATACATTGAACCTAAAATAACTAAATATTAGGGTTTTGCTAGATGACAGATATTCTTGGATTCTTACCTTAATAAGTATTAGGAAAACACCAGAATTGAAGCATTGAAGCATATTACAAATACACTCACACAGACCCCTTACAACTGAGGAAATCCACTCACTAGCACGCTGTGTGTGTGTACGAGTGTGTGTGTGTATGTGTGTGTGTGTGTATGAGAAAGGGGGGGGGAGAGAGAGAGAGAGAGAGAAGGAAAACTGTCCATTTTAAAAAACTTAACTGTGAGGCAGACACAGCCTACAGACCCCAGTGACCTGAAGGAGCCACATCTGAGAGGCACTAGAAAGTACCCACTGACTATTCTCAGTAGCCTGAGAGTCATTTAGGTCAGTCTGATCTACAGCTCAAAGTCCATACCATGTCATTCCTGGGCCTATTTCTTAATCTAGACAAGAAGCAGTCAGACTTGAGGTCCTGTTGGTCGTCATCCAGTTGTGGCCCTCCGAGTCTCCTATTGAAGTTGGTAGGCCAGGGTTTCGAAAGTTGTGGGGCAAAAGAAAATGCCTCAGGGAGAAAAATGCCAAGAAAGGAGGTTTATTAGGTGGTAATAAGTTTACAATACAGACCAGGACCTCGCTGTGGTCTGGCTCTACAAGGGTGGCACTGTAATTAGAAGGAATTTTAAAGGGAACATTCCCAGCCAGGAATAATATAATTTCAGTCTTTTATCCAAGCTTCTTAGTGCCTATGCACATGAACTTATTAAACTCTACAGACTCCCAGAATATGTCGCAAGTATCGTTGTATCTCTCAGGCAATAAAAGGAGCTGCAGCTATAGAGAGTGTTACCTCCGGGCTCCCAGAGTTACCCGCCAGCTCAGGGGTCCTCCAGGGGTGGTCCTGGCTTCTCTGGTGGTCTGCAGTGGGCTTCCAGGGGTCTGTGGGTTGGCTCCCGGAGTAGTCATGCTTCGTCAATAGCACTGTCTCTGCTTATCCTCCAGAAGTGACTTGTAATTTACTTGTGCTATGCCTTCTGATAGTTTGCCAGATTTTTAAATACCATTCTTCTCTCCTTGTAACATTGTCCATGCCCACTCTGTCCCTCATTTTTTATGATGCTAACTCATTGAAGGTGTTGCCTGGCCTGAATGTTTTCTGGTTATGACAAAGTAACACTTTACTTGAAAGTGGTAGATTCCCTGGTTCATCGTGGCTTCGGGTTAACACGCGATAACTTGCAGTGCTGCATTTTGGGGTATCTCACTGAGCATGGGAGATTTCAGATGTGTTAGGACAGAAGCCGTTTCCTGTTGCCATAGTAATTTTTTTTTCATCCAAAAGAAAGTGTTGATTGTCAAGATATTATCTAGACTGTACTTCTTTCTGGTCTAGTAAAACTCAAGAAAGGAAACCATGAAAAGTAGAGAAATTATTTGTAGGTCAAGGTTTGTTACTAACATCAAGGTTTTATTTTAGTGGAGAGAAAGGAAAAGAATATCCACAGGCCCACCCAAATAGCTTCCTAATGTGCACATTTTTTTTTTTTGTTATTGGCTGTTATTTCAAAGGCTCTTGAATGTACATACAGAATCATTTTTTTTAGTAGTAACAGTTTGCAAGATTTCACATTTTTAAATCAGCTCAATTTTTCAATAAATAAACATTACATCACAACCTGAGATCCCTGGAAACTTTTAAACATTTTTGTTGTTGTTTGACAACAAAATTTCCCATCTGGCCTGCCAAACCTGGCGCCAAATTTTGACCTCACACAATTTCAAATGGATGAATTATTATGTTCAAGAAAGTAAGAAAACTCAGGCTTCTGATGGGATGGCTTGATAGCCCTTTCTTTATGATTTGCTGCTAAAATGACAGGATAGATCTGCTCTGTGACTATGAACTCAGAGTCCTGTTACAGATCATCTTTCTAGAGAAGAAAATTGTTTTTACTTCACTCTTCATCAGTTAGTTATCAGGCAGGGTCCAAATGTCTGGTCTTTTCCATTTTTATTATCTGTGCCAGTAAGTGCTCCCCTCAAAGCCTAGAAGTGAGACTCAAACTAAGAATAGGACTTGGCCCTTCAAATTAGTCTTCCTTGATTATTTCTTGCTTCCATTTTCTCTTTGCAAAAAAAAAAAAAATAGCCACAATGACCACAGCAAAATCCAAATGAGTCATGGCTCAAGTGTGATTAGATTTATTATTTCTTGCTTATATAATGTCTAAAGCATATTCCCAGTGGGCAGTCTGTTCTGTTTCGATGTGTGATACAGGGGCTCAGCATCCTTCCACCTGTGACTCTGCCATCCATTTCATGGAGCCCATCTGTATGGACCCAGTATGAGAAGACTGCATGGCAAATCATGGGGGGAGGATTTTAAGGTTGGGCATGGAACATCACATATCACTTCAGCTCACATTTCCTTAGAAGATCAAACTGAACCATGAGGAAGTCTGGGAAATGCAGCCCAACCTTGCATCAGGGGGCAGAGGAAATGAACCCTGACCTGGTCTCTGTCCACCCACCTCCCCGCCCCCAGCAGTTCTAGCTGTACTCAAGTATATACTTGAGGTTGTGATGTTCTGAACCCCATTCCACCCCAGTGTTATAAAGGCCCCACCACAGGTACTACAGTAGAATCATCTACCCTTAGTCCTGATCCTGTCTCTGGAGGAATGAATGGGTGAATTTCAGCCAGAAGAGGAATATTGTAGACATATTTTATGAATCTTGGACTCCTTCTTGCGGGAACAGGCTGTGAAGCAGAGCAGATGTCGCTGTTAAGGTCATCTTTTGCAAAATTAAAGAAGGATTCTTGTCTTTTCTAATTATAAAAATCATATGTGTTCACTGTTAAAATTCAGAAAAATGTTGAAAATAAAAATCACCCCTAATCCCTTTTCCTGAGAGATGCTAACATTTTTCTTGTTTGTGTACTCTGATAATTCTTATGTGCATATCATTTAAATTAATTTGTGTCTACAAAACAGATCATACTGTAAAGCATATACTGTTTTGCAGTCTGCTTTTTCATTTAACAAGATAGGCTATAAACATCAATCCATGTAAATAAGTATACATCTCCATCATAATTTTTGGCTACATATTATTTGATTATATGTACATGCGTGAGAATAACTATAAAATACATTTAGCTTAGCTGAACGAATAGAGACTTGTTGTCATTAAGACCTGAGATTATATCTGTTTCATTTATCAGTTTATCCCCACCATGAGAGATGCTCAACAGTGCTCTGATGACCAGGAGTGTTGGCACATAACTGTAATCCCAGTGACTTGGGAGCCTGAGGCAGGAGGATTGCAAGTTCAGCCATTGCCTTAGCAATTTAGCAAGTCTCTAAGCAAATTAATGAGAAGAGTCTCAAAATAAATAAAATAAAATAAAATAAAAAGGGCTAGGGACATGGATCAGTGGATAAGCGCTTCTAGGTTCAATCCCTAGTACAGGGGAAAAAAAAATGTACTCTGATGATGAAGTAGGCCTCTGCAAAATTGGGAATGCTCTCATATTTTCGTGTACAGGCAAATCATATGGGGATCTGGTGAAAACATGGGTCATGACACAGAAGGTGTAGGTGGGCACTGAGATCCCAACACATTTCTAGGAGATGCTTATGCTAATATGCACAGAGTAACAAGGATCTGGACCAGTGGGTATCAATTTGGGGAGGTTTTATGCCCCAGAAGACCATTTGGCAATGTTTAGAGACATTTTTGGTCATTATTACTGTGTGTGGGGGGTGGATTTAGCTGGCATCTAGAGAATACACACACACACACATACACATCCATACATTCAGGGGGAGAGAGACACAGAGTGAGAGTGAGGGGGAGAGAGAGAGGAAGTTTCCTATTAGTTCTGTTTCTCTTGAGAACCCTGACTAATACAATAGACATCCTGTCCTATCTATGAAGCCACCTGGCTCTGTTCCTTGGTGTTTATCCTGGAGCTGAGCTTGAGTCCCTGTAGCTGCATAAGTCAGGAGCCCTTACAAATATGACATTAGCTAGAAAATATTTGCTCAGCAAATTGACAATGTAAATAAGATTAGAGTAAGATAAGGAGTGAGTTCAAATATTAAAATAGTGAGGACAAACTGTGTTCAAGCATCTTAAAATCATCCATTAGTAAGTAATTTAAAAATTAATTGTAAATGCGATCTATCAGGTCATGATAGGATTTGTTGATATAGATACAAAGTGTATACATATGCTCATGTAAATGTAGCTGATATAAGAAAGCAGCTGCTTTTCAGCTGTTTTCTAATTCACAGGTTTTATTTATACATCCAGTATCTTCAACATACCAGATTATTGACTTGAATGAAATAATGTGAGTACTAATTCCCATATTTTGGAAACTCCAAGCCCCCAATTGTTCATATAGTACCTTGGGTGTCCCCCACATATATATGGAATTTCCCAAAGTAACTTGCATTCATTTGAGAGTCAACTTGGCGACATTGTCTCTGCTAACCTTGTTCAGCCTCCTGGGGCCTCTGCAGCCCAGGCCCCATCACTGCCCTGACCTCAACCACTTTGCCTTGGCCTCTGCTGTTCACAGCTGCAGTCCCCTGCAGTCTCTGCCTCCCTAAGCCACATTCCTGCCTTTGACCTGGACCCTCTCCAGGGGTCTCTGCCTGGCCAGGGTTCAGCTGGTGCATCCTGGCCACCGGTGCTATCAGTCACTGCAGCACCCTGACAGCTTCACAGTCTCTTGTAAATTAGAAAGAAAAACATTCACTCCCTCTGTGTTACCTTCAGATGGGGGATCCCTCAGCAGGCTTCCTTGGGCCTCGGATTATTACCAGGTTTATTGCAACACCTGTCAGTTTACACACCCAGCTCCTGTTCTTCCAGGAGTAGACAAATACCACCAGGACATCAAGGATGGGGAGGATTCCATGCCCAGACACCAGGCTGGGTTCCAGAAATACCAGTGCCACTCTGAATTGCAGGTAAACTCTCCCTGTTGCTAGGTCTGACTGTCAGATTCATATTTGTTTATTATTTATTGGGTGGCGGGGAGGGTACTGGGATCTGAACCCAGGAGCATTTACCACTGTTCTTCCTGTTGTTTTGAGACAGAGTCTTACTAACTTGCTGAGGTTGACCTTGAACTTATGATCCTCCTGCCTCAGCTTCCAGAGTCACTGAGATGACAGGAGTGTGCCACTGAACCTAGAAAATTTACCATATTATTACCTATGGTAAAATCTTTCTTGAGGAACCCACCCCCTGTCCCCTCCTCACACATCCAGCAGTGGCTCACTGTCCAAAGGCTCACACACATTTAAATCCTATTGAGGACTTAGTTCAGGCAGCATCTTACCCGCCATGCTAATCCATTGCCACCAATAGATTTGGGGTTAAGGGAGGAGTGGAATGGAGGGTACAATAGGGCTCATCTCACAATAAAACACATTTTTAATAATCTAGTGTTTTAGCCTAACCAAGACCCTTGCTAGATATGGATTCATTTTATCACTTTTTTCTATTAGTCTACACTAGAGAGGTTAAACACTCTAGGAGTTAACTCTACTTATAAATCTCTAATATAGGAGCACTCACAGAGGAAACCCAAGTTAAGTTGTATATTTTCTATCAGGTAGTGGAGATACTTTTTTTTTACACTGAAAATGATGAAAAATGATAAACACTTGCATAAATATTACTATTAAATTCAAATTATTCCAAATGCTAAGGGTGAGTAATGCAATATATAAAATAACACAATATATCCCTGTTTTTTCCCCAAAGCTCTTAATTTCAAGTTTAATCCAATTTCCCAAATCTTTATTTTGAAAGCTATGGAAAACTACCTAGTGGAATACTAAACAATTATATGTTAAAATCTGAGTACCAACTCTCCAGCAACCATACCTTCAAAAAGCTTTACTTACAGTGCTTAGGGAGATAGGGAAAGAATACCCAGATTTTGTCTTTTTGTTTGGTTTTGTCACACTTATTTTATTTTGTTTTTTCTTTTAGATATACATGACCATAGAATGTATTGGCATATCATACATGGAGTAGAGCTTATTCTAATTAGAATATTATTCTTGTGGTTATACATAATGCAGAGTTTTATGTACTTATGTATTCAAATACAAGGCTAGAAAAATTGTGTCCAGTTAATTCTACTGTCCTTCCTATTCCCCTCCCCACTAATTTCCCTTTATTTCCCTTTTTCTAATTCATTCTATTTTTCCCCTCCCACCCTCCCTTCTTGTGGGTTAGCATCAAAATACAGAGAGAATATTCGGCCTTCAGTTTTTGGGGACTGGCTTATTCTACTTAGCATGATAATCTCCAGTTCCATTCCTTTTCCAACAAATGCCATAATTACATTCTTCTTTATAGCTGAGTAATATTCCATCATGTGTGTATGTGTGAGTGTGTGTGTGTGTGTGTGTGTGTGTGTGTATGTGTATCATTGGAATTTTAATAGGAATTGCATTAAATATGTATAGAGTTTTTGGTATTGTGGCCATTTTGACAATATTAATTCTGCCTATCTAAGAACATGGGAGATAGTTATATTTTCTAACGTCTTCTTCAATTACTTTCTTTAGTGTTCTGTAGTTTTCACTGTAAAAGTCCTTCACCTCTTTTGTTAGATTGATTCCAAAGTATTTTATTTTATTTTCCTTTGTTTGAGACTATTGTGAAGGGGATAGTTTTTCTGATTTCTCTTTCAGTTGAAAGGTCACTGGTGATAAGGATGTAATTCACTTATGGGTGTTGATTTTTATACCCTGTTATTTTGCTGAATTTGTTTATGAGTTCTAGAAGTATTTTTGTAGAATTATTTAGGTCTTCTAAGTATAGAATTATGTACTTGGCAAATAGGGATATTTTGAGCTCATCTTTTCTCATTCTTATCCCTTTAATTTCTTTTGTCTAATTGCTCTGGCTAAGGTTTTAAGGACCATGTTGAATAGGAGTGGTAAAAGAGGGCATCCTGTCTTGTTCCAGTTTTCAGAGGGAATGCTTTCAATTTTTCTCAATTTACAATGAGGTTGGCCTTGGGTTTAACATGTATAGCTTTTACAATGTTTCTACTATCCCTAGTTTTTCTAGTGTTTTGAGCTTGAGTGGATGATGAATTTTGCCAAATGCTTTTTCTGCATTTATTGAGAAGATCATATGACTCTTGTCTTTAAGTCTATTGATGTGATGAATTACGTTTATTGGTTTCCATATGTTGAACCAACCTTGCATTCCTGGAATGAACCCCATTTGATCATGCTGTACTATCTTTTAAATATGGTTTTATATTAAACTTGCCTGTATTTTATTGAAAATTTTTATGTCCATTAGGGATATTGGTCTGAAATTTTCCTTCCTTGATGTGTCAAGGCTTAATCTTATCGTATTGTTTCAACTATCAGTCCTACAATAATGGTGCTCAAATCTGTCTGTTGAGCCATGGTCTCTGCTGAACCTTGGGTGTGCAACTTTCCAGGCCACACCTAGCAGCCCTCTCAATTTTTTCTAAAGCTCAATATCTAAAATCAGATGCACCATTCCCTTTTCCCTGAACCAGGTGTGCCTCCAGATTTGTCCATTTCAACCAATTATTCCATGTTGTAATTTTCTATTTTAAATTTCATTCACTGTAAGAAACTTGGTAAATTATAATTATAGAACTGAGAGGCTTTAAAGAAAATTCTATTCCCTAACACAAAGGTGCAAATGTTTCCATTCTTCTTATTTATTTTTTGAGGATAAGTACAAATGAATGATAGGAGATTATGGTGATTGCAGGAAGAAATGTGAAGCAAGGAGGCTACTATATTTGTTGGCTGAGATGGTGAGTGGACAGGATTCCAGCAGAGATGCCATTTGAGACCAATTAGTGAGGCAGAGCCATTTCTCTGACATTCCCAATATTCCTGGGGAGCAGGATCTGGTACTCTCCTGCATGTGAAGAAGCATCTCCACCAGCATAGCCACATGCAGATGGTGTCACCAAGCACAGCTGCTGCCATGTCTGCCTTGGAGCTTTGCTCACAAACTGGCTTAGGCCTGGCACAGCTGCTGGCCAGGCCCTAACACATTCTGTTCAAGTCTCTGGGCACATTCTGTGCTTTCTGGCCTTTTTCAGGCCATGCTTTGCTTCTCCCACCCATTTTCCTTGGAGTGGGAGGCTACAGCTGCTGCTCACAGTCTGTTCTCCATGATCTTTTCCACACCAATGTCAAGAGTGAGAATGTGAACTGGCAGCTGACACTGACCGGTCTTTTTTTTGGTTGAACAGAGCACATTAGCAGGGACCTAAACCATCCCAGCCAAGAGCCAGACTCCACAGCCAGGCTGTCAGGGTTCCTATCCTATCCCTACCATTTTACAAGTTATGGGATGTTGGGCCAAGTATTTAGCCTCTCTGTGCCTCACTTTCCTAATAATAGTAATTATCTCATAGTAATAGTAATTATTTTAGGGATTAATAATAACAGTAATTATCTTAGGGCTACTAGATAATCTTAGGACATCTAGGAAGTCTCTTGGAAGCCACTAAAAAGTTCACTCACATCATTCCCAAGTCTATTTCTTGCTGCCAGAAGGGGAGTAAGGATGGCTTGTTCTCTTCTGCCATCTCAATCTGACATCAGTGCTTTTTATTGGCTAAATCTGGCTAAATTAAATGTAGTTTCTAGGCACACATAGGGTTTTATGGGAATTAAATGATATATTTAAAGAATTAAATAGTGATTCCCCTATAAAATATTCTAGTTGCTACAGTTTTTATTACTGAAAAGGTCTTAACTGCACAATGATCCCTACCACAACTGAAATGCTATCGTTTCTAAAAGAGGTATTATTAACAATAAAAATGATAGTTACTTCTTAGCTAATTGTAACATAAGGAAGTACATTCACCATTGCACTAAATCTTGCACAATAGACGAAATAGAAGTTTTTGGTTATATCCAACACATACGTTTTACTAACTTGCCTAATAATCACAGAATTTTTAAGCGGTAGAGTCAAAACTTAATGGCTTTGCTTATACCTAAATCAGGTAGTTTTCCTACTATATTAAGCTGCCTCAAATTTGTATTTATTTGTTCAATCAATATCTTTTTTAAATGCTGACTTGGTACTGAAACAGGTGAAATGAAATAGGGTGTGGTAAAGAAACAACTATCAAGAAGAAGACTCATAGCAGGCAAGCTGATTTACACCATTCAGCCAATAGTTCTCTCTGCATGCATATGAAATTCAAGTGTCATAAGGTAAGTAATCGTTTGTATCCACTCACTATTTAGAGAAATTTTTTAAAGAAAGCAACCTCCTAAATCAGCCAGGATTTATTCAGAAAATCAGAAAATATTTCATTAGAAATATTTTAGCAGGAAGGGATCTAATGCAGGAAATTATTGGCCTATTAGAAGAGCTGGGAATGTAAAAGTTCTGTGAGTGAGGATATAATAAAGGGATTATCTAGTAATCCTAAGAAAGGGACATTTTAGGGCTACTAGATAATCCTAGGACATCTAGGAAGTCTCTTGGAAGCCACAAAGTACACTCACATCATTCCCAAGTCTATGTCTTGCTGCCAGAAGAGTAAGGATGACTTGTTCTCTTCTGCCATCTCAATCTGACGTCAGTGCTTTCTATTGGCTAAATCTGAATGAGATGGAGAGGGGAGGGCTCTACCAGCAAAGGAGTCTGGGAGATGTAGTTTCTAGACACACAGCTCTGTGCCACAGAATAATAAGCTTAGAAGGGCAAGGGCATTGCTGAGCACTATGTAGAACCACTCTTACTAATGCCTGATGATGGGACAATTCTTTTCCTTGGGTCCAGGAGGCCAAACATTGCTTAGTAGAGAGAGGTGTCACTATTGTTTAATTCCATCCAAGTAAAAGAACTGAACATTTTCCCTTTGTCACCACCTGAATGGTATCGGAATTCCCACAGAGGTATTCCTTTCATAATACCACTGCCTGCGCATATTGGGTCTGTTCAAAGGAGGATGTCCATCCGAGTCCTGGTTTGGAACTTGGAAAGTCACTTGTGTGAGGTAATGAATATATGGATGATTTCAAGGAACAAAGAAAAGCCCTTACACTAGGCACGGCTCACATGGCTCCTCATCATTGGTAGTGAGTTCTGTTCCCTTGAATGGTGATTTAGAAAGAATCACCTGATTCTCTTGCAGTTCATGATTTCTCTTTTGTTGGGGGTATGGGGTACCAGGGATTGAACTCAAGGGCACTAGAACACTGAGCCACGTCCCCAGCACTATTTTGTATTTTACTTAGAGACAAGGTCTCACTGAATTGCTTAGCGCCTTGCTTTTGCTGAGGCTGGCTTTGAACTCTTAATCCTCCTGCTCAGCCTTCTGAGCCTCTGGGATCACAGGCATGTGCCACTGTCCCTGGTCCATGCTGATTTCTCTTCAGACAAGTCTTTCCTTCCTACATTTGCTGCTGTCTGATCTCTGAATCTTTAGGTAGGTGTGCCCAATCTGTCTTCCCTTCTCCATGCCCCCCTTCCAAGCTAGGCCAAAATAAGCCCCTAGGAGAAGGGTACCATTCATCAGGGTCTCCCTTCCAGTTCAAAGGTAACATAGCACCCAATTTTCTTTTGTTCTCAAAAGCTTTTCCTCTCTTGCCAAAACCTGGCTCTAACCAAAAAAAAAAAAAAAAAAAAAAAAAAAAAATGTTGTCTTTCAGAACGACTGTTTTGGTATGGACTGCAAGAGCTTACTTTGGAAGACAAAAACTGCACATCAAGTATTTCTCTGAAGAGATATTTCTAGAAACAGATACACACACACACAGTCACTTGATTTATGGCGGAGGAACAATTCAATAAGGAAAGGATGATCTTTTCATATGATGTTGGAGCAATTAGCTAGCTATATGAAAAAGTAATTAATCTTGATGCCCTACCTCACACAACACTAAATATCAATGCAGGATGGACTAGCCTAAATTAGGAAATAAATTCATGAGTATCCTAAAAAGAACATGGAAGACAATCTTCAGAACCTTGGGAAAGGCAACAATTTTTAAAAATCAGGACACAAAAAGGAATAATCATAAAAGAAAATGCTAATAAACTAAATTTCTTTAAAATTAAGAACATATGTTCATCAAAAGGAGCCAATAGGAGAGTAAAAAGGCAAGCCACAAACTGGAAGAAGATTTTTTTCAATAAATATGTCTGACAAAATATTAACATCCATGATATATAAGGAACTTCTATGAATCAATAAAAAAAAAGAAAAAACTCACTGAGATGGACTTGAACTGTCATTACATGTAAGAGAACATATAAAGGGCTAATAGCTATATGAAAAAGTACTCAACATCATTAGTTATCAGGGTAATATAGATTAAAATCACAATAAAATAACACTTCACATTTTCTAAAACACCGAAATCTTAAAAATTGGACAAAACCAAGTGTTGGCAATATTCTAAGCCAACAAAACTCTGATCTTAGGCTGATAGGGTGTAAAATGGTACAGTCACATTGGAAAAATGCTTTGAAACATCAATATAGCTGAACAGAAATTGTTTTCCTAGATATATGCCTAAGAGAAACAAGTGTTTATATCCACAGAAGCTTTACTCATCATAGTCAGAAACTGGAAATAATGCAAATATTCATTACTAATACAAAAGATAAATATATTGTGATATATTTATACAAAGGATATTACATATCAGTTTTTAAAAAGTGTGAACTACTACTTTACCAAACAATATATGTAAATCACAGAAACATTGAGTTGAGTGAAAAAAAAATCCTGTCTGATTGTATTTCTGTGAGGTTCAGGAGCAAATGACTCTATACTGATAGAAGTTATCCTTGAGAGTGGCTGGGTGTTAACCAGGAAGGAACCAAGGGGAACTTTTGGAATTTGTGGGAATGTTTATATCTTGATTTGGGCTGTGGCTAGTGGGCATATATGTTTGCAAAAAAAAAAAAATCTGTTGAATCATATACTTGAGATTAGTGCATTTACTCTAGGCATGTTTTTTGACAAAACACATGCTGCTTAATGATGGGAGTAAGTTCTGAGAAGTGCATCATGAGGTGACTCTGTTACTGCCAAGTCTCATAAAATTCACTTATACAAGGCCCAATGATTCAGCTACCTGCTTAATGTAACCAAGAGAGAAGATGAACAGGAGATGTCTGAGGCTACATCCTCATCAAACAGCATGCTATATTATAGTCAGCCTTTTTATATAAGCAAAAGGAATACACTCTAAAATAACCAAAAAAGTATGATGTAGTAAACGCATAGGCCAATATATATATCAAGTATCAAGTACTGAGGCTAATGTTATGTGCTATGTTTTTATCTGATTGGCATGAAGTAGCTTGTTTATACCAGCATCACCATAAACATGTGAGTACAGCATTGTGCTGTGGCATCAGGTGGCTAAAACATCACTAGGTGATAGGAATCTTTCAGCTCCACTGTAGTCTTCTGGGATCACCATCTACCTTGTTATGTTAGGACCATATTTGGAAAAATTAAAAAATAAACATCAAATTCATTCTCTTTTTTCTTCTAACAAATTTAATTCTTCTTCAAGAAACATTCACCTCTGATTGCCACACACAAATGAGTCTCAGAAGAAAAAGCTTACATTTGCTTTTTCTTCAAACATATATAGAGAGACACAAACAGTACATACCAGAGTAGGTGAAGGAAAGACAGAGAAGACTCAACCCTAGTCAGGCTGCCCTGGATAGCGCCAGTGCTGAGCAGAGTACTTTATACACTGTTATGATTTAGGTAAAAGTGTAACCCAAAAGCTCACATGTAAGACAATGCAAGAAAGTTTAGAGATGAAATGATTTGAGTTATGAGAGCCTTAACCTAATCAGTGCATCAGACCCCCATAGGGGTTAACTGGGTGATAACTGCAGGCAGGTAGGGTGTGGCTGCAGGTGTGGTCCCTGGGGACTTGCCTTTGGGTTTTATATTCTGTCCCTTGTAGACAATCTCTCTCTCTCTCTCTCTCTCTCTCTCTCTCTCTCTCTCTCTCTCTCTCTCTCTCTCTCTCTCCTTTCAGGTGGTCATGTCCTGAGCTGCTTTCCATCTCCATGTTCCTTATGTTCTGCCTCAGGGCCCAGAGCAATGGAGCCTGCTCTCTATGGACTGAGACCTCTGAAACCATGAGCATCATATAAACTTTTCCTCCTTGTCAGGTCTTTTGGTCACAGAAGAAAAAATAAACAAACAAACAAAAACAAAAAACTGACTAAAAAACACACACAATAGCAAGTAAACACTTGCTACTTTTCAAATTGAGTCTTTATAAGTGCACTCAGCTCCATTGAAGCCAAAGGAAGCAAGCACAGTCACATCAAGGGTGCATACTTGCTTCCCAAGGTACCCAGGGTTGACTTGGCTCCTCAGTAAGAGCTGGGGGCTGAGCTCCAAGGAGCCACTCCGCTTGGCTTCCCTTGGTCAGTCTGGTCCTCCTGATGGAGATGATGGGTTACCTGATGGCTGCTTCTCCAGCCTGGGAAAGTCCCTTCCCTGTAAAATTTCCTGGCGTGCTTCCCACTCCCCACACCCCCCACTTTACTTGGTGGCCTCTGGGTAAACCAGACATGCTGCATTTGAACAATCCCATCAGCAGACAAGCTTATTTCAGTCTAGCCACAGACTAAAAAGTACCTACATTTTCTGGTTTGGAAAATCCATCCTGTGTCTACAGAAAAGAGCATCCCCTCCCATGAACTCCTAATAAATATCTGGAAGATCTCAAGGAGTGACCCTTGGCTGACCCACGTGTGCACATCTTTGAAATCCCTCCCTTCTGCACTTTCTGTGGAGCCAGGCGAGGGGTCTGAAAACCCTCGAACACTTTTTCGAACAATAAATTCAGAGAACTGTTAGTTTGGGGATTTGAGGAACAGATTTCAGGAAGTAGCAAGGAATAATCATGTTTTGGGTCATTTCATCGTTGTCCGTTCCCAAGGGTTTACATATGTTCTTTGCCTGTATCCCTACAGATCTGTGCATTTCCTGTTGGAAGGAAAGGAACCAAGTCAGTATTCAATTTGCAAGTGATATTAATCAAAATTGTATTTTAAGTGACAGCGCTCGGTAATGTGGGGATAGCTCCATCTCTCAAAGAAGATGTATTTTGTCTGCTTGAATATGAACAAAAAGCAATGTGTGTCTTCCCTGCATAAAGAATCATCTCATAAATATATATTCCTTTCCCATATGGCACATCCTTTCAACCCTAGTTATGTGTGCATTCTGAGGAACAGCAAGCAGGAGTTTCAAGCTGTATGACCAAGTTCATGTTATTTTAAGAATCCAAGAGTTTGACCTCAACCCAGAGTCATACTTAAAATGGATAGATTCTATGACTTGGAATTGTAAAATGGGAATTCTTTGCTTGATGAGTTTATTTCATCATCTCTGCGGGATAGGATAAATGGAGATAATGATAATTAGAGAAAGAATAATTCATTTTTGTCTCTGTGTACAATTCACAGAATCTGCAAGTTTTGGGTTCTAGCCTAGAAGTTGAATCCCTCTGGTGTTTGAACTTGTTTATTTCAGTCAAAATTTGACTACAGAGGAAAAGGATTAAGACAGTTTTTGAATGATTGCCAAAAGCATCTTGGACATCAAAAGGTTCCATAAAACAGCATTTTAATGGTTTAATGTAAATGAACCAGAAATGGATATATTGCATTTCCTTTGTATGTACACAGAGTTTTAAACTAAAGGGGGAAATGCTTAGAGATAAGATTTCTGATTTCATTGAACCAGAAATGTTTCTAAGACTGATTAAAGGAGACCTGCTTGATTTTTCTAAGACATAGTAATTTGTTATATGTATTTTTAATTAATAGAGCTCCATATTAGCTATCATTGTCTAAATATAAGTCATCCCTGTTCATTATTGAAAATGCTGTGGCTACCATGGTTACAATAGATTTTATTTTCTTCATACTCAATAGTAATTTATGGCAATACTGAAAAATACAGAGTGTGAAATGCGGATGTCAGCAGAAATTACAAGAATGTGTTAAGGCGGAGGTTGCAAGCTGGTGGCTGCAAGCTGGTGGCCTATGGGCCGAGTCTGTTCCATACTCATGAGTTATTTGGCCCTGAGAGCATTCAAAATGATTTTAAATAACTTACTAGGATTTAAAACTCAGGTGATTTGATCAAGAAGTGAAGATTCCTAGTGACTCTTGACAAATAGAAAATCTGGCCACCTTGGAACCTGGTTGTTGCACGGCAGCCATCAGCAGGAGCTGAGAGCAATCTACCTCTTCAGATGGGACAGGGTTTCCCAGTCGACTCCTCAGATGCTTCGATGGATTGCATCACCTGCCTGGCCCCCCTAGGCTTTGAGTGTGTGATTCATACTCAAGGTCAGAAGCGGAATGGAACACCCTCTGAAAATGGTCTCCATCTCAAGAAACACACAGGGCAGGTCTGCTCTATATTCTTTCAGTGAAAAATGAACTCTGTACTTATTGATTGATTGTATGTCCTCCTCTGAGAAGTGTCTGTTCAGGTCCTTGGCCCATTTGTTGATTGGGTTATTTGTTATCTTATCGTTTAATTTTTTGAGTTCTTTGTATACTCTGGATATTAGGGCTCTATCTGAAGTGTGAGGAGTAAAGATTTGTTCCCAGGATGTAGGCTCCCTATTTACTTCTCTTATTGTTTCTCTTGCTGAGAAAAAAACTTTTTAGTTTGAGTAAGTCCCATTTGTTGATTCTTGTTATTAACTCTTGTGCTATGGGTGTCCTATTAAGGAATTTGGAGCCCGACCTCACAATATGGAGATCGGAGCCAACTTTTTCTTCTATCAGACACTGTGTCTCTGATTTGATATCAAGGTCCTTGATCCATTTTGAGTTGACTTTTGTGCATGGCGAAAGAAAGGGATTCAGTTTCATTTTGTTGCATGTGGATTTCCAGTTTTCCCAACACCATTTGTTGAAGATACTATCCTTCCTCCATTGCATGCTTTTAGCCCCTTTATCAAATATAAGATAGTTGTAACTTTGTGGATTAGTCTCTGTGTCCTCTATTCTGTACCATTGGTCCACCCGCCTGTTTTGGTACCAGTACCATGCTGTTTTTGTCACTTTTGCTCTGTAATATAGTTTGAAATCTGGTATCGCTATACCGCCTGATTCACACTTCCTGCTTAGAATTGCTTTTGCTATTCTGGGTCTTTTATTTTTCCATATGAATTTCATGATTGCTTTATCTATTTCTACAAGAAATGCCGTTTGGATTTTGATTGGCATTGCATTAAACCTATAGAGAACTTTTGGTAATATCGCCATTTTGATGATGTTAGTTCTGCCTATCCATGAACAGGGTATATTTTTCCATCTTCTAAGATCTTCTTCTACTTCTCTCTTTAGGGTTCTGTAGTTTTCATTGTATAAATCTTTCACCTCTTTTGTTAGGTTGATTCCCAAGTATATACAATCAATCAACAAGTACATGAAAAAATGCTCACCATCTCTAGCAGTCAGAGAAATGCAAATCAAAACCACCCTAAGATACCATCTCACTCCAGTAAGATTGGCAACCACTCTGAAGTCAAACAACAACAAGTGCTGGCGAGGATGTGGAGAAAAGGGTACACTTGTACATTGCTGGTGGGACTGCAAATTGGTGCGGCCAATTTGGAAAGCAGTATGGAGATTCCTGGGAAAGCTGGGAATGGAACCACCATTTGACCCAGCTATTCCCTGAAGACCTTAAAAGAGCATACTACAGGGATACTGCCACATCAATGTTCATAGCAGCACAATTCACAATAGCTAGACTGTGGAACCAACCCAGATGCCCTTCAATAGATGAATGGATAAAAAAAAAATGTGGCATTTATACACCATGGAGTATTACGCAGCACTAAAAAATGACAAAATCATGGAATTTGCAGGGAAATGGATGGCACTAGAGCAGATTATGCTTAGTGAAGCTAGCCAATCCCTAAAAAACAAATACCAAATGTCTTCTTTGATATAATGAGAGCAACTGTGAACAGAGCAGGGAAGAAGAGCAGGAAGAAAAGATTAACATTAAACAGAGACATGAGATGGGAGGGAAAGGGAGAGAAAAGGGAAATTGCATGGAAATGAAGGGAGACCCTCATTGCTATACAAAATTACATATAAGAGGTTGTGAGGGGAATGGGAAAATAAACAAGGAGAGAAATGAATTACAGTAGATGGGGTAGAGAGAGAAGATGGGAGGGAAGGAGAGGGGGGATAGTAGAGGATAGGAAAGGTATCAGAATACAACAGTTACTAATAGGGCATTATGTAATATTGTGAATGTGTAACCGACGTGATTCTTCAATCTGCATTTGGGGTAAAAATTGGGAGTTCATAACCCACTTGAATCTAATGTATGAAATATGATATGTCAAGAGCTTTGTAATGTTGTGAACAACCAATAAAAAAAAGAAAAAAGAAAGAAAAATGAACTCTGGATTATTCAGAGTTGAACAATTCCCAAATACAAATTCTTTGCTTAACTATCACTCCATCTGGTATTCCTCGCTTGCTCTTCATACAGCCCTTCATCAAAGGGTCAGGAGAATCACAGTGGGCCACTTACCAATTAAATACTTTAGCTGCTGATACAGCTGCTGAAAGAGAGAGCCCTTAACAATAAAATTGAATTTTGAAATTAATGACAATTCTCCAAGTTCAATCTTCAACCATTTTGCATTGGGTGATAAATAATTCACTGGGTTATTTAATTATTGCCTTAAATTTTTGGCAGACAAAAGTTAGAACTTATCCCAAGTTTTGGTTGGTTAAAACATTATCTTGGATCAGACAATATAATAAGATCAAGCATGGCATGGACCAGTCACATATTATGATGACAGAAAATGCATTTAAATCAAGTCAATCACCTTGCAAAACTAAATTGTTTATCATAAGGAGAGAGATTAGGAAGCATACCCAAATTATTACAAAACCCATCATTGTCATAAGTAAATAACTAAAAACATAGTTATAGGCAGAAAGTATCATCCTATAAGCAGGTTTGATTACTCATACCTGCTTTATAATCTGAATCTGAATAAAATGGCTAAGACTATGGAATATGTACAACTTAGTAACTGATAAATAGCATCTAGTTATATCTTAGCATCAGTCCACATAATAAAGAAATCCCACAGACAGGGGCTTATTTATGGCTTATGACATCTAGGTCAAGCTGACATGTGATCAGTTTTAGTAGAAATAAGTGCTAAAAGGAAAAGCTGATACCCAGAGTTTGCCAAGATTCACCATCACAAACTACTTTCTATCCAATTAAAGACTCATCATTACTACCATCAGGTGGGAATAAAATCCTCTGCTCTACTTGTGCTTCCCCTTGATCCTTCTTAGGTTCAAAATTTATCCGTAATATTCCTTAACAAATTCGCTGAAATTGTCCCTTCCTCTCCTTTATGCAGAGCTCAGCTATGTTGCTGTCCTTGGTGTCCCTTCTCAATGACAGGAATGTCATGCTAGGGGTAGGGCAAAAAGATTGGTGTGGAA
The DNA here is from genome assembly GCF_045843805.1 of Urocitellus parryii. NCBI lineage: Eukaryota > Metazoa > Chordata > Mammalia > Rodentia > Sciuridae > Urocitellus > Urocitellus parryii. The sequence goes on along the minus strand of NC_135531.1, from coordinate 58,499,099 downwards.
GTTAGTCTCTAAGGAAATCAGAGTTGTGATTTACTGTTATAATTTGCGATATTTATTTCTCCATTCTAAATATATTCAACAAATATTTATTGGTTATTTACTATACCCCAGGTCAGATATAATTCCTGAGATATGGCATTTAAATTAATCAACTGTTTCTCAATATCTCCAGTAATGGAAAATGAAACCTTTACTCTACAACTCTTGCTAGTATATTAGCTTTCACATAATGATATACTTTCTCACTACTAGCCCCCAATTTTTATACTTATTTATATCATATTTATTGACTTAAAACTATTTAGTCACTTTTTCTGTTACTGAAGACTTCACCTATACATTAGTGATGAATCCACTGAAAGAGAAATTACCTCATTCACAATAGCCTCAAAATTAAATAAAATTCCTGGGAATCAATCTAATAAAAGAGATGAAATACCTCTACAATGAAAACTATAGAACACTAAACAAAGAAATTGAAGAAAAAGAAAGAAATTGAACCTTTCCTCAGAGATGGAAAGATCTCCCATGCTCCTGGATAGGCAGAATTAATATTGTCAAAATGGATATACTACTAAAAGCATTATGCAGAATTAATGCAATTCTTATTAAAATCCCAATGACATTCTTCATAGAAATAGAAAAACGAATCATGCAATTTATTTGGAAAAATAAGAGACCCAGAATAGCCAAAGCAATCCTTAGCAAGAAAAGTGAAGCCGGAGGCATCACAATACTAGATTTTAAACTATACTACAGAGCTATAGCAACAAAAATGGCATGGTATTGGCACCAAAATAGACATGTAGACCAATTGCACAGAATAGAAGACACAGAGACAAACCCACACAAATACAATTATATCATACTAGACAAAGGTGCCAAAAACATTCAGTGGAGAATAGAAAGTCTGTTCAATAAATGGTGCTGGCAAAACTGGAAACCCATATGTAGTAAAATGAAATTAAACCTCTATCTCTCACCCCGCACAAAAATCAACTCAGAGTGGATCAAAGACTTAGGCACTAGAACAGGGATCTTCTGCTTAATAGAAGAAAAAGAAGGTCCATTCTTCACCATGTCAGCCTAGGATCTGACTTCCTTAACAAGACGCTCAAGAAGTAAAATCAAGAATCAATAAGTGGGGTCTGTAGCTGTGGCTCAATGGTAGAGCACTTGCCTAGCATGTGTGAGGCACTGAGTTTGATCTTCAGCACACACATAAATAAATAAATTAAATAAAGGTGTTGTGTCTATCTATAACTAAAAATAAAAAAACAGAATCAATAAATGGGATGGATTCACACTAAATAGCTTCTCAAAGAAGACAATCAATAATGTGAGGAGAGAGCCCACAGATTGGGAGAAAATCTTTACCACATGCACCTCCAATAAAGCATTAATCTCTAAGATATTTAAAGAACTCAAAGAACTTAATGCCCCCCTGCCGCAAACTGCCCGGCCCCGGGCCGGCTGAGTCCCGCTCCTGCTGCCGAGCACTGCCTGCGGCACCCCTGCTGAGCGATCCCCTGCTGAGCTGTCAGTGCACGCGGGCTTGCAATCTTGCAACCCGGTTGGGCACAAAAACACAAGCCAGTCAAACTGAGACAAAGTTTTATTTAGAGAGAGGCCGTGTGCGTCCCCTAACAGGTGGGTCCGCCACGTGTGTGTCCTACCTGAGGGGGGGGGGGTTTCCCCTTCCCCCGGAACACCCTCCTACCATCCTTTCCCAACCAATGGGAACTCTCCCATTACAAGAGTGACATGAGTAACCTGAGTCCTGAAAATGGGCCCAGCTAGACAGCATGAGTCCAATTACCATATGAATGTGAATTGCTGGCTGGCAGTCATAAAATCCAAAGGTGCCTGTATCAATATTTTTGCTGTGGCTCCTAACACCCCCCAAAATAACTCAATCAATAAATGGGCCAAGGAACTGAACAGACACTTCACAGAAGAAGAAATACAATCAATCAACAAATATATGAAAAAATGTTTAACATCTCTAGCAATTAGAGAAATGCAAATCAAAACTACACTAAGATTTCATCTCACTTCAGTCAGAATGGCAATCATCAAGAATATAGGCAACAATAATGTTGGTGAGGATGTGGGAAAAAGGTACACTCATACATTGCTAGTGGGACTGCAAATTGGTAAAACCACTATGGAAAGCAGATAGAGATTCCTCAGAAAAATTTCAATGGAACCACCATTTTACCCAGCTATCCCACTCCTCGGTTCATATCCAAAAGACTTAAAATCAGCATACTAAAATGCAGCCATGTCAATGTTTATAGCAGCTCAATTCACAATAGCTAAACTAGGGAACCAACCTAGGTATCCTTCAATAGATGAATGGGTAAATAAAATGTGATATATATCTTCAATGGAATATTACTCAGCCTTAAAGGAAAATGAAATTAAGGCATTTGCTAGTAAATGGATGGAGTTGAAGAATATCATGCTAAGCAAAATAAGCCAATCCCCAAAATCCAAAGGCCAAATGTTTTCTCTAATATGCGGATGCTAATTAACAATAAGCATTGGGGGCACTAGAGAAGAATAGAGTTAGATTAGGTAGAGGGAAATGAAGGGAGGGCAGGGGAGGGGATGTGGGGATAAGAAAGATAGTAGAATGAAACAGACTATATCTATCTATCTATCTATCTATCTATCTATCTATCTATCTATCTATCCTCATGACCAATGTGATTCCGCAACATGTACACTCAGAAAAATGAGAAATTATATCCCATCTACGAATGATATATCAAAGTGCATAAATGCATTCTACTGTCATGTATGGCCAATTGAAAAATTTTTAAAAAGACTTAACACAATCATATCATGGTTAGTAATCACATCGCCATTTCAATGCTCTTTTTCCTTCAAATGACTTGAATGCATTCAGTAGAAATATTTATAGGGTGCCTTCTCCCCTTATGAAGAAACAGGGTCATTCCTTTATTTATTTATTTTTTATTTTAAGTTATTTGTTTCACTCCACAGTACAAATTGGCTATTTGTCAATACCAGTTCATGGAACAGGCCTACCTCAGAGATGATGTTTTCATTGTCGCTCTCCTAGAGGATCTCAGTAATCATTATAGTTGTTTAATAATGACTACATTAAGTTGTTCAGAATTGCAGAGGGATTTAGGTAAGATAAGAGGGTCCAACCAGGTGAGGAGTCAGATAAGGAGGCACAATTGCCTGTAAAGGTGTCCCCAGCATGATGGAGACATCACAGCATCATGCTGGTATATGTGATTCAACCCCCCTTGTTAATTCAGCTCTCCACAGCCTAACTTTAATGAGGCTCTTTGAGCACCCATAGGCCTTCTCAACAAAGATAACCTTCAGTGTCCTCCTATAACTCAGCCACACAATGGAGAAAAAGAGAAAATTGGAGGAGGTGTTGGACACTAGAAATTTGGACACAAGAAATGCGTGAGAAAAGAAAATTCTCTGACTCTTCATTCAGATGGATGCTTGATCACTGTGAGATTCAGTTTATTGTAATAGGATCTCATATACCATGAGGTTATATTGATAATCAATTGCTCATAGTTTTGGCTAAAGATAAACCTTGCAGAGAAATGAGATCCTCAAAAGATACTGAAACAAATATGTAACTGAGTAGAGAAGTGTTTATTAATTTGAATTACAAATTTAGCAGACCTTATACCTATCGTTATGCCTGTTCCTTCTGATAAAGTCATAATTGAGACAAATGTGCAGGTAGAAGCCCCAGAAGCAATTTCCATGCCACACAGCATGAAGAGGAAGGACACAGGGAGCATGCTTCAGCTTTGCAATCTGCATTCGCAGCTTTAACCCTGTGCAAGAGTCTGGCCAGCTACCAAGAATCAGACTTAATTTTTACCCTTGAGTATAAATTAGTCCAGTACATTGACTGCCTGACTCCAGAGCTCAGCTCAGATTCAGCTTTCCCGGACCCCACCATTTGCTGTAGCCAGGGCTCTTAAGCCCACCAACTAATTAAGCTAACTTCCTGCAGGGAGAATTTTAAATATATGGGGGTTGTGTAATAAACACCAGTGAAATATTACTGTGATGGTAGGCAAGGAAAAGGTCATATCAACTCTTGAATTTTCTGATATAATTTATAATTTTAAAAGTCCATTATTTATTAAATTCCTATAGGGTTTAAGCAAGTCTAAGACATGGAAATCATATTAAATCTTTATCGTTTGTTGGAATAACTGTTAATTAGGAATTACTTATATCTGACTCAGTCAAAAACAATGTTCAACTGTAAACAAGTTCAGAAGCATTAGACCAAGATGTATTAAATATTATTAGATTAGTTATTTATTCCACTGAGAATTAACTAAGATAACATCCTGGTATTGTTACCATTTTTTATAGAGTGAGAAATTTAGGAGTATAATTATATTTGGAACAAAATATATGTAAATATACATATACATGTAAGTTTATATATGTAAATATATCACACACACATACACATATGTAAGAGAAACTCAGTAACAAGCAAGATACCTTAAAAATAATATGAAATAATCAAATTTCCAGCACAGAAGCAGTTGGTGAGACTTTGAGGAAACATCTGAAATTGATGTTGAATGATCAACTGAACATATGTGAATGTTGCCAACACTGGCAGATGCTGTGTGAGAGGTGTAACAGTTGGACAGTAGCCATGCTGTGCAGACCTCGCCTGGAGGTCATGAAAGTAAATGAAACTAACAAAAAGTTTTTTTAAAAAAAGAGGTTTAAAGTATTGATGTAGAGAAGAAATTGAAAATACATGGATAAGTCAGGTATGATGGTGCACACCTCTAATCCCAGCTATTACTCAGGAGGCCAAACATTAGTTTGAGGCCATCCTGGGCAACTTAGCAAGGCCCTGCCTCAAAATAAAATTTTAAAATTTGGGGGTGTAGCTCAGTGCTTACTTACTTATGTGTGAGGTCCTGGGTTCAATCTCTAGTACCAAAAAAAAAAAATGAAAATACGTAAAAATACGGACATAATGGACCTGTCTAGGCCTGAGGAAATATGGGGATTTTGCAACTTTACAGGTATCTCTCCCTCTATCCGTGGACAGAATTGATAGACAAATACTTAGATGAATTTTTAAAAAACATACATTCCTCACAGGAGCATGATGATATCAAGAATGGTGAAGGATCTGAGATTCACCCCCTTGCAAGCTAACAAGTTAGCCTGCCAGTTTCATGGATGCTGACAGAGGACATAAGACTTCGGATTCAGATACCAAAGGCATTTTCTTACTTACAACAATAGTTCTAGCCACAGTGTTATTACTTTCTATGTCAGTTCCTTGATCCTCATGTCCTATTGGGGTGAAGGGACAAGGGCAAGGTGATATCTGCACATGCAGTAGGTTTTGTTATAGGAAAGGAATCTGTATCTTAAGAAATTTGAAACTTTGTAGAGGGCTGAAAAAAAAGCCCCTTGCAAGGAGAGAGGAGGAGAGAGAAGAGAGTGATTGATTATATCTCTGGGGCTTGATTGCTATAGTGCAAAACAGAAGTTGCTAGAGCTTCTGCTTACAAAATACACAGAAACACAGCAGACTGAGGGAGGTCTCCCAACAGGTAATACAGAATGTATTCTTAAAGCTCCACTGAATACATAAAAACTTTGTGTAACTCTGTATGACTAATTTTTCTATCAATGAATAAATTTAGAAAATATAACTACTAGCCTGTATTTCCATTTTTAATATTCTTTGTACTTTATATCACACTATGAGGAAGGCAAGTGTATTGGGCACAGCAGGGACCACAGGCCAACATCTCCTTTTAAGCTGAAATGGTCTCATCTTAGCCTTTGCCTTTGATAAGCAGTGCCCCAATCAGGATGACCAACAAGACACTATTTCTGGAATCACTAGTAATTAGCCAAGAGGAACCAAATCAGCTAAATTCCCATCATTAAAATTGGGGCTGTCAAGTGTTAAAGAAATAGACCTCTAGAAGTGAGAGGAGAAAGATGCAGGTATGGAGGAAGCTCTAACCCCAGGAAGACAATGAAAGGGATGGTGGGGGTAGCTGGCTCCTGGAGTTCCTGAAGACCTCATAGATCTTCTGTTTCAGATGGAGTACCGAACATTTTTCTGGCAAGGCCATTTTCAATTCCCCTTCCCTTTCCTTTTATTTCCAGAGAGTTTTTTTTTTTAATTGCTTACAACATAGGTACAGAAAAGTGAATACATCACTTTCCCAAGCGGGATTCATCCAAGTAGGTAGCACCCAGCACTCCAGAACCAATCGTGTTCTTTTCTATTTTCCTAGCTCCCCTATCTCTACAAACATAGGTATGTTTGCCTGTTAGTGTATTCCCTTTGGTAACTAGATTTTTCCCTCTCAATTTCTTGTTTGTGAGATGCATCTACACTGGCACATGAGGTTTTGCATTATTTACTCTCATTGCTTAATAGTATTAATGAACATGCCATGATTTATTTTTATCCATTCTAATGTTGATGGCCATTTGGATAATCCTCAATTTGGGGAGATTATAGACAATGTTGTTCTGAATTGTATAGTACATGCCTTCTGATAAGCATATGAATGAATTTCTTATAAGTACATCCTTGAAGGCAGAATGGCTGGGCTCTGTGGCCTGCATATATGCAGCTTCAGGAGAACTGCCAAACATCTTTCCTAAGTGGTTGCAGCAATTTATACCCCTCAGAAGCCAGTGGCTCCACATCCTAGCCAACACTTGATATTTTCCATCTTTTTCATATTAGGCATCCGGGTGCCTATTAGTAGCTGTAAATGAGTGTTAAGCTCAGTGTGCTTTAAACACGAAGCAGTTTTATTTTTCTAGCCACTACTTTCAACCATGCTGTCAAATCCTACTTTTCCATCACTTAATAATATTGTAGGAAAAATCCCAGGGCTTTGGGGTCCTTTTGTTATTACAACTTAGTTTGGGTCAGTTAAAAGTATAAATCTCTCTCTGATTCAGAGCTCCCAGCCCAGACTACACTTGAGGATTAAGGGGTAAGAGTAGAATAGTATGTGGTCTGCCCTTTACAGACTACCCTCCTCCCTTGTCTTGGTTCTGGTTCTACTTTGGGGGCAGAGAGAAGGAAAGAGTCAAACAAAACTGGCTGTGTGATGTTACAATCATCTCCTTGTTTATGGCTAGTACTGCTGCAGTATCATGGAGGATATGTCTGATATCCATCTCTGGTTCCTGACACACAGCTTCAAAAACTCTCGGAATTTCCAGATAGGAATTGTTGTTATGATAATAAGGTGACTCTGATGGCTCTCTAGGCTGGGAGCTGGACACTAGAAAGACCAACCATATGATTAGAAAATTAGAATTTTGGCTCAGCCTGGTCTCTAGAGAGGGAAGATCAGCCCAATGACTAAGTAGATGTCCATTCTGGGAGGTAATACCAGTTCCCACTCTGGTAGATAACCCAAAGTTCTTAGAGAAACTTCTCTTGGGGCTACACTCCTCCTCACCTTCAGTTAAATGATATGGTTAATGATTAAATCAATTGTGTTTATGAAATGAAATCCCAGTAAAAACTCTGGTCACCAGGGCTCAGGGGAACTGCCTGTTTGGTGAATGCCTTGATATACCTGGTTAGTGACATGCCCTGACTCCACTCCCTCCTGGGCCTGAATGGTGAGTTCTATGAGCCACTCTAGAAAATGATCAAATTTGAACAGGTTTTGAAAACCCCTGTATTTGTGGCCATTTGGTTAAAAGCATGATGGATCTGGGTACCTCATGAGCCTCTGCACTCTGAAATAAAGTAAGTCTTCTTGGGGGATCATGTCTGTGGAACCTGATCCTAGTTCTAGGTGATTAGATTCAGGACTGAACTTCAGTACAACCTGGTTGTATAAACACAGAACTGGTTTGTCTCTAATTGTCTCAATGGTCATTGTCCAGAAACTGACTCTGTCTTGGAGCTGTACCCTGTGTTCTATGGAAGGTGGAAAGACCTAGTTCCAGCCGCACCACTAGCTCCTCCTCCAGTCTCCTACAGTGGCCTTCTCAGCCACCTTTTGCTCCTAGGACCCCTGGGCAGCAGACAGTCTGCCTAGTTGGAAGACTGACAACAGAGGTCAAGTCTAGTTCCCTTTCTTTTTTGACCCCAAGACCCCCCTCAGAAGCCTTCTCTGCCAGGGAGAGGTAGGAAGCTCCATTCTTACCCCCTACTCCCACATTACTGTCTCTCTCCAAGTCTTTTTGTCTAGTTTATGATGGGAGAAATGCAGGGCATCCAGCCCAAGGGCTAAGTAGATGTTCAATCTGGTAATACCAGTTCCCACTTCTGGTAGGTACCCCAAAGTACTTAGAGAAACTTCTCTTGGGGCTACACCACTCCTCAACTGGATTAAGGAAAGGAATTCATACCCTGGTCAAACACTTTTGTCCCTCAAATTTTAGGTTTCCAGCCATTCTTACACTTCCCAGGTTCTTTTATGGGCTGGGGAGGAATTCTTGACCACTGACAGTAGGACTTGCTAGTCAGCTGTTAGTAGTTCCCGCAGAAATTGCCTACCTCTGTGAACAGCTCTCACTAGGAGGTAGGCAACCTTCTAATCTCCGTGTCGGCTTTAGGTATCAGCCATTCTTCCTAGACTTTTTATGAATTAGCAAGCAGACAAATAAAAACAGGCCACAACACTTATTGTTGTTTGTCTTCATAATAGCTGCCATTCTGACTGGAGTGAGATGAATTCTTAGAGTGGTTTTGATTTGCATTTCTCTAATTGATATGATGAACATTTTTTCATGTATTGTTGATTGATTGAACATCATCTTCTGAGAAGTGTCTCTTCAGGTCCTTGGCCCATTTATTGATTGGGTTATTTGGGTTTTTTTGGTGTTTAGCCTTTTGAGTTCTTTATATACCCTAGAGATTAGTGCTCTATCCGATGTGTGAGGGGTAAATATTTGCTCCCAAGATGTAGACTCTTTATTCACCTCACAGATTGTTTCTTTTGCTGAGAAGAAACTTTTTGATTTGAGTCCATCCCATTTATTGATTCTTGATTTTAATTCACTACAGGGACACAGCCACATCAATGTTTATAGCAGCACAATTCACAATAGCTAAACTGTGGAACCAACCTAGGTGCCCTTCAATAGATGAATGGATTAAAAAATGTGGCATATATACACAATGGAATATTACTCAACAATAAAATAGAATAAATTCATGGCATTTGCAGGTAAATGGGATGGAGTTAGAGAAGATAATGCTAAGTGAAGTTAGCCAATTCCAAAAAACCAAATGCCAATGTTTTCCTTGTTACAAGGAGGCTGATTCATAGTGGGATAAGGAGAGGGAGCATGGGAGGAATAGATGAACTCTAGATAGGGCAGAGGGGTTGGAGGGGAAGGAAGGGGACATGGGATTATTAATGATGATGGAATGTGATGATCATTATTATCCAAAGTACAGGTATGAAGACACGAATTCATGTGAATATACTATGTATACAACCAGAGATATGAAAAATTATGCTCTATATAAGTAATAAGAATTATAATGCATTCTGCTGTCATATATAAGTAAAAAAAAAAAAAAACAGGCCACCTTAATCAACAAGTATATTTTTGGGCCCCTGTTTCATGCACTCATACCATGGAATAAAAATGGAAATGGATCACAGGATTTGTGGTGAGAGACCTTAGTCGATTGATTAAAGGAGGTTAAACACACATAATAAGAGATAGAGTTGGAAAATCACAGATGAGAAGGAGAATTGGTCCTCATTGGGGACCAGATGTAATTTTATGCTGGCGATTTATACAGTTTTCTTTCTCTGCTTCCCTCATTGGAGCAGCACTAATGATAGGCAAGGGAAGGTGAATGCCACATAACTAAATTGGATTATTTTTATTGTTTCCACAGGAACCACGCCATGTGGGGAATGTTTATTCGGGGAATATGCTGTGTTTATCTTCATTTCATTCAATTGTCCGCAAGAGTGATTGAATTTTATGTTCTAAAACTTTAATTCCATGAAATACACTTGAAGTATATTGGTTTTAAACAGGATATGAATTTCAGAACTCCTGAGCTACCCCCTCTGCACTTGGGTACTTGTGTTCTGCTATTGTTTTATTAAGTTGGTCTTCTCTTTTGCTTGAAGACCATTTGCAAACCCCCACTGTTAAGAGTTGGGGCCTGGATCTTTCTGATTGGCAGCCATAACCATAACCATGATAAGGAGAATATTTTGATGGGGTTTTGATTCCATCACGCTAGGTACTGGAAGGGAATAGACCAGCAGGCAGCAGAGTGTCATGGTTAGGAGGTCAGACAGCTTTGTGACTTGGGGATGTTGCTTATTCTTCCTGAACTGCCATTTTACTATTTGTACGTGGCAATAACAATACTACCTCGCTAATAGGGCTGTTTGGAAGATTAGATGAGAAAACACATATAAATCCCTTAGGACAGTGCCTGACGCATAATAGTGCTTAATAAATATGATATGTTGCCCAAAATAGCAGGGTGGGGTGGGGGTGGAGACAAATGTTCTTAGTGCCTGTGCACAGAGCCATTACACATTTTATAAGTGTTCTGGCATTTTTGTGGCCTGTGTTGTCTCCAAGAGGGATCTATAGCTTTTCATTGGGTTGGGGGGCCTTCTCCGCGGAGAGGGAAATTATCTCATCAGGGTTCAAGTTCCCTGGTTGCAACGCCCACTGATGTTGACTTAGCTCACTGACAAAGCCACACATCGTGCAGCCGCGGTCATCGCCCTCCGTGTTAGCTTAATAATCCTCCCGTTACTCCTCTGTGGTTGAAGGGCATGTTTGCTTTCCAGAGGAGGCATCAAGAGGTGAAATAACGTGTCCCAACTGGGACAGAGGGAGTGTGCGATTCCACTCTTCTCCTGCTAGAGGCTGCCATAGATGGGGGAGTCCTAGTCCTAAAGAAGAATTTGGCCTCTCAAACTGGTGCTCTGATGGTAGGTGTTTCATTGGCTAAGTGAGAAAGAGGCAGTGGGGGATAATAGAGCCCAAACAGGCCAGTCATCACATTTTAGTCCCTGCCCTGCCCTCATGGCTCTGTTGCTGGGTGCCATCAGTCACATGACCTTTCCAGCCCTCATTCCCACATGAACAATAATGTAGCACCAACAGGGACACCCCTGAGTCACCTTCCAGGGCAAGCACTCCATGTGCTTGGAGAGAAGGGAAATGACTCCTAAATACTACTCTAATATCTTGTTAAATTGGAAGTGGTTTTACTTTAAAACTTTCTTCTTTGCCATTAAACAATATTAAGCAAGTTCCCCCACACATCTCCTATCCCCCATCCTTGCTCCCCAGCAAGTGGCTGTTGAGTGTGGCTCTGGGCTTCTTCAGACCCCAAAGAAGCACGAGACCAGCAATCAGTGGGTGTTCCAAATGCCCCAGGCTGAGGACCCTTCCTTGGCCCACCCTCACCCCCTTGGCTTTTTCCTGGTGTTGTGGGTGGTGCTGCTTCCTACCGAGCTTCCTGGCAGCTGCTGTTCTTGGATCCCCATCTGTGGGGGCTGCCAAAGACAGTGAGCTCATGGCATGGCTGTCTGGCCCAGCATTCTCTTTTCTGCACAGGCCTCACTCCATTCTCCTCTCAGGCAAATGTACAGCTGGCTTCAGTAGCACTGAACTGAAGTATAATCACTCAACTGTTCTCTGAAAATGTTGGGCCCAATTCTGCCCTGCTCAGCATAGATACACACACCGTGACAATGCCTGTGGTTGTCTCTCAGAGCTGCACCAGTTAATGTGCCGTTTCTCACAAACAAATATATCACATAAGGAAGAAGCTCAAGAACTCCACTAATATTGTGGGTAGATCTCACCAACACAAAGCTGATTAGGGAAAATCAGACTTAGAAGACCATGTATGTATTAGTCTACTTACTTATATGTGTACTGTACTTATAAAGTGCAAATACAATTCAAACTGATCTATGATTCTGGAGGTCAGATTAATGTTTACTTTGTGGATAGGGAGCAAAAATAGACCTTTAGGGTGCTAGTAAGTGTTTATTTTTCAGGCCAAGTAACTGATTAGTGTAAGTTTTTGATTGTTTGTTTGTTTTTTAAAGAACCCTCAAGCCACATACTTATAATGTGTGATCCTGTGCATGTGTGTATAAGTGTGTTGTGTGCATATCTAAATATATGAAATACTTCAATAAAATGTATGTAGTAAAAAATATACACGTACAAGTGATTCACAAGTCTGCACCTATTGTCCCTAAATGCTGTTTTCCTTACTCTGAGTCCAAGGAAGAAGTCCTTGGGTAATTCTGCACAGTTTTTAGAGGCAAGGCATTTTGCCCTCTCAGATCACTGCATAAAGAGTATGAGCTCCAGTCTCCCAGTCTCCCAGCAGCTAGACTTCCTGTGAGACCAAACACTTGGTTATTCATATTGAAATTTTTAGTTACTAATGGGGAAAAGGGGTGGGGATAATTATAGTTCTAATAGTTACTCTTGTTCAAAATCTTGTAGGTTGAGCATTTTACAGGTTCAGTGTGTCTTATAGTGTATCATCTAAGAGAAATACACAGGCCACATGGCTTATAAATATCAAAACTGGAATTTTAGTTAGAATAAAAAAAAATCAGGAGGAGGAGAACAACTTCTGGTTTTATAGACAATTGGTGTCCTTAGCCAGGGCATGCTGGAGCAGCCTGCTTGGTTCATGCACTTGGACAGTCGCCTTGGCAATACTCATCGAGCTCTTGTTTGAGGAAATCTGTGGGGTGGTGAGCACTGCCCAGTGCTGCAGAACACAGGGGCCAGCAATGAAGTTGCTGTGTTTCTGTAGAAAGGGCTCCTCCGTCATCCAAAAATAGGTGCACACCAGTTACCAAAAATCCTGCAGATCCGGAGCCAAGCACCTACGGAAGAACTGACCAGATCTGTCCAGCCTCCGCTTCTTCAATCTCATGTTTTTCCTTAAATCTTAATATTTTGCTTCAAATAACTGTTTATTGAAACATTATACATTATATAAGCATTATATATTATTTTATGGAAGTATTAAATATGCATATACACACAAAAAGTACACATACTCTAAATGCATATATTTTTACTACATACATTTTATTGAAGTATTTTTATATATTTAGATACACACACAACACACTTACACGCACATGCACAGGATCACACATTATAAGTATGTGGCTTGAGGGTTCTTTAAAAAACAAACAAACAAACAAACAAAAACTTACACTAATCGGTTACCTGGCCTGAAAAATAAACACTAGCACCCTAGAGGGCTATTTTTGCTCCCCCTCCACAAAGTAAACATTAATCTGACCTTCAGAACCATAGATCAGTTTGGATTGTATTTGTACTTTATGAGTACAGTATGCATATAAATAAGTAGACTAATACATACATGGTTTTCCAAATCTGATTTCCCCACTCAGCTTTGTGTTGGTGAGATCTACCCACAATATTACACAAAGTTATCATTCATCCTCATTTCAGTCAATTTTTCATTAAGTATAAATAGGAATTTACTTACCAATTCTGCAGTTGATGCACATTGGAACTTCTATTTGGAGTCTATCAGGTACAGATATATGCCTTAATTTAAAAAAGAAAATCTTTGATAAAGCTTCTCCCTCAGGGCTGGGTAACTAGTACTCATGAATGACTGCTGGTGTCCAGAATTCAGCTGTACTTAGCTGGGACTTCCTGGATGCCTGGCGTTAGCAAGTAAAGTCCATGAGTCCCAGGAAGCCAACAGAAACAGCTATTTCAGATAGCTTCTGTGTGCATTAACAAACCTAGGTAAAAGAAATATAGGACAGGTAGGAGACTTGAGACTAGCTCATGTGGAGATGCTACCCTAAAATTCATGGGAGCCCAGTGTCTTCTAGAGGCCAAAACCCCGTATTAGTCTCACAGTGAAGACCAAGTTACAATCAGAAGTCTTTGAGATAATTAGGAACGTTATAATTGAGGCCCAGTTCAATCACATTTCAAAACACAGTTGGAAGAGGAGGACCTTGGGGTCTGTAGATTACATTTGAGATAAAACTTTATGACCACAAATCAGTGTTGCTCTCTGCAGAAAACATTTCAGGGAAGGCTGGCATGAAGAACACCTTGAAAGGCCAGCATTTTAAGCTGCATATTTTAAGTTATGGCATAGCTTATGAGTAAAAACTATATATGCAAAGGATATTGTAAAGGTCATTCATCTTTTGAAAATATCCAATTACATCCTCAACCATGCTCAAGAAAAGTAGGCTGAAATCAACTGGGTCAATGTGATAATAGCAAGTTGAGTACAGAGGAAGAGCACTATAAACTGAGGCCCTAGAAAACCTAACAACTGTCTGAGCCATATATATCACTATCTGAAACAGAACTACATACTTCAAATTATAGACTTTCTGACTTAGGATGGTTCAACTTCCATTTTTTTAAATTTTACTATGGTGTGAAAATGACGCACATTCCAAAGAAACCACATTTTGACTTCTGCTCCTTCTTCAGGCTAGTGATATGCCCCTTGACATTCTCCTAAAATGCTGGGCAGCAGCAGTGAGCCACGGTTCCCACAAGGGAAACAAAGCCATCCTCCATCCCAGGGAGTGTGCTTCGTTGCTAAGCTACCATGTTTGCACTGGTAGGTGAGGTACATGAAATGCATTTTTTACTTAGAATATTTTCAGCATATCATGGGTTTATCAGGATGCAACTTCATCCATCACTTCACTTTCTTCTCTCATTTTTGAGGTAATTAGACTGTCTACCTTGCTGTATTGCTGGATTCTGCTTTTATCAGCTTGATTCTCCCCCAAATTGTAATGAAATCATATGCAAAGTATCTCTCTTAGAATGTGGCTTTGTGCTTGCTTCTTTCTTGTTTTCTCTGAGGAAGGCAAAATTGTAATGCCTGTCTTTTTCTTCAGCAAATGCTGTGCTCATAATTTCAGTGAGAATCCACTTATTATAGTTTACAGTTGAAAAGTCTATGAACTTGATACCCAAAATCTATATGTTCACCTGGAGGGCATTGAGGGGATTGGAATCTTAGGAGATGGAGGTGGTGCCTCCAAATCTCCTCATCACACTCTAGTCCATATGTCCCTCACAAGGAAATCAAAGGCTGACACATACTCTGTGCAAGTTTCAGGCAGTGTAGCGGTAAGTGAACCGAATGCCTTACCTACACTGACATTATGACAGGATCATCTGAGCTGATTGCTCTGACGCCCAAGAGGTCCATTTCCTTCCCATACCCCGCAGACTCAACATGTGAAACTGATATCCAGATTAGCACAGGTCCCAGGGACTCACAAGCAGGTTATTGAACGATCATCCTGAGGAATGGAGGAAGCTGATTTCCCAGGCAGTCAGAGGAGATCTCCTTTCAGGGCAAAAAGGGGCAACAATCCAGCTCAGGTAGCTTCATGCTAATTGGCAACCCAGGACACAGTTCTGATGATGCAAATGAGTCCAGCTGGATTCTGATTGACCCTATGAATCCACGTAGTGCTTTATAGACCACCAGTCCCTTCAGAGGCACAGTGGCCTCAGGGAAGGACAAGAATCACAAGTCACTCACTCTGCCTACACCTGCACACACCCCCTACACTCCAACTTGGACCTGGCAAAGGTGTGATCTCCAACTTTCAGACAGGCAAATGCAGTAAGAGCTCACTACCCTTCCTTGCAGAAACTTCTAGTCTCCTGGTGTCTGTGGCCTATTCTCAGGATCCTATTACTTCATCCCTGGGCACTTTTGCCCTCTGGCTTCCTTTCTAGTTTTCTCTGTTCAGCTAGCACTGGCCTCTTCTCAGCCTCCCTGTAGGACTGTTAATATTTGTGCAGGAACCTTCCTGCCACCTGGAGTCATCTCTCTGTATCTTTCCTCTTTGTTTCATTTTGGTTCACAGCAGGGCACCACAATTTTCTCGCTTTCTGTTAATAAAAATTAAGCAATCAATTTCCTTCCCCTCCATTACACCTAATTCCCTCTGTAACTCAATTATTATTGCGACTCTGGCAAGTGCTTTGCAAGGCAGATGGCAGGAAAGACACATTGCCAAAATAAAGGGCATTGTTTGCAGAGGAATATTGTTTACATGGAGGTAATGACACTTGCCTTCCAAGGATAGATTATCTTTTCTCAAATCAAATTCATGTAACTCTATTAATGTAATAAGTTTATGCAAATGCTGCCAAGGTCAATATAACCCCATGTAGCAAACTATAACAACCATGAAAAAACTTCACATGTACTCATACATACATACATACATATAAAATTTTCTTCATTCAGGAGTGGGATGAAGTTAGGATAAACCTATTCCATGACTTTTGATTTCTAGCTGCTTTCAATTCTATAACACCTGATTTGCAAAGGTATTTTAGGTTCT
Organism: Urocitellus parryii; assembly: GCF_045843805.1. Taxonomy (NCBI): domain Eukaryota; kingdom Metazoa; phylum Chordata; class Mammalia; order Rodentia; family Sciuridae; genus Urocitellus; species Urocitellus parryii. The sequence continues at coordinate 58,482,681 of NC_135531.1, read as the reverse complement.
TTGTCAGGGTGCAGAGCAAGCCTGGTAGATAAGATTATGGTTCTTTGTAATGACACTTGGGAAGATTCAGTCTGGCCAAGAATGGTGAAAGAGTCCCAGCTCAAGTGGGAACTTCAATTGATTGACTGATTACAAATATTGCTATGCTGGGGTGGGAGGGAAAGGAGAGAAAAGAACTAGCATCCCCTGTAATATTCATGACTCCTACGGACGGGCAGAGAGAGTAAAAGAGACGTCATCATCCCCTTCCTGCCCACTGTGGGGACCCTGCAGAAGTTTGGTGGGCTATTTCTTTATAGTATTGGGTGGAACAATAAAATGGAGAGGCTATTTTCTATAAGACAGTTATAATACCAATCTTCTTACGTTGTAGTCTTACTTTGTTTATAACACTTTCTGTTGTGTTTGTATAACCACCTCCATTTCTCCCTATCCCTACTTCCTTGGGTAACTCATGCTTCTAGCAATTTGGTTCTCCCAGAAAACAAGAAGAATCCCTGAACCACTGATGTCAGGATCAAGATTTATATTTCCCTGCACTCAAAAAAACCTGGGCATCTGTGTCTCATTAATTCCCCGAGTAGATGTGAATTTATCAGGATACAGAAGTCTGGAGCATCTGGCCAGGAATTTTCTTCTTCTGAAATAACCTAAATATGCATTGCATAAGTGATTAATAGATAGAAATGTGAAACAAGTCTGTTCCCTTTGTACAATACTGTTACAAAACTTTAATACAACAGGAAAACATATTCATTGTTGAAACCCCTGAAAATGTAAGTAAGCACAATAAATAAAATAATTTATAAGTCCCTCCTTGGAGATTATAGTCACTGATATTTTATTGTATCTCAGCAGGGTTTTTTATTTTCTTAATGTGATCTGAAAAATGGGATCAGCCATATAAAATCTGCCATATAAAATCAGTAGTTATGTTAGTCAATTGTCCATTGCTGTGACAAAATTCCTGAGGTAATCAACATAAAAGGAGGAAATGTTTATTTTGGCCCATGTTTTCAGACCATGACCCCTTTATTTTGGGACCTGTGGTAAGGCAGAATATCATGGTGGGAAATACATGATGGATCAAAGCTGCTCACCTTATGGCAACTGGAAATCAAAGAGAGAGGAGGGTCTATGCCCTAATGCCCCCCTTTAATGGTCCATAATAACCTAACTTTCTTCTACTAGGTCCCCATTCCTAAGGGTTCCACTACTTTCCAATTAGTACCACAGGCTGGGAACCAAATTTTCAACACATGCTCCTTTGGGGGAGATTCAAGATCCAAGCTATAGCAGTACTACATCATTAATATTGTTTCCATCTCATCAAACATATGTTAGCATCATTTTAATGGCTACAAAGTTTCTCTGTTACATGGATATACCATAATTCATTTTAACTGGCTCCCTGGGGTCTATCTTTAGAAGATTTTTGAAGGCTACATGACTATTAGTAGTACAACTGAATTTTTTCTATTGTTAGTACTTTGCAAGTATCATGACTATTACCTTAGAACATCTTATTAAGAGTTGAAACTTAAATCAAAGATTATTCAAAGATTTCAGGATTTTGATATTGATTGCAAAATTGTCTTCTGAAAAGGGATACTTGGTAAATTATGATTTTTCAAAGCTGTATAATTCAATCTTTACTTTTGGCATCTTAAAGGCCCTACCTGTGTGTCTTTTGCATAGATTCACTTCAGCAGCCTGGCTAGATGTCTTAGGCATTGGTGTTCTTTAACAGCAATCTTCAAGTACTACCCTTTCAGAGCCTCAGTGTTTGAAGCCCACCAGTTATTAAAAGTCTTCCTCATTTACACAACCATTATCATACTTGGCATTACAAATCAGTGGCCCTAGGCTTGCATGGGATTGGAGGGCTGCTCACTTAGAGCCATTTTCATAATTTATTTGAAGAATTTTGCTCAATATTCATAAAGCCAAATGTTCCAATAGTTTATCTGCCAAGCTATTACGGTCCTGTCATTGTACGTGGGGCCCCTGTGTCTGAGGCAGGACTGGCAGCCGCACCCCAGCACCAGGAGCACAATGCAGGTAACGTCCGCTTTGGCTCCACTCCCAAAACCACAACACACAGATGGTGGAGAACAAAAGGCCTGCATGGTCCACCGTGATTCAGCTGTCTCCCAGCCTTAGCCCCAGCTCTCCTGGGTCCCTCCTCCCAGCAAGCACCTCTGCCTTCTAAAAGGCCACGCTTGAAAACACCCCCAGTGTTGGTCCAATACAGAGAAGCTGAAAGGAGAGCCATTTACTGTCACTCAATCTTCTCATTAGACGTTGTCATTGCCCTCCTCTTCCAATGTCAGGGAAATAAAAGTCCATCTAGGTGCCAACAAATCCTCCTGATAGAGTGGTTGCTATGGCAACCTTACAGCGATGAATTAAACAGCACACCATGCAGTCAGAAGGTGTTGGCTCAGCAACTGCTCTGTGCTGGGCCACACCTTCTTTTGAAACTAGTTGATTTTCTGTGACCCAACCTCTATTTTGTATCTCTGTGTTTCAGGCACAGTTCTTTGTTAAGGTATTTGATTTACTATGGAATCAAGATTTGCAAAAGGGAGAAGAAGGGGTGGAGTGGAGGATAGCTGAAAGACTAGAAAAAAAACCCCAACAAATACAAAGGGATGATTTTTAAAGAGAGAGGGGCAAGCTTAAATAGAATCAATTCATTCAAAACCAGGTGCAGAAGGATAATGTGAATTCTGTGCCCTGTGAGAGGGTAAAACCAAATCAGCTCTATCTAATGTTGGGCTGGTTTAAAACAAACCTCATGCTATTATTAATCTAATCCCTGCTTTGTAAGCCGTGACATTTAACTGGGTAATTAAATAATAATTGAATAAGTCTTCCAGGCATAGAACCAGGCCGAAAAGCCTATTCCCCTGAGGCAATTTTCATCAAATATTTACTTACTCTTCAGTATTAATGATGGGAATTTAATGTTGTATTTTATATTTACATACTAACATGGTTTGAAAGACCTTTTGTAATTTATGGTTTCTCAAGTTACACATATGACTTGAATTAAAAACACAAAAGAAAAATCTGGGGGATGGGCAATGTACATAAATGTAAGGCAGGTGGGATGGGGACCAACCTTCACGGCAGTTAGCTCTACATCTGCTGGGGCTCTTGCCTATCGTGGTCTACCTGTAGGCATCATAAAAACTTTAACAGTTCTTATTCTACAAAGAAGTCCCTCACTCCATGCTAGGCATAACTGGAGCTTCTTTTCCAAAAAAAAAAAAAAAAAAAAAAATCCTTGCATTTTGCTAGTTCTTCAGGAGGATCAGATAGAGAAGGGTATGGTGTCCTCAACCCAGTAGTGTGCTGATAAATGATGAAGAACTGGCTCTTGGGAAGGAATGTATGCCTGTGTACATGTTCATCAATTCATTCTAAATTTTACTGGTATAAAAGATATGTAATACATAATCTAAAATCATAATCAAATAGACAATAAAATCTCTTCCTAACTTCCATGTAGCCAATTCATTAGCACAAGAATGCTTTTTGCTGAATTCTCATATCTGTAGCCAACCTGTACTTACTTGCAATTAACAAATAAGTATAGTTACTACATGAAGGATGACTGATCCCTTGATCTATGTTGATTATGATGAACAAAGACATGTGGGAGCATCGCTCTGGTGTGTGTGACCTCTCTGCTGAATCAGATTATGGTTTTATGATGTTGGAAATATTTTACCATTCACAATGTAATGGCTGTAGACATGATACACTTTTAGGTTTAATTTGCATTGTTAACATTTTTTCACTATTTTCTAAAGTCTAAACCAATAGAGCACTAAGTTAAGCCCTAATTTTTTGTCATTAATATCAATGTCTATACATTCTGGCAGATTTAAATCCACCAACAAAGACGAGAAAGGGATGAATGATAGAGGACCATTGTGTGGAATTTCCATCACATAAGTATGAAAGAATTAAATAACCCCAAGAACACAGGTAAAATATGGTAAAGTAATAATAAAATGATGAATTTTGAGTAGTTATTATCTTTGCTTTTTGTATAACTCAACTAACATTTTAATTTTACTACTTGCTGTGTTTGATGGTCACCTCAGTTGTCACTAGAGAGGTGGTAAAAAACTGGTTCTGATATTCTAGGGCACCCTGGGGCTTCATGCATTGAACTTTGTCTGCCTTGGGTCTCAGGTCCTGCTAATACTGGTCATACTGTTAGTAATCTCCGTGACAACTTGCAATCTGGTGACTTCCACCAATAAGCTCAGCAACAGCTATCATGAACCAAGCCCCATCTCTGTGGTATGCACCCCGTATGCCCAGCCAGCCTCTAGGGTAGTGGCCCTGGGTTGCCTCTCAGCCATTCTTACTGCACATGCCTGGCTCTGCCCCTGCTTGGCTCTGCCCCTGCTTGGCTCTGCTCCACAGCCTGAGAATTTTGCTCCCCTGAAGCCATCCTCCCAGCCCTACCCTCCCTTTCCCTGTCCTTCCTGCCCAACTCAAGGATCTGCTCTACCCTGAATTTCTCCTAACTGACAGTGTTGCTATGTTCTCTCTCAATAGTTAGGAAACTGGAAATAATCCCTGGCTATTTTTTTTTCTGCTTCAGCTTTCAAGTGTTATGTTCAAATAGAACTGAACCTGACATTCTCTCAATTCAGCATTCTTTCCCTGGCTTGGGGCTCCATGGTCTGTGCTCTCCAACCCCGTTTTCAACCTAGAGTACAAGAATGGCCACCTCCAGACGACATGGCTAAAGACAACCAGCTCAGTTTTCTATCAGGTATATAATTCAGTGACCTAGCCAGATTCACTGTGTGGGTGTATATTATAGGGGAAGAAAACAACAAAGGACAACTGTCCCGATATTAGGCCAAACTCTTGTGGTTACAAATAACAACGAGCTTAAGCAAGGAAACAAAGGGGATGGATGCATTGGTTCATATTTAGGATGTCCAGATGTGCAGTTGGCCCCAGGCCAAGCTGGACCCAAGGACTCAAATGAAGAGGATGTAGTTTAATGATTGGTCTATTTCTCTTTCTCTCATTTTTTTTTTATCTCTTTCTCTGTTTCTTGGCCTCATTTTTTTTTTCCTGGAGATAAGCTTTTCCACAGGGCCAAGAAAGGAACTTAAAAGGCAGTTTAGGCAGAAATGGCCACACTTAGCAACCACAGTAGAGAGAAAGCATCTCTCTTCCCATGCACAGAAATCTAGGAGGACCAGCAGTGGCACTGCATGTGTTGTGCACCCAGCCAGAGCATCCCAGTGTGATAATGGCACCGGCTTCCAGCAGTGAAGAGAGAAAGTACAGCAGATGCTGTCAGTGCTCCAGCATCATCCTCCTGCTCTTCATCTTACAGTGCTCACCTGCTACCCACCATGTTGGCCTCCATGTTTCTACCTGAGGTCTTTGCTTTGAGCTGTGTGTATGACAGGGCAGAAATGCCTGGGATCAGCTGCCAGCCAGGAAGTCAGTGTAGGAAGATTATAGTTCTCTTGCCCCTGGAGAGGGCTAACTCTGAGTATCATGCTTCATACTGCTCCCCAGAATCCTCCAGCAGGGTTGAGCTCCATGCCCACAGTTGCATTGCAGCTCGCTGACCCCACTCCTTTACCAGCGTCTGCTGGTACTGCCTCACAAGTAAATCATGTGTACTAGCATCCTTTGTCAGAATCTGCTCTGGGAAATCTCCGACCAAGATAGAGAGAACCCAAGATCGGTTCCTCCAGGGACATAGGAAGGGGCCAGACAGGAAACAAACAAACAAACAAACAAAAAACCACAGAACCTAGGATACCTGCAACCATTTTTAGGGGCCTGACACCAATGACCTGCTCTTTCCTTCTTGCTCTCAGAGTGAAGTGACAGGATCCCACTTCCAGACATTCACAATCATTATCTTTCTATTCCAGCATCCCAGGGTCTCAGGCTTCCTGGGCACGTAGATTCCATTCTGTCCTCTCTATTCTGGGAACACTGAAGCCCTGGGAGGTTGGACCTCTCCTCCCCAGTCCTCTACATCCCCCATCCTTGAATTTCCATTTCAGACAATTAACTAATGCTTGATTTCTAAGATTTTCCAAAGGATATTTTTAGAATACAAGTAAATAATATATATGGAAACTTCATATCAAATTACTATTTAGGGTTTGATTTTTTTTTAGTTCTGCTTTCTATTCTCTTTGCCCTGTGACTTTTGAAGAGGCATATGAGATGTCCCCAAACTGTTAGTAAACCGAGACTTGTTGAGAAGTTGAAGACAAATACGCATATATTTGTGCCTCTGTGTTCTCTGAAGGATCCTGGGTTTTTCTTAGACTTTAATTTCTGCATCTCCTGCTTTGCGCTGCTTTTTCCAGAGATTCAAAATAATCCATAACATTTTTTTCTAACATTAAAATTTTTCTTTCAAAATTTATTTCCAGTTTCAACATTTCTCCAAGAAAGCAAAGCCCAAAGCCATCACAAAACTACCCCACTCTGTGACTTAACTTTGGGTATTTCCCCCCATTTCTGGGTATCTGGCCTTGAAACCACATGATTTCTCACATTGATTGAAGAGACTCAGAAACTTGATCCATCCATGCAAAGTTCAGAGAAATCCTCAGTCCCTTGCAGGACTCAGTACAGTCCACCTCTACTAGAGGTTGGTCATGTTATGTGAAGCTGCATCTATAAAATGCTAGGATGTATGCTTGTCAGAGGATGCAATCCTTCTAGCTATATCTAAATCAATGATAAAAATGTGACAAGTACTTTGCTCCCTTGGCAATATAACTTTTCAATTAATTTTATCTCCTGTCATTGGGGTAAATTATAGTCAACATTTGTAATGTAAAAGTTATAAATTTAAAATCATTTACATTAGAAAATTGGTGGGAGGGATGCTTGGAATTTAGCTCAGTTATAAGTATATGCCCAGCAATCAATGAGGCCCTGGGTTCAATCCCCAGCACTACCACAAAAAAAAAAAAAAAAAAAAAAGAAAGAAAGAAAGAAAGAAAAATATTAACTAAACACAAAACCATTATTTTTGGAAAATATTTTTCAGATGTTTTAGATTTTTGTGTGCTTCAAAAAGAGGACAATTAATACTAAATTGTTTTCAATTTAGTTTGATGTCTTAGGGTTACCATGATAAATAGCCATCATCATCATTGACATGATTTGGATATGAGGTATCCCCCAAAAGCTCACATGTAAACATTATAGGAATATTCAGAAGTGAAATGATTAGATTATGAAAATTATAACCTAATTAGTGGATTAATCCATTTGGTGGATTAATAATTTAAATGGATTACTAGATGGTAACTGTAGGCCACTGGGGCATGGCTAGAGGAAATAGGTCACTGAGGGTGTGCTGTTGGGCATTTTATTTTTGTCCCTGGCTCCTCTGTCTTCTAACCTTCTTCTATCCTCCACCATACCATTCCACCATGATGTCCTGTCTCACCTTGGGTCCAGAGCAATGGAGTTGGCCAACTGTGAGATAAACCTCTGAAACCAGGAGCCCCAAATGAACTTTTCCTCCTCTAAATTTTCCTTTTCAGCTATTTTGTTCACAGCAATGAAAGACTGACTAACAAAATCCCATTCACCACCACCATCGTCACCATGAACACCATCACAGAAGCTCTAATTCAACAATAGTATTAAGAACTTTTAAAATAGGTGGACTTGTTTGGTGCTCCTTAAACTCTTCTTAGACCAGTGTGCTTTGTGAGTTTCCCTCCTACTGCTCCCCCACCCTTTTCCTTCTCTCCACTAGTCCTTATCAGGTTCTCCCTAAAAGCCTGTGCTGGCTTTTGGTCTAATTAACTCAGCAAGTATTACTTAGCATCTATTCTAAGTTCAGGGGCTCTGTCAGTGAGCAAAACATACCAGGCATTTGCCCTGATGGAGCTGACATTCTGGCAGATAATGCCTCCCTACCTTCTCTGGCCTTGCCCACTTCCCATTGCTCAAAGTGATGAATAGAATTAAGTTTACATCAGGAGAATAAAAGTTCTGATCAAGGGTGCAAGATTGTCTTCTCCAAGAGTCATTTCGCAAAGTTCAGTGTTTGCACTAGGTAATATGAAGATTTTGGTACTGAAAACTATTTCTCTCTTTTACTTTTTTAAAAAAAATTGTTCTTTTGAGGTATACATGACAGTAGAGTGTATTTTGACATATTATACATACATGGAGTATAACTTATTCTAATTAGGATCCCATTCTTGAGATTGAACATCATGTGGAGTTTCACTGGTTATATACTCATATATGAACATAGAAAATTTATATCCATTTTCATTCTATTGTTTTTCCTATTCTCACCCCTTTCTCTCCATCCTTCTCTTCATTTCCCTTTGTCTGATCCAATGAATTTCTATTCTTCTTTCCCCCACTTATTGTGTGTTAGCATGGCATATCAGAGAGAACATGCAGCCTTTGTTTTTTGGGGGGATTAACTTATTTCACTTAGCATGGTAGTCTCCAGTTCCATCCACTTATAGGCAAGTGCCATAATTTCATTCTTCTTTATGGCTCAGTAGTATTCCATTGTGTGTATGTGTGTGTGTGTGTGTGTGTGTGTGTGTGTGTATTCCATTTTCCTTATCCATTCATCTGTTGAAGGGCACGCACGTTGATTGGTTCCATAGCTTAGCTATTGAGAATTGAGCTGCTATAAACATTGATGTGGCTGATTTTAAGGCCTTTGGGTATATCCCGAGGAGTGGAATAACTAGATCAAATGGTGATTCCATTCCACGTCTGAAAACGCGTATAAGTTCCATCTAGTTTCTCATTAATGGGCAGATGGTTTAAGCAGTGGGACAGTGATCCCTGGATATGAGTGTCATTTTATTTGATTCAGGTAAATATACTTTCTAAGAGAACCATATTCCTTTCTGACCCAATGGAAATTGACAAGGACACCTGACAAAAGAGGATCTTATTAATTTTTATTTAATATTTAAAAAAGCTTTATGGAATATGTGACAATAAGAGTGCACCTTGGAACTGGTTGGTATCAAACATTTATTCCAAAATGAAATCATAATGCATAAGTATTAATAAACCAAAAACTATCTTATAGCCCTGCCTCAACCATGCCTGGTTGCATAAACTAAAGAGAATCAGACAGCAACTTTAGAAGCAAATTCTTTCGATTGTCCCATTTTGGAATACCACCTGGTCAATCCCTCCGTATTATACTTTGGAGCAGGGCAGCCTGCCAACCTGCCACCTGCAGGCTGTTTTTCTTTTCTTTTCTCCAGCCACCTCCCCGACACTAGTTTGGTTTTTTATATGTTCAAGTTTGGGCAAAAGGGGAAAAAATTGGAATTCACTTTATCCATGATCACTGGGAACTTTCTGCTGGCTGCCTTCCTGACTGCCATAAATATATGTAGTCAGTAAACCAGACTTTCCAGGGAAGGATTCCAACCAGGAGGTTCTGAAGGTACTTCATATTTTAGAGAACTGTTCTTTGGTTTTCAGGACCTCCGGCCAATGGAAGAAATTATTGTTGTTTTTAAGGAGACATAATTGATTTTGTAAAGAAGCTAGAATTCAATCCAAAGACCCTTAGGTGAGCAGAGCTTCTAAAAAGTGAGTCAAAAGAAAAGTGTCCCATATACTCTCAGTTACAAAGTCCAGAAGTAGAAGTCTCCGGAAAATATTTTTAGAACCACTAGTGACATTCTGCCTCCCCAAATCATTTACATGTAAGTAAAAATGACTCATCTTAACCTGCACCCCAGAAAGTATTGGAGTTGACTCCTACAAGCTGAGATGTGAGGTTTTAACTACAGAAAGGCAAAGGAAGAGGAAGTGGATCTCAAGATTCTATTCTCCTTCCTTAGCCTCTAAGCTGTAGAATGACACTCACCACTTCAGTCAAGAGAATGCAAAGGCCCTGGGGCCAGGCTTTGAATCCACAAGACTTCTTGATGGAACAAGATAGGAGACTTTGCTATGAGAGCTCAGGAAGAAAAAGGGCCCCAACTTCTCTGCAAATACAATTAAGTTGTCAAAGACAAATACCAGCTCTGAATGAGGGCAACGACTCTTTCATCTGGACTGACCCTGCATCAAATGGTAGGAAAAGGGTCTTCCATCCAACCTACAGTTTAAAGAGGTCTTGCAGGCTTTGAGCATGAGAGACTCACCTTAAGCTCTTTCAGGCCACAGGTGGAGTCAGAAACAGGGACATCGAAAAGCCCTGACTGCCTTCGCACATAAGTCAGCAAGACAAGAAAAGCTTTATTGTATATTTGAAGCCTAGAATTATCAATGAACTTGAAGCCTTATGTTGAAAGTTTTGATTTTAGTATCTTACATTCTCTACCCTGTAGCTCCCACCTTTGTAAGCTTTGAGTACAGTTAAGAGGGAAATGCTGCTGAAGGCTGATAAAGAATTTCCATTCAGAGGAAGTTCTGGGAAGGAGAGATAACACACTTGAGTACAAAGTCAGCTCTGCTGCCTGGGTCTTTTGCAACTATCCACTTACACAGTGGTGGGGGCAGAATAGAGGAGGTGTCAGGGACTCATCATGCCTGAAACTGGAGCAGTAGCAGTCCAAACAGGGCTTTGGTGGACTAGGAGGGTGATGGTTACATTTACAGAAACAGGAACACGAGGATTCGGTTTTTGGGTGACTATGGCATACAGGTCAGGTGTCTCCAGGAACAACCAGCAAGGAGCTCATAGGAGAAAGTTCAGGAATGAAGGTCTGGATTCCACATATTCTAGTTAGTGCTACAAGCCTGAATTCCTCATTCCCAGCCTGGGTTTGCAGAGAGCTTTTCCTCACTGCTAACCCAGCCTCCAGCCCTGTTGGACCTGGTTGGACCGGTTGTATACAGCAAGTGTATGTTGAATGAAAGAATGAAGAAGACAGTGGCTTGGAAATGGCAGACTTTGGAATCTGAGATACCTGAGTTCAAATCTGATGTGGAGCCACTTTTTTTGGTATGTGAGTTCACAAGACTCATTTTTCCAAATCTTATTTAAAAATAAGAATAAGAATACCCAGCACCCAGGCCTGTTGTGAGACTTCAGTGAGATTGTGCATATGAAGCCCCAAGCATGGTGCCAGCTTGTACTGAGTTTGGCCAGTGTTCAGGGTTTATCCACTGCTTCCCCTTTCCCTGAGGGCAGCTGTGCCCTTTCTGTTTGCCCAGTATCTCTGGAGGATGACTGGCAGCACTCAGAGCTTCTGGCTAGCCCAACGAAGTCTTCAGCTTTTCTAGATTTATTATAAAGACACATCAAGAAAATTTTCTCGTGGTACTCAACCAACAATGTTTTTGTTGTTGTTGTTTTATTTGCAGTGCTGAGAACTCAACCCAGGTCCTCATGCATGCTTTGCAAGTGCCCTATCACCAAACCACATTCCTAGCCCAACAAATAGTGCTTTTACTTTTTATTAGTTCGTTTTAGTTTTACATAATATTGGGATTTAATTCTGATATAATTACATGAGCATGGAATATAATATGCTAGAATTCAGTCTCCGGTACTTCCCTTTCTCTCCCCCTATTCCCTTTCCTTAACTTTGTTGATCTTCTGTTTATTGAGGTATTTTTTTGTTTTATTTTTTAGAATGGTGACTTGTGGATAAACATAAAGGTGAGATTCACTGTGGTATATTCTTATACATACGTAGGAAAGTTTTCCCTCCAACTTCTCCTTTTATTTATTTTTTTTCCTTCCTATTTTGTTCCAACTTTCGAAAATCAGAGAAAACATTCGACCTTTGAATTTCTGGGTCTGTCTTATTTCACTTAGCATAATGGTCTTCAGTTCCATCCATTTATTGGCAAATGCCATAATTTCATTCTTCTTCAAACATCAAAATATTGCAAGGGTTGAAGCAATGTTTTTGTTTTTGCTTCTACCAACATAGAAATATTATACCAACTGAAGTCAAGCCTAGCACATAATCAAGGGAAAGTTCTTTTCAATCGTGGCATCACAGTTTCCCCTAAAAAAATATTATTATATTCATAAATAAAAAGTTATTATATTCATACAAATAAACACAATTTTCCTGATATTAAAATATCGTTTTGTTAAGTCATATTGGATTTACATAAAATACTAAAATTTGTACCTTTAAAAACTCTTGGTGTGGGGCTGGAACTGTAGCTCAGTGGCAACGTGTTTGCCTAACATGTGAGGCACTGGGTTTGATCCTCAAAACCACATAAAAATAAACAAATAAAATAAAGGAATTCTTTCCATCTACAACTACAAAAAACTTAAAAAATTTTAAAAAACCTCTTATGTGGTCCAAAAGAAACTTGAGATAATGTCTCCTATTAGAAATGAAGTCAATTGTGTTTATATTTATATAATGACTTAGTATTGACAGCTGTCTCAGTTTTACAATTATTGTTGCCTTTGAATATCTTGGCTCTCACATGCATGCATTAATTATCAATTATATATCTCATATTTCCTAGCAGAGATTGGAGCTTGCCATGATTTGAAATAATATATATATATTTTTTAATACAAATATATTTTATTTGAAATAAACAAAAATGCTTACACAGCATTCACTTGGAAACAAACTCTTGCTTGACTGTATTACTGAGCAAAGACAAAGCTGAAGCACAAACACCCTTCTTGTTTGACATGTATTTGGAGACAGGTAGGAAGACACTACTTGGTTTTTAAAAAACTGACCTTCCCTTAAGGCCTGGTCATAGAAGTGTAAACAATGTAAATGAATCCACCATTACCAGTTGTCCTATCATATCTATGTCACCTGTGTATTCTGAGATCACACACATACCTGCCAATATACCTGGGAAGGGTTGCTATATCACAGTTACACTTTATTTCTTGGCAGGCAGGACTGAGGAAGAGTAATTTGGAACAAGTTTTACATCCTATTTAGAAAACACTAGTATTCCCTTAAATAACAGGTTACAGTAGAAAGATACTGCCTGGAAGTTACCTTTTCACTTTGGTTCATCTTAAGTTTTTGTGATTTACAGAGTTGATTCATTTGCTTATAGTACAATCCTGCCACAAAGTGTTAAAGCACAAGATACGTATTATTCCTTCAGCATCTGCATTTTCAAGTTTTATACTCTACTACATCCACAGTATGCCCGTAGTTCTTGGGTACTTAAAAAAATAATACATGAATAAAACTCTTCTAAAAATGCAGATGTCTATAACTACAATGGTACTAAGTGGGAAGAAGACAATGAGGGAATGAAGAAAGCAAACATATTCCATGTGCAGGGAATGTGGTTCAAGTCTTTGGATTTAAAAATGAGTGCCCCCCAGAGAAGCTGGCTGTCATGGAATTTCCAGAAAACTTCCTTTGCCCCCCAAAATGGACCTGAAAAGCCTCAATCCAAACTTTTGAAAACTATAGTTATGAGATGCTATAAATGATGATCAAAGCAGTCAGAGGGAGAAGGATGAATGTGTCTTCCATTTAGCTACGATTTGTAGCAGAGCCTCCTTGGCTGTTGGTGGATCAGTCAAAAGCACTGAAGTACCAGAAGTGCTTTGGAGCACAGGGTAAAAGTACTGAGCATATTATCTGTCTAAATCAGTAACAGGACTTCATGGCTAGGAAAATTTTCTAAAGAGTAAAATGACCCCAGAATAGATGGATCTTTCTTCAACACTAATTGTAGCAGAATTAACAAAAAGGAAAAAAAAAAAAGATTTACAAGTAGATATAGTGATAACAGAAAAATACAAGGCAGAGAACACAAAAAGATGAAGTCAATGCTATAGGTTCAACAGTATTTCATGAGGCTAAAAAAATCTGTTAACTTTGAAAGCCCTTGCAAAATATCACTCTTGTTTATAAATCACTTATTTATCATATGACCACATGTTGAATCCTGCTCTTTCTACATACTGAAGAATCCTACAGTCAGCCTTTAAGCATTCTGCATTTCTTTGCCAATCTTGTAGCTGAGTATCTTGTTCCAATCAATTTTGGTGCGGGTAACTGGAAGCTGCCGGCGCAAGGCCTTGAATGTGGTGTCTGACATTGTTTGGTAGTTTTCACTAATTGCAGTCTGATATTCATTTTCTGCACTCTCTATGATTTTAATAAACTCCTTGGCAGTTTGGACTTCATTCGAAACAGTTACTAAATCTTATACATCTTTATGACTAACCAACTGAACATTTCCATCTTCATAATAGTGAACCTGAATCTTGAGTACTCCAACCACCTGGGCTGTAGGTGGTGTAATAGTGAACTTCCACTCTGATCTCCAACGACCATTCCAGAAGTTTTTAGGCTGAAACTGGTGGCTTTCAATACATGCAATAATAGTCTGTTGCCCATCTATAGTTTTAGCATAAACAGTACAGAAGCCGTTGGAATAATGATCTTTCACATAGGCTCTTAAAGCATTGTCACAGGATTCTCTCCAAGACTTCAAACCTCCCTCTACTTCCTCTGGTTGAGGGTCACTTGCTTCTTTCCGTAAGTGATCAAACTTAAAGGAAATTTTGTTTCTTGGATCTAAAAATCGGCTATTACCCAGGTCACCATGCTCTGTAATTAAGACCTGATCTTCATATCCTTCTATCTTCACAGGTGTGAACTGGTCCATGTTATATTGGGCAAATGCATGTGCTGCTCCTTCCCTGAGGAGATTGTCATTGTTAAGTAGTAGCCAGACATCATTGAATACTTCATTAAACTCCCCTGGGGGTGCATGAGTGATGAATTTAGCAGCTATAAGTACCTTCTCCTCATCCGACACCCGATCCTCGAAGTCGGCCATCTTGGGCTGCTCTCGAAATAATATATATTTTTCAGAAAGATAAAATGCCCATGTAAACCACAAAAGGTTCCCAATAGCACTGCAGACAGAATTTAAATTAGTCAATTTTCCTTCCCCTTTAGAGCATAATAGTTTGCTTCTAAGCACAAAGAGGGTGCTAAATCGTTCCTAAAATATTATCTTACTCTATAGGTGAAATTAACTCAATGAATGGAATCTCCAACATGATCTCCATTTTCTGCTTATTGATTTTTAGTGTAGCCTGAGTGTTATAATTCTGAAATCAAATGATTTGGCAGTAACTTGGAAAACTATACTGAGTACCAAGTGAAGAGGACATTTATTAGAGGATCTCAAGTTTATTTGAGCATTGGTTGAAGCCAATACTGATTCCAAATCAAAGTCCTATAGGATCTAGTATAACCTTTCTAGAACAAGTAAAGTAGATAATTATCAGGGTGATGGTGGAAACAAAGTTTTACTAACCTAAATCTGAAAGTCATTTACCTTCTCGATGCTAGAACAACAGATTTTCAGAGCTTCAATTCCTTCTTAACACTACAAGAATGAAAGCCTGAAGTTTATATCCTAGGTTGGCAAGGGCAAGAGTCCTGTATTATTATTCAGGAAACACACTAAGGTACCCCCATTTATTGCTGTGTTTTTCAGGGATAGGAACCCACATGTCTATGAAAAACCTGCAATCAGTCCATTGACTTGGGCATTGCAGTAGATGCAAACATTGCTGGTAAGGGAGAGTCATAGACCAAGAGTAGATTAAAGGGTCAAGCAAGAAGTTGCCTGGATTATCTGAAAATTTGTGACTTCCTGAAACATCTCCTAGTGGTGACCTAATCACCACATGTAAGGTGAAGTGCCAAGTTCCTAAACACAGCATGCAGAGCTCTCCATGAACTGACCTGACTGAACACTCCAAACTGAACTTTGATCTCTCCGTGATCTGACCTGCCTGAATACTCCACAGCTTTCCCAATGCAGCTAGAGGGTGAGCATGAGGAGTATGCTGCCAATACGGCCAGGCAGAGAAGTGGGTCACATTGCCCAAGTAGGCAACTTACCCACTCAGGGATGCAGGAAGGAAGCTGTCCTTGAGAGGAAGTGTCAGTAGTGCTAACACCTGGAACTCTGATCACCAGGGAGTGAGAAATGTAAAGACCTGTCATTTGTCTTATTCTTGTGTTTTTCACAATGACTTATAATTTACATACTGTAAAATTTTCAGATCTTCAATGTAAAATTCATTCTCTTGAAATTTCATTTTTTATTCTTTCACTGTTATTGCCTAGAAATCCAATATATTCTTGCATTTTAAATTCTGTTATCAGCTCTGGTAGCTGTTTTATATATACTTTAGTATATTCTAAGTAGATAATTATATAATCTGTAAGGAAGGAGAGTTTTAGTTCTTTTCTGATTGATATACCTTTTATTGCCTTTGCATTGAGTGAAACCTCTAGTACAATGTGGAATAGAAGTCATGTGAAAAGACATTCTTGACTTGATCTGGATCTTAAATTCAATATGATTCTTTTTTTTTTTTTTTTTTTGGTGGTGCTGGGATTGAACCCTTGACCTTGTGCATGTGAGGCAAACACTCTACCAACTGAGCTATAACCCCAGCCTTCAATATGATTTTTAAGTATGATAAAACTTTTTGTAGATTCCTTTATAAGATTAAAAAAGTTTTCAAACATTTTTAATTTGATAAGAATTTTAAATATAAACAAATGTTCAATTTTGTCAAAATTTTTTCTGCATCTATTAAAATGATCATATTATTTTAGCCTTTTATTTTATCAATACAAGGATTTACATTGCTTACTTTGCTAAGGTTGGACTAACCTTGCATTCCTGGTGATACCAGAGACTGGAACTTCTGACCCAGCAACAATAGAAATAAAACTGGATCAAGTGAGGGCAAATTCTCAGGCAAAGTTTTATGGGGACATCTGTTCAAGCCAAGAGGAGAGATGCAGCCCTTGGGAGTGTGTGTCATCTATGGGGTAGGCAGACACCCAGTTTCTTGATGTGATCACATGTAGCTATGGGGGTTTAATTATAACCTGAATTCTTCATCATGCTTCTCCATGTGATATGTGTCTCTTAACCAGTTTAAGTCTCTACCCCAGAGTGTGACTTTTACTGTGTTAATAAAATAAAGGTATCTTTAGGTACTCTAGTGACCTTCCTATGAATATGTTTGACCATTTCAACCTGGAATTTGCCTCCTTATCATCTGGAAATGTTCCTAATTGGGTTTTGGAAAATAGCAGATTATTTCCTTGCCCAACAGGTTTGATTTTCTGTTTTCTTTTTCTCTTTCCCCTCCCTTCCCCTCCCCTCCCCTCCCCTCCCCTCCCCTCCTCTTCTTCTTCTTCTCTCTCTCTCTCTCTCTCTCTCTCTCTCTCTCTCTCTCTCTCTCTCTCATACCAGGGAGTGAATCCAGGGATGCTTAACCACTGAGCCACATCCCTAGCCCTGTTCTCTGTATTTTGTATTTGCTATTTCCACTGGCGCATAGTCTTTAAAGGCTGAATTGATTTGCCAACTTCTCTCCTCCTAGTGTGTTATCTCAATTTTATAGCCTCAAAGACTGGTTTACTTTTTAATTCCTAATTTTCTGGTCTGTCTGTTAATCCCATAAAACTGAGAACTAGCTTGACTGTCTCACTGGGATTAATCACATTTGACCGTATGCATCATTCTCTTCATACATAGTTGAATTTGATTTGCTAATATTTTATTAAAGATTTTTGCATCTCTGAGCATAAGAAATGTTGATCTGTTATTTTTCTCTTGTTTTGTAATGTCTTTGTTATGTTTTGGTATTAAGATTATTCATATCTAATAATGTGAAATTGGGAATTGCTTTTTCTTCTTTATTTTCTGAAAAGAGTTTGAGTAAGATCAATGCTATTTCTTCAATCTTTGATACATTTTATCATCTGGCTTGGAATTTTCTTGATGGGAAGTTTTTGATAACAACAATTTTAAATAAAGTTATTCATATTTTTTGTTCCATCTTGTGTCAATTTTGGTAACTTCTATTTTTAAGCTATGATTCCTTTCCATATAAGTTGGTGAATTTATCAGCATCAAGTTGTCTCTTTTTTCTCTCTCTCTTTTTTAATGTGTATAGTATCTTTTAGCATCTGATAGTGATAATCTTTCTGTCTTTTCTGACATTGGTAACTTTCATTTGTTTCCTTTTTTTTTTTTTGATCCTTTGAGCTAGACAAGTATCAGTTCTGTTGATTTTCTCAGTTTTTTAATTTCTTTTATGTTGTTATTCTTTTCCATTTTGTTGATTTCTGCTTTTACCGGTGTTAGTCTTGCTTGTCCACTTACATCTACCTACTTTGAGTTTATTTTACTTTTGTCCCATCTTTTGAAACTGAAACCTGGGATTGTTGGCTTCAGACCTTTCTTATTTCCTAATTTAAATAATGACAGGTATAAATTTCCCTCTAAGCATTGCTTAACTAAATTTCACTGCTTAACTAAATTTTGCAATGTTACACTTTCATTATTAATTAAGTTTAAAATATTTTTGTTATACATTTATTTGATATTTTATTCTTTGACCTTTAGATTACTTAGAAGTATGTTTCTTAAATTCCAAATATTTGAAATTTTCCTGGAAATCTTATCACTGATTTATATTTAATTATGGCATGCCCAGAAAATGACAAAATCATCCTCTACATAATTTCAATCCTTTTAAAATTTAGTACAACTTATTGTATGGACCAGACTATGCATTTGTACAATGTACTATATGGGATTGAAAAAGAACATCACTTCTGTAGTTTCAGATTATCCATACCTTTTTTAAAAATATTTTTTTTAGTTGTACATGGATATAATAATCTTTATTTTATTTGTATGTGGTGCCAAGGATCAAACCTAGAGCCTCATGCATGCTAAGCAAGCACTCTACTGCTGAGCCACAACCCCAGCCCCATATTATCCATATCTTGATTGATTTTTTAAAAAATCTAGCTATCTAACAAAAGCTGAGAGAAGTATGTTGAAATCACTTACTATGATTGTAGAATTTTCAGTTTAAGACTATAACATTTTTTTCATATATTTTCAGTCTCTGTTATTAGGTTCATCTGTCTTTGTGACTGCTGTACTCTTCTGATAAATTGATACTTTTATCATTATTGGAATCAGAGCAACTATCTTATTATTTTATTTCCCCAGTGTGTCTATCCTTTGCCAAGTACTTAGCAGTCTCAATGTTTATTAAACAGAAATCTAAAGCATGCAGAATTTATCCTTCCTGGGAGAATTCAGTGCTACTCATTGACTTAGTTTGTTCAATCACACAAAATCTCCTAAGGAGCAACCTCTCCTCCTTGCTGTGAGACAGCATAGACCAATGATTCCCTCTTCCTGTGGGATGCCCTTCCTCCAGCCCACATTGTTCCAGTGAAATATACAGAAAGCCAAGTACCCAGAAGAAAAAGGATCCCTGCCTTCTCCAGTAGTTCTCTCTAATGAAGATTTGAATAGCTTCATGAATTCCACTTGTAGAGCTCAAATTTTAGATGCTGCATAGAGATTTCATTGAGTTAAAAACTACAACACAGATAGAAAATAAATGAGGCACAGGATGGGTATGAAAAGCAGATCATCCTTTGCTGTACCCGCTCATACTTGCTCCCCTGCTTCATCATCCACAAGCTCTCCCCTCACTTACCCAATGACAGGCACATTCATTCATTTTTACCATCTGTTCAGAGCTATAACATCTAAATGCCTTAAATAGCTTAGAAAATCTCTAAAACCCTTAATAAAAGTGCTCCTCTATTTAACAGATGAACAGGACACCTTGTGAGGAAAATAGGGCTGGCACAGTTCCGTCATTATGTCCCTCACCATCACAATCTTGCACCTGCCCATCTGCTCAGACAGGGTTGCTGACAGTTGGCAATGCACTTGGGTACAATTGGAAAGACCCACAAGTTCCAAGCAGCTTTTTCTCTTACTTCCCACACATCGTGGTGTCTTTTTGATTATTTTCCCATCTATTTCTTTGGCTTTCATGCAATCTTATTTCCTTTCCCACCTCGCCAAATGCTGACTTCTATCAGTCTCCATTTAAAGGTAAAACCTTAATAAATTTTATGATGTGTATAAATGAGAAGACATTTTAAGCTGTGCAAAAGACAAACCTCAGGGACTCATGTGTGGCTCAATGGGCTGTGACTTGGGAGCATGCAGCAGTGTTGTTACCAACAGGTCCTTAGTGAATCTATTCTGATTGGAATACCACTCCATCACTTGTAGCTCTGTGGCTTCTCCCTTCACTATAACAGGCTGATGGTGGAACTAAAAGTCAGAGGAATGGCCATACAATCTGCAGGGTTCCATGCAAAATAAAAATGCAATGTCAGTTCTCAAAAAGCAGGACAGGGGAGGTGGAGGATGCCATTAAAAGTACTAAAATGTACATTTTTTTCTTTCTTCTGTGGTTCTGAGTTGGGATACTAGCGGATGACTGCATACTCTCATGGATACCTGAAGGCCCCTCCTCGTGACTGGGAACATGCATGCAGCCCATTGTCTCCTAGGTTGCCCTCCTCTATAAGGCTGGAGGCAGGGAAATTGGGCCAGGTGACTGTCCTTCTCATGAGACTGCTGTCAACTGCTATGATTTGAGTATGGCTTGAGCAAGCCCCTCAAAGTCTCATGTGTTGGAAGCTTGGTACCCAATGTGGCAATGTTGAAAGATGTTGGAACTGTTAAGGGGTGGGGCCTAGTGGGAGGTCATTAGGTCATTGAGGGTGCTGCCCTCAGAAAGGGTTAATGCAGTTTTTATGGGACCCCAGTTTGTTCCCATGAGCATGGATTATTATAAAAAGAGTGAGCCTGATCCCTGAATTGATCTGGCTTTCTCTGTCACCCTGTGATCTCTCCCTCTCACATGTACTCCTGGTATGATGCCATCTGACCTGTTGTGACACAGCAAAGGTGGGCCCATTGAAAGAGCTGGGGCAATTCTGTTTAGACTTTCTGTATCCCAAACTTTGTAAAGTTTCCAGACTTGGGTATTTTGTTAAGCAACAGAAAACAGAAAAAGACACCAACCCATGGCAAAAAGGTGATCCCCAAGGGATTACAACCCCTTCCAAACTCAACACCTGGATCAGGGGTGAAGAAACAATTCTCCCCAGAAAATTTACCTGTTAAGGGCTGGGGTTGCGGCTCGGTGGTAGAGCGCTTGACTAGAATATGTCAGTCACTGGGTTCGATTCTCAGCACCACATATAAATAAATAAATAAAATAAAGGTTCATCAACAACTAATAAAAATATTTTTAAAAATTTACCTGATACATGCTCATGGAGTTGCCAGCCCATGTGGGGGACATGTGCCACAAGATACCATGTGGGGCACATGTTATCTGATCCCAATTTTTCTTGTGCCAAGTCTCTTGCCAAGGGCGGAGGTCCTCAGAGGTTGCTGTGTGAGGACACAAAGGCTGGACAGGGCACAGAGACGGTGGGAGGCTGGAATATGTTAGAGCTGGGTTTGAGACTATAGTGCTTCTTTGTACCATTGGAATTCCCTTAAAATATCAAATTCAAAGATAAAATTATTACAAATTTCAAAGAAAATGCAGAGAACTAAACCCAATTGCAGAACTCCTCTGACCATGGGAATATACACAACAACCTTGGTCATTTGCCCACAAAGCCATTCCTGAAAGGGAATAATATATGTAAAGGTTTTGTACAATGTCTGAGTCAGAGCCAGGAGACAATAAATATAAGCTATTAGTATTATTATTATTAATAGATGTTCAATATGAAGTAGAATTACATTCACAAGGATTATATATTTCAGAAATGATTATATATGTGTGAAAAAATAGTATCTTGGAGAGAAATGATGGAAAGGTGCTTACTCCTATGAGGCTTGTGACCCTTGGTTTCCCAAGAGCTGTTGACCTACTCCCAGTGGGGACACAATGACCTAGCTACGAGTCAACTGAAGGGCATGCAATTGTTTTAATGTGTGTTGGTGATACCAAAGAAGCTACATATATTTTAGGGAGATAGAAATATACGTTCCAAAATCAGCAGATAAGTTCAGTTGTAGCTCAGCTCAGCTTCAAAACCCAGTGTTAGGATGAAGGCTTGGTAACTATGGGAACAAGCAAAGCCTTTTCTCCCCTTGTTCATGTTTGAGGCTTTACTGAATAACTAGGTGAAATGACATGGAACTACTAATTTATAAAGAAAAGATCCATTGGGTAAGAATCACTCTGGAAGTGTCAATCAAACTTTTGCTGGAAGCAACCTGAGTCCCTGGGTGAGGTGGTAGCCATGCACTGTCAAAACCCCCATACATTGAAGGCCTGCTTTGAAGGAGCCAGGTTTTCCTAAGCCTGTGAAAGTGAACACTTTCCAAGCACATCCTTTTGTCTGAGCAACAGCACTCATTTTGAAAGCTTGATCTCTCCCTTTTTGTGCACACAGATACATACTCTAGTAACTGCTAGCTGTGTTTGCACTGACTTTTTGAATATCTTTCTCAGGAAGTCTAATGTATAAGGGGACTACTATCTGAGAATGATGGTCTTCCATATCTAGAAATCAGGACAGGTATAAAAGAAACTGTCTAAAAACAGAAACACTAAGATTTTTCTTTAAAAATAGAATTGTCTTTCAGTATTCATTGGGGATTGGTTCTAGGACACCCAGTAGATACCCAAATCCTGAATGCTCAAGTCCTTTATATAAAATGGCATAATATTTGCATATAACCTACATACATCCTCCTATATAAATCATCTTTAGATTACTTAAATCATCTTTAAATCATCTTTAGATTACTTAAAATATCTAATACAATGTAAATGCTGTTATGCTATGATATAGGCAATAATGACATCCTCCACAGAAGTCATACATGTTTGTTATTTTTTTATTGAATACTTTCAATCCATGGTTGATTGACTCCAGGGATGTAGAGCCTATGGATACAGAAGTCCAACTTTATGTAGAAAAGGATATCAGAGAAGGAAATGTTGATTGCTTCATCACTTAGTAATTCATTTAAAAGTAATTGTCCATGTAAACTCCTTTTTTTTTTTAAGAGTTAACATTTTCATGGTTAAGTTCAACTACAAATTTCTTTTATGACCAAGGGATGCCAAAAAAAATCTGGCCTGCAAAGCATGGGCCACAAAGGTATGCACAAGTCATTCTACAGTATTCTGAACAGAGCAATAGCCAACCTTCATAAGAACACTTGACTGATGCGTGCTATGTGTTAAGTACATCCCTTATATGAATGAATCCACAGGCTCACAACAAGATGGAGAAACTAACTTAAAGTCCATTGTCCACAATTAGAACAAAGCAAACCTTTAGCCCTTCAATCTATCTCTAAAGTATATGCTCTTAACTACTCTGCCCAAGTTCAAATTCTATAACAGTGAAGGGTTTCATATAAAGACTCAGCTGAAAGGGAGTATTCTAAGGTCATTCACTATGATATAGAAGTTATGCATGGCTGGTTTTTTGTACTAAATCTTGTTACTTCTATGTACCTAATACATTATCCATATAATGGTCATATTTTACACATTTATTTTTTAAAAAAAAAAACACTATATACAGAGTCACAACAAAACTTTGCTTAGAGCAGGACATGTGAATGTTGCCAGTAGTGACAGCATCAGAAAACACTTCCCATTTCTCAGAAGCACCATCTCATGATGCTATCCTGAAGCAAGAGCCACTCAGATCATTCCAACTGCTCCATTAAGTAGAGATTGTAAAGTCGGGATTGGTGGCACACCCTGTAATCCCAACTACCCAAGAGACAGTAGGATTGTAAACTCAAGGTCACCTCAGCAATTTAATGAGGCCTTCAGCAACTTAAGGAGACCATATCTGAAGATTAAAAAAAGTACTGGGGATGTAGCTCAATGGTAAAGCACCTCTGAGTTAAATCCCCAGTACCCTGTCTCAAAATCAAACAAAAAAAGCTGAGGATATAGCTTAGTGGTAGAGCACTTTCAGAGAATGTAGGAAGCTCTGGGGTTCAACTGCCAGCAATAAAAAGTGGAGGGGAGGAAACTGGAGAGAATGTGGGAGCTGAGAGGCCAGTTAGGAAACAATTATAATAATCTAGTAGAGAGATAATGCTCCCTCCACTGGGGTGCAGAAATGAAAATTGGGAGAAGTGATTAGATTCCAGGTGTATTTGAAGGCATTAGGATTATTTGAAGGGTCTGGTGTGGTGGCACAAGCAGGTAATCTCAGATTCTTGGGAGATTGGGGCAAGAGGATCATTGAGTTCAAAGCCAGCCTCAACAACTTAGCAAGGCACTAAGCAACTCAGTGAGATCCTGTCTCTAGATAAAAATACAAAAGGGGGATGTTGGGGGATGTGGCTCAGTGGTTGAGTGCCCCTGGATTCACTCCCTAGTACCAACAACAATAACCACAAAAAAGGATTATTTGAAGAGGGTGAAAGCAGGTAGGTGTAACAGAGAAGTCCTGGATGACTCCAAGAGTCATAAGAAGTTGAAGCTGCCCCTGACTATGGAGAGAAAAACATAAAGGAGTTGTCCATTAGCCATCCAAGCCAGGAGGGCAGTTACACTGTTACATATATAGCCCTGGAAGACAAGGTAGAGGCTCTGTCTAGAGTTGTAAATTTGCTAGTTGTCAGAAGTGCACCATATAGTCACTGAAGTGCATAGTGATAGAAAAAGTTATATAGTAAGATTCAAAATATGACCCATCAATCAACAACATGAGCATCACCTAAGATCTTGTGAGCTGTGCAAATTAGTGGGCTGACCTGTACTTATTAAATAAGAAACCTCTGAGTAGGGAACTGCACCTTATTTAACAAGTTTTTTAGACATTTCTTTTGCTTACAGAAGTTCAAGAACCACTGGTTTGGAAATTAGGGAAATTAAGGAGAAAGGAAGAATCTGATCAGGATCAGCCAGAAAGGAAAAGGAAAATCAGAGGGTATGATATATTGGTAAACAAGTCATCAATGTGTTACAAGTAGGAAGAGAATGGCATCCACTATTGGCCATACTCCTGAGATCTATCCATTAGAGCAATATTTTGTCCACACCATGGAGGCTATTGGTGGCATCTGTAGGTAAAGATTTGGTGGAGTTCTGCATGGATACAAGGCTGAGGAATAGAGTTTAAGAGTGAAGAGGTGTGGTAAAGGGAGAATTTGAAGACAACAAGAATAAATATGTACAGAAGCTTTGCCCAGAGGTAAGGAAAGAAATGGACAGAAGCTTGAGGGGGCAGTAGAGTTAAGAAAAAACTTACCTCCTTGCTTTCAGAAATGAGCTATAACAGGATATTTTCATGATGTCGAATCTGACCCAGTGCAGAGGGGGAAAGTCAGGACTCAGGAGGGAAGGGGAGACATGGAGGGGGTAATGCCACTGAATAGGAGGGGGAAAGGGGGATAAAATTCCCAGGTAAGAGCCCATCAACCAGGTGCACACAAGTGCTTCCTCCACAGTAATAAGCAAGAAGGAGCAAGACACAGGTAGATGGGCAAGTGGTTAGATGTAACAGTGAAGTCCACCAAAGAGGTTCTGTTCTGATTTTTTCCCTTTGCTCAGTCATTTAGGAAACAAGGTCATGCTGAGGGTGAGGATGGCAGAGGTACTATTGTCTAGGAGAGTGGGAGAATGAGAGGACAGGGGACAGATGGCACAGCTGCCAGGCAGCACCAAAGACCCACTGGGGATGTTCAAGTTTTTTGTTTGTTTGTTTTTGTTGTTACTGTTTTAGCAAGTATCAGAGTGGTGATTTTTAAAAATTTTATTTTTAAAGAAGGCTTTCTGGCAAAAATAGAATCTGATGCACTAGAATACACACAGAGAGAAAGAGAAGATCACGATCACTTGGGAAAATTCTGACCATCATAAGAAAATGTGAGCTCATTGCCATATTGTGGGGGAAAAGGAAGGCTGTTTGCTCAAAGAATGACCTGAAAGATGTCCTTTGAGCATATTCCCTAGACAGGTGGGATAAGAGTCAGGAGAGGAGGAGGTAGGCATATAGGTAGTCCTTTCAGCCACACCCTCTACAGTGGCAGAATGCAGTGGACTTGGGCTGAGGGTTGATGGAAGCCATCCTTGATTTGGGACATAGAGTTTGTGTGAAGAGGGAAGTGGCCAGGTAGGCAGGGATAACCCAGAGAAAAGATGTCATAAAAGAAGAATGGGGTGTGATTGCAGGAAATTCAGTGTAGGGACCTGGGCTCTGGAGACAGATGTTTCCACCTGAATCCTGGCTCTCCGATTACCACCTGTGGCTTGGACAAGTAACTCACTTTCTCCTCTAGAATATGGTACCATCCTATAAGTAAAACCCTCCATAAAGAATATAGCGTTGATTACATAGATTAGGTACTCAATAAATGCTATTATTCAGACTGAGGATGGATTTAAAAAAAGGAAAGATAGAATCAAACAAAAAATGTGAAGTCAAGGGAAGGATAAAAAGAGAGAAAGAAGAATTAATGTGAGTATGAAAAGGAAAAGACAAAATGGAAAAAAAGAAAGAAGTCAGACGTAAATAAGGAGAAGTGAAAAATAAGAGAATGAGGTAGACAATGAGAAGAAGAAATATAAATAGAAAAGTGGATAAAAAAAACAAGTATAGATAGAATCAACATCATCACCATCTCCTCAAGATACAAACCCAGCCATGCTTTTGATAAACACAGGCTGGTTCTCAGAGCACTGTGTCAGCCAAAATGAGTTTTCATAACAAATATATTTGGATCTTAGACTCAGCGT
Source organism: Urocitellus parryii (assembly GCF_045843805.1). Taxonomy (NCBI): domain Eukaryota; kingdom Metazoa; phylum Chordata; class Mammalia; order Rodentia; family Sciuridae; genus Urocitellus; species Urocitellus parryii. The sequence goes on along the minus strand of NC_135531.1, from coordinate 58,456,055 downwards.
GAGTGTCTTGATCAAAACATTGAATTTCAACAGGAAATCCTAGGCTTGGATTGGGGAATAGCTGTGGAATCCTAAAGCCCAGGGAGAAACTGCATCAGCATCTAGTAAATCATTTGATAGCATATTTATAATGTTCTTTATGTTTAAAGGCCTTTTATGCAGTGCTCAGGCAGTGATGAGAATACCCTCTATGTTGGTCATGGTGGTGCATGCCTGTTAGCCCAGCTACTCAGGAGGCTGAGGCAAGGGGATCCCAAGTTTGAGGCCAGCCTGCACAATTTAGTAAATCCTGTCTCTAAAACTAAATAAAAGGCTTTGGGGGTATAGCTCTGTGGTAGAGTGCTTGCCAAGCATGTATGAGGCCCTGGTTCAATCCTCAACACCACCAACACAAAACCAAACCAAATGAAAACACCCTGTATGTGGGGTTAGGGTTAGGGTTAGGGTTAGGGTTAGGGTTAGGGTTAGGGTTCGGGTTATTCACATTAACAAGTTTCTATTAGTCCCTTTCCTATAGGGAGAAAGTATGGAACATTAAATTACCCGAAGTCTTTCAGCAAAGCATCCATACCACCAGCTATCAAACTTTGAGGAGTCTGAGTGGGACTGTCTTGGCCACCTTTGGGACTCTTTTCAGAACCAAACATTAGGGCTCCGAGCCCCTAAGGGTTTTCCAACCTCAGCACTTTGCCTTATATAGTTTTTAGCATGACCTTTCTGTCACTTACACACTTTCTAAAACTAGTGATAAGAAAGCCAGAAAGGGAGATATGCAAGAAAGAGAAATTTCTTCAAACTTTCTGAACCTCCTAAACTTCATCTCCATTTCAGGTCCCTTCCAATCAAGTCCCCCGGTCTCTTTCCCCAGGGTTGTGTCTCAGACCCAGGTGATGACATGTTCTTCGGGCACTGGAGGAGGGGAGAAATGAGTCCGAGCCTCACCTGTCAACTGGGCAGGCTGACTTTCTCTAAGCTGTGCGTTATTCCATCCAAACATCTGCCATCCACCAAAATGGTTCGCTTCTTATCCATTTCCAGCTCTTGGAAATATCTGTTGTTCTTCCACTATCTTGGGGGGGCCTCAGGAGAAAGTGGGACCCAAGGCCCTTCTTTATTTTCTATGTTTCTCCCTTGGCTTCACCAGGGACCAGGGCACCTCCACTGAGATTCTCAAACACAGCTGGGACTTGGCCAGTAGTGAAGAAGGGCGACCTGTGGTGACCTGCTGGCATCCTCCTTCCTCTGACCGTCCTTTCCCTTAGTCTGGGCAACTTTCCCAAGTGCACAGATGGGGCAGGGAACTGCAGAGAATGGAAAATAACTTTAACTAATTACTTAGTTATCCACATTTTTTTTCTTATGTCCTAAGCCCAGGCTTCTGAAAAGCAGAAGCCAAGTGTTGGAGTCCTTTGTCATCCTTGCATGGGCATCAGCATCTCTTCCCAGAGGCAATTGAGACAAAATACCCCCTGGCGGAAATTGTTGCAGAGGTAGGGTGAAAGTTGGGAAGCAGGAAGCAACTACCATTACCTCAAATTTACCCCACTACATGGACTTGTGTGCCTCCTTCCAGAAATTATTCATTTCACCCTGAATGATAAAACCAGCACAATGCCCGACATATGGCAATACTTCCATTCGGGTATATGTCAATGGCGAAGACTTGGAGGGCAATAGGTGGGCCCTGATAGCAGGAGTTTGTGGCAAGAGCCCCAGGCAAAGAGGGGGACATATTCTTGTGTGAGTTCTGGAAGCTTGCTCGGAGCACATTTTCCAGTCCTGGGGAAATTTGCTCGTAAGTTTCCATGTGATGGTGTCTACCTGGGAGGCCCCATCCCATTTGGCACCATCCCACTCCAAAGAGGCCCTGCTTGAAAATCTCATTTTTCTTACAACAGATGCTGGATTTCAGTCCAGATGTCTTAGACATGTTTTCGGTGTGTGCACGGTGCTGGCGCTGGGATGGAAATAGAGCCAGAAAATGATGGGAGGGTATGTGAAAGTCCCCCCGCCTGCCCCCTGCCCAGCTCTTTGAACATATTTGTTTTCTTCTAGAAACTTGGCTGGCAGTAGCAAGGGTTACAAAAGTGGAACATGTAAGGGGCTAGGCCAGCAATCTGGATCTTTTCAGTGGAAAATACTCCTGGGTATCTTAACAGGACTCCTCAACTCCAGCAAGACTGTATTTGTAACAACCATTTTCAAACTTTAATCAGCATAAGAATCAGCTAGGGAGTTAATCAGTAGTGTAGATATCCAAGCCTCACCCCCAAGATAGTCTGGTTCCTTGTGTCTGGAGTAAGAGCCCAAGAACCAGCGTTTTTAATAAGAAGCCTCCTGCCATTCTGATGCACTAGTTGCCAGACACATGTCCGGGAAACACAGTGGCAAGACCTCTTTGGTAGCCTTTGTGAGATCTCTGGGCAGCCACCTGGTTGCTCTCCTAAGCCCAATACTCACCTCTCTTCTACAGCTAGGTGCATAGGACACCTCCTCTCCCTGCACGCCCACTTCCCATGGACAGTTAACTGCACTCAGGCAATTGTGAATATCAGTGCATCCACAAGACATCTCAAAACAGGTGTCTGGGAACCAGTGGAAATAAATAATGGCAAAGACAACTTCTGGACTTGCTTTTGACACCCTAAAGTACTTAATTGTCAGTCCCACATAACATAAGCCTTGCTTATAAAACGCCTCACCTGTTTGCCATTTCTTGTGTTTTTTGTTTCTCAAATAAGCTGTAACTTCTTGGAAAGAGGCCCCAGTTTTAACTTTTTTTTTTTTTAATTTTTTTTCTCCTATCTACCACACAGCGTGTACTATATAACTGGCATTCAATGGAAGATGAGAGTTTCTGCCTCCTAATCAGATTACTTCCAAAAGTTCATTCTTCAGTCAGTGATTTGGATCTTGCTGCTCATTAGGACAACATTATAAAAGGTAATTATGTCCCCAGATCAGCCCCCGAATGTCTATTTAACTAGCAATGTGGCTGAACTCTAGTTCTAATAGTACTACAGAACCTAAAATCATCTATAAGATTGCTTTTATGGGAAAATTTGTTCCAGATTCCAATTGAAGATGCCAGGAACTCATTTTTCTGGCCACAGTTCCAGGACAGGACTTGACCCATGTGCAGTTAGAAGTCTTGAGGGATGTTCCATAGATGAGGAGGGAATGGTGTAAGGTCCAGTGTGCTCCTCTCAGAAATGCTTTCATTAGGTCTGGAAGAGTCAAGAAAAGGGATCTGGAAGAAAGTGTATTTCAGGGAGACGGGGTCAGGCAGTGTCCTGGAGGGAGTGTGGAGAGGTTGCAAGGGCACTGGCTCTCTTGGCTGCAGTTGCAGAAGCCATCTGGGGCTGTCTGGGCAGTCACAGCAATGACTGGCCTTGTTGGCTAGGGCCCATCACAAGCCTGTAGCTAGCTAGCTAGATATAGATATAGATAGATAGATTAGGAGATAATGGTTCTTTTATTTATTGCTGGATAACAAATCACCTAAAATAGGGTGGTTTATAAAAAGAACAACCATTTGATTTGCTCATAATCATACCATATGGTCTTACCTATGGGCATTGTGTGGCTGTGTTCAGCTCACAAGAGGATTTGGATCTGGATTATGCTGGATGCTGGGACCTCTCTCTTTATGTACTCTTAAAACCTTTCTCTTTGACCTCTCCACTCAACTTCTCCAGTGGAGCATCTAGGTGCTTTACACAGCAGCTCAAGATATTCATGAAACAAACATAGAAATTTCTAGAACTCATAAAGCTTGGCTGACCACTGAGATGGTTCCACTTCTGCTTAAAGTGATGTCAGGATAGTCCAGATTCAAGTGAAGGGACTAATTAAAAGTATGAATTCCAGGAGGTGTGGGCCACTGGAGGCCACTAAGGTAACAGACGGCCTTGGTTAGTGAACTTCTGTAGTGGAAGTGGTTCTGAGGCCAATCGTACCTCTGGATCATTGTAAGCAATGAAGTGAAGATTCTTTGTTATGACATCATCTAGGATTATTCCTAGAAAAAACCTACAAATAATTTCTTACTTATAATTTCTTTTCAATTCTAAATGTTAGTCTGCAAAATGCACCTAATCACTTTTCCTTTATAATTTCTCAGCCTATACTCTCCCCCCAATGGCATAGACCCCTATTTTATGTGGTATTTCTGGTCTTAATGTCCTACCTTATATAGAGCTCCTGGTCATAGAGTCATAGCACTTGGATATATTACAGTGGATTTTTGAGGTGCATTCAGACAATGGCACATAAATTCACAAAGTTTTCAAGTGTTTATTATTTTAAAAAGTCTGACTAATGTAGATTCAAGATTGGCCCTAGAATAATAATTCCTCTCAGATTCATGTTTTAGAGGCAGAGAAAGAGGTAGAGCTGGTGAGAGTGCTTTGGGAATTATGTGTAACCTATTATAGTAGAAACAGACCTGGCTGCTACCCCCAGTTTCCTCTCTCTTTCTAATACAATGTTCGTTTGATTGATAGTGGCAATGTGCCCAGCCTCTCCCTTTCATCTAACTATGGCAGTTATGTCTAAGTTCTGCCTAATGAAATAGAAGGGTTCATGGTGTCTTAGACCTACAGAAAGTTTGCTTAAAAGAAACTGACTTAACTGGGAAGGGATCCTTAGGTCATGGTTTGAATTTCTTCTTCCTGTTATCTGCACTGTGGATGAATGGCTGGTTCTTCTCCTCGAGGTGACTTTTTAGGGTCAAAGTCACACTTTGGAAAGTAGGATGTAAAAACAGATGGATTCTGGATTAGTGATGACCATAAAGCTTTATTCTAACACTGGACTCTAGAAATTGAGATCAAAATCAAGATGTAGGTGGAGAGATTCTTCATGTTTTAAGTTGTTGTTATTTGGGGTTTCCAACTATAATTAATTCTATATTATGTACTTGGTCCTACCCAGAGGATTCTCACCTGGACTATCACCCTGCATCTCTGTGTGGTCAATCAATCCTTGATAGATTGAGGAAGTGCTGCCTCTGGACTAAACAATGCCATTCTCCATCCCTAGGCCTTCCCATTCCTTTACTAAAGATCCTTTTCACCTGCACTATTTTGTTTATCTGTTTTTTCTCCATATGTATCCCCACTGACTAGCATAGCACCTGACACAGAGTATAAGATTAATCGTTATTTGTTGAATGAATGAATGAACTTCTGATCTCCCCTGTGGCTCTGTGCATACTCCAGAATGCCTTTCCTCTTTCCCATCCACTATGACATTTCTCTTTTTGCCGTTCAGCTTGTGTTCACCAACTCCAGGACTGAGCCATGTGAACTTAGTGAGCAAAGCCCTGTTAGTACCCATGAGCGATGCTTGCCGAGTGGCTCATTTGTTTGCTCTTTATGGAGTTGTTTTACTGGGGTTCTATAAGAGGGAGGCCATAGCCTCAAGATAGATGGAGCCATTTACTGCAACTTGGTCATTCTCCTAAGAAAGCAGAGGGAGCCTGTGATTCGAGTCAGGACAGTAGTCTGCAAGGGTGGGAGGGGCTGGCTACCCAGGTAACGAGGGAAGAAGGATCCTCCAAATGGGGAAGCGGCCCCCAGAAAGCAGAAAACTAAATGACAACCTGTCTGTGGCATTTTCAGCTGAGAAGCAAGAAAACTAATTTATGTACTCGTGGAGTTGCTGGCCCACCCAGGTAGGCGTCTGTAATGGGGCCATTCACCTGGTTTTGTCCATTCATCATGCATATCTTCATTTGTGGTCAAGTGGCCCTTTAACGTTGATATCTTCTTATATTTATTCCTATAGATTTCCCCTCCTTTATTTCTTATTGATTTCACTCAAGACATTTTATTTCCATTATTTTAATTGTAAATTAAATATTCAACATATTGAACATATCAACTCAAATAAGACTGATAGTTCCTCACTCCTTCCTTTTTTTTTTCACTTAAGACTCTAAAAACGACAAAAAGGATTGATGAGAGTGAATAGACAAATACTCTGTATTAAGAGCCATTAAAATATACAGATATTTATTGCATACAATTAATTTAAAGGTATATTCCAAGCTTTCTATCATTCCTGATTCTTTTCTTACTGAGGTGCAGAGACAGCATGTAATCTGTGGGGTTAAGGGGGCCATCTCCACGTGGGGCTAGTCTATAGTCTCTAATGTTCTGTGGTGATACTTCATTGTTTTCATTATTAAATTTTATTTTTGGTTTTACAATTTGTCCAACTGCAGACTTTGAAGACTGTCTTTATGAGTTGATTTCTATGGAAGATTCTGTTTCCCTCTACCATGTTCTGCAAACTATTGACTTTCACTCTGGAATACAGCAGCCCTGTTTCTCTAAATTAAGGGCTCGTGATTATTTTTTGCCAAAATCAGAATCCTCTGTCCTAGTCTCATTATCAAGCTCAGCTCATGGGATGAGTCCTTTAAATACCATTGGTTGGAAAGAGGCTCATTCTGATTGAACTTTGAACCAAAAAGGGAGCAACGCAAAAGTCTAAAGTCTAGTCTCATGAGGAAGAGAATGAAAAAACCCAGGATGTGTGTGTATGTGCGCGTGTGTGTGTGTGTGTGTGTGTGTGTAAGAAATTATTCCTTTTAAAAAGTTTTCCATATTCACCACTGTTTCTTATACCACATCATGGATGACCTTTGGCTTTCCCATGATATTAATGTGTTCTACAGATGCATGTTTTTTTTTTTAATATTGTGGTTCAGTTCATGGTGCATATTTCTCTAATGTCCATCCCTGGGAGTATTACATAAAGTTTCAAGTAATTAGAAATGTAACCCTCACTAATTCAATTGTCTGTTATATAACACAGAGCTACACGCAAACAATGTTTAAAAGCGAATTTTATGGTGATGGTAACTTATCAGAAACCTCAGAGACAGATACTGAGCTGGCCTTCAAATAAGGGTGGAGGTTTGGGTATGGTGTCATGGCTAGAGTTTCTTCCTTCTGTATATGTAAGCATTCTGGAAACAGATGGAAACATAGTAAAAAAAAAAAAAAAAAAGAAAAAAGCATTTGGTCACACTTTCCGAGGGATTAACTGAACTAGAAGAGAGCATAAACATCTCACACAGATTCGTGATGCTGCTGGTGGTGACAGCAATCTCAACCTTTTGCTTCAAGGGATCTAAAATTTTCTTGAAAGTAAACACATCTGGATTGGAAGCTAACCATGTAAATAAGACCTCGTCCCACGCTTCTGTCTGAAAAGAAATATAAAGGGGTTGCTTGAGATTTTCTGAGCAGGTCTGAAATAAGTTGAACATCTTCATCTTTTCCTTTCTTTTGCTTTTTTTTTTTTTTGTTTATTTGATTTCTTTTCATAGGAATCTGCATCATTGCTGCAACGTGTGCAGAAACACAGCCCTCAGGTCTAAACACTTACTTCTCATGTCATCCAGTTGGAGCTGGGAAACAAATGCCAAACAAAAATCCCTGCATGGTGAATGTCTCCTTGTCAATATGGATTTGGCACAGACCCAGTCTTGGACTTGAGGTGGTGGGTGCTTGTTTGGGGCTGTAACCCCCCCACAAGGCCTCGCTACCTACACCTTGAATCCCTGCTCTAACCTGCTAAGAGATACAGAAACATATGCCTTGGGCCTTGTTGAATTTTGGAAAGCTTTAGAAATTATAATCAAACATTTAAAACCCAAACCCAAACCTCTCAACAATACCCCGTGTCATTAGTGTGAGAAGTGGAATAGTTTTCTGTGTGCTGGCACAGATGGGTTTTTTTTTACATATTTAATTTTAGTTTCTTTTTAGCCTGCTGTCCAAAGATTAACTAGCTTTCAAATATGATTTTCTCCAGGGGCCCTTCAACATTTTGAAACACTTAGAATAAATATCTATCTACAGTGTGGAAGGCTGTGAGAGGAGGACAATAGTTGTAATGTGTCCTCTCTAACAGGTTGTCACTTTCCCAAGAAAACCAGTCTCAAAGTGGCCTGCTACTTTTTTCTCTATGGTGACTTTTTGAAGCGACTAAGACTGTCATCATTGAATTATTATTCCCAGGGATTAAAGTTTAGCAAAATATTTTTTTAAAAAAGAAATTTGTTTCCAGGGTAAGTTTTGCAACATTAAACATCATTATTTAGCATCAAATCCCCTTTAGAGATGGAAGGTGACTTCATCAGCAACACATGGAGACTTAAGCCCAGTGCATTGCTCCAGAGAATATGGATCATGCTCTTGGCTTCCTAGCAGTGATCTAATTTTCATGGTTGTACTAAGACACACAATACAATAAAAGGATTTGAAGATCCTTGTTTATTTCATATTGGGAAAGCACTTCAATTTATGGTCATGTACTTAATCAAAATGCTTTACCTTATTGTGAGGGACTCTAAGTTTCATTTCCAAGAAATATCTGAAAATCTCCATCAAATGAAAAAGTCAGGATTATCTCGGTAAATTCTAGACCTGGTCTCCTGCTGGAAGAAACTACAGTGCTACCCTTTGTGACACTGGTCCTGGTGAAGCAAACCGAGGGCCATGTTGCAGAAAGTTAGATTCTAGAGCAATAGTTCTCAAATTTGAGCATGCCTCAAGATCACCCACATGGCTTGTGAAAACAGACTTGTGAACCCACTCCTGGAGTTTCTGACTCAGTAGATCTAGAGTGGAATATCAGCTGGTGTGTTGGTCCAGTGACCACACTTTGAGAACCACTGGCCTAAAGTCTGGCCTGTCAATGGTCAAATGAAACAGACTGGAAAAAGGTTAGATCCTGAAATTAAATATTCCAAGGGAGTAAGGGGACAGAAGGAGGGAGGTCAGGTTTGTAAAATGTGAGGTTGCAGGAAGTCTGAAAAGAGGGCCAATTAGCTATGTATCGCCAGAACATCCCAGTCCAATGATGATAGAATACAAGGGCAAGAAATTCCTAAAAGTCAGATGTGTTTTTAGCATCACAATCGTCAAGGCTCAGGTCAGTAAGCTGGGTTCAAAAAAAGGCTCCAAACCTGTGGGGATAACTTTTAAAAGCATTGCAAGGCCTGAAAGGGACATGGAAAGACCAAGCTGATCATAAAAAAGAAAAATCAATGTATTGCTGCTATAATTTTGCTGCTATAATAGATAAACCCACTCAAGTCATAGTCACTAACCCAGTAAGAGTTCATCTCTTGTTTATATAAATTTCAAATCAGGTATTCTTGATTGATCAGCAACTCTCCTCAAGGGGTGATCAGCACCCAGGCTCTTTTCAACTTACGACTCTGACATCATCAAATATGATTGTCAAGGTCACTGACAAGTGGGAAAATCACAGAGGATTCTACTATGTAGCAAATGTTTAATAGGCCAGGCCTGGAGGGATCTCATATAGCTTCTGCCCCAACTCCACTGGTCTGGAGTCGATTACATGGCTATATGAATTGAGCAAATCTAGCTGGGTATTCAGAAAAAAAGAAATAGTTTGGGTAGCCAGCCAGCCAGTCTCTGCCATACTCAGATAAAGGAGAGAAAGGTAGCATTACAGTTAATAGGATCCTGTCAGAGGAAGGTTCACTCACCCAGAGGCGCTCCAGCTGTGGATGCTCCCTAATTCAGCCCGTCTTGTCATTGCACTGATCATCCTGTAGGTGGGGAGCAAAGAGGGAGGCAGGACCGTGAGCCAGGCAGAGCCCAGGGACCAGCTAAGGATTACCAGCTTTTCCAGAGTATACTTGAGGGAGTTGTGCTCTTTTTCTGAACTAAAACCACCGTCTAAAAATACCACATCAAGGAGCGCAGTCAAGTCCTGCAGCTGTAAAAGGAGATGAATGTTTTCTCCATCTAATATCTTTTGGATGAACCCATTCAAAATATCCTGGATGGAGGAGTTCCTGTTTCTAATGCACATTTTTTTTTTGTTTTGCTTTGGATGCATTTTTAGAATTCTGCTGCAATGTTTGGAAATGTTAATTGAGAAAGGCTACTGCTGGTCTTCTTTTTTAACACTTTTAGGGACAATCCTCAAGGTTTTTAATGATCTGAGAGACTAAGAACTGTTGACTTTGGGGAAAATGAAGACAGAATGGGAATAAACACACACACACACACACACACACACACACACACACACGTGCACACACACACAATCTGAAAGTAGCTTGATCAGTGTCTCAATTAGCCCTCTCTCCCTGCTCAGGAGTATTCTGCTTCCTGTTTCCTTCATTTGCCTTGAAAAATGATTTAACATCTAGAAGTCTGTTACTCAAAAGCACGCAAACCACAAAATGATGCTAAAAGATTTTCTTTTTTAAAGAATCAACCATTTAAAAAGAGAGCCATACCACTGAAATATTTGAGGGATGAGTCAATGTCGTGCACAGGATGATGGGGTGATCCACAGTCCAGGTCAGCAGGGTTAGCAGGATCCTAGATATATCTGTGGTGATGTCACAGTAATCTTGTTGGTTATTCATAAGCCTTCATTTTTTTTATTTTTTAGATTTTTGTTGTTCATTATTTGCAGCTGTTCACACTTGAGAAAGGAATAATAACTAGTTTGAAGTATTTATTTACAGTCATGTAAAAACATCACATAAAAACATCTTTGTAAAATCGTAGTGTTCTTTTGAAGTTCTACCTTCAGAAATATCTTTAATAGCTATTAAGTAAGACCTCAGTCCTTCTGGATAAGAAATATTCTGAGATACTTGAAAGTGAGTAGAGTAAGTGACAAAATAACCTTCCAGACTTGTCAAAGAGCAAAAGGAGAGCTTACATACGCCTTAGCTGTCCACATAGAAAAATGAGGGGTGCTGGAGGTTTCGTGTCTGACCAGCATGGCAACTCTCAACCCCTTCACCCAGGGATCTTATAGAAAAATATCTGGGGTCCCTATATCTCTGAGGTGGTTATGTTTTTACTCTGAGAACCACTGGCCCAGGAGATTCTCCTGCTTGCCATATTTTGTTCAATTGAACTGTAGATGAGATTGGAAGGAGGAAATGCTCAACAGAGGACAAGGAAAACATTCTAGGAGAAGAGACGGTGGAAGAGGAGACTGCCATTGGCTTTTCCAGTCCTGCACACTGGAGGGCTTCCCCCTCAGCCCCGAGCACAGTACTATCAGCTGGTGTGGCCCTCTCATCTTCTCTCTTTGTGTCAAGAAGACCTCAAGGGTCTCAGCTGTCAGGAACCATCATGTGTTCCCAGTCTTTTGTAGTTACATGTCAGGTCCTGCCTCCTCTCCTCATGGGGACTGGCTCCAACCCCAGAGTTTCTGCTGGCTTTAATCTCAGTAGCATTCACTCACGTATTTATTTACACCATAAGCATATCCACTTCTCTATGCTAGGCACTGGTGACTTATTTGGTACGTGGTCTGGGCTGGATAGAGAAGAAACCAGATTCAAGATCCTACACTGGATCCCTGAGGTTATGGGGCTACCTCCCAATGAGGCTTGGGGATTACTGTCATTGTCAGAGACTGGTTTCCAGGGTGGGGCCTGCTGATGGGCTGTGACAAGCTCACTCACTGCATCCGTGCTCAGCATGGGAGCTGTATCAGGCTAATAGCAGCCAGTGTCACTCAGGGATTAGAATCTTCATGAGTTAGAATAATAATAGCTAGACAGCTCCACTTAGATGCTAACGCTTTCCTCTGGACCGTGAATTTTAAGGAAGGAAGGAACTTGGCTTAATTTCTTGTCATGGAGTCTCTCTATTAGACCAGGTAGAGGGGATTTCTCCAGGATACTCTCATTTCTGTTGATGAAGAGGGCTCCATCCAAAAGACATGTCAATCCACGAGGGCACACTGTGTGGCCAATCACAGGAAGAATAACTCCAACTTCTCCCTCTGAGCGTGCCATAGGGTAGTTTTATGATTTCAATAGCCCACAGGTAATACCTGCCTTTCAGCATTTCCAGAGCAAAGTTGCCCCAACTTTGTGGAGAAGTTCAAACTTCTGTGGGAAAGTAGATTCTAGTCCTAATTATATAAGTATGTGGAATTTCTAGCCTGGGATTCAGGAATGGTAGTCCCATCTCCTAGAAAAAGAAATGCTTATCTCGTGTCTCTTAATCCATTTGTTCTGCTATAACACAGATACCACAGACTGGGTGGTTTATAAAGAACATAAATTTCTTTCTCATGGTTCTGGAGGCTAGGAAGTCCAAATCAGGGTGCTGACAACCGGCAAGAGCTTTCTTGCTGTGTCCTCACAGAGTAGAGGGCGGAAGGGCAAGAGAGAACAAACCTCCTTTGTCAATCCCCTTCTGAAGGGGTTCTAATTCCACTCCCCTGGGAGGAGCCTCATGACCTAATCACTTCTTCGAGGCTCCGCCTCTTACTCCTAACACTGGAAACACTGAGACTTCAGAGTGGATCCTTTCAAACCATGGCATTTCGTGATCAAATTTCAACATCAGTATCTATAACCAGAGCACAAAGCTCATTTTGCTTTCAACTTCTTGGACCATTCTCTGGCCCCTGTCTAAGAATCAACAAAAAAACAATGAATTCTTGACAGTGAGGATCTCTGAGTCATGCTAACCACCCATTCCTCTCAGCCCCCTGAGCTCTGTCTGTATGTCAGGATAAATCACCAGAAAGCTATGGTCTGGACCACATTAGCTAAACTCCCCAAAGATATATCTTTGCTGAGTTATGATTTAATAAACAGCTTACCCTCAGTGTTTACTACAGGTCAGCATAAGAGATGGTTATAAGAAAATCATTTCTACATCTTTTGTGAGCCACTTTTCAGTCTGTATTGTCATTTAGATAAAATTCAATCCAATAAAAACCTCCAAGAATTTATTGCCAGGAGAAAATAAGTCCCTACCAAAGATCTTACAAGATTCCTTTATCAAACCCTGAAAACTATAAAGCTTTACACATTTCCTCATTTCCTTTGATTGCTATGAGGCAAACAGTTCAATTTAGTGTTCAGTGGATCAGTTCTCTGAACCCAGGTCTCTAATGTGTGAATCTCCTCTCCCTTCTAATTTCTAGTCTCTGACCTATTTGGGTCCTTATTTTTCTAATTCATGTGTCTTCTTTTGTAAAGTGTTTATTTTGAAAATTTCCTAAGGCTTCAAAACCTCACTACTTATGTTCCTAACTCCTAGGCTCTCAGGTGGATCTCTTGTCAAAGGAATAGCCTCAGAGAGCAGGATGCACATTGTGTATATGTTAATAATGTTTGGGACCTCCCACAAGGATCTGGGCCCAGGAAGCAGTATGCAGTGGGGTGTGCTAAGCACTTTGGGAAAATCGTAATTTGAATAGGGAGGCTGAGAAACCGATGTGATAAGAGTTGAGAATCCAGAAGACAAATTTGTAATCAGGTATCAGTTTAAATCATCACCTCTAACTTGGAATATAGAAACTACATATATCCATGTCTTCTAAAAGTCAGATTTGCTGAAATATCCTTATATTTCAAAGTCACCCAAACCATACTTATTACTAGTTCTTTAAAAAAAAATTATGTTCATTAATAGATCTAAAGGAAGAGGAAGAGCTATGGATAGCTTTAACAAATGTGATGCCAAATCCACTGGTTTTTGAATAATCCTAGATGGCCTTCTGAACTGGGGCCCAGTGGACACATGCAGGCCCATCTCTGTTTCTAGTAACACATAGTCCTTTTTGCAAGGATGTTAATTGCTGCAGATGTGTGAAGTCAGAAAGACGGAGGCCCTGTAGCTTTCTATATCCGAACCACCCATGGATAAAATGGAGGAAGGAAAAAGGAAGAACAAATAACCTGCTAAATACCTGCAAACCTTGGGCAGTAAAGCAAAGCAGAAGGAAAACCTTTCCCCTGGGCTAAAGGCAGTTTACAAGTGGGAGTTTCAGCTGGAAGGAATGCTGTTTGATGAGAGGTGGGCAAGAGCCCAGGAAACCAAGAGCAGAGGTCAGAGCTTGGGGGGCTGCAGATAAAATGAAACAGGGAAGAGAGAGGTAATTGCCAAAGGAGGTGCTGAATAGAGAGATTTGGTGTTTTTTTTTTTTTAAGTCATAAAAGATTAATACATATGACCCAGGCGGGTGACACCAAGAAAGAGACCCCTAAAAGAATGAGCAGGTGGGTGTGGATTATGGAACAGCTCTTTAAAACTCAATCGGTAAAGTTCATCTTGCCAAGATATAAAACTACTTGAATGTGTAGGTTTTGACTTTAGACCTGTGTACATGTCTCTGCACAACACAAGGCAGTCTTCAGGTTGAAAGAAGACAGAATTATAAATGGGGATCAGGAATAGTTTTTACATCAAAACAGTCTCACAAAATGGCATTTTGATTAGGTAAGTATAAGTTAATCAAAAACACATGCACATAGATGCTTTTAAAGAACTAAAAACCTTCTGCACAACAAAGGGAACAATCAACAAACTGAAATGAAAATCTACAGATAGGGAGAAAACATTTGTGAACCATATATCTCATTAGAGGTTAATGTCAAAACATGATTTCACACTTATCAATAGCAGTAAAATAAAAAGAAAAGAATAACTTGATTAAAATCTGACCAAAGGACCCAAATAGTTACTTAGTCAAAGTCATAAAAATGGCCAACAGGTATGTGAAAAGGTATTCAAGGCCACTGACCATAAGGGAAATGCAAATCCAAACCACAGTGAGTCATTCTTTCCCTCTGGTAAGAATGGCTGTTATCAAAAAGATGAAAGATAACAGGTTCTGGCAAAGGTATGGATAAAAAGGACTCTTGTGCATTATTGATGGGAATGTAGATTGGTACAACCATTGTAGAACACAGTATGGAGTTTCCTGAGTAGGTTAAAAATAGAACTATCATATGACCCAGCAATCTATCTAGTGGGTACATACCCATAGGAAACAAAATCACTACCTTGTAAAGACATTAGCTTATCATTGCAGCAGATATATAGTAGCCAAGATATAGGAATTACTTAAGAGTCCATTAATGGATGAATGGATAAAGAAATTGTGATGAAATATTATTCAGCCTTAACAAAGGAGATGCCACCATTTGCAATAAAATTAATGAATCTAAAGAACTTTAAAAATACTGCATGGTCTCACTTATATGTGAAGTTTAAAAAAAAATTTAGTATACAGAAACAGAAAGTAAAATGCTGGTTATACCAGAGGAAGAGAAATGGGAAGATACAGATCAAAAGGGTGCAAAGTTGCAGTTATGATAGGTAAGTTTAGAGATCTAATGCACAACTTTGGGACTATAATTAATAATTTGCCAAGAGAGTAGATTCTTATCACAAAAAAAAGAAAGGAAGGAAAGGAGAGAGGGAGAAAGATATTGAGAGAAAGGAGAGAGGAAAGGTGGGAGACCATAGGGGTGATGGGTTTGTTAATTTGCTTGTCGGTGCTGTGACGTTTCACCATGCACAGTCATGTACCACACACACAGTGCCGAGTGGGTCAATAACAGACCCCTTTTGCAATGTGGGTCCCAAGAGATGACAGATCCTATTCCCTAGTAATGTCACCCCATCAAGATGTTGTAGAACAATGCATTCCTCACGTTTGTGGTGATACTGGTGTGAACATACTATGCTGAAGAGCATATAAAAGCATGGCATACACATATGTACAGTGCGTAACACTGGACAATGTTAATGAAGGACTATGCCACTGATGTATCTAGTGGCAATATTATACTTTTCTTGGTGTTTTAGAGTGCACTCTTTCTACTTATGAGAAATGTTGACTAAAACAGTGTGCAGGGCTATGCTGCCACCCACCTCGTACATCTCGTTTCCTAACTCTCTTGATTGCATCAAGAAGACACTTCACGTGGTTAACCTGTGTGTTAGCTTTCCATTACTGTAACAAATGGCTGAGATCATCAACTTGTAAAGAGAAAAGGTCTGTTTTGGCTCATGGTTTTAGGGTTTTCAGTCCATGATTGATGGGCCCTATGGCTTTGGGTCTGTGGTGAGAGAGCACATCATAGCAGGGAGCACGTGGAAAAGCAAAGTCACTCTCGTAATGGCCAAGAAGCAAAAGAGAGGAAGAAGAAGGGGCTAGTTTCCAAAATCCCTTCAAGATCATGGCCGCAGTGACTGGAAGATCTCAAAATCCTCCTTTGTCATTCACATGGCAGAATTTTAACCTGTCTCAGTTTCCATGTTTTGTTATTTCTTTTTCACTGAATGACTCTAACCTGGGCCTGAAAATTTTCCAACACCCCTTTCATTACAGGTGTCTTCTGAAAATACAATTCCTTGAGACTAGGAATCAAAATTAAAATTAAAATCTGTGCCATTGTCTGACTCTGTGCCCCGTCACATGTAACTCCGTGTTTGTAGTTCTCCTCATATCTCTTGAAAACGGTACCTATAAAGAACTGCATTTTTCTCTGTCCTTCTGTGACATACTAATTATGTGGTTGTCTTTTAGTTGTGCCTTTGATGGCAGATTCAGAGATAGCTAACAAATGGAGGGCACCAAAGCTCAGCTATCTGCCTGCTGCTGCCTCCCTAGAAATGTGGCATCAATGGTGTCTGCTTCCCTAGAACTCTGTCCCCCAAAGCCATGTGAAATCCCAGGACCTGAAGATTTGGGCAGAACTATGGTGTTTAATGACTAAGCACTCCTTTTGCCTCTCTGTGCTAAAGCCTGAGGGAAAACAATTCTATTTACCAACATTTCTTAGACCAGAAATATCCAAAAACCACAGGCAGTAATAGGAGTCACTAACATGAGCCACCTACATAGCTTTACATTTCCAAGTAGTAGATGAAATCAATTTTAATAATATATTTTGTTTAACCCAATATATCTAAAATATTACCATTTTAACACTTAAACAATATCAGGCATTTATTAACATTTTACATGCTTAAATTTGTGCTAAGTCTTTGAAGTCCTGTGTGGATTTTATACTCAGAGCCCTACATTTCACATGCCAGCAGTTGTCATAGTGAAAAGGGTCATTCTGGGTCTGTATTTTAACACTGGCCTTAAATTTGTATTACTGAAAATGAGAAAAAGAATAATAACTTGAATTAAAGGGAAGAGTGAAGGTTCATCCCCTTGAAGGATTGTTCCTCAGAGTGAAATTTATAAGCCTCCTATGTTAAAATCACTAGGGTGCTTATTAAAAATGCAGAATCCTGGGTTTAATGATAAATTTAGCGAATTATAACATTCAAGTTTGAAACCTGGGAGTGTGCATTTTCAAAGCTTCTAGGATAATTCTCTTTCACAGTTACCACTCTGGTTTTCAGAAAAGAAGATATTTCATGTGCATGATTATATTTTCTTTGATGTGTTTTTAAAATTTTTGAATTGTTATTTAAAAATTGGTGTAAGATAGACATGCAGATTTTAAAATACTCTTGAAAAAGCAAAACACACACACATATGCACACATACAGAGAGACACATATCTGTGTGTGTGTTTGTGTGTGTGTGTGTGTGTGTGTTTACATTAGGCCCTGCATTTTCCACTTGGCAACAACTGGCTAGAGGTGAGCTGCTGGACATTCTCTAGATAGGACAAAAAACTGGCCAGTTTGTGACTGGTCAAATGTGGCCCAGGGCTGGGGATGTGGCTCAGCGGTAGCGCGCTCGCCTGGCATGCGTGCGGCCCGGGTTCGATCCTCAGCACCACATACCAACAAAGATGTTGTGTCCGCCGAGAACTAAAAAATAAATATTAAAAAATTCTCTCTCTCTCTCTCTCTCTCCTCTCTCACTCTCTCTTGACTTTAAAAAAAAAAAATGTGGCCCACTTCATTTTTCTATATTGCAAGCTAGATTGTTTTTAAATACATATTTTTAAGTTTTAGACTAATATTAGATTTCAAGAAAAATTGCAAAAAGTAGTTCAGAGACTTCTCATATACTCTTCACTCAACTCCTACAACGTTAACATATTACATAGGCAAAACTAAGCACGTAACAGTGATATAAGACTACTGATTAAACCAGAGATTACTCAGATCTCACCATTTCTTCCACAAATGCCCTTTTTTTTTTTATTCCATGATCCATTCTGGGCTTGCACATTGCACTTAACCGTTTGAGTTTATGATCATTGGTTTAGAGCAACAGTCATAAGCAGCCACTTCATGCCTCCTTCTTTCTGGACCTTCCCCAGGTCCTGTCAGGTCCATAGGGGCAGTTGATTCCTCTCAAGAGGTAAGCAACCCCAGACACACTTTAATTCCAACAGCTGCACTGGCTGCACAAGAACAGCTGCAGCTGCCAATTGAAGAACAATCTTCACACATCCAGTGTGGAAAGAACTCTTCATTACAGGGGTCTGTTAGCACACCTGCACTCACTAATGGCCGTGCCAGTAGCACCATCTTCTAATAAGCGAGACAGCATTATGATTTATCTATGAAAATTATTATGTGGCTACAGTGTTGTGCAAGTGGGACAGGAGCTGCTGGATCTGTGGCTATACCACTCAGTATGCATGTACTCTCTCCAAACGTCTCCTTAACCCAATGCCTTTTTGGAATGTGGAAATGTTTAATAGATCACATCTGAATCTCCCATTCTAAGTAGTGAAATTTAGACATAGAACTTTCACTTTCCTTTCTGCTTAGTATGTAAATTTTCTTTCAATCCAGTAGGACTAGGCCTCTTGAGAAAATGCTTTTACTTCTTGGCCACCTTTCCATGAGCACAAATCCAATTTTGCAGCACCTGAAACCACTAACTAGAATGTATGCTGATTTGCCTTAACTGCAAGTACAAATCCAATTAACAAATCCGCAAGGAATAGGGCTGGAACAGAGCCATTCTTCCAGGTGGAAATATCCTTCTAATAGACACACTTGGACTATTCATCCCCCCCAGTCCTCCGATTGTCCAGATAATCCATGGGCTGATTGGAGAGATTGGGAGTCTAATAAATCCACCTTCACAAACCCTAGAGGTGAACGGTGAATACATTCAAAAATTTTTCTTTCTAACCTTCTTTCCAGAATTGTCTGCCTCTGATTCTGACACCTGAATTAATTCGATAAACAATTCAAAAGAAATGCTCTCTGTGCACAGTAAAGTTCTGGAAAGGCAACCATTTAAGGCAGCATAAAAGCTAAGGTCTAAATGGACTAAAATAGCAAGAGGCTATCCATGGTGGTTTGGGCTACTGTGGTCGTGTCATCAAGTGTCTTCCCTCTGAAAGGACTGTCACTGCTAACACACATAATCACTTAGGTTTGGGAATTTCATGTTTTCAATTTTTTTTTCATTCTCTTCTCTCAGTGGCCTTGGGAGGGAGGAAAAGATGTAGGCTAAGTATTACTCTGATCTGTGTATGAAGAAGCTATAATGACAAGGTGTCAGATTTCCCAGGGTTCTATACCTTCTAAGCAATAGACCAAAGTAGAAAAACTATTTCAAGACTTCTATGCCATATTTTTCTCTAATGGTACCCCTCGACTTTGCCATTTCTCCCTTCTTCTTGGCAAAATGATTCACTTTGTGGGACATTCCTGTGCTGTTACCCATTCTAGAGACGTCTATATCTTTTGGGAATTTATAGCTTTAAACTGAAATTCCAGCAGGAGAATTCTTGGCCAGTCGATAAGTGGCAGGGGTGCCAGGGCTCCTGACTCCACTAAAATCACATTGGTGCGGATACTCGTTTTCTTTTGTCTGTTTATTTTTATTTGTGTTTTGAGTCTGGAGACCATGGAAAGGGCTTCTCTTCCATCTGAGGCATTTGGATGCTGTGAACATGTGGAGTGTGACTCTTAGACAACTAGATTCTGGAAGTCTCAACTTCTAACATCAGAGTCGAGTCCTGATTAATGAGGTTCTTAGGTTTGTGAAATTAATGAGGCCAAAGACAATTAATTATCCAAGAAAATTTTTCAATTCCAGGTTAGCATTTGCTTTTGCATTATTACTAGCTAGACAAAGTCATGATACCATTGGCAGAATAAATCATAATGAATCATTTTTACATTTTCTTATAGAATAAAGATTAATGGTCCTACCCTGATTCCAAAAAAGATGCTTCCTTAACTAAACATTCAAAAAGTGTGGAAATTAAAAGAGAAAGAGGGAGAAAGTGCCAGAACTTGACTATATTTTGCTATCACATTAACTCATTGGTAGAGGGATTTTCGATACTCCGCCTGTCACCGTCTCTCTAAGGGTCTAAGGGTCTGTGGGTCCTCAATTTCAAGGACTCATAGCAGCTGAGGTTGACTTACCTCTCATTTTCCCAGCAGTGTCTTAGAGACCTTGGGGGGTGAGGGCAGTGCCACGAATCTAGTCTCCAGAGCTGGTTTCCCTCATGTGGATTGCATGTGATTGCATGTGATCCTCAGAGTGTGTCAGCCAGTACCATCTGGGGTGCTTGGAGCCATGTCTGAGAGCCAGTGACAGCTCAATCTCAAGCCAGGGGACAAGGAAACATATTGGATGATTGCAATTCCCTTTTAGTCAGGGAGACTCTGGCAGTAGGATGTCCACATCTGCTAAATCCATTACACAGTACTTGCTCTTCATTCACGTTACAATAAGAATAGCTATCACTGGCTAAAATTGCCCACTCTTTTCTGGTCATTATATTCTTTCTGGCCTTATCCAGCCTGTGCCTAATAGCATGTTGGGGAGTGTCTGTCTCTCCTTGGAGCCCCTGACTGGTCTGCTGCCTGCTTATGTAGGAAAAGTTGAACCAGGCTGCTGACATCACCTTGGAGGCTACTTGTTGGAGAAAAAGACATGAATTCAACACATCTATCCTTATAGCACTTAATATCTGTACCAGTGTTTCTCAACCTTCAGAAAGCATAAGGATGACCTGGAGAATTTATTAAAACATTATTTATAAGCCCCATCCCCAGGAATTCAGATTTAGTAGCTCTGGAGAGAGGTCTGAAAATTTGGGGACCATACTTTGTGTGGCATTTTTCTGTCTAATTGTTACTCAAAGCATGGTCTCATTCCACCAGCATTTCCATCACCTGGGGACCTGTTAGAAATACAAGGCCTAGGGCCCCATCCAGACCCACTGATTCTGAATCTATATTTTAGCATAGGCATGCTTTGTAACTTTGTATCTCTATCATTCATTTGGTGCCTAACGGAGTAAGATATCATGGATTTGTAAGGATCCTTAGGAGTTCAAATGTTCTAGATACTGGCTTGCTTTTAAAATGGTAAATGATTAGTTCACATTTGTGTGTGTGTGTGTGTGTGTGTGTTTTATGAATATCTGTCTTTCCTATAAAAGGTAATGCCTCAAAAGGCAGTGGTCATGTGTGTAATTTTTATACAAATTATGTTTTCTTAAATATTTTTTAGACATTGATGGATCTTTATTTTATTCATGTATTTATATGTGGTGCTGAGACTTGAACCCAGTGCCTCACACATGCGAGGCAAGCACTTTATCACTGAGCCACAACCCCAGCCCCTGCACAAAATATTTTGCAAATATAGCAAGCATTTATTGGTTGATTGGTTGATTATAACAACATTGTAAAGAATACCTCGTAAAATGAAGGGACAGTCCCTGTTTCATTTATGCAGAAAGTTATAGGGCCAGTTGTGGTCTGTGCTTGTTTTTAAATGTCAATTTACAAAACAGAAAGCTGGAGAACGATTCCACATTTGCACTGTCTGACCTTTCACTGGCATAGACCCCTGTTCTGAGAGTTTGCTGCTTATTGTATTTATGGGGAAGGTGTCTACAGTAAATAAAGAGTTGGCTGAGAAACCATTGTTGCTTTCAATCTTATCCAATTCTATATATGAAAAGTTTTGCTTCAAGAAATGATATAAACTCTAAACCAGGAGAACTTAGACAACAAGCAAAACTCCATTCGAAAATAGTAACTAATTTAGTCCTTGACCTTTCCAAGTATAATATTAGCATTTTGGGGCACTTTGATAAAGGAAGGTGCTTCCTTAAGCCTTAATACTTGAATCAGAAATACATTCCAATTCCAACTGGCTTGTTCTCACCCAGAGCTGTAAACTTTGCTCTTTCAAACTTTGCTCTTTCACACTTGAGGACTGAAAAAACAGCAAAAACATATTAGAACAACAAATATTTATTGGCTGCCTACTAGGATTCACAGTGATCTGAATAATAGCAATATAGGTGTTCACTGGGAGTTTCAGGCCCCACCATATCGGTTGGGTCAGGATCTGGAGTGATTCCTCTGCTCAGTAAAGTGTAAGTGGGGCAGGCACAGAGGCCTCCAGAAGGGCAGGAAATGATACTAGAGCCAAGACCTCAATGGTACCTCAATGAGGGTCAGTCATTTGACCAGAAATATTGACCCAAGAGGGTGGAGAAAGAAGGTGGTAATCGGAATACAGCAGGAGAGGGGCACCACATAGAGATAAGAAATAAAAATATAAACAGAAGAAAATCATATCAGGTCTTGAGTCTACTGTTGAAGGTTGGGATCTTTTCTCTAAGAGCAAAACAAGCATAGGGGAATCATGACCTGATTCAGACTTAGGATATGCTTTTTAGAAAGAAAGAAAAATTCATAGGATTAGATTATGTGGGATAGGGCTGGGAGAGCAGAGGCTGAGAAAAACAAAAAACTTGAGAACAATTTTTTGATTTGGGGAAGAGTATAGTACCAAGACTGGGAAGGTGAAAGCAATGGTGAGGAATAGAGTCAAAATTGCTTTTCACAATCCTTAGCAGGAAGAGTGAAGCAGGTGGCATCACTATACCAGACCTTAAATTATACTACAGAGCAATAGTAACAAAAACAGTATGGTATTGGCACCAAAACAGACTGATAGACCAATGGTACAAAATAGAGGACACAGAGACTAACCCACAAAATTACAATAATCTTATATTAGACAAAGGTGCCAAAAACATGCACTGGAGAAAAGATAGCATCTTCAACAAATGGTGCTGGGAAAACTGGAAATCCATATGCAACAAAATTAAACCCATATCTCTCACCATGCACAAAACTTAACTCAAAATGGATCAAGGACCTAGGAATTAAACATAGACTCTGCATCTAATAGAAGAAAAGGTAGGCCCTAATCTTCCTCATGTGGGATTAGGCCCCAAGACTCCTATAGTGCAAGAATTAAAACCAAGAATCAATAAATGGGATGGAATCAAACTAAAAACTTTCTTCTTAGCAAAAGAAACAATCTGTGAGGTGAACAGAGAGCCTACATCCTGGGAGCAAATTTTTACCTCTCACACATCATATAGAGCACTAATCTCTAGGATATATAAAGAACTCAAAATACTAAGCAAAAAAAAAAAAAAAAAAAAAAAAAAAACCCAATCAACAAATGGACCTGAACAGACACTTCTCAGAAGAGGATATACAATCAATCAATAAATATGTGAAAAAAATGCTCATCATCTCTAGCAATCAGAGAAATGCAAATCAAAACTACTCTAAGATATCATCTCACTCCAGTCAGAATGGCAGCTATTATGAAGACAAACAACAATAAGTGTTGAAGAGGGTGTGGGGGAAAAGGTACACTCATACATTGCTGGTGGGACTGCAAATTGGTACAGCCAATATGGAAAGCAGTATGGAGATTCCTGGGAAATCTGGGAATGGGACCACCGTTTGACCCAGATATCCCTCTCCTCGGACTATACCCAAAGGACTTAAAGACAGCACACTACAGGAACACAGCCATATCAATGTTTATAGCAGCACAATTCATAATAGCTAAACTGTGGAGCCAACTTAGATGTCCTTCAGTAGATGAATGGATCAAAAAAAATGTGACATATATACACAATGGAATTTTACTCAGCAATAAAAAAGAACAAAATCATGGCATTTGCAGGTAAATGAGTGGCACTGGAGAAGATAATGCTAAGCGAAGTTAGCCAATCCCCAAAAAATAAATGCCGAATGTTTTCTCTGATATAAGAAGGCTGACTCATAGTGGGGTAGGGAGAGGAAGCATGGGAGGAATAGATGACTTCTAGATAGAACAGAGGGGTGGGAGGGAAAAGGAGGGGGCAGGGGATTAGCAAGGGCAGTGAAATGTGATGGACATCATTATCCAAAGTACATGTATGAAAACTTATATTTAAGTCTTTATATATAAACAGATATGAAAAATTGTGGTATACATGTATAATAAGAATTGTGATGCAAAAAAAGTACATGTATAAAGGCATGAATTGAATGAACATACTCTATATAACAAAGATATGAAAAAAATTGTACCCTATATGTGTAATAAGAATCTAATGCATTCTACTGTTGTGTATTTTAAAAAATAAAATTAATAACAGATTTAATAAAATATATGTATTGTATTTTTTTAAAAAGTTGCTTTTCAGACTCCCTGAGACATCCATGCAGAGAGGTTGATTGGCAGTTAGACACACAAATCTGAAGACAAAGGCAAATGCAAGATCAGAGATGTGAATATGAAATCACTTGGATTTGCACATGTCATGCTGTCTTCAAGTTTAAGTTGCAGGCAAAGGCCTACTTGGTTATAGAGACACTGAGTCATTTTCTATATTATAATTCAGTATTACATGGGAATATCGAAGCTCTACATTCCCAGAGTGTCTTGAAGCCAAGAATCCCACTGCTCAGGAATTACTCAGAAATAAATAGAAATGAACCATGAGCTGTCAATGTTCCTTTATCCAGAAGGCTGCTAGGTATGATTACCACTCTCCACCCAAAAACAAATGAAAGTTATCATGTTAATTGTGACCATCTTGGGGCTGGGGATGTAGCTCAAGCGGTAGCGCACTCGCCTGGCATGTGTGCGTCCCGGATTCGATCCTCAGCACCACATACAACCAAAGATGTTGTGCCCGCCGATAACTAAAAAATAAAATATTAAAATTCTCTCTCTCTCTACCTCTCTCTTTAAAAAAAAAAAATTGTGACCATCTTATTGTTTGCCTCCCTCTCTCACAAGTGTGCCCCTTGTGGATTGAACCTCACTACTGCCATCCTGATTGAACTGTGTCCTCTGCACATAGAAACAAGCCCTGCATAGAGTGAATGCTCCAAAACAGGTCCCTGAACAAAAGGCTAAGAGTGGGGGAAGGTTTTTAAATACAAACAAAGCCTGATATTTGAGGAAGAGTTAGAAAAATTGTAAAGGCTCAATAAATCTAAGATCCTGAGACCATTTATGGAGGAATTTTCCCAGTGCAGCTCATAACTCAACAAGCCCTGAGCTCACTGCTTATTTGTAGCACAGTAAAATTATTCATGCTCATGGCAATGACACTGAGTCACCAAGAAGGTTGAAATAGGTTCAGTCTCTAGAGTTACGATGGCAAGAAATATAAAATACACTGCTAAAATCATTTTATTAAAGAAAAAGTAGTTAAGAAGAATATTTGAAGCTAAAATCTTAGAGTAATTCAGCAACCCATACATGGAAAACCTTATTACTCATTGATATGGTTTGTACAACAGAGGCAAAACTACTTGATTCTTCATCAACAATCACCTTCTGCCAACTCCAGTCAATTTTGTTTCGTGAAGAGTATATGGTCCTAATTACCTGTAACATTTATTCGAACATTAACAACATTCTTTTCTGGAAAAATTACAGACCTTTGTTATATGCCAAGAAGGACATGTCCCTTCTGTACACAGTTAGCACTACAAACAGAAGAAAGCTGGGAGTATCTGCCAGAGAGTAAACAAATGTAAACACCACGCGAGGATCGATAAGCAAAGGAATAAAAACCATGTGTGCAGTTCCCATTTGGAAAACCTGTCAGTAATGGGGTGTCACTCAGGAACACAAGCCTTATTTTCGTGGATGCTCCCCATGTGGAGCAAAACCATGGGGGCTTTGCACATCACAGGGGCTCAATAATTTTTTTTTTTTTAGGAGAGAACAGATGTATTCCTTTCCTACTTCATTTGGAAGGCTGGGGATTGTGGTTGAGTTTTCAACAGCTCTTGTCCTGTGAGCTTTTTCATATATAGGAAATCAGAGTGAATATTTCAAGGTGCTCATCTCCCAAAAAATGACCTAAAACTTTACCTGGTATTATGGAAATTCAAGTAGTGAGCTTTTGGGAAATGGTTCAATAGTGCCACGCTGAAGGTACTATTCTGACCCCACTTACAATTGAGGAAGTAGAGACCAGGAGGCCTGTCAGGAGGCCTCTGCAGTAGTTCAGGTAAGACATGAGGGTGACAGGAAGAGCAGGCTAGCATTATGACAGGTTAACATAAATGAAGTGTGCTGAGTCTTCTTGAACGATAAAGTTGGTTGACGAAAGTCTTTCCCTTCATAGAATTAATCTCGCACACACACATGCATGCACACACACACATTTATTGGCTGTCATTTCTGTTTTAATATAAAGCCTCTGAGGGTCTGAGGGCTAGGACCAGTCTACTTCATGAATAGGTGTTTGAGAGCTGAAGGTGAGCTTCGTATATGGTGAAAGAGGAGTTGCTTATTTCTGTTAATCTGACATCATGACCAAATTTGAAAAATAATTAGGAAATAAAGATGTTTTAAATTCAGCAATACTAAAAGTTGTATTTGTGTGTTACAGGACAATTGCATGACATTAGACTGTATTTCCACAAATCACTACCAGACAGGCATTAGGTACAAGCCCCATCTAAAACCGTGCATAATATGCAGTTTGAAATGACTAGTTCCCCAGCCAAAATGACTCACTTAAATAAAAAATTGAATCTAGAAAAGAAGTACATCCAAAGGGGAAAAAAAATCTTTCAACTCCCAAAAAAGAGACCCACTGGACCATGAGCTATAATCATAATAAAAGCTGATGATAATCTCCAGTGTGATTTTACAGAGAATTTCTGTGCTACCACCATGCTAACACATGTTAATAGATTATCTCATGGAATCCACACAATCCCCATGCTGAAGGTACTATTCTGATTCTACTTAGAGTTGAGGAAGTAGAACCAGGAGACCTATTAGGAGACTCCTGCCATGGTTCAGGCAAGAGATGATGGTAACAGGAACAGCAGGGTAGCAGAGTGGGTGGTGAGGCTTAAAGAGATTACCTGAGCTATTGAGAGATCACACGCCAGGTGAGTGGGAATGCTAGAGACTGCCATAACAATCCTGCCCAGGCTGGGTTTGTGGTTGGTGCACGGTGGGTTGGTGGTTTGTTTATCAAATGGATCAGTTTTCCCCAAGTCTATTCCTAGCCTACCAAAGCTAAATAAAGTGAAATATGGGACAGATAATTAACAAGGCAAAGAAATCCCTCTCAATTCTTCTTGTAACAGCTGGGCCAACATGTTGATTTTTATACACCTCCGAATACGATTCTTTGAATATTAAAATACCACCAGATGCACAGACATGTCTTTATGGCCACTCGGAGAATAGGAGTTTGATAAGGGAGAGCCTCCCCACCCAGGAGGAGAAAAGAGTCTGAAACTCTAAACTTTTGTGAAATTGGCGAAAAGCCAAATGTCAGCCTTTTCACCTCCTTTCCCATATGGCAGGAGGCATTTCACACCCCTCTCCATAATTTCAATAAATCTGGTAAATGATATGAGTTCCCTGCATGCCAAGAGACATATAATATGTGTATCAAAATAGATGTCTAGGTTGGTTTGTGACAAGAACCAGATTTCAACAACCGAAGAGAACAAATCTGGCCTGGCTTCGGTTCAGCCAAGAGGGGAGTTCTCTCCAGGATCACTTTCTGCTTGTTTTATTTTTTTCTTAATTTTTAAATAACGTTTCTCCCACATTTTCTTATTCTCCAAAAACTCTCAACCATCTCAATCATTTTCTTCTTATTAACATCCCCTTCATCACCTGCAGCCTTTCTGGCTGTGGTTGCCAGCTGATGATACAGAGCATTTGGACTCAGGAATTCATTTATCCACTCCATAAATATTTAGTGAGCTCCAGCTATGTGCCAGGAGTTGCTTTAGACACTGGGGATACTCTAATGAACAAAAGAAAGTCCCTGCGCACAAAGAAAGGCTGACAATAATCAAACGAACAAGATCCTATGCAATGTGTCAGGTGGTGATGAATAATATAAAGAAAACTAAAGCAGAGGGGATGGGTGGGGAGTAATTGGGGGTGTCAAAGACCTTGATGACAAGATGACATTTCTTCAGATACTACAAGGGGATGAGGGAGCAAGCTTCAGGAGAGAGCATTCCAGTGAGATCAGCAAAGGTGCAAAGACCCAGGGGGTACTAAATGTTTTCGTTCAAGGACTAGCAAGGAAACCAATGAGGACAGCGCAGAGTGAAAGAGCAGGTCTGGAGATGTGACCCAGGGGTACATGCATGCTCTGCATACATGGGGCCCTGGGTCCAATCCGACACCATTAAAAAAAAAATAGAAAGAAAAAGGAAGATGAGAGAGTGGGAGGAGATGAGGCCAGAGAATTATCTGGGCTTCATGATTCCTGCTAAGGACTTTGGATTTTATTCTGTGGGAGGGTACTGAACAGAAGAGTGATGTGGTCTGATTTAGATTTTCAAAGTTTATTCTGGCTCCTATCGGATAATTAGCTGGAGGGATAAAGGCAGGATGAAAGCAGGAAGGTTTTTGTAAGTCCTCCTAAGGATTGCAATGACTAGGGCTATTTTGAATATAAAGACTACAGAGTTTGCAGATGAGATAGTAAGTGTGAAAGAAGTTAAGATTATTTCACTTTGGGGAGGGAATTGGTATCATAACTACTAACTTGACCCGAAAAAAAAAAAAAAAGAAAAGTGTTGCCTACAACAAAGATTGCCACACCCCAGCTGATGACCCACTTAGGGTCATATTTTATGCAAACACATTTCCATGCATCAGCAGGGTGATTGGAGCCCACAGCATTGCTCATGCTGTCTCTCATGGGTTCTTGAGCTTTCCTAGGTGACCTGACCCTTTTAAGTTTCTGTCACATCATTATTAAACATGAAAATGTGTGGATATTTCCTGGAGCCTTTTAAAAGGAGTGAGGGTCTCCAGTGGCTCTATTGTAACTCCATCCCTAAAGAAAAGTCAGAAAAGAGAAAGCAAATTTTCAAGTAAGTTTAGGAAATTGCCAGTTTGGTTATTGATCGGGCAAACTAAGCACTGTGGAGAAGCTGCCTCTCTTCTCTAGAGAATGACACTTTTGTGATCTGTAGAAAAAAGAGGACTGAAGAGGCAAAGACCTTTGCCAGTGTTTGTCTATGTTTTAAAAGAGCCTACAGCTTCCGGGCTCATTGTCCATTTTAACTGAAGCAAGTAACCTGGAGCTCCTTAGAAGTGGGTCCCATGAAATAATCATTAGGACTAGACCAAACTCTGTTGTTCCTGCTGACCTTGACTTTCCCTCTAGGTGACTGCACACAGCCCTCCTGTCTGGGCAATTACCATGAGTTCTAGATGCAGGTCTGGGCCTTGCAGTGACAGCTAAAGAAAAGAAAGTTCTACCACCCAGCCTCCCTCACTGCTGCTAATCTCTGCTGCTGCAGATCGGAGACCAAGGTGCAGAAGGTCCATTACCCTGGCAGTTTCCAATCACCTTACCTCTTAGAGACCACTGTGAACAGCATCTGAGAGTCAGGTTCTGGGGTCCCAGGTCCCTTCCTTCCTTCCTTTCTTCTCCCTTTACTTTTCTTCCTTCCTTCCTTCCTCTCAGATCTTAGTTGGTGTTATTTTCAATTCTAAAATCCACAAAATAGAAAAACGGCTCCAGGGAGCTGAGTCGCGGAAGTTGGTTTTATAGACAGGAAAAAATGCTAAAGAGAGCAGAAACAAAAATTCCAAAAGTGAATTGATCATTTCAAAGTTACTTTCCTTGTAAGGTAGAGACAGTACGATAGGAAAATAACTCATCAATTAGCATTAGGTTGTTTCAGGTGACTTTTGCATAAGGTTCAGGCAGGGGGAATTTCATTATCATGCCAGTTGAAATTGGCCTGTTGGGGAACAAACTTATCTCTCTAATCCTAATTTCTCAAAAGATGAGGTAAACAGTTTAGTTTCAGTTTGTCAGTGAGGAAATCTAGCACAAGTGACCATATTTAACCTGTCTTGTTGGGGCCCAGTGCTCTTACCTGGGTGAGACTGTGAACAAGACTGAGGGCATCAGCAATATACTCTATTGTCATTCTGGGCTTCTGGGCTTAACACAATATTCAGAGTTTACAGTGTCCTCATAATCACACTTTTCTTTGAGTTTTTTTTTTTTTAATTGATGTTGTTCCAGCCTGAGAGGCCACTTGACATTAAACACATGACTGTATGCAAACATTTAAGGCTTTTAGAGAGGATATAGTACACCAGGGAGGCTGCTGTTATGACTGTCAGGAGGATAATCCCCAAAGTTTGGAGTCTGCACTGTAGCCAGGTTCCCATGAACCAAACCAATTCAAATCCAGTAGATCAAAGAATTGGTGTGGAGTCTACCTGTTTCAACCAAGCAGCCTATTGTCAGTTTTGCAAGTGAGTCTCTACAATACCCAATGTATTCATCCAGTACAATAAGGAGTGTCCCTGGTACAGGACTTTTCTGCCTCCCCATATTATAAGTCCAGAACTTTATAGGTAGGGTGGCAGGAGCAAGCTTTGTCTAAGAGAGGTTATTATTTTGGCTGCAAAGCTTTTTCTCTTGATTCATTTTGTGCTTTGTCTTAGAAAATACAGACATGGAGTAGGAAATGTTGGAGTTTCAAAATGCTGCAGAGCAACCTCAGGAGCTGGACTAGTAGTGGTTCTCGGGACATACTCTACTGTAGGCTGCTGACGACAGCTCAGGGTCAGCTTCTCTTACCATGTTCTCGAACCATGTTTGACCACAGTGATTTGAGGGAGAGATGGTGGTGGTGAGTAATTGGAGGGAGCCAAAGAAGGTGGAGAGAGCTCGCATGGGACTCTGATACATGACTGCCTCTGAGAACCTCCACAAGGCCACGTGTATCTCAGGGACTGTTTTGCCCAAGGAGGCATTAAGTATATTCAAGGAAGTTCTTTATCCCTTTGTACAGCCTCTCGGTGGTGCAGAAGGGTCGGCTTCTCTTATCATGTTCTTACCTGTAGCTGCTGCCCTCATTTGGTGCCACTTTTGCCAACTCTGGACATTGCTTCTCTTCCTTTTTATCCATCCCCAGCCCAGACATCACTAAATAAAGTGTTGCAAAAAGCCGATGTGTGCAGAAGTTCTGAGGTGGGGTGGGGATGAAGAAAATGGCAAAGCAGAAGAAACTTGGAGAAAGAGAAAAGCATCAAACCTATAACAAGAGACATCCTGTGGACCCTCTCATTTTTAAGCTTAACCTAGTGGTTCTAAAGTCCTTCTTTTCTGAGCACCTTCTCCTGTCTGCCTCGTCACCTGTCCTGGGACCCTCAGCTCGCTCACTCAGGCTGCCTCCTGGAAATGCCAAAGTTCTGTTAGATGAGTAAGAAAAATAATGGGGGTCTCCTGTTCAACTTGGCTCTAGGCTGTATCTTCGTGTTCACTGCCGATAACCACAAAGGCTCATTAAGTCATGGTGGATGTGAAATAAAAGTGCGTGTCTTGCCAATGTCCCAATGAGCGCTCTTAACCCCTACTCCATACGACTTTCTTCCCTTTCCTCTACTCTCCAGGCTCAGCAGGGAAATGGCAAGACAACAAAGAAAGACTGGGGGAGGAAACTGCCTTCTCCCTGTCTCCCTCCATAAGGCAGAAGTCACCAGTGAGAACTAAACATATCATCCAAGGAAACACATCTGTGCTCAGACATACTTGTTAGGTCTCTGTCCGGGTCTTTATTTGCCATGGCTCCAGTCATGGTCACACGGAGGGTTCAGACTGGGTCTAGCTCTGGTCTCTGTTATAAAAACTACTTTGAGAGCCAGACAACTCCAGGTGGACCCTGAAAGTTGTAGAGTTGGCGGCAACCATGGCTGCTAACCATCATTCTGTGCCTGGTCTCACGAACTTTCTCTGCTCAGGTCCCCAGTGCTCACTCAGAGAGGCTTGTAAACATTTACCATACACAGACTAAGCAAATGCTTATAGTGAACCTTTACACATGACCTAGAAAGGCTCCCTAATCCATAAAAGTTTCCTAGCAAAAGCAAGCTCACAGAGTTCAAGGTGTGTCTGGTCTGCTGCCTGCAACCCGAATGGCTCTTCTCAAAGGCCAGGGAGCCCTGGTGGTGGCAACAAATGTCCATACTTGTGGTCTTTGTGAGGTTTTCACAGAGAGGACCCTTGTTCAGATAAACTACAATAATCTTTCTTGATTCCCATAAATCAGAAAATTGCTTATGTCAATGAGGGTGAGGATGCTCTGGGGGCTCCCGCCTGGAGCTTAAGAAACAGAAAAATAGGCACGTTGTATGCAAGGAGAGAAGCAGGAGGGGAAGGAATGTTATGAATTGTGTTCTGAAAAATTCAGCTCAACAGCTCTAAAAGGGCCAATATTTAGGCTACAATATTTGGCTGGGTCTATTATGCAATTCATCTTCCCGCAAGCAGACACAAATGATCTGACCCATAGCCAATTATTTTTTATGGAGTTAAATTAGTCACTATTTATAAGCTAAAGAGGTCTCAGAAAGTCTATTCAAGGAAGGTACCATGACTTTTTCCACTAGTATGTTTGCCTTCTGAGTTGCTTTCGTTTGGTTGTGGTTTCTGAGTAAAGCTGTGGACACTATTTATAAGCTTGGTCAAAACAATTTCAACTGTCTGAGAATGTAGATCATTCACCCTTAAAATGGGGATGACAGATTGGAAACTTTAACTGGACAGGGTTTGTATGTTGGAGATCTGAGTCAGATATGCAAGTACAGCCAAATGTCACCTGGTGGCAGGTTTTAATTAGGGACAAAACAACAAAGAGGACTCCATTTCCCAGTTTTCTGATCTCTTCCCTATATTTCTTTCCCCAATGATACTAGATCTAAAGAAAGAGATGCCAAAGACATTATCAGAGAAGGGCAGAGGTTGTGGCTCAGTGGTCGAGTGCTTGCCTAGCATGTGTGAGGCACTGTGTTCGATTCTCAGTATCACGTAAAAAATAAACAAATAAAATAAAGGCATTGTGTCCATCTATAATTAATAAAAATTTTTTTAAAAAATAAATTATGAGAGAAAACATGCTATAATGAACAAATGCCAAAGTTACACAAAAACACATTCTTTGGCCTCCTACCTCAGCTTCTCCAAAATTACCCATCTTTATCTATTCCTTTCTCTTCAACAGACAATTTTCAGAGACCCTAGGGAAGGACATCATAGACTCATAGAGGGTTTGACAAAAAGTCTTAGAGATCATGAGTTCAGCAATTTCCTTTTATCAAATGGAAGGCAAGAGAGGCAGGCAGCTTGCTGAGACTGTGGGAGGAGCATCAGTTAGGCTAGGACTCAGCTCCTGGTCTCCCTCTTGTCTCTCCAAAAGAACTAGGGTGAGGCACTGGTCTAAAAGGATGGGAGCTGGACATGGCAGGCAGAACCCATCCCCCTGACAGAAACCTCCTGCTCTTCCTATTCTCCACTCCTGGGAGAGGAGAGAGCCCAACCCAGACACAATCTTCCTCCTCCTCAGCCTGCCTACTGTCAGTTCACAACCAGTTTGCAGAACTTCTTGCCCAGTCCTGGACCACCCTAGGAATAAGAGTTTCTAGAATTAACCCCCTTTCCTTCCTGACTCCTGACTGGATAGTAAAAAAATCACTTCTGCTTCTACTAAAATGCCTAATTTGTGTGCAGATGTTATCCTACCATCTATCAGGATTCACCCAAATACTTATAAACTACAAAACCGAGGGGAAGGTACATGGCATCTATTTTGACCATAGTGGGGGAAAGAAAGTGCCCGTATCAGCCTCCCACTTTCAGACTAGGCTCTAGAGCTGTCATTATTGTGTTCTCCAAGTACCAGGTCTGAGTCAGAATCCTTTCTCTTGCTCTCTGCTCAGTATTCCTACATTTTTCTGCCTCCACCAGACAGGAACTCAAGACCCTGCCCCTTTGCCGTCTTGGCATTATGAGACAAAATCAGAAAACACAAAAGGAAGAGCCTGTGTTGCTTATGCATTCCAAAATACTGATAGCTAACGACAATCCTGTGAGCACTGATTCAAACCAACATTTTAGTGCTGGATCTGCCACTAATTATCTGTGTAATCTGCAAATTCCAACATTTTAAAAATTATATTCTTGGGCTGGGGATGTGGCTCAAGCGGTAGCGTGCTCGCCTGGCGTGCATGCGGCCCGGGTTCGATCCTCAGCACCACATACCAACAAAGATGTTGTGTCCGCCGAGAACTAAAAAATAAATATTAAAAATTCTCTCTCTCTCTCTCCCCTCTCTCACTCTCTCTCTCTCTCAAAAAAAAAATCTTTAAAAAAAAATTATATTCTTATCTGTGAGTTGGGGAAGATAATAGCATGTATTGGGTCACTCCTGTGTCTCTAGACAATGGAGAAATATAGGGGAACAGGGTGAGATCCCACCCCTGTAAGCTCACCAAGGAATCCAAGCCTGGCACCCCTTCAGAACAGCTGCTCACTCTTTCTCTTAACCAAAAACTGTCATCTAAGAAATTTAGAATATATCTTTATATTTTGAAAAGTACCTGTAAGGTTAAAAAATCTATTTTTTTTTAATTTGAAGCAAGGAGCAAATTCAAAGTTATTTGAAAAAACATACACTATATTTCAATTGTAAACTAAATAACGTGGGGCAAATGTAGCAAACTTTAAAGCTCTATAATATAAATTAGGAGCTGAAATATTTCTTGTGTTAAATCATTCTACTTAAAAGAAGAATATTGATTAGTAGACAAGATTAGACTCTTTCTAACAGCATTCTCTCAGACTCAGGCAAAAGTAAAAAGAGCTAATAAAGTTCTTGAAGCTCAGAATGTAGTGCTGGGGTTTCTAGGTTACAAGCATTTTCCTACTGTTTGCTGAGCACCAACATTTTGCCAACTGTTAGAGGAAATAAGTAAAAAGGCCATACATGCATGGTTTTATTGTGAGAATCTTTTTTTTTTTTTTTTTGGTACTGGGAATAAACCCAGGGGCACTCAACCACTGAGCTTCATCCCCAGCCCTATTTTGTATTTTATTTAGAGACAGGGTCTCACTGAGTTGCTTAGCACCTCGCTTTTACTGAGGGTGGCTTTGAACTTGCGATTCTCCCGCTTCAGCCTCCCCAGCCGCTGGATTAATAGGCATGCACTACCACACCCAGCTACTATGAGAATCTTGATGAGAAGTGAAGATAGACACAGAAATAGTGCAGCTCAACATGGCAGTTGTACTAGGGTTCTCCAGGAAAGTAGAAGGAGATTAGATAATAGGAGATTGGATGGATAGATAGACAGCAGACAGATAGGGATACAGATATAGATACATGAGGTAATTTACTATAGGAACTGGCTCCTGTTCTTTATTATAGAAGCTGAGAAGTCCCATGATATACTGTCTACAATCTAGAGAAGCAGGAAAGCTACTAGTTTAGGTCCCAGAGTCCAAAGGCCCAGGATCCTGGAACCTGTCCGAGGGCAGGAAAGATGGAAGATCCAGCCCCAAAAGAGAGAGAGAATCTTCCCTTCCTCTGCCTTTTTGTTTGATGTGAACACTCACTGGTGAAGGTAGAACTTCTTTACTCCGCCTACTTATCCAAATGTTCATTTCTTCCAGAAACACCTTCTTGACACCCAGAGAAATGTTTCACCAGTAATTAGCATTCCTTAGCCCGGTCAGACACGTAACATTAACCATCACAGCAGAACCAGAACTCCAAGAGCCAGTAAGTGCTCTCTGGGCCAAAAAGCAACTTCAGCCATGGTGGTGGCCACAGAAGTTAACAATAGTTTAGAGAAGCTGAGCCTCTACAAGAGCCGGTTATGGATGTGTGTGTCAAGAGAAGGGTCAGCAGCAGAGAAAAAGCCCAGAAGCAGAAGGTGCTAGCAATATTAGGCCAGTGCAACCTGGTATCCTGTTGCCTCTGACCTCTTCCTCAAAACTCTTTTCCTTGCTTACCACAGTACAGCCTCACCGGCCTATATACTGTTTTTCAAACACGCAGATTCTTGCCACAGGGCCTTTGTACTTCTGCCTGGATTATCACCCCAAGTATCCTCAAGGCCTCTCTTCCTTTCCTTCATGTCCTCTACTGAATGCCACCTTCTCAACAAAGCCTTCCCTGTCCATTCCCACTTCTGCCTTGGCTCTTCCTATCCCCCCCTCCCTGCTTTGTTTTTTTTTCAAAAGAATTTATCACCATTGGACATATTTTTTTTTAATGCTTGTCTCCCTCTCTCAGAACGTTCTCTGTGAGAGATTCGTTCTGTTTTGCTCACTGCTGTGTCCCTTGCTCACAGAACTTTGTGTGGCACATAGTAGTCCTTTGATAAGTATCTGTGGAATGGACGAACACTGCTTGCGGTGGAACTGGAAATATCAGCCTTCTTCCCAAATGTTTTCAACTCAGCATACTGATGGATTTTTTCCATGGCAACCAAGCCCTGATTATCATAAAAGCCAACTGGAAAATATCATCTGCTTTACCAACATTAGCTCTTTTTCTAAGCCTGCTCTATAGATGATATCTATTCTATCAATAATGAAATATATTATTTCATTATTCTGAAGAATTTTTTTCTGAATAATCACTAACAATATCACCAGCCATGGAAAACATCCTTATTCTCAATGATTCTTAAAAAAAAAAAAAAAAGTGTAAAAAGTCCATATTCTTAGGCAATTTGGTCAATTTTTTTTTTTACTAACTTGGAAATGACCACCCCTTGGAGAAGTCTGACCCTTGACTATCCTGATGGAGGACCCTGGTTGTCACGGTTCTATCAAGACTAGGTCCTGTATTTTTATGATAGATGCTTTTCTTTAAGGCGGTGAATTTTCTCAGGCTTTCCTAATAAGCACAGATAGGGTTCCCCTGATCAGGGACAGCATGTACTCTCAAGGATCACAGATTGCCTAAAGAGGAGGCCAGAGAGAGGAGGACTGGCTATGGCTGCACACAGGATCAGAATGTGGGTGTGGGTAGACACCCAAATCAATCTGTCTTCCTGGAAACATGAGGATTCCTGGTCCCTGGCTTAAGCAAAACCTAGGAGAAAGAAAGAAAGAAAGAAAGAAAGAAAGAAAGAAAGAAAGAGAGAGAGAGAGAGAGAGAGAGAGAGAGAGAGAGAGAGAGAGAGAGAGAGAGAGAGAGAAAGAAAGAAAGAAAGAAAGAAAGAAAGAAAGAAAGGAAGGGAGGGAGGGAGAGAGGGAGAGAAAGACAGGATGTACTCTATTAAAGAGCACAGAGCTTGCTTTTTGTAATTCTAAACTCAAGAGTACCCTGAAGTTTCCTTTTCTCCCTAATTCCGATTCCTGCACTTTCTTTGACCATCCAAAATTAGGAGACACTCAAGGGTTAAGGAGTTTGGGTCTCTTCCCTATGGGACAAAGCAGTTTTAAAACAGAGGACTCTATCCCAGGAATTAATTATCTCCTAGCTGTATTAGGAACTGCTATTCAGGGGAATATTTTCAAAGCATTTTCAAAGGTAGTATAAAGCTTTCTAAGGGATTTATGAAAACCAGCTAGTGACCCAAGGTTTTGGACAAAAACTTTCATCCCCAGGAGGTAAGACAACTCAGCTGGGCTCACAGAACTTTCCAATCTCATCTGCTCAGCAACAGCAAAGTCAAGGAACTCTGAAGGGGCTGTGTCAGCCAAGGGGAGCTCTTGGCCTCTGTTTCTCTTTCTGGATCCTGCCAAGAATGACATCACCTCACTGGATTATTAGCAGGCCCTATCAGCAAACACTACCCTATCAGTCACATCAAAGCTGCCCCACATATGTTCTTGCTGGTCAGGGAGCCAGTTTCCATCAGTTTTATGTCCTGCTTTAAACAATCCTGAGATGGTCTCATGGACTGAACAAGCCACTGTGGCATTATTTTTTAACGTGGAGGAATATGCAGCAGGTCACTGTGATAATAGAACATGTCATTTATGGAGATTTGGATATACCACGAGGCAAGTTGTTCCTTCTAGAATAAAAAAAAAAATACCAATGTTTATGGTCAGCACCTAGATTGGCATAGCCAACCGTCAAGGTGATAACCACTGAGCTTGTAAAGAAGTCACATATCAAATTTACTTGATTAGTGTTCATGCCAAGATGGACACTTCAGAGAATCATAATGAAGAGAGGGACCTCAGAGATCATTCATTCCAACTGTCCCATTTTGTAATATGGTTCTATTTAACTACCAAAGGGGGAGCCTGAGACCTGGAAAACCTAAATACCCACTAGACAGCTAACTAACTATCAAAGCCCGTGGCCTAGCTTTAGGAGTACTAGCAAAGTAAATGTTTCAATTGCAAAAAAAAAAAAAAAAAAAAAAAAAAAAAGAGGAAAGGGACAATTAGTTATTTGTTTTAATAATGTAATCAGGTTAAAAAGTGCCTCTGAGACCAGTGTTCCTGCCTGTAAGACACAACAGGTCACCTTGTGAATCCCATGAGACCTGTTCTGTCTCTCGGTAATCTACTTCATGTGATAGTCTTCAGCTTGCATGAAGGGTCACATGCCTGTCTGTGTAAAGTTCTTATAACTAAGGCCACAACGTCTGTCTGATATGCTTTCTCCTTCCCTCTCATCCCCTCGAGGTACCAGCCTCCATTCTCTAGCCAGCTTAATTTTACAGAGTATCAGGAGAGAAAAGGATCCTCGATTCCTTCTGTGGGGTTTTCAGTCATCAGTTATTGATGACTTGCGACATGCAAGGCTCTGGGACCTCTGCATGTCTGAGCCAGGACAGAAAGGAGCAGCATTTAAAATGGCAAAACTACATGAATTTTCTGAATGCTGAGGAAAAAATACATAGAATCACTAACCATACCTAGTAAGAAGTGCAATTATTTAGTGCTATGATTTTTAAAAATGAACTAGATCAAAGTAAAGCACAGTTAAACCCACATATATTCTGAAACTACTTGATTAAATAGAACATTGTTTTGTCCAGAGCCTCCATGATTTAGACATGCAAGACACCATTAAACATGCAATGATATGTTAGGAGACCATGTCTCAGGCCTGCCCCGGAGTGCAGGAGAGAGGAAAGGGAGGGAAGGAAAGCTTGCAAAGCATCCTGGACTGCCCTGCAGTGGAAATAAGGTGTGAAAGGCTGTCAGTGAGTCCTCAAGCCAAAAAATGAGACTTCACAGAAGTCCCCCATCTCCCAGAAACAGGCTGCCTTGCTATCCCCTCATGACTGTGGCATTGGCTGGGGGCAGCCAGCAGAAAGAGTGTCCTCAGTGAAAACATGGCAATGGGTTTCCAAGCTCAGCCATTGGGCCCTTGTTCATTTAAGTGTCCCACAGTTGAAAGTCTGTGAGGTGTGTGCTCGTGGCTGCCACAAACATGAAATATGCTCTAAATTGAACCCCATAAAGTAGAGCCTGTGTAGAACAGCTGTTAACGTGGAATCAGATGGCTCCTTTTTGAGTCCTAGCTCTGCTCTTACAGAATGAGGCTCTACTCTCAGCAGTGTGGCCTTGGTCAAGTTACTTAACTTTGCCACAGAGTCAATTTCCTCAGTTGTAACATTGAGATAAAAATAGAACTGACTTCATAGGGTTATGAGGATTAAATAAATTATCATAAAGGCACTAAAGGGAATGCCAAATTTAGACTAGAAATAAATCCTCAATACAAAATCATTTTTATTATTAGATTCCATCATGGTTGTGGTCTGCTATGGGTTGAATCAGGTTCCTTCAAAAAGATATATTGAGTCATAACCTCAGGGCCTGAATGTGACTGTGTTTGCAGACAGGGCCTTTGAAGGTAATCAAGTTAAAAATGAGGTTATGAGGGTGAACCCTGACCCAATGTGAATAATGACCTTTATAAAAAAGGGATATTTGAACACCAAGATTATACATTTAGAGGAAAATGTTGTGAAGAGACACAAGGAAAAGATGGTCATCTACAAGCCAAGAAGGGAGTCTTTCCCTCACAGCCCTTGGAAGAAACAACACTGCCAACCAATAACCTTGAACTTCAAGAACTGTGATATGACAGGTATCTATAGTTTAAGCCTTTCATTCTGTGGCAAATTATAATAGAAGCCCCAGCAAATTAATATATGGCCCATTCTTAAATTCTAAAAGTCTGGACTTTTCCAGGAAAGTTTTGATTTATGACACTCATGGGAAGTGGATACACTGGCCCCAGTCCAATGGAACTGCAGCTTCTTCCAACATTTCCACTAATGAACATACCCAATGTCAGGGACCATCAGGCAGAACGCCTTTCCCGTGACAGCCCATGTCCTCCTCATGTGGGTCCTCAACCAAGGGACAGAGTCAGTGCCTGGCTGTTATTTTAGACCATGTGCAATTTAATCAACAGTGGCAAACTTGGAAACTGCCATTTGCCCATAATTGCTGTGCCCTGTGACCAGCATAGCTAGAGGATGAAACCACTGGGCTTTATCTGAAGTGTATTCTCCACACAATGAGCAGATTACAGAATTCAAGATGAAGTTTGCTGAGATTTTTTAGGTAAGCTCATCCTGGCAAAATGTGGCCAAATAAATGGGGTTCATGCAAGAGATTTGGAGGAACTTCTGAAGCCTAACCAGAATCTAATTTCTCCGTCTAAAGTGCAATATGATCTTCTTTTCAGGGGGACAATTGTCTCAGCAAAGAGAAAAGGGGGAGGGGGAAGAGTGAGGGACAAGAAGAAACAGCAAAAAAGTGACATTTCTCTGGTGTTATCTGTGGTTGCCTAAGAGTTGATGCATGTTTAATGAGCTTTGATCTGAGTTTCAATCAATTTGATTCTTTCCATTATCTAAATGAAATTGGTTTCTCACTGTGCATCTTATATTATTTAAAATAAGGCCTTGTTGCAACCCTAATTAGCTATACTTGAGACACTATGCAGACACCTTTACTAAAGTCAGGGCAAGAATGTCTTCCAGGGCCTGGGGCCTGCCACTCCATTAGGCTGACCTACTAAACCCAAATTTCTTGCGAGTGAAAGGTCAGGCACATCTGGGGTGGGAGGAGCTGAGGTCCCCATTCAGACTGCAGCTCCTGCCTCCTGCTTGAATTGACAAGTACCTGCTTCCCCCCACCACCACCACCACCGGGATCAGGGGGGTCAGAGGCGAGGCAAGTGTGCTGCTTTTTTTTTTTTTTTTCTTCCCTTAAGAAGATAAATTTTCAAAGGATTTTCAGGTAAAAGTGAATGCATGATGCTGGAGGGTATCCTGCAAACGTTGGCGATTTCCAGGATAAAAAGAAAAGCCTACAGGGGCAGCAATCACCGTGTTCAGTCAGTTTGGTCAAGGGCGGGTGAAGCCTGTAGGAACATAACTCTTTTTCCCCTCCCACTTTTCTGTCTCTTCTGGCAGGGATTCACACTGCTAAATTTATCTCTTTATTTTATCATCTAAAGCCAGAGAATAGATGAATAAGAAGATCCAACCATATGTCCTACTGGATTTAGAGTAAAGCATTTGCTCTCAGCACTGGCTGTACATGAGAATCACCTGCAGAGCATTAAAAAAAAAAAAAATACCTTTCCCAGTTGTGCCTCCAGATAGTCTCATCTAAAAGAGCCAGGCTGGGGCTCAGAGATGGTAGCTTTAAAAGTCCCTGGGGAACTCTAATGCACAGCCTGGGGTGAAAAACAATGAGGTAGATCCTCATTGTCCTCACTGCTGGATGGACACAGCCCAGATGAAGGAGACTGGGGGCCTGCAGCTGCCAGTGGAGCACCCCTAAGTCAAAGTCATGCAAAGGACCAGTGGACCCATGAAGTCTACAGAGACTGCCTGCACAGACAGGGACCTGGGTGAAAAGGGGGAGTGTAGAACTTGCAAAGCAAAAAAAAGAGAGGTCCAGGGGTCTCTGTCCAAGAGGAGGAAAATGGAAGTGGATGATAAAGAGCTTGAATCTGTGGCCTGGAATCTGGGCTGAGGCAGTCCTCTCTGGAAGCCTTGGATTAGAGATATTGCCACAGCTGGCAATGCCATGGACCTCCCACTAGGGCCTGGCATCCCCATGCTCAGCTACAGGAGGTCATGGGTCACAAACCACAAGCGTACCGTAAGGATTATCTTCTTTCTTTCCTTGAGACTAAATAGAAGAACATTATTCCACCCTTCACACTGATGGTTTCACATATGGTCCACTATGACATCAGTTGCAAGTGGTTTTGTTTTTCTCTCCTGCACATTGAGGGGTGGAGAGTGTCTCTGCTCTTTCCCATCCCCCTTCTGGAGGCTGCCATTCCCAGCAGGGCTTGTGCTTTGGGGCTGGCTCCATTTGAAGGGTGATCATACCAGCTAGAGAATGAGCAGGATGATGATCTGTGGGGGCTGGTTCCGTCATCTGTGGAGGGTCCATGTCGTGCCTCGGAGGCGCCCTCCTCCTTCTGATGTGGGATCTGTGTGGGCACAGCAGCCACTGATGCTCAGATGTGAAAGGAGCCCTCAGCGGAAGTCTGCGGGTTGCAGCCTTTACTTCTGAATTGTAGTTAAGCCCTGTTATTGGGAAATAAAACCAGATTGACTGTTAAGTGCTCAAAGAAGGATTTCTGAGGACATGCCTAATCCCACTGCCTTTTTCAGCCAGGACTTTAATGCTGCTCCAGTCATGTGAATGAGGAGAAAGGGTGGCCATGGCATGGGAGGGTAGCCTGCGTTTACCTGGGGAGGGCTGGAGGGAGGAACTATATTTCCTCACCTGATTGCATTTTGCATCTGGGGGTAGTTTCTTCTACCTTATCTGGGTTGAAAACTTCTTGAAGTAAGAAATGCTTCCCCACCTGCCATACCCAGGCAGTCTTCCTCAGATGGTCACTGCAGAAAATTGTTCGTGTCCAAGTCACCCTGTGGGGAAGGAGAGAGGGAAGGAAAGAGTTTGACCTTCACCCCAGGCCTCCGCCAGAGCCCCCCGATTTTCCTGAAGGCATAAGTGGCCTCTGTCCTATTAATACTGGGCCAAAGTCTAGAATAAGCTCAAGCTGATGGACACCTGGGGCTCACCATTGCCTCAGGGGTCTGCAGGTTCCCCCACAAAGTTACCACATTTAAATGTTTAAGGAAGACTTTCTTGAGGCATTTCTGAGAGCTGGCATAAAGAGACACTCTGAGAGTGCAGATGCAGGTTTAAAGTTTCCAGTAAATCTGAAGGGGTCAAACTGCATCTATCTATTTATTTATTTAGTACCAGGGATTAAACCCAAGGGCA
Organism: Urocitellus parryii; assembly: GCF_045843805.1. Lineage (NCBI taxonomy): Eukaryota > Metazoa > Chordata > Mammalia > Rodentia > Sciuridae > Urocitellus > Urocitellus parryii. The sequence goes on along the minus strand of NC_135531.1, from coordinate 58,412,938 downwards.
CTGAGCTGTATCCCCAGACCTTTTTATTTTTTTATTTTGAGACAGGGTCTGCTTAGTTACTTAGGGCCTCACTAAGTAGCTGAGAATGGCTTTTTGAACCTGCATCCTCCTTCCTCAACCTCCTGAATTACTCAGAGTGTCCACAATTTGAGAGGGGAGAGAAAGTGTGAATCACAGCTCTAGAGAGGGCGTGGTCCAAGACAGAGGCAGAAAACTCCTGTCTTCCTCTACTTCTGCTTCTCTGCAGAGAGATTCATGCCATACTGCCTATAGCCATGTGGCCTTGATATGCACTGGAGCATGGCCTGGAAAGATCCCCTGTCCCTTAGTTCATCTCTTCTCCTCCTTCAGATCACAGGTCAAGCTTCAAGTCCTCAGAAACCTCTCCTGACTTCTCTGACTAGACTCAATTCCCTTATTTATGTCCTCATAGCACAAGGCACTCTTTTTCCTAGCACTAACCACAGTTGTGGATTTGCTGCTTATGTCTCTCCATATATTGGGATCCCAGGAAGCCAGGAACCATGTCTGTTTCTGCTTAAGATCTTATCCATCTTATCCCCATCACCTCCTACAGTGTCTGGCACATAGCAGATACTCGATAATTCACTGACGATTTTTGTGCAAACCCACACTTATGAATTTGTTGTCCCTTTAAATTGACTGTAGGTTTGGCAGGTATAGTATGCATCAACACTACTGTCTCCTACCACATACACACACATAGACTTGTGAGCGTGATCTCTCTACTGTGAGTGAGTATGGGTCATAAATAGAGCCCTAGCCAATAAGAAAGCAGCCAGCCCTCACCCACATGACCCCCCCCCCATTACTGTCCTAAACCTCAGGATCAGCCAAGAACCCTTTTGTACCCAAACATAGTAGAAAAGGAAATAGCCTCTGGAGAAGTGAAAAGAGGTATGTGGACTGTGCTTTGAGAACATAAAGTATTAGAATAAATCCTTAAGGATCTCATCTCATCCTTGGAAACCCTCTTCCAAAACCATGTAGGCCTCTGACAAGTGTTGGCTCCACTCCCACTTACTAAAGCCATCTGCTGGCCATTCTGTGCATTCTATGTCATCAGGTTTAAAGCAATAGGCCAACAAAAGCACTTGGAGGTAGTCCACCATTTCCAGACAGTGGAACCTTGTGAGATAGGTTTCATCAGGATCCTTCAGGGAGAAAGGAGGCTGTAGACATGCCATTGGTAGCTCAATGTGATTATCATGGTTGACCAGGGAGGTTGGTGTGCTGAAGGGGGCTTCTTGGGACTCAAACAGCTGGGTGTCAAGAGCAGAGACTTCAGTAATAAGACCAGCAGATGGACTCGGCTCCACAATTTTACAATCAAAGCTCAGCAAATCACTAAGATTACTATCTTCATTTTTCTTGTGTAAAATAGGAACAATGATAGTATTTATCTCATAGAGTTTTTGTAAGAATTGGCAAAGTGTTACATGTAGAGCACTCTGCCTGGCACATAGGAAGCGTTCAATATATGTTAGATAGTAACATTACTGAAAATGAAAACTGAGGTCAGAAAAGCAAATGCATGTATTTCTAAATACCAAGATTGTCTGCTTTCCAAGTGACAGCCTAGATGAAACACTGTACAGTTATGAATCTCCTTTCATTAAAACATCTTTCCAAAACTACACTCACCACCCCAGTGCCACTCTCCTCTCCAGCTTAAATGCTCCCTTGCTCATACATTCCATGAACAAGGTCCAGCTGCACATTGTCTTGTTTTCAAAGCCGATGTTTGCTTTCAAACTATGCATTTAAGAGAATTATCGGTAAGGAGCTTTGGGGGTAGATTGGATATCATGAGTCAGGAGAAATTTGATTTCGCAAGATGATTCTTTTGTGCTATTGGAAATTCCATTAATTTATGAGCAAGTGTCTTTAAAGGTATATTCAGGTCTCCTGGGACCAAAGCATAGTTCTTCTAAATAATATGTCTTTTAGGGCATTCCTTAAATGATTCGCTTTGTTCGAGACTCTTTTAAGAAACCACATGTAATTACACTCAACTATTCAGAAGGTTAAGCTTCAAACTAGCAAATGCCAAGAAATTCAAAGTTCTGATTGCCACCCCATCTCTAAAGCAGCAAGCTGGCCTTTGTTCCTCCCCTAAAGTATGATGCCGTCAGAAAAGAATGTGAGCTGGTAGTGTCCCTGGCTTCTGGCTTCTCCCTGTAGCATTCCTTTCCATTATTTGGGCAGGTCTTTTGATAATCAACTCTGGTATTATTTATACCTGGGTGCAAATATTTTAAGAAAGGTGTCCCATGCTAATGACAGGGCACTGAATGGTTTGCAAAGTCTACACATGAGCCAGGTCCACAGAAAGATCCTGAAACCTCGTTTGCAAGAGTTCAGTATTTCTTATTTTTCCCTAACTCACTTGTAACGTGCATATTCGTGCCTCTTGCATGTAGAAATATTACTCTTATCAATCAAGAACTAAGCCATGATTGAATTCAATATTCTTCTAATTCTTTCAGCCTGTCAAGACCCCCCAAAACTTTCTGCAATTGTTTAAATTGCCACCAGCTTTATAAGTCAGAGTTGAAAGAAATAAAGTCACACTTCAAGAAAATCAGACTTCACTCAATTGTGACTTGCAATCAAAAACAAAATGCATAACTATTCCCTATGCTGGTGCTCAGAGAATTAAAATACAAATACCTGTAATGGAAATGGGAAAACATAGAAAAGCTAGAAAGAAAAGAGCTTCATCCATTTATTCAACAATGAATTAGCAATGCCTAATCTGAACCAAGTACTAATCTAGGCACTGAGGTTACAGACATAAATACTGCACCCATTGCAGTATTGGATCACAGACAATATATGTATGGTGTGTGTGGTATTTTGGTGTAAAATGGGTGGTATGGCAGAGGGAGAGGGAAAGTGATGTTGATATAAATAAAGTGGGAAAAGGAATAGAGATTTCTAAGAGCAGATGGTCAAGAAAGTCCCACTAAGATCTGAACAAAGACCTGAGAGAAATGAATGAATGATGCATGTGGATGTCTGAGGAAGAAAGCATTCTTAGCAGTCACGAGAATCCATGACAGAAGGGTCCCTGCTTCAGTCCTATGCAAGGATGAGAGTATCATACCTGGAACAAGTAAGTAGGGAGAGAGCCAGGAGTCCAGGGCAGAGAAGAAGGTCAGCAGTATAAGCAGCCTTTCCTGGGCCTTTGTAAGGATTGGGGCTTTTACTCTGAGCAAGAAAGGGCCATGGTAGTGATGTAAGCAGGGGTGATAGGATCTGACTTTATACTTTAATAAGATCCCTCTGGATGCTGTGGGAAGAGTGGACCGTGAAAGGGCAAAGGCAGAAACAAAGAGGTGAATTAGGAAGGATGCTGAAAACTTGGACCAGAGGTCTGAGAAGTAGCCAGATCCTGGATTATTTTAAAGGAGGAACTAGTGGGACTTGCTAGTGGGATTAGATATAAATTGTGAAAGAAAGAAGTGAGTCAAGAGCAATTCCAAGATTTTTTTTGGCTTCAGTACCAAATGATGGAATTGCTATTTTTTTTTAAAGATAGGAGAGTGGGAGGAAGGTGAAGATTTGAAGATTGATGTGTTAAGTTTGAAATGCCTCGTAGACATCCAAATGGAGGTGCTGAGTAGGCAGTTGGAAAGAAAAAAACTGGAATTCAAGGAAAAAGTCCAGACTTGAGACATGTTTCTAGGTTTTATCTGTATTTGGATGATATGTAGAGTCATGAGCTTGGCTGAGATCACTCAGGTAGCGAATGGAGGTGGCCAAGAGAAGACAACAAAAGATTGTACCACATAGAATTCCAGCATTTAGAAATAAATATGTCGGGTGTAACTCCATACAGTTGTGTGTTCTCCATGAATTTCTAAATCCTGCTTGGTTCAGGAAGCCCCGTTTTTTGTCAATCAAGAAATTTAACATTGATTGTCCTTTCTCCAAATTTTCTCAATTGGAATGCTCTTACAATGAAATAGTACTTAACACTAAAATTACAGATAACTGTAAAGTCTTTGACCTTTTTTATTCTGAAGTATTCCTTATTCACTAACTTCCAGAAAAAAATTTTCAAAAAGTTTTTTTTTCCCTTTCTTTTCTGTCAATGATTAAACTAGTGCTATGCATCCAAAAAAAGATAGACATCCCAAAGTCTTTTTCATTGCATACAATTAGACCAAGTGGATACTGCCCCAAGGCCAAAAATGCAAACTTCCAATCTTGTGCATCACTAAAAGATAGTGTATTGGTTATTTATCACTATGTAATAAATTATCCCTCAAACTTACTTACTTAAAACATCCATTCATTCACAGTTTCTGCAGGCCAGGGATCCAGGCTTAGCTGAATTCTCTGGCACTAGGTCTCATAGGGGCTTGCACTGCAGGTGTTAGTGGGGTGAGATTAAACTGTTGGTCTCATTAGAAGACTCAACTGAGGAATGATCTGCAGTTTCTCAGAGGCAACCCTCAGTTCCTTGCCACATGGGCCTCTCCAGCTTAATTCATTAAAAAAAAGGTAAAAAGAGCCAGAAAGAGAATGTAAATGAAAGCAAGGTGATAGTCAGACTTTTGTAAACCATTCACAAACACACACAAAAAAATGACATCTCATCACCTTTACTATTTTCTATTAATTAGAAGCAAGTCAGTGGGCCCAGACTATATTCAAGGAAAGGGCTATACAGGGCTATGAAACCAGGAGGCAAGAATCACTGGGAGCCATCTTAGAAATCTGCTTACCAGAGAGAAATGCATCATTCTTTCTAATTAACCAATTTTATTTTTAGAACAGTTTTATGTTCACAGAAAAAATGAGAAGAAGGCACAGAGATTCCCATATACCCTTCGCTCTCATGTCCAGAACCTTTCCCACCATCAATACCCCTTCCCCACTGAAGTGATACATTCATTACAACCAAGGGCCCTACCTCAACACATAATTACCGAAAGTCAGTGGTTTATAATAGGGTCCGTTTTTGGTGTTGTATATTCTGTGGGTTTTGGCAAATGTAAAATAACACATACCTATCATTGTAGATATACAGAGAAGTTTTACTGTCCTAAAAATTCCAGTGCTCTGATTATTCATCCCTCCCTGCCCCTAACCTCTGAGAACCACTGATCATTTTATTGTCTCAATAGTTACGTCTTTTTCACAATGTCACATAGTTGGAATTATACAGTAGTAGATTTTCAGATTGGCTTTTATTTTTTTTCAGTTGGTAACATGCATTTAAGTTTCCTCCATGTTTTTTTGCATGGTTTAATAGTTCATTTCTTTTTAGTACTGAAAAAAATATTGAATTGTCTTGATGTGCCATACATTATCTATTTATTCACTTCCTGATGAACATCTTGATTGATTGCTTCCAGTTTGGGCAATTATTAATGGAACTGCTATAAACGTCTCTGTATAGGTTTTGTATGAACATAAGTTTTCAACACATTTGGGTAAATACCAAGAAGTGTTATGGCTGAATCATATGGCAAGGATATGTTTGGTTTTGTAAGAAGTCATCAAAATATCTTCTCAGTGACTGTACCATTTAGCATTTAATGAGAGTTCCCATTGATCCATACTTTCACCATCATTTGGTGTTGTCAGTATTTTGAATTTGGAGCATTATAGCTGGTATGTAGTGATATCCCATTGTTCTTCCACTTGCAACTCTCTAATACGTTCTCAACGTGTAGTGTCAAACATCTTTTCTTATGTTTACTTTCCAAATGTATATATTTTTTGGTGAGATGTTTAGGTCTTTTGTCCATTTTTAAATAAGTTTTTCATTTTCTTACTGTTGAATTTAAAGAGTTCTTTGCATATTTTGGATAATAGTCCTTTATCAGTTGTGCTTTCTTGAAATACTTTCTCCCAGTTGTATGTTGTCTATTTATTCTTTTGATATTGTCTTTTACAGAGAAGACATTTTTTAACATTAATGCAGTCCAGTTTATCAGTTCTTATTTTATGATTTGTACCTTTGATATTATATGTAAAAGGTCCTCATCATAAGTAAGATCATCTAGGTTTTCTCTATGTTCTAAGAGTTATACAATTTAGTATTTTATACTTGGGTCCATGATCCATTTTGAGTTATTTTTTATGACAGGTATAAGACCTATGTCTATACTTTTTTTTTCTTTTTTTCACTTGGAAATCCACTTATTCCAATGACTTCTTGAAAAGACTATCTGTGCTCCATTTTACTGCCTTTGATCTTTTGTCAAACATGAGTTAACCAAATTCATGAAGGTCTATTTCTAGGTCCTCTATTCTGTTTCATTGATCTTTCTATTATTTCACTAATATCACACTGTCCTCTCTGTATCTTTGTAATAAGTACAAGGAAGCTGGGCAGTGTCCGTCCTTCAGTTTCATCCTTCTCCTTCAATATTGAGTTGGCTGTTCTTGGCCTTTTATTTCTCCATATAAACTTTAGAACCAATTTGTCAGTATCCACAAAATAATTTTTTGACATTTTTATTTTATATTGCATTTGATCTATAATCTAAGTTGGGAAGAATTGACATTTTGACTATTTCTAATCTTACTACCTATAAATAAGGAATATCTCTCCAGAGTTTGTAGTTTTCCTCGTAAAAATACTACACATATTTTGTTAGATTTAAACTTAAGTATCTAATTTTATTTAATATTAAAGTCTGTACATTATAATATAATATGTTACACATTAAAATATGCATCACATTACATATAAACATACATTACATTACTTTATAATGCAATATGTTTTAATTGCAAATTCCACCGGTTTATTGTTGGCATATAGAAAAACAATTCTTTTTATATATTAACCTTGTATCATGAAATCTTGTATAATCACTTATTAATTCAAGCAGTATTTGTTTTGGCAGTTTTTTCTTATTTTATAGGCAATCACGACATCTGCAAAAATAAGACAGTTTTGTTTCTTCCTTCCCAATCTGTTTGCCCTTTATTTCCTTTTCTTGCATTACTGATTTGGCTAGGATTTCCAGTACAATGAGGAAAAGCAGTGTTGAAAAGGGCATTCTAGTTCCCAATCTTGGTGAGAATGAGTTATTCATCATTGAGTTTAATGTAAGCTGTAGAGTACATATACATTTGTATTCTTCATCAAGTTGAGAAAATTCTCCATCAAGTTGAGGAAATTCTCCTCTATTCCTAGTTTGCTGAGAACTTAAATAATTTTTAACATCAATGAATTTACAATTATGCCATTGCTACCATTTGTCTTTTGAAATAAGCTATGCTATCCCAAAATATTTTGTATAAATTGCAGCTCCTTTGTGGGTCATAAATTAAGTGGTCATGACCGGCATTCTTTAAATGAAACAAACTAAAACTGAAGCTATCAGTGAACATTGTACATAAGAAGTCTTTGAAGACATGCTAGGTTTTTATGTTAAATTGTACTTCTTTTTAAGGATCCTGGTCAAAATTAGTGATTTCTAAACTATTATTAAATATGAATGAGCAACCAAAAGATATTTGGGAAAAATAGAGCAGCCCCCAACTATGCAAAGAAATGAACATCAGAGGAAAAGAAACCCTAATGCATTCAGGTGAGCTACATAAACATGAGCTTGCTAGTTCATGCTTCTTACTCAGTTCCCTCATGGGGTCTGTAAAGAGTAATCAATAAGAGACTATAAAACCCTGAGCAGACATGACAGATATGACATCTTGCCTCTGCAGAGGCAAAGCAGACATACCACAAACTAATGAAAACGCCCTGCACAATCCTACCCATCTTGAAAGGTCAAAAGCAATAATTTTTTTGACCAAAAAAAATCATCTGTGAGTGCCTAAAAACAGTAGGTCTGCTCAAGACAGATGAAGCCATTTTTCAGCTGGAGTACCCCTTTCTCTCTCTGGGAGGTGGCCACCACAGACACACAATCAGTATTTTTCCTAAGGCCTTGATCTGTGTGGAGTCTGAGAGCTAGTCCCTCTGCACATCTCCCCTCTGCATCTCTAGCTTCTGGCCCATGTAAATGTCTAGGGAGCTCCAAAGTTAGCTATTACCAGTAGTTAGAAAACAAAAGACTCGCCTCTCCTACCTGAAATGTTCCTTTTAAGATCAATGCTTAGATTCTACCAGGAACACAGCAAAGCCAAGGCTTTATCCCTCACCCATTCTTATCAGCCAGACAGCAAACAAGCCAAGTTTCAGTTACAACCCAGCTTTGAAAAATACACTGATGTTTCACATTTTCCACAGTGCTGCGCTGCAGATCTTCCTGGCTTCATGTGAGAGTGCTTCAGATCACATGAAACCAAAGCCAGGAACTGGTGAGACACACTGAGAGTCAGGGCGTCTTGGCAGTGTCGACTCCGCGGGGGATGGAGGTTCCGTTAACAGCATGTGCAACCTATTAACTTTGGGCTCCAAGGGAAAAGGCAAAGAGAAAGAAGGAGAGACAGAGGTGGGAGGACTCACTTTGTGGTTTTAGTCAAAAGCTTTAGGCTCCCCTAATTCTTTGAGATGAAAAGAGCTAACCATTTTGGGGGCTTTGTATAAAGCGAATTTGGAAGAATTTCTGCATTTTCATTCATCATTTAATAATCATAGTCTAAATTTTTTTTATTTAAAGTTGAACAGTGAGCCAAAAGGCCTATTGTTCTACCCATCTCATTTATTATAGATAAAGAATTACAGCAGAGATGTCTGAAGGTTAAACATTGTGTGCTAACATAGTATGTTATTAATTAGATAATTCCAAAGTAGTTTTGACATTAAGTTGAGAGTGGTGTCTAGGTCTTAGACCTACTAGATGTTGGGAAAAGGAATATTTCTAATTTTCTTGAAAGTTCTTTATGTACTAAAATCTGAGAAATAGAACATAAGGTTTTTATGTTGTACTGAAGAATATTTGTTCACACTTCTTTTGGGATATTTGCCATAGAGTAAGAGAGAAGAGCTAAATCCCCCATCAATTTATAGTTTCAGGGTGAGCATCATTATAAGTTGCTACTTGTGGTCCCATCAATATAGTAAGGTATGGACAAAAGAAAGGCTATTGCCCCTTTTCAAATATGGGTCCCTACTTGTATTTAGATCAAGGGGAGATTCATATTAAATTGAGTAAATTTAGATTAAACATAGATTTAGGTCTAGATTAAGAAGCCAGCTAAAAATAGTCTACCTAGTTGTATCAGTTAAGCGCACTTTAAGCTGCACTTAATGACAAGCCATCTACTGCAGACTTAAAGGTGAGAAGAAAATCAGATAAAGAGACAGTCTAAGATTGGCATGTCATCAAGAAGCCAGGCTCTTCTGTCTGCTCCACCATCCTAAGAGCATCATCAGCTCATTGCTCCATGGTCGCCTGATGGTTGCTACATCTCCAACCATCATGTTCATATTTAAGGCATGGAAGATAGAAGATGTTGACATTAGCAAAACCTGTCCCTTTTATCAAGAATGCTAACAACTTCACAGATGGCCTTGTGCTTGTATCTCATTAGCCCTAAATTCTCCTCCTGGTAAAGCCTAGTTTTGAAGGAGACTGAGGAAGCAAGTATTTAGCTTTTCTATTCTCTAGAAAAGAGATGTGTAGTAGAAAAAGGTCTTAGAAATAAATGCTGGGTCGGGAGAGAAGTGTCAAGGAAGAGTTTACTACAAAGAACCATGAACATAAACGCCAGTTACCAGGAAGAAGAGAGGTTAAATCTGCCCTGGTGGGTAAGAGTAGAGCCTACTCAGTATCGCTGACATCTCCCACCGGTGGCAGACATCTGTGCCTTCATAGATAGAACTGTAAGTAGAAATCTGGACTTATAAAGCCCAACTGGGAAACTTATTACTATTTCTACATTATTATATAGAACATTAAAAGCTATAAAGCCTAAACGTGAAAACTTGACATCTTAGTTGCAAGTTAAAAGAAGTTATAGACTATATATGTTTAAAAAAGAAACTAAGTTATATTTGTCATGATGCTCACATGCAGCAAATCAAATAGACATGCTTTCAATAAGAAGTGATTTATACCCTGACATTTCTTATAATCATCTCTTACACGTTCCTATCTATACATGTATTCATTCAAATATCAACTCAGCCATTTAAGTTAAATCATTTAAACTTCTGCCAAGCATTGGTGTAGGTACTAGGAATTCAGTGGTGAGCCTCCATAGGTAATCATGGTCCCTGTCCTCCAGTTAAACCATTACAAACATGATCAGTGTGGGAAGGTACAGGGTGATATGAGGATTGCTAAAAACAAGACTGAGACTAAGGAAAGGTGCAGGGGCAAGTCAGAGAAAGCTAGCCTGAATATTTAAGACACCTCAGAGTCCTGGGAAATCACCAGGAGTCAGCCAGGCAAAGAGAGAACAGAAGAACCATCTCCAACGGGGAATAGACTCTTCTAGAACCTGGAAACCAAGCAGAAGAGCAGTATGCTTCAGACTTCAGAAGAGTTGTACTGAAGAATATTTGCTCACACTTTTTTGGGATGTTTGACTTTACATATCACAGAGAAAAGAGTCCAGTCCTACAGAGACTACCGTTTAGAATGGTAAGCAGGGACTCCTAACCCTGCACTTTTGTCCCCATCATAAAAATGATGAGTGTTATTATAACCCAAATATCTATAAATGTAACAATTTTCACATTTCTAACTCATGTGAAATCTAACCCACTTACTGAAGATGAAAGCTAATTTAACTATAAAACTGGGTATATATATACCACAGTTATATTATCCATTCATCTATTGAAGGACATCTAGGTTGGTTCCACAGTTTGGCTATTGTAAATTGTACTGCTATAAACAGTGGCTGATGTCCCTGTAGTATGCTGTTTTTAAGTCCTTAGGGTATAAACCAAGGAGTGGGATAGCTGGGTTAAATGGCGGTTCCATTCCCAGCTTTCCAAGGAATCCCAATAGTGCTTTCCATATTGGCTGCACCAATTTGCAGTCCCACCAGCATGAGTGTGCCTTTCCCCCCACATCCTTGACAATACTTATTGTTGCTAGTATTCTTAATAACTGCCATTCTGACTGGAATGAGATGAAATGTTAGTTTGATTTGCATTTCTTTAATTACTAGAGATGTTGAACATTTTTTTCGTATATTTGATTCTGAGAAGTGTCTGTTCAGCTCCTCAGCCCATTTATTGAATGAGTTGTTTGGTTTTTTGGCATTAAGTTTTTTTTAGTTCTTTATATATCCTGGAGATGTGCTTTATCTGACATACGTGTGCCAAAAATTTGTTCCCAAAATGTAGGCTGTCTCTTCACTTCATTGATTGCTTCTTTTGCTGAGAAGAAGCTTTTTAGTTTGAATCCATCTCATTTATTAATTCTTGATTTTATTTCTTGTGCTTTAGAAGTCTTGTTAAGGAAGTCAGGGCCTAATCCAACATAGACGAATGGACAAAGAAACTGTGGTATATAATATACACAATGGAATACTACTCAGCAATAAAAGAGAATAATTATAGCATTTGCAGGTAATAAAATTATGGCATTGGCCAGAGTTAGAGAATATCATGCTAAGCGAAGTCAGCCAATCACAATAAACAAAACAAAAAAGCCTTCCCCCATGATGTGCTGCCTTACCTTGGGCCCAGAGCAATAGAGTTGGCTCTCTGTGATCTGAGACCTCTGAAACCATGAGCCACAAACAAACTTTTTCTCCACTAAGTTGTTCTTATTGAGTATTTTTGTCACAGCAATGAAAAAGCTAGCTAAAACAACCATCAATTTTGCCTCTGGAAAGACTTAAAGAGCCAGCATGGTGGTATATACCTGTAATCTCAGCTACTTGGGAGGCTGAGGCAGGAGGATTGCAAGTTTGAGGTTAGCCTGAGCAACTTAATGAGATCCAGTCTCAAAATAAAATTTAAAAGGGCTGGGTGTATAGTTCAATGGTAGAGCACTTATCTAACATGTGCGAGGCCTGGGTTCAATCCCCAGCATTAAGAAAATAAAAAGAGTGAAGGAAGGTCTAAGTAAATTGGAGTGCCCAAATCCACCATCTATCTTGCTTGTCTTCTGGGTATTACTATGCACTGAGTAACTCACACTGAAGGAAATACACTATGAGAAAAAGAGATCAAGCTTGAGGACAAGGACAACTTCATGAGTAGGGCTGGAAGTTGCCCCAAAGTGAATAAAGATTAGCATGCATATTACAAAAAGGAAGTTCTGTAAGAGAGAGGATAGAGATGAGGAAAAGACACAAGGGTTTGATTACCTGATAGCTCCTTGAAGACCTTGCACTCATAAACCTGGGCAGAATCATGCCATAATGTGGTCTTGAATGCCTTTCTTAACATAGTGTTATTCCTTTTGGTTCCCTTCATACTTCACAGAATCTGATGAATCCACACAAATGTGGATTGCTCTGATCTGCTTCCATGGCTGTTAATTCAGAAGCTGGCAAGGGGCAATGGGGGAGTGAGAAAAGACAAACACACACTTCTAGCTGGGACCAGGTGGGACACTGTCCTCTGATAGAGAAACAATGGCCCAGAGCTAGCTCAGCACATTTATTATGTAGGTTTTATCATCAAAATTTTATTTGTGGGAAAGTTTCTGCAAAGCGGGCAATCTGAAGGATGCAGCACTAGAACATTAGGGTTATCTTGTTATGCTCAGAATTCTCTATCCCTGGGATCTGGTGGTCTGAGCTCAAGGTCCAGACTGGTATAGCTCCATGCCCTTGAAGAAAGCCACTGCAGGTGGGGCATCACCATAGCAACTGGGCAATCTTTTTTTAAATTTGTTTTAATTAGTTACATATGACAATACAATGACCTTGATATATCATACATCTGAATCAGATGGGATATAATTTCTCATTTTTCTGAGTGGGCAATCTTAATCTGCACCTTTGCACAGGAAACCCCCAGTGCAAACAAAGCTATGAGGCAGTCAGAGATCATGATCCAAGTCACCACTCTCCCCATAGTGGATCATGCTTTTGTCAAGGAAAGTGAGAAATGGAGCCTACACTCTCTTACCTGCCTTCTCCATGGTGATACTGTGAGGGTAGCAGGAATGTCACTTGGAAACCAAGGTCCATTATTGGAGGCCACCATTATCAGCAAAGGAAGTGGTGGCATTCAGGGCAGTGAGGAATGGCATACTTTATGGAAGAACAACTGACTGTAATAGAGATGATTTGGGAGCCAAATTGGCATAGCCTCTCACCCCTTTCCCAAGCATGTCAAAGGAAAGTTGTCCTTAAGGGAAAGAAATAATTTATCCTTGGTATGGCCTTTTTTCAGATAAGACTACAAATTCTTTGGCTTTTCACTCATTGAGAAGTAGAATCTCTATTTCCCTCTCCATAAATCTGGGGGAGTTTGTGCCTACTTTGATCAATGAATAAGTTATGTGACTCGCAAGGTTAGGTCATAGAAAGTCATATGACTCTGTTCTTGCTCATTGAAATACATACTCTTTCCAAGCCCTGCAAAGAGGCCATATGTAGGTACTCTAATCAACAGAGGCACAGTAGCCTGCCTTTCAATCATATCAGCCCAGGCACCAGTCATTCCAGTGAAGTCTCCAGGTGATTGTGTCCCCAACTCTTCTATTTCAGTCCCAGATGAGGCCTGGACATTGCTGAGCAGAGACAAGTCATGCCCACCCTGTCCTATCCACCTGTCCCCCAGCATCTGAATCATTAAATGGTCACTACTTTATGGCACTGACTTTGGGGATGATTTGTTAGACAGTTACAGAAAACCCAAACACTTGGGTCACAAATGAGATCTAACTACCTACCCTTCTCTAGTTTCTCATGGTTCATATTCTCTGCCTTATTAATTTATTGAAGCCCTGGTACACTATCCCAGTCTTAGATACTGTCTCATGTATCAATCCTTGCTTAGGGTAGAGTTTGGTTACATTGATTTCTAGTGAAATGTGTATTGTGCTAAAAGTGTGTTAATAAGGTTTCAAGTCAGCCTGCTGAGGGTGGAATTAGCAAATCAACCAGACCTAACCTCAAAAAGCCTGGCATGCCCCAACACTCTTCCAAGGGGTTATTTCAGCCAAAAATCATCTCCAAAGGAGCTTCACATTTTGACCAATAGTGATTAAGTCAGGAGCAAGTACCAGTCAAAATGGCTGACACTCTGCAAACTAGAGCTGGCTGAGAAAGATGATTATGACTAACGGTTCAATAAGATGCTTTCTCTAGACTCAAGAGACAGAGAAAGATATATATGCACATACGGGGAGAAAGAGAAGGTGGATGCTTGGGAGTTGACAGTATACTGTAGATAGGTAAAGGCATGCAGAAAAAGCAATGAGCAGAAGTCCTGAGATAGCAAGAGCCCTAAGAAAGATGCACCAGAGGAGAACAAAGTCATAAGTAATCAGAGGCTCTAAGAAAAGGAAAGGGACTTCAGGTTGATTGCTGATGTCAGGGGCAGTGGAGCAGAGGGGAATATGGCACTAGGAATCAATGCAATCCAATTGCAAAGGAAGTTGCAACATAACACCAGACACTAGAGGTGTAGTTTATCTGAATCTTTATTTAGTGATATCTCTCTCAAATATGAAATTGTTCTGAGATGAAAATAATTTCTATTTGATGAGTTCATGAAAGCACATTTTATAATGTCATTCCTAGAAGTCAATTTAGAACTGTGGCACACACTGTACCTGTTTCCCACCAACTTTACCACTTAATAAAGTCATACTGTAGAAAGACATTAGTACGCTTTTGCTGAAGATGCTATAGGGGTGCCTCTTGTTGACATCACTTCCAGAGCTGAATTCACAAGGAGCTCAGTGTTCCAACAGCTATGGCCACATGTACTCCCTGACCTGGGGGACGGGGGGACAAACAACTGTCTTTGTATCTGTTCTGGCCAGGTTTCCATAGCCCAGCATGGGATTGTCACAAACTGGCCAAAGAAAGGCCACAGAGGTCCTTGGATAACTCCTTAAAGCCATCCCTCTGGGAAGCTCAACAGCTAGCAGAGTGGATTTGGAAAAATGCTTCACAGTCAGTTGATCCAACAGAGAGGTTGAGATGAAGCATCACCAGCAGAGTCTGCGTGATGAGACTCAGGGAGTTGGCTGTTTGTGAAACTATCGTGAGGAACTGAGCTCATACTGACACCTCAGAATTCACACCAGCTCATCTCCAAATATTTCCCCTAAACAGCATCCCAAGGAATCCATAAAATATCCTTGGCCTTCCACCAGCAGCTTTAGAACCAGTGCTGGAGCAGCTGAGACTGGAGCAGAGAAATCCACCTCTCGCTCTGAGAACCCCATTGCAGTGGTGTTGGGGAGAGCACAGGCATTCCCCAGTGGACCCCAAAGGAAGAGACTCCACCCATGCACTGCTCCACGCCACATTAACTAATGAAGTCGACACTGTACACTATTCCTCATAGAACTGCACTAGCCAGCTTCCTACTGGCTGTGGACTTGGGCAGAAAATAAACAATGTGGCCTCTTTCCATATCCCTGTTTTTTGGCAGTAACCAGCCCCTCAGTCTGAGGGGTGTCTATTTTAATGCTCAGATAAGAAGGATTTGCTCATTCTGTTAACTGAATAGGTATCTTTTGTAAATGAGAAAAAGAATTCTCTGAGCTGACCCAGCATTGTCAGCGTGGAACAGAAAGTCTAGGAAACAGGAAACAATCCCAGTCTACCCACGTGCTGTGTTTCCATGAAAAACATGACTTAGTAATAACAAATAGATGCCCGAGAAGTAAATCAGGGAGGGGCGTGACAATACATGTGCAATACATAGGATTAGCAGTGATTAGCAGGAACAAAGGAAAGGCTGAATAATGTTTTGGGCAAACAGTGACTGAACAGGTGCAGTGTGTGTGGTGCACACACAGTGGTTGGTAGAAGGGTTCAGAGTGGCTTCCACACTGCATCAGTTTTAGTGATGTAAGACTTGCTTCCTTGACTAATTGGCATCAGTTATTATGGCAACAGGACTGCCTTTATTAATGTCCTAAGAGGAAATAGAAAACGTCTTCTGGTTTTGATTTTGCTTTCATTGACCCCTCTTTGCCCTGGTCTGGTCCTGGCAAGGTGGTATGTATCTTGGATGCACTTTAGCAGGCATGACCTGAGATGAAACACTTAATCCTTATGAAAAGTGTGAACGGAGGGAGTGGTGGTACAGATTTGTAGCCTAGTGTTGAAAGCTGGGGAATGGAGGAACAGCTACCCTGAGCAAAGGACTCTGTGAGGTCACTTCCTTGTCCTTGGAAAACAGCTATGCTGTGCCACCAATCTCTTTGTAGAAATTAACCCTTTGTGTGCGCGCACGCGCGCGCGCGTGTGTGTGTGTGTGTGTGTGTGTGCACACGCGCGCTACTGAAGATTGAACATAGGACCTCATACATGCTAGGCAAGCACTCTACCACTGAGGTATATCCCTACAGCTTGACTTGCCCTTGACTTACCCCCATGCTCCTCTGTATTTTCCCTTCTCTATGATGGATATTATGGCTTGCATCTGGAATGTCGCCCAAAGTCTTATGCCCTCAGAGGTGGGCTTTTTGGGGAGGTGATTAGATCACGAGGGCACTGACTAGATTAATTAATCCATCAATGGATTAATCCACGGATGGACGAATGAACTATGGGGAACCTAGTGGGAAGAAGTAGGTCACTCAGGATGTGTCCTAGAAAGGTTTGCTTTTTCTTCAGGATGCTTCCTCCCCTCATTCTCTCTGCTTCCTGAGGAGAGAAAAGCTGAATAGTGTTTTGAGCAAGCAGTAACTGAACAGGTGCCGTGTGTGTGTGTGGTGCAGCCAGAGCTGAGAAGTTTTCCTCTGCCATGATGATCGGCTTCACCTTAGGCCTAGAGCAACAGAGCTGGTTAACTGTGGACCGAATCCTCTGAGATCATGAGCCAGAATAAATCTTTCATCCTCTAAGTTGTTGTTGGCAAGTATTTTAGTCACAGTGATGAAAAGCTGACCAACGCAGGGATTATCTGGCATGACCTTCTTTTAGAAACCTACATTGGGTGAGGGGCATTTGGAGGGCCTCACACCACAGAGACTACAGCCCCCCTCAGAAAATTCCAATGAGAAGTGTTCACTGTGCCAACCGACCCCAACTCCTAATGGCCTGCAGACTTTCTAGGGCACATTTACTATTAAAACATGGAGCTTTCTTCCAGAAAGGAGGCCATCGG
Source organism: Urocitellus parryii (assembly GCF_045843805.1). Taxonomy (NCBI): domain Eukaryota; kingdom Metazoa; phylum Chordata; class Mammalia; order Rodentia; family Sciuridae; genus Urocitellus; species Urocitellus parryii. Next base: position 58,395,771 of record NC_135531.1, on the reverse strand, counting down.
ATTTCACCCAGATCCTTGTTCCTGTGACAGTCCTCGTAGAGGCAGTCAGTGTGTTCTTCTGTGTCTTGTTCTCTCTGCTTACTCCAGGGCCAGCAAAGCCTGGTTTTCTTAGCCTTTGACTTTAAGGCACAAAACATCCAGTGTGTCCTATAGACTGTGCACCAGAATCAAACCAGAACCATTCTTGAGTATAGCTCTCTATACTCAGGGCTGCTGCCCTCCCCCCACACACACATATAACCTCCCCTATGACCTGCCCTGTCTCTTTCCTGAGCACCATCTAGTCTGCCCTACGTATATGATTTCATCAGGTCAGCTCTGATTCATTTTCAGTGGTTATTTATACCATCTGCATTTACAATTAACAGCAAAAGGCAATTTTTCAGGAGTGGAGGTAGCAACCCAAAGCAGATGTTGAAGACTCCAGAGAATAGAGGCTTAGGAAAGCTGACCTGAGAGAATTATATTCAGACACTCTGTATTGCGGAAGGATGAAGTGAGTGAAATGCAGGAGGCAGAGAACATGGAAATGCCTAGGGACCGGAGCATGAGAGCAGATTCTACAGTATTAGATCCCCGCGACTCTTTGGCTTCAGGAAGAGGAAACGAATCACTAGAATTTCACTATCAGATATTACACATAAGATGAGAAATTCTGATAAGTTTCCTGAATTTGAGGCCATTTGATTCTCATCTGACTCAGCCTTCACCTCCTCCCCATGGGAACCCCAGCCCCGACAGCCTGTCACCAATCCGCAGGCTCCAAAGTACAGTGAAAGACCTGAGTGAGGCAGGGTCTCTCTTATCAGAGTAAACCCTATTAAAAACCCACCCAAGATTTTCTCCATCAGAAGACAGTTCGAAGAGTAATTAAAATAAAATCCGGAATCCTCTCTTGACACCCACCCCTCAAATCATATTTTTATATCAGAATTTTGTGCCCAGAGTTTAAAAAGCTCACAACCAAATTACTTAGACCCATTTAAGTTGGAGGGTTTGTAGGCTCAATTCTAGGGCAACACATAACTAGGCTTGCTTTTTCATCCCAGCTCCTACTGTCTGCATTTCTACACCACCATGCTGAGCATGGAGAATATTGCCCCTGGCAGGCCTGCGTGAGCCTGCCCCCTTAGGAAATACCAATAACAAGGGGGAAATACCCATAACAACTTACATCACAACAACTGACTGCTCCAGATATTTTATATACATGACCTCTAATTCCTACAATAGTTCTATAATGTTGATATTTGTATGTCATTTTTACAGAAAAAGAAACAGGTTCAAATAGAACTGATAACTTGTCTGAAGTCACACAGGAAGAAGGGTGTCTGTTATAGGTCGGAATCCTCAGACACAGTGAGACAAGGTTTTTCATGTGAAAGTGCTTCATCCAGAGAGATTCCTAGGAAGAGTGGAAAAACGAATGGGGTAGTGGGACTATGATAGGAAGTCGGAGGAGTAAAGGTACAATGCCAAGAGTGATCTGAAAAAGAAACTCTGAAGACAATGATAGTCTTAAAGTTATTCTAATGAAAGCAAGAGAGTGGGGGTATTTTACCCCTGCTGCACTCGGCTCTTTGTTAAAGACTGCCCCCAGGGGTATGTAAACTCCCAGATATTGTTCTGTCAGCACATTGATTCCAGAAATTTGGAGGAAATCCTTTGGTAGAGAGATAGGGACTGGCTGTTGGGATGAGAGCTGATTGATATCTGGTACTTGTAAAGGGCAAAGAGACCCAGGCACTGACTCTAAGAACTATCCAAGGTGTCCTCTGATCCAAAGTCCAGGCTTTTCAGCCAGCACCTGGTCCTGCCACAGACACAACCAGAAAACTGTAGATTTTCTGAATCCCCATGGCTGCTGTTTTTTGGGCCTTGGCTGTGCACTCTAAGGAACTGGGCTGACAAGACCTATTATGATGCTGTTGTAGGGGACAAAACAGGTGAAGGGAATACCTATTTCTCCCATCACAGCATCACATATAGCCTCAACTTTAAGATTTTGGATGTAGAAGAGATAAAATGAGAGATGAGAGCCGGATCTGGTTGTGCACGCCTGTAATCCCAATGGCTTGGGAGGCTGAGGCAAGAAGATCGCATGTTCAAAGCCAGCCTCAGGAAAAGCAGGCACTAAGCAACTCAGTGAGACCCTGTCTCTAAATAAAATACAAAATAGGGTTGGGGATGTGGCTCAGTGGTCCAGTGCCCCTGAGTTCAATCCCCAGTACCCCCACCCCCTGCAAAAAAAAAAAAAAAAAGAGAGAGAGAGACAAGAAAAATGTCATCCTTCAATTTAGAATTCCCAGGCCCAGACTGTCTCTACTCACTATAAATTATTATTTTCCAATAACTACCTCATAATTAGCTCATTTACATTGCATGACACTTTGTACTGTGATGGAATATTTTTAAAAATCTATTTTTAGGATCAAATCAATAGATTATGAATAGAATGTCATACTGATTTAAATCATAATAGTCATGATATTTTCTGCCTTACCATGGCTTAAAGTTACATTATTTTGTTTCAAAATTTTGATGTTGATATTTGTATATCAGTCCAATATTTTTCCAATCACATGTTTTGTTGCATGTAAAAATTAACAAAATATGGCATTTCTTATTAAAAATAACATTTTTTTCTTAAGTGTAAATTGTTTTTAAAAGCCACAGTGTTCATTAGCCTTACTAGGTTCCAAGCATTATGCTGTGTGCTGGGGTCCAAAGATGGATAAGATCTGCTTCCTGCCTTGGAGAAGCTCACAGCCCAGTGAGGAAATCACCATGCCTAGAAGGTAAGTGCAGGGGGTGGGGGCAGAGGAATAAATGCAGGAGTTAGCAAAGGTCACAGAGGGCCCTCAGGCTGGGTGCAGTGAAGCCCAGCTCAGTCAGCTTTATTATCATCCCAACCACTCAATGTGCTAAAGGAAGGAGAAATTTCAGAATCTAAAGGCAAAACCTTCTTTTAACATATTTTGGGACAGGAGGCAAGGAGCTCTGGATGGATGGGAGACCTGGCTAGATGGAAGTGGACTTTGTACTGGTCTCTTCAGAGACCCAGAGGCAGCAAATCCTGAGCCACAGTTTCTGGGGACAGTGTTCTGGTTTCTGGAACCTGATGCAAAGCTCACAGGGTTAGAACACAGGAACACAGGCATGCTGGGCAAACTTGTCCCTTTGTATGTGAACTCTGCCTTGAGCTTTATGAAAAGAATCTTCCAGAAAGAGTTAAGCCACAAACTGTTTTTCTTTTCTTGGTGAACCTGTCTCCTGTAAGGATTTTTCCTGCTTCCATCCCCACCTCTGCTCTCTATGTTCTCCTTACCCAAACCTTGTTGGCTTCTAATTTCATGGGGGTAGCTATCCTTTCTGATCTTGCCCACATGCTTTGCCTGCACAATCTCAGCCTCCCCCCTCCCCATGCCCCTGGTCTATGAGAAACTGTGTTAGCTCTAGGTTTATGCTCCCCCAAATTCACATGCTGCAATCCTAAGCCCTAACATGGTGGTATTCGGAGGTGGAAGGGCGATTAGATCATAAGGGTGGAGCCTTCATGAGCAGGATTAATGTCTTTATAAAACAAGTCTGAGGAAAAGGCCTTAAATAAGGACACAGCAGAAGCCATCACTTATGAGGAAGCAGACCTTCACCAGACACCATCTGCCAGTACCTTGATCTTTGCCATCTCTGTTCCAGAATTGTGAAAAATAAATTTCTGTCAGTTATAGGACATCCTGTCTCTGCTATTCTGTCATAGCAGCTGAAATGGACTAAATTAGAAACATACCCCAAAGGAAAGCATCAGAAGCAAAAGATGAAAAGATGGCAGAATTCCCAAGGCGGAGGAGAGAACTCTTCCCTCTTATCCTGGAGGTCCATTTCCCATATTCTCCAGTGAGAACTCGGGCTCATGAATGTGGTGATTTCCCCTGAGCAGGCTTAGTACTGCTCAACTTTGGAGGGTGGGTGAAAAGCTCCAGGTGGTTATGGGATGATGCTTGTTTCCCTCCAAAGTTCCTATGTTGAAGTCCTAACCCCCAATGTGGTGGTATGGAGGCCTTTGTGTGGGGTGGGGTGGGGTGGGGTGTGACTGGGTGGAGATGAGATCATGAGGATGGAGAGCCCATGGTGAGATTAGTGTCCTTACAACTAAAATTTGAGAATCCAGCGTGCATATGACACCCTTAAGGACCCAGCCAGAAGGCTGCCATCTTCAAGTCATCAAGAAGACCTTCACCAGAACCCAACCATGCTGGTTCCTTCATCGTGGATTTCCAGCCTTCAGAACTGTGAGAACATGTATGTCTGTTGTTAAGCCATTCCTTCCTTTGTTATTGTAGCCTAAGCTAACTAAAACTCAGGTTAAAATGGCTAAAAATATTGTGGTCTCTTCACTCATTTTATTTTTTTCAAGGTCCTCTCTCATTTAGATTGTCCTTCAATTAACCTGAAATACTGACATTTTATTATCCTGCCACATATTCACCCACAAAAAGTACAAGCCATGGAGCAAAGAACTCCTGATTATTATCCCTGTCCGATTGTGGCAAGGGCTGTGTTTCAAGGTCTCCCTACAAATTAATGTTTCTCTAAGGGTAGTTCCCCCCAGTTGCATAATCAGAATTCAGATTTCTGCCTTCCCCTCCCCTCTCAGGGGAGAGGAAGAGGAGGAAGGTAAGCTGAATTCCACCCCTACCCCCTGTCTCCTGATTTAAACCCAGGACTCATTGCTCCAGGAAATATGTTGGAATTGCTTTTCTTCCCAATTTAGAAATTATCTAGTTTCCCTAACACTCATGCCCACTCGGCCTCCCTGCAAGCCTGTGTTTTCCCCACAAAGAGAAGGACGCATTTGCTCAGCGGGCCTCCCCCACACCACTACACGATCACTCTGTCTCCCCTCCTCTCTCACAGCCAAGCCCATGGCACGTTGCCCAGCTGGCTGGCAAGTCCTGGCTGCCCAAGAGCTCTTCAGTTGTCTCTTTAAAATTTGTTATCCACATGTACAGAAATGACCATTTGGAGTCACTCTCATGTTTCTCGGCCATGTGACACTCACCCAAAGAGATCATGTGTGGAGGAAACGTGCCCCTTTGACAGAGATGTTATTTCAGGGGGTGTCCTCTTTCAAAGGGTTCTCCCTTTATCTCAGCTATCAAATTGTTCCTAGTTCCATAAAAGCAGGGCAGCTATTGTGATGGAAATTTATATACACAGTGTAAATGCTGAGCTTGTTTGTTATTTGAAAGAAGCTGCTAGCCACTGAATAGATCAGGTGTGTCCTGGTCCTAATTCAAGCGGTGGATTCAAAGGCTGGTCCTGAAGCCAATCCCTCCCTCTTCCTTATTCAGATTACAAAGTCCACGGAGGAGGAAGCAAGTGCCTCTGATCAGCTGAACACCAGGAACCAGGTCTCCTGGCCCTGAGTGTGAGAGTGTGGAGCCCCTGCTATCGGGAGCCTGACTTGCCAATGCCTTGGGTTAGTTAGTCGTCTCACTCCTCCTCTCCTGGGAGAATTCACTATTCCTTTTTAAAGTACAACAACATTTTGAGGGGTATTTGTTTTTCTTATCCCATAACTGGACTTCTGCTCCCATGTACTATAAGAGATTAAGATCTACTACCAGTACCCTGGAATGAATCCATAAAAATTTCACCTGTGAGTCATTTTGAATTGAAAATGTTTCTGAGGGGCCACTACAGAAAGTTAAAGAGAAGGTTTCTAAATCAGGCAAGAACTAAAAGTCGTAGTAAAGATGGTGTTAATTCATGAAGCACAGGCACTTTTAACAATTGAAGATAACTAAATGTACACACAACCAGAGCTTCAAGGGATTTTTAAGTTATGTGTCTATTTCTAAAACTTAAAAATTATACATGTAGGCCCAATATCTATGAGCAAAATGGTGACAGCTTTTCATGTGGATATTGGACACTTGTTTATCACCCTTTTAGAAATGTCTATTCAAGTCCTTTTATCATTTTTACATTGTGTTTTTTTATTATTGAATTATAAGAGCTTCTATATATTTTAGACATAATTTTTAAAATCAGATGTATGATTTGCATATATTTCTCCAGTTCTGTGAATTTCCTTTAGTCTTCTTGATACTACGTCTATTTTAAATTTTTAAAATTTTGTTATGAATACATGACAGTAGAATGCATTTTGACACATCATACATAAATGGAGTATAACTTCTCATTCTTCTGGTTGGACATGATGTTGAAACACACCAGTCATGTATTCATATATGCACATAGGGTAATAATGTCTGATTCATTCTACTTTCTTCCTGATCCCATTCTCCCTCCCCTCCTTTCATTCCCCTCTGCCTAGTCCAAAGTATCTCTATTCTCTCCCCATTGTGAATTAGATAGTACTACCCCTTGAAACAACAACAACAAAAAAAAACTTTTAGTTTTGATGAAGTCCATTTATCTACTTTTCATTTTGTCACCTGTTCTTTGGGTATTGTATCTAAGAGGGCTTGGCCTAACTCAAGGTCAAGAAGGTTTACTTCTACATTTTCTTGTAAGAGTCCTTACATTTGGGTGTATGATGCATGTATTAGAAAAGGGGCCAACATACTTTTTGTTGTTGTTGTTTTAGGTGCTGAGGTTCAAATTCAGGGGTGCTTTACCACTGAGCCACATCCTCTTTTTATCTTTTATTTTGAGACAATAATTTCTTAAGTTGCCAAGACTGGCCTGGCATTTGTAATCCTCCTGCCTTAGCCTCAGGAGTCACTAGGACTATAGGCATATAACACCAGAACCATCTTTCTTTGGCATGAATTTATTTATTCAGTAGTCTCAGCAGCATTTTTTTTTATTTTTTAAAAAAGTTGCAGATGAACACAATACTTTATTTATTTATTTATTTATTTTTATGAGGTGCTGAGGATCAAACCCAGTGCCTCACATGTGCTAGGTAAGTGCTTTACCACTGAGCCACAGCCAAAGCCCCTCAGCATCATTTTTTAAAAAGACAACTCTTTCTCCATTGAATTGTCCTGGCCCCTTCTGTTTTTTCCCCCCAAAATCACATTATATCAAAATCTGGAAAGAGACCCTTCTTTCCAAGGGTCCCCAGCAGGGTGAGTAAAGTACTAGATTTAGTTTTAGTTTTTCTAATAAAAAATTGGTCAACTTGATGCCAGGAGCAGGAAGCCTGTACACAGGGTGTGTGTCTCCTTTTCATGTGGGATGTGGGCTTTCAGAGGATTGGACTATTCCCTTCCCAGAATCCTCTAGCACACATCAGTTTCTCCCCCGTGACTACCATGGCCTCAGCCCAGTCTCTCTAGGTTAAGAGGACTCCCATGTCTCCATATCCTTAAAAACTTTCTCTCCCACTTAAAAAAATAATAATAAATAAATGGCCCATTGCCCTCATCTCTCACATATCAGTCCTGCTCCTCTAGGGGTCACTGGACACCCTCTTGCGTTGGGTCCTGTTCTAGTGTAGGCTGTCCAGCTCTAATCACCTCAAATAGGACCAAAGCCTCACAAAACCCACCTCCAATGGAGGAGCTCTGAAAAGAATTGCCTATCAGGAGCCCACTTGTAAGGATTCTGGTTCCTAGGTCTGGGGTGTGGAAGCCCAGATGGCCGTGAGTGTGGGTGTGTGTGTCTGTGTGTGTGTGTACATATATATGTATGTTTAACTATGCATATATATCTATATATAATGTAGAGCTATAGCTAATGTGTAATTATATTTAACATATACCTGTAGCTATATTTCTAAATTCCTTCAGGTGCTTCCAGTGCATAAGTCTGAAAACTCTTGTCTAGAAGAATTGTGGAGAGTGGAAATTATATCATGTTTCCTGTTGTGCCCACACCAGGGACTTGTACTTGTTGGGTGCTCATCCCACATTCAGTGCATAAAGTAATTAATTCCTACATGTAGTTGTAGCTGAGAAGCCCATCCCAGGACCCAGGGTCCTGTTTTTACACTGCCCAAGTTAAGCCATCAGGACTTACTGATGTGCACAGTACTGGGAATATACAAATTAAACAGAAAGCTCAGCTCCAGCTTCCATCATCCCTTGGAAGTGACAGATATGGACACATATGACGTGAAAGGATCAGCCCAGCAGAGTATAAGCCAATTATGAAAAGAAGGGATTCCTAGAATGAAAACGTCCTGGAAATGCAGAGTATTGCATGTGGGCTAGAGGGGCAGAGGTTTGAACTCTGACTTTTTGGGAATTATCAAAAACTTATTCTCCAAGTTTTAGGACCCAGTGAGTCCACTATGATTAAAATTGCTGAGTGGTGTTTGAAGAGAAAAAGACCTGGAATTCTAGGCATAGGCATCCTCCTGGGAGAAGAATGTGGAGGCTGGTGGGGCTGGGCAGAGTGAGGAAGGGAGAAAGATCAGGAGTTGGAGACAGCCTGCAGGGCCAGCTTGAGTAGGGCCTTTCCACATACTGACTTTGATCTTATAGAGGGAGTTGAGGAGTCAGCAGATGGTGCTGAACAGGCAAGTGACATGCACTGGCTTCAACAGGACATCAAGGTCAGAAGCGAGGAGATCAGGTAAGAAACTATTTGCAACAAGTTAGAGGGCTGATGGCTTCAAGGAAGTAATTCTGGTGAGAATAGAAGGCTATTGCCATTGTGTATACGAAAAAGAAATGACAAGTGCTTTTTATGAAGTTTACTGTTAGCGAGACATGTACTAATTCAGTCCTCACAACAACCCCATCAGAGGGACTAGTATTAGCATCCCAACTCAACAGTGGAAGATCCACTGAAACACAAAAATATAAAGTAATTTGCCTGAAGTCAAATGGCTCATAAGCAGGACTCACCTCCAGGTTCATACCATTAACCACTCAAGCACTGAACTTCCTCTGTCCCTCTCAGAAGTGTCAGACTTGGACAAGATAATCTGACTCTAATCATTGCTCCCTCCATGCCTTTTGGCCAAAGCAGAGCCTGGGTTTCAGCCCAAGGACATGAGTACCAGAAGAAAGAGAGAAAGCACATTGGATGAAAGCAATTTGTAGCAGGTGCACAGTTCTACAATGAGGTAAAACTGGTTCCCCAGCCCTGCTGGCTCCATGAGCCACAGTGAGTTATGTCAACACAGATTCAGTGGGGTAATGTCTGGGAGATTTGCATGCCCTCCCTCTCTCTCTCTTTCTCTCTCTCTCTCTCTCTCTCTCTCTCTCTCTCTCTCTCTCACACACACACACACACACACACACACACACACACATACACTCAATTGCCACACATTAGAATCTTCTCTCTCACCCTTCTTTACCAATGACCCAGTGGAGGAAAAAGGAAGGGATCTATCTATGGTTGGTTTGCAGCTGCCAAAGGGACAGATTTGTTGGCGAGCGTTGAATAGAGGGCACAATCTATAAAATGCTGGCATTGTCAAGAGCTTGTCCTAAGGAGTGTGTGGGGTGTGTGTGTGTGTGCGCGCGCGCGCGCGCACGCAGTAGGGGAGGGGTTGTCGGCTACAGGGACCATGGCTCCAGAGGAGTAAGTAACACATAAGGAAATGGAGCTACACATATCAAAGACAAGAAATCCAGGCCCACTGATTAGGAAAACACAGAGTCATTCTGAAACGCGGACAGAGATCGTATTGCTCTTTCATGTAGAGCCAAAAAGAACTTGAGCCTGTGTTGATTGTGCCTGAGAAACAGCCTCAGTCCCAAGGGACACAGGTAAGTGCAAATACAGTGGCAGGAAATGCTGTACTTCTGGCCTCAGAGCCCCAGAACTCCCAGATAATACTCCTAGGACCTTGGCTAGTACCTGCCTCACCTCAGACACCAGGCACTGCCAGAAGGGCCCCCAGAAAGCCCTGTTGGGCAACCAAATTGGGAAGGTCCAAGGGAATCCTTAAATTTCCTCATTAGCCTCAAGATAACTGCGGGTAGAGGGGGGTAACTTTCAGTTCATGATCATCTGCCGTGGCACAGAAATGTTAGGACATGGGGGATTGGTCCTGGGAGAAGGAAAAAAAAAGACTGAATCTCTCTCTCTCTCTCTCTCTCTCTCACACACACACACACACACACACACACACACACACGCGCGCACACACACACGCACACACACACACAATGAAGAGGAAACAAGCATGGAAAATACCTCCCCAAATGTGAACCTTGCACAGTGCCTCTGCCCCCAGGGGTGCCAGTCATACAGAGTCCATTTTTAATGATGGATAAAAGCAGGAGGCAGGGAGGGAGTTCTAGGAATGGGATATATGGGGTCACTAGTGAGGAGAGAATTAGTAAAGAAATTTGCAATCTTCTCCCAAGTCCTCCTCAACACACACTCTAAAAGGAAGAAAGTCATGTATATTAGACTCTACCATTCTTCCTTGGACTGTTCTAGAGTGGATGGGTTATAATGGGCAAAATGAACAACAACAACAAAATACTGGGAGAAAATGAGAAGCTGGTAGGTTCCCATTAGACATAATAGTGAGACTGAACAAGACCAGGGCAGATCTTCTAGGAGGGGAGGCGGGAAGAAGAGAAAGAGGATGATACCTCCACCAGCTAGACAGGTGGAGGGAGAAAGGTAAGGACTTTGGAAGCAGCTCCCCCTGTGTGCAAGGGTGTGAAGGCAGAGGAGGCAGGAGAAAAGTTATGTTTCTGATGTTTAATACGTTATGGTAGGGTTTTGTTTGTATGAGAGGGACACAAATATTTTGTGTGATTTGTGTTCATTTTGAAAAAATTTTAGTAAACACTTGAGGTATATATTGGATTAATTGAGCTGACATGAGCTATCAAGGTCAAAATAAGTGACCTTGAAGAGAAAGGGGCACAAACAAGACTCTGGTTGCATACTAGGTTCCTAGAGGTCTGGGGTGCTTTGGGGAATCCAAATAGAGAGGGATCCAGGGGGAACCAGCAGACAGAGTGAGTCCCCTTCTCTATTTTAGCCAGAGGAGCTCCATTTTTAGTATCTATTTAATAGATAAGGCAGGATTCAGTGTAAGATTTTCTTTGGGAAAAAGGAGATTCCTGTGGTAAATAAAGTTTGAGAACAGCGATTTAGTCCATGTCCCTTATGCTATGGAGAAGTAAACTGAGCTCTTCAAGGTCAGTTCGTCATTGTCAGTGACCTGTTGGAGGACCAGCTGCTTAGTTTTTAAGCCAATATCAACCTTAGGGACAGCTTGGCTGTCCACTGGACTCCCCTCTACATATCCCTGCATCTAGACACACAGAGATTTTGGACTCAACCCTGTCCCTTTTATGAGAGCCGGCAATTTAAGCTTTCTTTGGGAATATGTAAAAACCATTCTCCAACTACCACATTCCTACATACACAAATCTAAAAACCATTCTAACACACACAAATCCCTCCATGCCAAGTCCAACACCAGCATCTAGAAGCCAAAATTGCACAGCCATCCAGCACCTTGGCTTTGCTCCTGAGGCAATGAGGTTTGGGTGCTGGGAGTTTGTTTTCTTTGTTCTAACTCAACTATGGTTTTCTTATGACAGTTCCTTGCTGAGACCTAGTCTGGCAACATTCTAGAAGTAAAGGGCACATCGGCTTTGCTCCCTGGTGAAGGGTCAACTTTGCCACCAACTCCACCCTCTCCTTGAAGGTAAGGGCCCTCTCCTTTTTCCTTCCCCCCATCAGCTGTCTCAGATACAGCAATCGGTAACAACTAAATGCTATAAAAGCTACTTTCTTTTTCTTATTAAAAAACAAACAAATCAGGCTGGGGTTGTGGCTCAGTGGTAGAGCACTTACCTTGCATGTGTGAGGCACTGGGTTTGATTCTCAGCACTGCATATAAATAAATGAATAAAATAAAATAAAAAAGTTTAAAAGATTAATTTAAAAAAATTAAAACCAAGATAGTTATGACTGTGAGAGGTGACCTGATCAGACCAGAGTTTGTTCATCCCCATGACACATCTTCTGTTTTTTACCAGTTTTTAGCATTTTAGGGAAGATATGATTTCTGGGCATACCTTTCCCTAAAACACTTCTCAACTGTTCTAATTATCTTCAAAGACTCATAGCAATCAGCACAACTCAGGAATCTGATTTTGTAAAAAGGTGAGAGTATTTTGAAACTCAACTACCATCTGCTAAGCAAAATTGCACCACTTAGCACACCAATTATCAGCTCAAGAGTAACAACAACAAAACAGCTTTCCTCACGCTGAAAAATCCTAAAATCAGCCGGCAAATCAAACCAAATTCGAAATGTGTTGATGTAATTTCAACCAATAGGAATCAATGAGCTGCAATCATTACGTCCACTTTAAAAAATTCACGTTTGACCAATCACAAAAGATCACACTTGATTCTCATCTTCGAGCAGCTCCTCTCTTATCTTCCTTCCCTGCAGAGGGCTTGGGGTCGCTTTTTCTCTTCAGGCTTATGTGAAACAGTCTCATCCCCCACCTTCACCTCATAACCAGGGCTGGTACTGAGTTACCCATAGGATTCAGTCTCACCTGCCCTGAGCTCACAATAAATGAGAGAAATAGAGCCAGGACATGTAAATAGAACAGAAATCCAACTGCAGTGTGTTGAAGTGTGCCAAACTGATGGCAAAGAGGAGGAAGTGACTTACCCTGTCAGGAGACATCCTGGCAACTCTGCCTGACTTAGAAGTCTAGGTTTTGAGTGAGTGTTAGGGGTTCCCTGGGGATTTGGGCCAGAAGGAACAACATGAATAAAGACATACACTTAAAAACTGTGGGATCCAATTTGAAGAAAGCAAAGAAACTCAGAGTTGCTATAGCAACACCAAGCAGGTGATGGGCAGTCAAGGAAGGTGAAAATAGAAAGGCATTTGGAATAGATATTAAAGGCCCTGAATTTGCCATTTTTAGAAAATTTGAATTTATTCTGGAAATAATTTGTAAGATACATGCATTTATTTTTCTTTTTTTTTACAAATTTCAAAAGTAATATACACTTATTATGAAATTTTAAAAAATTAATAGGAAAGGAATCACCCACAATCTTACCTCCAAAGAGAAGCAACATTAACGTTTTGACTTGTCATTTCAGATACACACAACCACACACACATATACACACACTCACAGGCCCAGATGTGCAGATGATCTTATTACTGTTTTTTTTTTTTTTATGTAAGCACATACTGTGAAAACTTTCTATCTCATTAGATAGAATTTATAAAATCTACATAATATCCTACCCTATAGCTATATCAAAATTTATTTAACTAATCCTCTACTGAGGATATTAGACCATTTGTAATTTTTCCACATTTTAATGAAGCTATAAAGAACGTGTATGTCTGATTCTGTTTGCATAATTGCTTGCTTGTTGCCATAATTTAAAATTGCAATTTCTAATTCAAAGAGAATACAAAGTTTAAAGTCTTTAATTTATATTTCAAAATTGTTCTTGAGGCAAGCTATACCATTAAATGCCACTTAGGGTATAAAAGTGTCAATTTCCTTATTTCGTTGCCATTATTAGGTATTGCATTTCTATAATTTTTGCCAATTTGTTGGCCAAAACTAATATATTATCAACACTTAACTTACATTTAATTACTACAAGGGTAATTTTTAAATATCCATTAGCCTTTTTCATTTTCCTTTTTAATGAAATGCCTGTCCCTGTTTCTAGGACCATTTTTCTAGTAAGATATTTTTATTTTTCTTATTTATAAAAACTACTCATAAACATTAAACTTTTGCATCTTACAAATACTTTTTCAAACCTGCTGATTTTTTAATAATTTTGTTTACAGTAATTGAAGACCAAACAGGTTTTGAATTTCTATGAGGGCAAAACCATCAATCTCTTCTTTGAGAAAAGGGTAGCTCTGAGATCAGATGCCAGTTTGCTTTCATATCTCCTATTTAAATATTTAGTGTATTATAAATGTATTTGATGTTTGGGTGTGACAAGTATCTAGTTCATCACTGTAGTAGGATGAATAATGGCCACTCAAAGATATCAGGTTCTAATCCCTAGAACCTGTAAGTATTATCACATGCATTAAAAAAAATTTTTTTTTTGAATCTTGACAATTGTGATTAAGTTGAAGATCTTGATTCGAGAAGATTATCCTGAATTATCTGTATGGTCTATGAGCCCAATCAGTGTCTTCACACGAAATAGGCAGAGGGAGGTTTGACACACACAGAAGAGAAGGCCATGAGAGGATGGTGGCAGAGATCGGACAGATGCCACCACAAGCCTGGGACAAGCAAGGGACAGAGTCGCATCTATGTCTCCAGAGTGAGTTCAGTCCTGCTGGCACTGATTTCAGATTAGTGAAACTGATTTTGGACATCCAGTCTCCAGATCTATGAAAGAATAACTCTCTGCTCCTCTAAACCATCAAGTTTGTGGTAATTTGTTATTGCAGCCCTACCAAATAAAAAACAATGAATCTTTTTTTCTTACTTGTGTGAAATGTCATCTACATCACATATGAGCCACTTGTATATATATATATATATATCCGTTGGCTTCTAAGTTTATTCTCAGTCTATTCTTATGTCAGTAAACGTCATGTGAATTATCACGTCTTCCAATTTCCTCTCTGGCAATACAAACATTCCTTTGTTATTTTTTTCCAAAGTACGTTTACCATTCTTAATTAGACTTCCAGATAACAGAAGATTTAGAATAACTCTTTAAAGTTCTCTTAAAAATTTCATTTAGGAATACATATGTTATGTTCATAAATTAATTTGAAAAGAAATTACCTTTTAAAAATATTACTTGTTCCCATTTAAAAAGTAGGTGTCTATTATTAAAATCATTATTTTATGTCTCACAGTAACTCAAAATTTCCTTCATATAGTTCTGCCCATTTCTAAGTGTCTACCTAGTGTGTCCTCCCCACCCCCTATCATTCATTCCTTCCTGTCTTATCCTTCTTTTCATCCCTTTCTCCCTGTCTTTCTGCCTTATTCCTTCTTTTTTCTTTGTTTCTTTCTCTGTTGTTGCTTATATAATGTTTTTGAGCAGAGGAACGGCATATGATTTCTTCCTTGGCAGCTAATTTAAATTTCCAACTTTGTTGTGTGATTTCCTTGGGCTAATACTGAAACTCATTTTTAGGTTCTAGCAGATGCCATGTGGGTGGTGGCAAGAGGGAGTGCAAGTTTATGATGTGTAGGGGGTGGGGGTGGGGACACAGCCTGTCATTTTTAATTAGCACTTGATAATCAAGGGATTGTTATTCATCTATTTGGAAATTGGGTACAGCAGGGCCTTGTGACTGTTTTAAAGAGAAAAAAATAGGTCCCCAAGAGCTGCAGTTAGAAGCCCTTGAGTTCTAATCAATCATCATCTATCCCTTTGTCTTAGATGTGTTGGGGGGTGGGGGACCCTCCTGCACATCTGTCTGAGCCTCAGCCCTTCAGTCAGGATGTTGTGGAAAGAGGGGTGGCCAACAGCTCTGCAGAACAGCTCTCTGGTTTCCCAACCAAGACCATCACAAGAAAGAGTGTGGTGAAGATGAACTTAGTAAAGACACAGGGAGAGAAAGACATGACACTCTTCATCAGTGGAAGAAATGGATTAAAAAGAAGGTAACAATCTCCACTTTACTTTTGCCATCCTAAATGTGCAGAAAAACTGAGGCCCGTGGTTTCCAGCCTTGGGAAAGAAATGGAGCAGATGTTTAATGGCACCTCTTGTAATGCACTGCTTTAATGATCACGGAAGACTAACTAATGATGGTGATAACAATGATAATATCATTTTATTAAAATGCAAGAGCAATCTGTAAAAAAATAAATCATCTTCTTTGCTAAACAGACTTTCTTTTGCTAGTCAACACTCTGCCAAGGAAAAGGGAACATTCTGCCAGAATTTAAACTGGAAAAAAAAAATCCTCAGGCACGTTTATATAAAACCCAAGGAAAGTGATACATAATAAATTAAATATACTGAAATAAGCAAAGCATGAATATTTAATCACTTGGCTATTTTAATTCAAAAGCGAGCTGTGAGACCCAGGCTCACTCAACACAGGATGAAAAGCTTAAGCCGATATTGGCAACCCCAGAAGCTGTCCTGAATCCTTCTTTATTCAGGACACTGGCAAACATAACGTGGCACCAACATGGCATCAAGCTGCAGGCCAAGCCAAACATTTGCCAAGGGCTGACGGTGTCCCAGAATCTTCGTGGCTGTGGAACTTGGACCATGAACATACAGTGCATCTAGCTTCTTGCACCATTCATAGCCTGCAGGCATCAAACAATTTTGTCAGGGTCCTGGGATGGACCCAGGCCCCTGATGGAGCCTAATTTCTCTAATCAACCACAAAGCAGAGAAGAACTCAGTGGAACTCCTCAGAGGAGGTCAGGCAGATAGGGAGCTAAGGATGGAGCCCAAGAGGTAGAATGGGATCCCACTGCCAGACAGAGGGCGCCTGTTCAAGCTTCAGCAAAAGAAGGTTCTATGTTCTTGAGAAGGTTGCTGTCCCTCTCTGGATCTTACTTTCCATCTCTGTTTGGAACCCTGTCGTATGATACTTCTGTAAAATTGATTCTATAACTGCTGTGCCATATTCTTCCAGAGTCTAAGGCATGCTCTCTAACATTTCTGTTCGCAAAAATAACACACAATCCTCTGTCCTCTGGGAAGGAATAGATAGGTGACAAAATAGCAGAAAAAAAGCCCAAGAGGGGAGGTTTACTGACTGGGCCATGACAGAACAGATGATAGAAAGATGAAAAAGCAAGGATGAGTGGAAGTGACTTTGCAAACCACAAGATGTTGGTGCCCCTGTCCTCTGGTTGGGAAAGAGGGTCCAACATGGAGCACTTGTAACTGTTTGCTTCCTACCTGGCACTCTTCCGACAACCTTGTATGCATGATTTTATTTCATCCTTGCACAGTTGTGAGATAAGTGTAATTGTCTTCACCCTACTTTATAAATTAAAAAATCAACCCTGGGAGGCTAGAGAACTTGGTGAAAGGAAAAAGGTGGTAAGCACCAAAGCTGGCACCCAAACTCAATTCACTGCTCCAAAACCCATGCTTTTTATCTTCACACCATATTACTTTCTAATGGCAAAGCAGCCAGCTAGCCAGCCCAGAATTTACAAATATGGCAGATCCAGGTACATACAGAGCTAGTGGGCAAGGCTGGGAGGGCCCATGTTCTTATTTGACCATGTTACCACTTGCATGTATCTACCTTAAAATATTCAGAGAGTTAACTGATTCTTGAAAATAACTATTACATTTTGACAGGTAGCACTAGAAAATATCAGCTAAAGCAGTAAATTAAAGTAGTTAATGGTATCAACAAAAATAGACCCACAATGAAATGCTCTAATTCTATAGCTCTTCTCACCGACTAGGTTAGTGTTTCCCCAAAACTCTTGTAAATCCCTGTTCATGTTTATTCTGTGAAACTGCCCCATTGTCTCTTGGTGACATATAAAGGAATAAAACCATCTGAATTTTTTTTCTTTTCTCCCCAATACTATCAGAAGAGTACTTATTCTATATTAATTTCATGTGCAAGGAGAATAAAGAGTGGAGAAGCTATGTCCTGGGTGTGCACGGAAGGTGCAGAAACAGGGGCAGGATTCTGATTACCAAACATGCATCTTCAGTGATGCAAGTTGTCACTTTGCAATTGGTAGGCAGAAAAATTCCAAATTTCTTCAGAAGAGATTACTGACACAAACAGATTCTTATCAGCCAAACTAAAATGCTTTTCACAAGCTACAGTGAAACACTCCAGGGAAATTCATCTGGCAGGATTTTTTTTTTCCCTTTTGAGCTTTAAATATGCAAAGGCAGGGGATAGATGAGAAAGAAGAAAAGCTTTCTTTAAGCGTTACTTACTGATGAAAAAAGCACCAGTTTTGTCAGAGCTTTATAAAAACACCTCAGGTCTAATCCAGCGTGCAATTTGACTTGAATCTCTTACCCATCAGCCTTAGGAGAACAGATTTTCTTTCACTTCTACAATTTCCATTTTAGTAATGCCTTTTGGACTGGCATTCAGAACTACAGTCAGCCTTAAATTTCAGAGACAGTCCCTGCGTCCCAGCTCTGCATGCCTTACATTATCTTCCTTCCACTCCATCAAAACTGCACCTCCCTAGGTGGAACGCTGGGCTTCTGGGTCAAAGTATGGTCAGCCCAGCTTTAGGTACTTCTCCTGGGAAGGGGCAGTTCCTAATGGCCACACCCTGCCTCCTCTGTTACACATGTGGTTTCCTGACTTATACTTGGTCATTACACTGAGACAATGGGTGCTTATTAAAGTGTTCAACCACTACGTCTCTTGGTGTGGGGATTAACCATATCTGGGCTCTGTTGATGAAAGATGAGGAACAGAAGCTGGCCTAATATTTTCCCCTTTGGAAAATAATTTAAGGACAATAGAGTATTTTATTATAGATTATGCATTACTGTTTATACTATGTACACATATCTAAAATATGTTATGTATTAATATGTATACCTTCACGATATTATTTGAATTTTTATAACTAGAGTATATCTATGTATTTTTATGTAATGTCACATACATTTTTTAAAAGGTTGAATGTCACATTTACATTTATAACTTTTTTTTTTACATTTATAACTTTTTATATGGTAGGAATACATTCATTTAAGAAAAAGCCTTAGGATATACTGATTAAAGGACTCTAAACAGATCAACCATAATCATACATTTATAAATAATCTCCAATAATACTTAGATGTATAACATTTCATGGGTTTCCCTCCTGGATGTATACACACATATGGAGCTATTCTTCCAAATACACACACACACACACACACACACACACACACATTCATACACACACACATACACACATACACACACACACACACACACACACACACACACTAGATTTGCCAATTTGAAATGGCTTTATGTACCCTTTCACTTAAAAATATATTATGAACGTATTTCAATTTGTGAATATACACACATATATATGTAATCAGTTTTAAAATAACAAAGTACAGTGTTCCATTGTTAACCACTACTGTTAATTCCAAATTTTTCTACTGTAAACAACAACATTCCTTCCACACATTTTTTCTGCTCCTGTCTTACTGCTAGAACAAAGGGCATATCTCTTCAAAGAGATTGTGTGCTTGTTATAAAACTGTCCTCCAGAAAAATTGTGCTGTTTCATCCCCTCCAGCACCATGTGAGAGAGTCCATTTCCCCAGGCTTCTGCCAATGTGGGTATTATAATTCTTTTTCATCTTCATCAATTTGATAGGCAAATTATTTCATTTAAACTGGGTATTAAAATGGTGACTCACCGTGTTATTTGATAGGCAAGTATAAAGTGCTATTACTTTTAGTAAAGAAATGATTAGAGAAAATATTTTTCATTTATTTTGATCATTTGTTTCTTCCTTGGGGATTAGCTATGTATTATTCCTGTGCTTTTCCTAATGGACATTTTATCCTTTTCTAATTAGCTATAAAATTTCTTCATATATTAAGAATACCAATTATTTGTCTTTTATTATGTTGTGAAAGTTTCTTTGTTTTAATTTTCCTTTAATTTCCAAGCTAATCTTATAGATTGCTGAAGTTTTAAAATTATCTGTAGTCAAACTTATTGGTCTTTTTCTTTATGGTTTCTACCATTGGTGGCATTTGCCACACTATTCTCCAAAGTGCTTATTATATAGTGTATCTCATAGATGAAATGTCAGCTGACACATACCCTAAGCTCAGGCACAAGACTGAGCTCTAACTATGCTAAATAGCTTTGGCAAAGAAATGTGATATCTGCTAGAATTGTACAAAGATTCTGAACCTTAAGAGTCCCAGTAATACTCAGGGGTATCTAGAGATGTTGATTGTGATTACTTTGAAGAAAAGCTTTAACATGTATCTCCTTAATGTCACTGAGATAGCAGATGGCAGGCCATATTTTCTAGAGATAGCCACAGCAATATCTCCCATCCCACATGTTCTGGCAACGTGTCTTTAATCTCTTCCCTCTGCCGTGGAGAAGTGGGGTTTACACTTTCTGCCCTTGAATCTGGACATGGCTGACACTATGACTAAGGAAGCTAAGGCTGTCGAAAAGCAACACAGCTTCTTTCTGGTTCTCTTTTTACCTTTTGATCTCTGGTCCTCCAGGAAAGAGTCTAAGCCTTTGAGGCCACCATGAATGGGGCGGGGGGAACTAGCCCACTGGGAAATAGTACACAGAGACTCCAAAGTAAGACTCTCTGAGAAAAGAGATGCACAGCCAGCCTCCAGCACTTCACTGGCCTCAAACCACCTTCCCCCCATGCCAGTTCCTTTCAAATCTAACAGGAAATATGAGAAATGGAATTATCAGTGCCCTTCTCAGAACTTCTGGCCCTTACCACTTCAGATCACATCAACCCTTCTTACAATTGCTATCAGCCACACTTCCTTGATGAAGCACCAACTCTGAGCCCCCCAAGTCCCCTCTACATGTCCATGCCACAGGGTAGCAGTGTCAAGGAATTCACTTCCTCCCCCTGAACCACTAGCTAATGCACATGGTGCCTACACCCCAGCTCCCTCACCCCTCACACAGGAGAACTCTGCCATGCTGACTCCCACATTCCCCACAGGGTCCACATTCCTGTCACCCAGTGTTATGGTTTAGATCTGAGGAGTCCTTCAAAAGCTTCTGTGTCCATGCAGGAATGTTCAGATGTGAGATGATTAGATTATCAGAGCTGTAACCTGACTGGTCCATTCTAGTTTGAATGAACTAACCAGGTGGTAACTGTAGGCAGGTGGGGCATAGCTGGAGAAAGAGGGGCACTGGGGGTGTGCCCTGAAAGGGTTCATCTTCTCAGCGGTGTCTCTTCCCCACCCCACCCCACCCCGGCAGCCATGAGCTAAGCAGCTTTCCTCCATCATGCCCTTCTGCCATCATATTCTGCCTCACCTTGGGTTCAAAGCTATGGGGTCGGCCAGCCCTGGATTGGACTTCTGAAATTCTGAGCCCCAAATAAACTTCTCCCCCTCTAAGTTGCTCTTGTCAGGTATTTTGCTCACAGTGACAAAAAGCTGACAAACACATACAATGATAAC
The DNA here is from genome assembly GCF_045843805.1 of Urocitellus parryii. NCBI lineage: Eukaryota > Metazoa > Chordata > Mammalia > Rodentia > Sciuridae > Urocitellus > Urocitellus parryii. Next base: position 58,374,719 of record NC_135531.1, on the reverse strand, counting down.
TCATTTCACAAAGACTCCCGTGTTTTCTTCCTTTTCTTGTCTTACTTGCTTACTCCATTGACATTTTGGTTTTGTTTGTTTTATTGAGGATCGCCTCCAAAATTAAATTATAAGCACTCAGATCCTTGTCAAGGGTTTGCTTCCAGTAGGGAATATGTCTGAAACTGACCTAGCCTTGTGGGTCAGAGGAGGCTTCCTGGAGGAGACGAGGCAGAGACTGAGTGAGGGCTGAAGGAGAAGGAACAGGAGTCTTCCCATTAACCCCTACTGTTCATTCCAGATTTTCCTAATAGAAGGAATACTGGGAATACTATTCCTTTCCATGTATTTCAGTGCTCATTTCTTATTATTCTCATTGGATAAACTCCGAGATAAGGAATTGCTGGATCAAAAGGCATTTTCTTTTCAAAGGAGTAAAAATAGGAATATATGGTGCAGACTTAACCTGGAGGGAATTCTACTTGAGGATCAGCATGACAAAGGCCAGAGGCAAGAGCTAAAGTGGCAGGTGTATTAAAAGAAATGGAAACAATTCAGTGTGGCTGAGAACGAACCAGGAAAGGTACAGAGATGAGTGATGAGGCTGGAAAGGTAAGATATAAATAGATCATGAGAGATCCTATAGACCAGGGTGACACAAGGGCCTGTTTTCAGCAGAAACTTTTTATCATTAGCATTTCTGGGTCTTGCTAGAATTTGATATAAATGTAAGATTTGGATAATCTAAGCATTTTTCTCTATGATTTTTTAAAAACCAAATACATCCCTCTTGCTCTGTTCTTCCTTAGGGTATTTTTTTTCTCATTCTTCAGGAAGCCATGCTCCCTCTGTAAGCCTCTGGTTCAAAACTGAGCTTCCAGGGTGGGGAAAGATTCTATCCCATTCTCCTCTGCACCCCACAGTGCCTAGTACAAAGCACTGGTAATGGTCCTGGCCTGCTGCTCCTTGGTGTCCTAACAGCCCACTGTCTTTTCCTCCCTTTCTCTCGGTCTCTCTTTGTCCCCTCCTCCTACTGCTCAGAACTTCTTTGTAGTCGATGCACATTATAAATCACAGACGCATTTCCCAAAGGGAAAACCCCCTCTGCCAACCAGCTGGTCCAACCTCATTCCATTAACATTGCTGAGTGGTAACTGCCCCATTACACAACTGATTTCACTACGTATGGCTTTCAGACTCTACCTCGGAAGAATTCTGAAGGAGGGGGTTTGGCGACCCAGCCCAGTGTGTGCTGAGCAGCCCTCTCTTGTTTCACCAAACTCCTCCAAGTTCTCACCTTCCCATCACCTTCCATCTCAGTTTCTCTTCCCTGAAGGATCTGAGTCTTTGCTCTTATCATCCAGTACATGTATCTTGGCCTTCAAAGTGAAAATAAAAAGTTATCCAGTTTATGAGACACTAGGAGACACGGTATTGGGAATGGTCCAACTCTTAGAACAGACCCTTTGGAACTAGAAGGGACTATGAGAATTTTTTTATTCATTGCCTTCCCATCGAATCAGGCCATTGAATATGAAGAGCAATTACAGAGTTTTAGAGCTTGAAAAATGGAAATCCTTCAGATCAGAGTGGAACAAACCTTTTCCTGTTACAGATCTGATAGTAAATACTACAGACTTTGTGGGGCATAATGCTTCCATCTCAACTCTGCCTTTGTAGTAAGAAAATAGTCATAGGAGATAAGTAAAAAAATGGCCAGAGTTTAAGTCTGAACTGTTCCACCTTGACCTGACCGTATTACCACCATCACCCATTTGTCCCACCCTGATGGTTTGAGACTTCCCAATGGAAGTCAGATATCAGAATTTTAAATGTTAAACCCTTCTCCCAGGCTTCCTGGTATTTTTAGTATAATCTATGTCTACTTTTGGAATGATCAACCTCCAGCTCCGGGTGTGTGTGTGTGTGTGTGTGTGTGTGTGTGTGTGTATGTACGAGTGCGCATGCGTGTCAGAGAGACAGAGAGAACAATGTACAGAAAAATTTACAGATGACTGTCAAGAACACTGACAAAGGATCAGATAGATCGTGTTCAAATGAAAGAAACCTTTTCTAGTTTGCTTAAACCCAACGTAAGTTGTCCACATTTTTAAAAAAGAAAGCTTTTAAATTAGGCAAATCTGAAGAAGTTGAAGATGAAAAGTAAACAAAGCAATGAAAGCTCTCTGAGTCACTGGTAGAATGTTCCAAATCATTTAGCCCGCTGCTAATGACTGTAAAAGCCAAGAGGGACGACAGAACTAGTTCCCACAGAGAGCCTCATTTGGTCTCACATTTCAGCTAGACTCGGCCTTGAGTCTTGACTAGTCAGAAAAGTGCTCTCAGTTATGGAAGAACTTATCTGTCCTTTTAAAATAGATGCCTTGAAGGTGTTTCTTCAAAACTCAAGAGAGAGGGCAGAACATCTTTATAGGCTCAATCACAGGCAGATCATTGTTATTTCCATTTTGTAGGTGAGGAAATTGAAATTCAAAGAGGTCAAATGTTTTGACAAGATCACAAACTAGTAAATGACAGGCTCTAGATTTAAAGTCAGTTCTGTTTAGTCCCAAATGCTTTCTGCTGGCTCTTCTTGACCTGAAACCATGACCATCAATGGCCTAGTTTAGTGGAATGGCAAAGAATAACAAACTTCTAGCCATCATGGTGGCACATGCCTGTAATCCCAGTGGCTTGGAAAGCGGAGATGGAGGATTGTGAGTTCAAAGCCACCTCAGCAATGGTGAGGTGCTTAGCAACACAGTGAGACCCTGTCTCTAAATAAAATACAAAATAGGGCTGGGAAGTGGCTCAGTGGTCCCCCTGAGTTCAATCCCTAGTATAGTACCAAAAAAAAAAAAAACCTAAAAGTTTGATCTAGGAGTTGGACCATTACCTACACTTAGGAAGAACAACTACAGATGTGCATCAAAGGACCAGTGATACCTATGCAATGTCACCTTTTATTTCCCCTTGGCCATGTCAGTCATTCTCCCCAAAGAGGTTTCGACTAATTTCAATAGGGTCATCTTCAAAATGACTCAATAGCATTCATAAAATCAATTAATAAATAAAATGATGTGAAGCTATACCTGGAGGGAATTGTATGTATTCTAATGACGACTTAGGAATTATATGAAGTTACTACCATGATGATACACTTTGGCAACAACTACAGTGAAAATAAGAGAATCTCCCTGACTCCTTGTTCTAACCATTTTTTAAAGTTAAATTCCCAGTATTAAAAATCGTACATCAACCAGGAAGTCCAAGGACATTATGACTGATCAAAATTAACAAGACTCATTCTTTAAAATGAGGGACATAAACTAATGTGCTCCTCCCCAATCCCAGTATCTCCCTAGATATTTAAGCTTTGCATTTATTTTTGTATCTAGTTAATAAATAAAAAACTAAACTCCCTAATATTATTATAGCATCAAGAGAGATCCCACCTCAACCCATCTCCCTGTCACAGTTTTTCCTCAAATATTCCTATGATTTAATGAAAATAATAGTGAAAAAAATGCAGGGAAAAAAATCTTAAGTCACTCCATTCACGCATAGACCGAGAAAGCAGTTATCTTTCTTGAAATGATTCTTGAAAAACCTCCATGAAGTCAGAGGAATTTTTCTTCAAACCATCAGAAACTGTTAATTATAACATTCTTCATAATATAATAAGAGAGCCAAACTTTCCTAAATGCCTGTTATGCTGATTTTATTCTAATTCTCATCACTTTTCTGGAAGACAACCATTATCCCCCCAAAATTTTGTAGATAAGGAAATTAAAACTCAAAGAGCTTAAATGTTTTTACAAAGATCACAAACTAGTAAATGACAGCCCCTAGATTTAAAGCTGGTTCTGCCCAGCCCCAAATGCCCTGTGCTCTCTGTACCATAACATTGCCTTCTACTGACGAATAAAGAAAAGAAATGGTCCTTGAACAATAAGGTGACTATAAAGTTGTGCTCAGAGGGAAGCAGAAGATCAAGTTCATTTTTTAGGAAACGAATATCAGTCCTATTTCAAAGTTATAGACACGAAAAGGCAAGATCTAGGTTCTATTGCAAGTCGTTGGTGACAGCAATAAAAACTCAAAACTCTCAGGTTCCCAACTCACTATTTTTGTCCAATAGTTCTATACTGATTCAGACACTTTGGAGATATCTGATGTGGACAGTATACTTTGCAAATTTAAAACTAACCTCAATAAAAGTGATGATATTCCCAATTGAAGTCTCTTCTCCCGAACATGAATAATGTCACTATAAATATTAATGAAATGCAGAGTACTTGCCTCTCACTTGTGAGGCACTGGGTTTGATCCTTAGCAAAAATATAAACAAATAAAATAAATACAGGTTGTCCATCTACAACTCCAAAAAAAAAGTCTAAAAATTATTTACTAGAACAAAGTGAGCAATAATGCAGCATTTATGAGTGGGCAATCATAAATAATATTTTTATTGGTAGTGAGAAATTTTGTTTCCTTATTATTTAAATCCACAAAAGAATGACTTCAATACTTGCAAATGTTGGCCTTAAAAGATCTGCCTATTTTACATTGCGTAGGAGAAGAAAAAAAAATGGCCTCACTGTTATTGTTTTTATATAACTTCTTAGGACTCACACATTGACTTTTGTGTACAGCTAGCCACAGATTCCTTTTTCCTTTTGCTGATTTCATGGGGCATTGATGATGGCTGTAGTTGAATGAAATAAACATATGCATTATTTTGAATTGGTTAGTAGGGTATGTAACCCAAAATAAGCCCTGAAGTGAAAGTCTCCATTTTACTTTGTTCAGACATAGGAAAATTATAATTTATAAATGGTGATAGAAATAACCACCAGGTTATATAACAAAGAAACCCTAATGCAAATAAAGACTAGTTTTAGATATGTGGGACCCCCAAACTGACATTAGATTCATTAGGTATTGGGTATTATATAGACACAACCTAGGTCTTGTGCAGACAAAAGAAATAAAAATACTCAAGTCATCTAAGTTTTCTCTATGTAATGGATATAATGCCACATCATAATTTTATATGAGTATTAAATAACAAATTAAATATAAAATGTTAG